>NW_027142359.1:0-600000 GCF_026170545.1 Melanerpes formicivorus | reverse complement strand
CCCCTATTACAAGAGGGATGTGGAGGTGCTGGAGCGTGTCCAGAGAAGGGCCACAAGGATGAGCAGAGGGCTGGAGCACCTCTCCTATGAGGACAGACTGAAGGAGTTGGGGCTGTACAGTCTGCAGAAGAGAAGGCTCCGAGGTGACCTAATTGTGGCCTTCCAGTATCTGAAGGGGGCCTACAGGAAGGCTGGGGAAGGACTTCTCAGGATCTCAGGTAGTGATAGGACTAGGGGAAATGGAATGAAGCTGGAGGTGGGGGGATTCAGGCTGGATGTGAGGAGGAGGTTTTTCACCATGAGAGTGGTGAAGCCCTGGAATGGGTTGTCCAGGGAGGTGGTCGAGGCCCCGTCCCTGGAGGTGTTTAAGCCCAGGCTGGATGAGGCTCTGGGCAGCCTGATCTAGTGTGGGGTGTCCCTGCCCATGGCAGGGGGGTTGGAACTAGATGATCCTTGTGGTCCCTTCCAACCCTGAATGATACTATGACAGTTGCATTGCCATTCCTTGTCCAGAATACTCAGGGATTTCTGTTGTGCTAAAATTGAGTGATCCAGAGCTGCTAGGACCTTAGATTTTTAAACTGAAAACAAAAAAAATAGAAACAAGTGGGCATTAGTTTTCAAGGCAGGTGAACTGGTAGCTAGCAGATAAAGGGGAAAATGCTGCATTGTTTGGATGTATATTCAAGAGGTCAGAATGTTGTTTCTGGTTATCTCTTGCTGATTTATTAAGTGATTTTTGGACAAACCTCTTCTTCATGGTAATCTGCTTCCTGTTTTCTAAAGGACAATGGGTCTGGTATTACATTAACCTCCCTGCTGGGCTTTGGAAAGGTGATTGTGCAGAGTAAAGCAATTTTATTTGACTTGTATCTTATAGGTAGGGGAGGTGTGAAAATGTGTTTTATCTGATTAGAATAGAATAGAATAAACCAGGTTGGAAGAGACCTTCAAGATCATCGTGTCCAACCTATATAGTATGAGCAGGTAGTTACACTCCAGGACTATACAAATAACTGGAAATAAGAATTTGACAGAAGTCCTGCAAGGAAAATATCTTGTTCAATGAAGATTTAGTTAACTTCACCCTGTATAATCAGTAATTTTGACTTCAGAGGTCTGTACCAGCTGGCATTGGTCAGCAAGGGATCCTTGGTGCACTGTCTGCAAACTGTCAGCTGTCTCAAGTTTGTATCAAGTCAATAACAGGATTCATCCTTCCTGATCGACACACTCATCTTCCTGTATGGACAGATTCAATATTTATTCTGTTGAGCTGTGTAGTATTCAACTTCTTATACTCAAAAAACCCAGAAAAAGTCATTAGAGGTGTTTTCCCCAGAATGCAGTGTCTCATGAAGTGTTCACATGAACAGGTGTGGGGCTCTTGGAATGAAAAAAACCCACCAAAAACTAATTTGAATAGAATTGAATAGACCAGACCAGGTTGGAAGAGACCTTCAAGATCATCATGTCCAACCTATCAACCAATCCAACCCACCTAAACAACTAAACCATGGCACCAAGCACCCTGTCAAGTCTCCTCCTGAACACCTCCAATGATGGTGACTCCATCACCTCCCCGGGCAGCCCATTCCAATGGGCAATCACTCTCTCTGTGTAGAACTTCTTTGGAAAGGCTCAAATTTGGAAAGGCTCAAGGGATTTTTAGATAAAACCCCTCTGGTACCCTTAAAACAAAACCAACCAAGCCAAATCTGTTAATACCTCTTCGTTCTTAAATGCTTTTCTTTAGTCTTTGAGTTCTAAACAGTTCTGGAGAGTTTGGAGTATGAATCCCATTTTAGGCCCACATCCAGTAGTAACTTTTAATCAATAAATAACTCAGGGTTCAAGGCAGCGACCCAGAATCTTGAAAATCACATGTAAAAGTGCTAGTTGCATGGTAAGGGTTGTAGATTTAAATTCTCTCTCTCTCCTTAATATGCTATCACTTTATCTTAAAATACTTAGGTTTTAGCATCAGATACTAGAAAGCACAACTGTTCTGTTCATGAACCTACAGTAATGTGCTCAGGAGAATAATTTAAGCGGTACTAAAGCTAATGATGCAAATTTGTCCCTCTGGTTTAGCTTTCTCAACTTAGTCTCTGCAACACAGAATTCCTAAAAGTCATAAAAGCAAGTTAGGGTATATTCTGGGGTGGTGTCCTAGTTTAGATTGGGACAGATTGCTCCTAAAGGGCCAAAAGAGTAATAATGCTCACACAAATGGATTGGAGAGTCATGGAAAGGTTAACTGGACAAGCAATTCATAGACTACAAAAACTACAAAGCATAGTGGTGAGCATAGCAAAGCACATCAAGTTCAAAGAAATCCCCAGTCTAATCTTAACACACAAGTTCCTTTACACCAGATCAAAAAACCCCAGCACTCCCATTGTCCCCACCTGAGGTTCACCAAAAGCCTCAGGGCTCTTTCTTCAACCCTCACCATGGCTAGACTGGTTTCATACTGGCCAGGCCTGAACTGTCCCTCCCTTTTTACCCTAAACAGGCCAAGATTGCACAGGAATAAAAGGAATTACTCAGGCCAAAGAGGCCTGGGATACTCCTCCATTATTACCAGATATGGGAGAGTCTCTATCCCACGGGAGCAGAGAGGGAAGAAAGAGAGAGACAATAACTTTGAAGCCTAAATGCCCACAGGTGGTTAGTAATAAAAATATTCTTTAGGTTAAATGTCACAGGCTGTTGAAAACAGTCACACCCGAAGAGCGGAGAAAGATGGGAAGTCCCTCTCTGTTCCGAAAGCTGTGAGCTGGAACGTGCGAGCTTCACAATCCAAAGAACTAAACCCAACAGATATTTTGTGCTGAAAAAATGTGGCTTCACAGCTGCCAGCGTAGCTGTTGGAGGGGTGCTTGTCACCTCTCCTTCCAACGTCCCACATCATTCTCAAGTGTTTGATTTTGCCTGCTGCTGGCCTAAAGGATCATGCAATGTTTTCTGCTCCTCTCTGGGAGCAGCTGCTCGCCGCGCACCGGAGCGTGCGGCAGGCCCGCCGCCTACCTCCCCTTCTGCGCATCACGAACCACATTGTTGGTGCTCAGCTAATCATCTTTTAACCTTTTTTTTACCCCCATACACCCACTGTTCTCATTAACGCGCCCATTGTTTCTTGATGTCAGCCAAGGTCTTCTGTTTGCCCTGCTGCTCCCTCTGCCCTGTGTATGCCTTTGCCTTCTCTCCCCCTGTTAACTTCCTTCGACAGCCTCGTTTGTTAATCTCTTCTGAAGTGTTATTATCCCTGCATCATTGGTATGATTGTAACATAGGGAATGGCCAAATAGCTTTTTTTTTTCTCCTTTGTTTTGCATACCTATTTACTATTTCAATTGGTTTAGCATTTAAACTCTGGGTGTTAAGTGATTTGTTTGTAAACTGAGAAACCTGAAGAGTAAACACCCTTGGGTGTTGTTGCTCCTGTACAGTTAATTACCTGACCACTGTGTTTTGGGGCAGCGAACGCCACCCAGGCAAACACTTTCTCAGATGGAGGTTAGTAACACAGTACATTAGAGGTTGGAAGGGACCTCCAGAGAGCATCAAGTCTAACTCCCCTGCCAGAGCAGGATCACCCAAGGGTATTCCACTCAGGAATGCATCCAGGTACGTGTTGAAAGTCTCCAGAGAAGGAGACTCCACAACCTCTCTGGGCAGCCTGCTTCGGGTTCTGTCACCCTCGCTGTAAAGAAGTTTCTCCTCATGCTGAGGTGAAACCTTCCATGTTCAAGTTTGCACCTGTTGTTCCTTCTTACTGTGCACCACCGAAAAGAGCTTGGCCCCCTCCACTTGGCACCCACCCTTAGATAAGATCTCATCAATTTTTGTAAATATCTGAGTCTTCTCAAGACTAAAGAGCTCCGGGGGTCTCAGGAAAGCACAAACGAATAGGATTGATACTCAGTCAAGTTTCAAATTGTTTCCTTCTCCCAAGAGGAATTCATTCCAGCACCACTGCTAAGGCCACGCTTTCCCCTCACCTGGGCCGGGCCCGCCCAGGCTCACCGCAGGCCTCCCTCCCCTCACGTAACAACTCTCCCCAGCAAAGGCCTCTTGGGCTGCACCAGTGAACTGTCCGGCTCAGTCCAAAGGCCCAAGCGCTGCCTTACCATCATCACCCAACCCCCCGCTCTGCCCCGGGCTTCCCCTGCCCCGCTGCCTCCCCTCCGGCACGAAGGCAGCAGACCCCCTTCCCCACCCGCCGCGGGCTCCAGCGGCCTCCCGGGGCGGGCGCAGAGCCGGAGGAGGGGCGGGAACCGCCGCAGCCGCTCACCTGCGGAGGCGGCTCCTGCGCCCGGGGCCGGCCCTGCCCGAACATGCGCCGAGGCTCGCCGCTGCTTCACACCATGCGAGGTGACTGCGGATGCAGCCCGCGCCGGGGAACAGTAGCGTTGCCAGCTCTCGGCCCCGGCCTCCCCTCTCACGGCTTCTGGAGCGCTTCGCGACGCCTTCATGGACTCCCGCGCGGCCAGCAGCGGGAGCGGCGACGCCCGGTACGGGGCTGAGGCGCGGCGGGGCGGGAGGGTTGCGGCTGTCACTTCGGGCCTGGAGTAGTAGTGGGGTCTCTCCCGTCACAAGCAACGCTTGCAGGGGCCGGATGGGACTTCCCTTGGGAGCATCCCTTCTTTCCCCGGGGCTGTGGGACCGCTCCGTTCCGGCCGGTGCGGCGGGCACATCTGTCCCGGTGCCGGCCGAAGCCATGGGGCTGGTCGCAAGAGGCGCCAAGTGCCCCGGTGGAGGGGGTTGAGGGCAGTTTGTATCCCGGACAACAGCCTGCCTTGGTTCGAAGCCTGTAAATCGAGTTCGTTACCTTTTAGCTGGCAGTGGCGAGTCGGTGCCTCTGTAGTTTCAGCCTGCCTGGTCGCTGTGGGTTTGGGGAGCGCCAGGCAAGTGCTGCCCAGGTGCAGCCCAAAGCGGGACCGAGCCGCCCGTGGATCCTCTTCTGCCCCCAGACTGCACACATGTGGTCTGGGGACAGAGGACTCTGGGTTCGTGCTCCCGGGGTCCCACCTGCGCGCAGCAGCTGCGGGGGCGGCAGCCGCCGGTTTGCACTTTTCAGGGCTTTTTTTTTTTTATTTTGACTCTTAGACAAAATCATTAAGCTTAAGCAAATTACGTACCTGTGCGGCAGCCTTTCAACAGGCACATGCAAATTAACTGGTTTTCCAAGTGGTGTGTTTTAAGAGAGGTGCCGTGTCTCTGAAGTGCGGGGACGCTCAGGTCCTCCTCCTGGGGCTCCTGTTTGCACAGCTCGCGACACGCCTTGACCGCCTAACGCTGACCCTCAACGGCTGTAACTCGATGCCTTTTGCTCGCCCTTCTGGACAAGCTGCAGGTGGTTAACTTCCCTTTCTCCTTTCCACGTGTGCAGTCCCGCTGCCCATAAAATACATAAACTTCCATTGTGTGCGTGTGAGGCAGTTGTTTTTCCAGAGGCTGAATCAGTGTGCAAATACCGTTCTTCCCTGGTGATGATGGCATGTTAACACTGAGACGTGGCTGTGTGAAAGGCCTCTTTGTGGATTCCCGACCTGACATCAGGCTTTTGAAATTATCTGCTTGGTAGTCCACGCAGGAGTAGAAGCTTCTGAAGGTGCAGGTGTTTGAGAGGTCAGCAAACCGTTTTCTACTTAGAAGAGTGGTAAAGGACCCCGTTGTGGCTCTTTGTGATGTGTAGGAAGCAGTGTTTTGCACTGGTCTTTGCCAACGTGCTTTTCCTGTGTCTCTTCTCACAGGTAATTAGTGATAGAACAAGAGGGAACAGCCTCAAGCTGCGACTGGGTAGGATTAGACTGGGCATTAGGAAGAATTTTTGTTACAGCAAGAGTGGTCAGGCATTGGAATGTGCTGCCCAGGGAGGTGGTGGAGTCCCCAAGCCTGGATGTGTTTAAAGGTGGTTTGCATGTGGTGCTTGGGGATCTGGTTTAGGGGTGAACCATGTAGAGTTCTGGGTTGGACTTGGTGATCCTGAGGGTCTTTTCCAGTCTGAATGTTTCTGTGGTTTTGTGAAAGTTGACAGCAGTAAGCATCAGCCAAAGATGTTAACTGGCCTGGAGAATCCATAATGGAAAATGTTCCCTGAACTTTAGATTGTATAAGACACACAACAGCGCTCAACTTTAAGTGGAAGCTATATTAACGTTAGAGTTATGACAGAGCAGAGTGGAGGGAGGTGGTTTAGTAGCACTTAAACCAGCAAAGTCCTGTAGGATTAAATAAAACACTCAGTAGTAGACCTGATAATGATCCAGAATTGCACCTGTATTAGTATCTGAAGTAGCTTTATTCAGCTTTGATGGCCTGTCCTCTCTTGAAAGCCCTTTAATGGGCCAGCAGCTTTTTTTTTCAGTCTGGAGAAGAGAAGTCTCTGAGGAGACTTTATTGTGGCCTTCCAGTATCTGAAGGGGGCCTACAAGAAAGCTGGGGAGGGACTTTTTAGGGTGTCAGGGAGTGACAGGACTAGGGGGAATGGAACAAAACTAGAAGTGGGTAGATTCAGATTGGATATTAGGAAGAAGTCCTTCCCCATGAGGGTGGTGAGACACTGGCACAGGTTGCCCAGGGAGGTGGTAGAAGCCTCATCCCTGGAGGTTTTTAATGCCAGGCTGGATGTGGGTCTGAGCAGCCTGCTGTAGTGCGAGGCATCCCTGCCCATGGAACTGGGTGATCCTTGAGGTCCCTTCCAACCCTAATAACTCTACTTTTCTGTATGTTTTGAATAATGATTTTAAACCACGTCATGAAATGACTTCCAGGTCTTGTGTTTGTACTGGCAGTAGCAGCGGCAGCAAGGAAAGGCTGATCAATGGCAGTCGCATTGTGCTTCTGGTGGTTTTGGATGTGCAGAGAAACGATTGCAAAAACGTTCAGAAGCAAGCAGGAAGGAGTTTGCTGAATTCTGCTGGATTGTGCAGGTTGTGTTGCTGAAACTGCTGGAGAGCTTAGCTAAGTGCTGGATCCTCATCAGCTTTCTGCAGCTCCATCTGCTGGAGCCAGCTGCCACATTTCCAGTGCCCCACCAGGATGAGAAGTGCTTCAGGTGTTCGGTTACTGTACTACAAAATGCTAAAAGCATGTACCTCAGGAATTTTTTGTTGTCTTGTGTTTGTTTTAGAAAAAAACCTGCCTGGGGAGGTGGTGGAGTCACCATCATTGGTGGTGTTCAGGAGGAGACTTGATAGGGTGTTTGGTTGCATGGTTTAGTTGATTAGGTGGTGTTGGATGATAGGTTGGATGCGATGATCTCAAAGGTCTCTTTCAACCTGGTCTGTTCTATTCTATTCTATAATACTGCTATTCCCCTTACTCTAGTGTGCATCTTACTTAAAAGGCTTTTTAAAATCTCTAGTTGGGCTCCTGGACAACGTTTCTGCGTGGCTGAGCTTGTGGTTTCTTAGGTTTCAGATGTATTTGGGGAATAGATTGACATTATTAGCTCATAGTCAGAGGACAATCAAGGGTGTTAGGGGTTGGAAGGGACTTCGGGAGATCTTCCAGTCCAACCTCCCTGCCAGAGCAGAACCATAGAATCTAGCACAGGTCACACAGGAACACTTCCAGATGGGTCTTGAAACTCTCCAGAGGAAGAGACTCCACAAGCTCTCTGGGCAGCCTGTTCCAGTGCTCTGTGACCCTCACAGTATGATACTCTAATGATACTATCAGTAGTTGGAACTGAAAAGTAAATGTCAGATAGTTGTTTTGGTTTTTTTTTCAGTAGGAGTGATAAAAAATGACCTCCCAGTCTGCAGGTTTTCAGCTTTTGTCTTCACATCAGTAGTAAAACTTTGATTCATCTATTGTGGAAAAACAATTTCACAGGATCATAGAACGCTAGAGGTTGGAACGGGTCCAGCCCCGCTGCCAAAGCAGGATCACCCAGGGTAGCCCACACAGGGATGCACCCAGATGGGTCTTGAAAGTCTCCAAAGGAGACTCCACAACCCCCATGGGCAGCCTGCTCCTGTGCTCTGTCACCCTCCCCCTAAAGAAGTTTCTCCTCATATTGAGGTGAAATCTTCTATGTTCAATTTTGTGTCCCTTGTCTTATTACTGCACACCACCCAAAAGAGATTGCTTGAAGAGAGCCTGAATGTCGGGGTGGTCTTCCATGTGTTCTTGATTTAACGGCTTGAACCACAAATGCAGCTGAAATAGAATACAGTACTGCACTTGCAGGTAATTTTATCTTCCTTTGCTTTGTTGTCCTGTGCTGATGAAATCTTCTCTCACTACCTCTGCACAAAAGTTTCTTATTTGGGAAATAACGCTATGCCAGAAACATCCTGAACTCCTCTGATGCAGAGTTGAAAATCAGCCTGGCTTTGTTTGTTTGGGTTTTATTGTGGGTTGTTGTGTTGGTTTTGTTTGGTTGGTGGGTGGCTTTTTTTCTTGATTGTGGTTTTAGTTTTCTTTTTTCTCCTCAGGTAGCTTGCTTAGTTGCTTTTGCACTCTGAAATGGGGGGGATAGTAATTGTCTGCTTCTTGAAGCCAGTCTGCATTACAATGTGGCTTTAGAAATACGGAGTGCCAAGAAAACTTCCTACTTGTACTATTTCCCTGTTTTGAGTAATGATTTTGCAATGGTTTTAAACTGGAGCAGGGTAGATTTGGACTGGACATTAGGAAGAAGCTCTTTACTACGAGGCTGGTGGAACACTGGAACAGGTTGCCCAGGAAGGTGGTGGAGGCCCCAGCCCTCGAGATATACAAGGTCAGACTTGATTGAGGTTTGAGCAGCCTGATCTAGTTGGGGATGTCCCTGCTTCCTGGGTAGGACTGGATGACCTTTAAAGGTCCCTTCCAACCCAGTACATTCTGTGATTTTTGTGATTGGTTCAATAGGCAAACCTAAGGGAGTTAAAAGGCGTATTGAAGTGCTGTGCTGGAGTTTTTATTTAATTGGAGAGAAGGTGGCATTGTTATTGGTCAAGGTGCTGTGAAGTATGCTGTGCAGATGACTTCTGAAATATGAAGTCACTTTGTTGGAAGCTGTCAGGGAAGCATAATCTGAAATGTCATGTAAAGCAGCGATTAAAGGCAAAGCAACAATGCCCCGTTTGTTCAGGTATTTTGGGTCAGTCCTGGGGTTTATTTGATTTATTTTATTCTTTATGAAAACCCAGAATAGTGTTTGACAATGGATTTATCCAGCAGAGTGTGGTGTCTGCTGGATACAGCACTGGCTGGACGAACAGGCCCAAAGAGTGGCGCTCAATGGAGTTAAATCCAGCTGGCAGCTGAGCACAAGTGGTGTTCCTCAGGGTTTAGTGTTGGGACCACTTCTGTTTAACATCTTTGATGACCTTGATGAAGACACAGAGTGTGTCAGTAGTAAATGTGCAGATGACACCAAGTTAGGTGGCAGAGTTGATCTTCACCAGGGTAGGGAGGCTCTACAGAGGGACTTGGATCCATGGTAAACATTAACAGGATGAGCTTCAATGAGGCCAAATGCTAGGTCCTGCACTTGGGTCACAACAACCCCAAGCAATGCTACAGGCTTGGGGCAGTGTGGCTGGAAAGCTGCCTGGCAGAAAGGGACCTGGGGGTTCTAATGGACAAGCAGCTGAATAGGAGCCAGCAGTGTGCCCAGGTAGCCAAGAACGCCAAAGGCATCCTGGCTGGGATTAGAAATGCTGTGTCCAGCAGGAGCAGGGAGGTGATTGTCCCCTTGTACTCAGCTCTGGGGAGGCCACACCTTGAGCATTGTGTCCAATTCTGTGCACCTCAATACAGGAGAGATGTGGAGGTGCTGGAGGCAGTGCAGAGGAGGGCAAGGAAGCTGGGAAAGGGCCTGGAGAATAAATCTTGTGAAGAGAGACTGAAGGAGCTGGGGATGGTTAGTTTGAAGGAGAGACCTCCTTGCTGTCTACAACTACCTGAAAGGACCTTGTGGAGAGGCTGGTGCTGGTCTCTTCTCACAAGTGATTAGTGGTAGAACAAGAGGGAACAGCTTCAAGTTGTGACTGGGTAGGTTTAGACTGGACAGTAGGAAGAATTTTTTTCCCAGCAAGAGTGGTCAGGCATTGGAATGTGCTGCCCACAGAGGTGGTGATTTAAAGGTGGTTTGGATGTGGTGCTTGGGGCTATGGTTTAGGGGTGAACCTTGTAGAGTAGGGTTCTGGGTTGGACTTGGTGATCCTGAGGGTCTTTTCCAACCTGAATGTTTCTGTGATTCTGTGAAACAAAGGCATATTTAGTTCATTTTATGTTGCAATAAAGTACATTACTATTTACTTTTTAATTGCTGCAGTCCTGTAAAGTTGTGTACTGCTGGATGAATGTGTTTTAATTCTGACTCTGTGAGAGCTAAATTTTTCTTTGTACATTCCAATAGGTTAGTGCAGGTCCAGGATCCTGGGGTTGATAGTTTGTAGCTTGCCAGACTATATTGTCTGTGCATGATTTGGGCTTTTTTGTTGTTTGTTGTTTTTTTTTTTCCTTACTATTTGATGTAGCCAGTCCTACTAGCTGGGAATAGTAGCCCACCGTGGTGCATTCATCCCTCTCCAAGCATTCATGGCAGTACAACACGGAAAGGGAACTGCAGAAATACCACCAATGCTTTTTATTTATCCAGGCCAACCTATTCTAATGAATTTATTGCATTGTTTGCCTAACTGTGAACATAATGCAACCTAGATCCTGCTTGATACAAGTTAAACAGCACTGGAACCAAGGGCAGAGCACAAGTCTACTGATTCCCTGGACTTTGTTCTGCTCACTTGTCTGCTCTGCCACATCCCTGTGTTTTGTGAGCCTTTGCTGAAAGAGGAAGGCTGAGACCCTGAGCACCTTTTAACGAAAGACCTCTGACACTGCTGACCCATCAATAACTTGTCCCATGGATGACAAGTTCTCCATGGGTGGGACAGCAGTGTGCCCTTGTGGCCAAGAAGGCCAATGGGGTCCTGGGATACATTAAGAAGTGTGTGTCCAGTGGATCGAGAGAGGTTCTCCTCCTCCTCTAGTCTGCCCTAGTGAAGCCCCACCTGGAGTATTGCATCCAGCTCTGGGCTCCCCAGTTCAAGAGGGACAGGGATCTGCTGGAGAGAGTCCAATGGAGAGCTACAAGGATGATGAAGGGACTGGAGCACTGCCTGATGAGGAAGGGCTAAGAGGCCTGGGAGCTGTTCAGTCTGGAGAGAAGACTGAGAGGGGATCTAATAAATATTTATAAATATGAGGGTAGGTTTCAGGAAGGAAGGGACAGCCTCTGTGCATTTGTGCTTTGTGATAGGCCAAGGGGCAATAGGTGTGAACTGCAACACAGGAAGTTCCACCTCACCATGGGGAAGAACTTCTTTCTTGTGAGAGTCCCAGAGTACTGCTACAGGCGCCCCAGAGAGGTTGTGGAGACTTTGAAGCCCTGTGTGGATGCATTCCTGTGCAACATGTGCTAGATTCTATGGTCCTGCTCTGGCAGGGGGGTTGGACTCTGGAGGTCCCTTCCTGTGATCCTGTGTTTGAGAGCTGAGTTAACATCTAAAATAAACTGTGTTGTGCTCCATGTACAACTTGAAATACTAAGATCTTCTGAATTCCAGAACTGCATCACTGTTGTGCCTCTATAGGGAGCGTTTGGAGAACAGAAACACTGAAACTTCTCGAGTCGCTTTGTTGTTAGCAGCAATGGCTTGTCTGCATCGCAGAGGAGTCTTAGGCACAGACCAGAAACCTGTTCAGGAACACCAAAAAACCAAACCAAAACAAGCACCAGTTGAAGAAAAAGAAAAAAGAGAAAAAAAAGTGTTAGTGGCTTGGCACAAAACCAGGAAAGGTCATGATAGCGTTCATTTCCTTGCATCAACTTACTTGCTTTTGAATTGTGAAGAAGTTCCTGTATTGTCTGAAAACTGAAGAGTCACAAATTATTGTGAGAACTGCTTACTGGTTCTCCTTTTCATGCTAATGAGAGAGAGAGATTTCTGATCTGCTGTGCGTGACCGTTTGGGGCTGTGCCTTTAAGAAAGGGACAGTGCTGGGACACTCTGGCTGAATGTTTTGTAAACAAAGACAGGTCTAAACGAATTTCATTGGTAGATTGGTAGAACTCAGCTTTAAGTTTTAGCGCAGTTGGAATTTTTCTCAGTTCCTTTCCTTCTCCCTTTCCAGCTTGCCTGCTGCTGGGCACCTAGCCAGAGCAACCTTGGATAAGATAAGCACTAATCCTGCATTATTTGCATGAGGCCTACTAAAACCTTTCTCCCTTAATAACTGCCTTTTCTCTCTCTAACCTTTTTGGGATAAAAGGGAGGTAGGGGGAGAGAGGGAGGTATGGGGGGGGAACCCTCCTCTGTCCGGAGGAGGGAATTTTGTTCCTATTTTTTTTCTTTGCTGTATATTTCTACATAGAAGTTACATAAACCAAACCAGGTTGGAAGAGACCTTCAAGATCATCGTGTCCAACCCATCAACCAATCCAACACCACCTAAACAACTAACCCATGGCACCAAGCACCCCATCAAGTCTCCTCCTGAACACCTCCAATGATGGCGACTCCACCACCTCCCCAGGCAGCCCATTCCAATGGGCAATCACTCTCTCTGTATAGAACTTCTTCCTAACATCCAACCTAAACCTCCCCTGGTGGAGCCTGAGACTGTGTCCTCTTGTTCTGGTACTGGCTGCCTGGGAGAAGAGACCAACATCCACCTGTCTACAACCTCCCTTCAGGTAGTTGTAGAGGGCAATGAGGTCACCCCTGAGTCTCCTCTTCTCCAGGCTAAGCAACCCCAGCTCCCTCAGCCTCTCCTCATAGTGCTTGTGTTCCAAACCCCTCACCAGCTTTGTTTGTTGGTGTCGTCAGCAAATTTACTGATGATCGACTCAATGCCCTCATCCAGAGCATAAAGAGCACGGGGCCCAGCACTGATCCCTGGGGCACACCACTGGTGACTGGCCGCCAGCTGGATGTGGCACCATTCACCACCACTCTCTGGGCTCGGCCCTCCAGCCAGTTCCTAACCCATCGCAGTGTGCTCCCGTCCAAGCCAGGGGCTGACAGCTTGGCCAGGAGTTTGCTATAGGGGACAGTGTCAAAGGCCTTGCTGAGGTCCAGGCCTCCCCACATCCACCAGGCAGTCACCTGGTCCTAGAAGGAGATCAGGTTGATCAGGCAGGACCTGCCCTTCCTAAATCCATGCTGGCTAGGCCTGATCCCTTGGCCATCCTGTAAGTGCTGTGTGATTGCACTCAAGATGACCTGTGTATATATATATATATATATGTATATATATTGTAAATACTATATATATTGTGTGTATATACAACCTGCATTTTCACATTGCTTGTAAATATAGCATCCCTTTTGCTCCTCCGACTGAATTAGCTGTGGGGTTTTTTCCCCCCTTGTGGGGGAGGGAATGCTAGGCCTTCTCTCTCAACCCACTACACTGTGGTTCTGAGAAAAGCATTCTTCCCAATTGAGGTGCTTGTTGTTTTCTTTGTGTAGACCTTTTGTCAGGCTCAGGCCGTTTGTGTTGCTGAGAGCAGTTGTCTGTTCAGAAAAACAGGAGTCATCAATCCAGGAGTGACCTGTCAAACCTGAAAAGGCTAAGGAGAGTAACCCCAGGTGCATCCTGCTTTCTGGTAAGGGCTGTATGGTTATCCTGCCTTGGGCACGAATTTCTGTGTCAGTGGTGCTATTTCTGGTAACATGGAATGAGGGGGGCACCTGGGTGTCAGCCACATGGTGGCCTGCATATCAGCAAGCCAGTCTGGGTTCCTGTGGTGGAGGTGTCTGTAGATGTTTCTTTGTTCAGAGCTGAAATGCAGACCCTTGAAATGTGTTTTGGGATGCTCTTCATATCTGTGAATGGTTGAAGTGTTTCTGCTGTTGAAGCTTTCATAGCCCAAGTGGCACAGTGTTTATAAGGAGCAATATGACTTACTACTCCTTCCTCTTTGGAAGAAATGGAGCCACTTTGAGCACCTAAGTCTAATTTCTCTTTGGTTCCATTTCATAGTCTGTAAAGAGGTACTTTAAGAATTTATTAATTTGTTTTTTCTGACTATGTGGTTGGAGGTAGTTACATGCTAGGAAGAAGTTTTCACCATGAGAGTAGTGAGACACTGGAACAGGTTGCCCAGGGAGGTGGTGGAAGCCTCACCCCTGGTGGTTAAGGCCAGGCTGGATGTGGCCCTGAGCAAGGTGATCTACTGTGGGGAGTCCCTGCCCATGGTAGTGGCCTTGGAACTAGAGGTCCCTTCCAACCCTGACAACTCTATGATTCTAAGTAACCCTCTATAATCTCTTCATAAAGACAGAGAGGTTGTATAATTGTTTTAAGTAAAAACCTGCCAGCTCAAAACTTGAAGAACTTGGCAGAAACAGCCTGAGCCTTCACCATACAGAACTTTAAAGACACTTTGGAGAAGTGCAGAGTCAGTTAGAAACTGTATAAAAAGCTGGTGAAGATGAGGTGTAATCTTTTCAGAGCAGCTCATGATACTGCCATGGAAGCATTCTGGTTTATTTTAAGTTGTCACTAGTAATTATTCCCAACTGGGGGGAGAAAAAACCCCAGCCAGACACATCTTTTATCTCCTGCTGTGGCCCAGGTACATCGTGTTGTTACAGTCATGTAATTGAGTCATTAACAGGGCAGCCTGTGAATCTCTTGCAATAATTCTTATACCAAATGCAGCAGAGGCTTTTCCTGTGCAGGTTGTCATAAAACCAGTGAAAGATAGCATCAGGGATATTAATGTCTTGAGAGTACCTTCCAGGCATTATCCTTCACTTGTTTATCATTTTTGGCTCTTCCTTCGGCAGCTGATGTCTTAATTATTGGTACTGCTTTGTGTAATCTCACGAACAAGGCCACATGTAGGAGGAAAGAGAGGTGTAATTCTTAACATTAAATGCTCTTGGAGGAGCTAACTTATTTAAGTAGATCATAGCTGATCAGCTTCCACAGCCCAGCTGTTGTGATGAGCAAGATGACTGCTTCTGCTGAGTGTAACTGCTCTTGTGACGGGAGCAGTACTGCCGATGTGCCAGCAAAGCAGTGTGGGAGCATATAGGCTATTTTATTTGGGACAAGATCAGCTCAATGAGCTCACTCCACTGATCAAAATATTTAACCAACTTCATTTTGCATGACATTAAAGAGAGGCTTTTACAAAGAACATGCAAAGCCTTGCTACTCCCTGAAGTTACAGGAACCAACAGAAAACAGTGGTTTGGCTGGTGGATGTGAGCTTGTTTTTCCTTGCTGGGCAGAAGTACTGTCTTGTCTCTCACCTCTCTCTCATGTTTCCAGAAGTGAGTGTCTCTGTTCTGCCTGCCAGCCAACCTTGTTTGACTCTGTTCTGGCTCACTGGTGCTACAGTTTGAAGGGGGAACTTTAGCCTAGTCCCTGACTACAAAGAGTGAAAGTAAAATAAATTACCATCAGATTTAAAAGAAAAATAGTTATATGGTCTATATAATTCATTGACTTGCTAATGGGATATAGAGCAGAGGCATAAACACTTCTCTCGTTTCTTTTTGTCACTTCTGCTTGCAACTTTCTGCTCTCTCTTTCCGGTGGCCTTGCAGGGGATCTCTGTTTTGACTACTGTGTGAGGTAATGGGAAGGAGGAAGGGAGTGGGGGAGCAGGTGAACAGTCCCCCTGGAGCCATCCACTGGGGGTCTGAGGAGTTTCTGTGTTGTTTATAAATTGTAAATTTATATAAAAAATTACACACACACACACATATATATATATAAAAAATTACACACACACACATATATATGTTTGCTTGTCAATAGAGCTTCATTTGCTTCCCTCCCAAATTGGGCTGGTCTGGCAATTTTATTTCTGGGGGTAGATTCTCCAAATTAGTTGGGGGGTAATTTAAACACACTACAACAACTCTGTCATTCCACATCTGTAAGGATGGGGATGCTTGACCTGTGCCTGGCGTGTACTGAAGGAAGGACAGCTGATGCTGCCACTAACTGCAGACAGATCCATAGATCCAAGATACACTGGCAGCGGCCAGCACCTCCTGCATTAGTAGTATCACAGTACATTAGAGGTTGGAAGGGACCTCCAGAGATCATCAGGTCCAACTTCCCTGCCAAAGCAGGATCACCCAGGGAATTCCACTCAGAAATGCATCCAGGTATGTGTTGAAAGTCTCCAGAGAAGGATACTACTTCACAACCTTTCTGGGCAGCCTGGGCACCCTCACTGTAAAGAAGTTTCTCCTCCTGTTGAGGTGAAACCTTTGATGTTCAAGCTTGTATCCATTGTTCCTTGGCTTATTCCTGTGCACCACTAAAAAGAGCTTGGCCTCCTCCACTTGACACCCACCCCTCAGGTCACATCAGATCCCCTCTCAGTCTCCTCAAGACTAAACAGCCCCAGGGCTCTCAGTCTGTCTTCACAGGGGAGATGTTCACATCCCCTAATCATCCTCGTGGCTTTCCCTTGGGCTCTCTCCATCAGGTCTCTGTCTCTTGAACTGGGGTGCCAAAAACTGCACACAGTTTTGCAGGTGTGGTCTCAGCAGGGCAGAGTAGAGGGGGAGAGGAACCTCTCTACACCTGCTGGCCACAAATTTTCCTGATGCACCCCAGGATCCTATTGGCTCTCTTGGCCGCAAGGGCACATTGTTGTCCCATGGCACGTTGTGTCCAGAGATATATGAACTTCACGTTTCACGGACTGGCTTCCACCTTACTGATTTGTTGTACGCTGCAAGCGAACTGGCCGGGCTCGGAACTCTCCTCCTGTCATCCGTAAAGACCAATCAGAGGGGAGGCATCGCAGGCAGGCAGGCACTTCCCTGCCCTGTGCTCGCAGTGAGTGCCGCTCCGAGCGGGGCTAGTAGCACCGGGTGCTGCTGCTGGATGTTCGTGCCCAGGGTGCTGAGTGGGCACACAAATGACTATGTCAGAAAACACGAGAGGTGTGGCAGAGAGGTAAGTAGCAGTGCACAGCGTTTTGCGTTGGCCTCAGAGGCAGTTCTGATCTTGCTGTTGAAAGCAGGAGAGAATCTGCAGCCCACTGAAGCATGACTAATCAGTTTGCTCATGTGCTTAGCACTCTCCAGTTTAAAGTATTTCTGCCCTATTGTTAACGGCAACAAACGATGATTTGTAGCATTTATATAGGGTGCAGATTGTGTTCAGATCTTAAGCCCTTTAATTGGGACCTGCATCAAAGGTCAGCTTTCCTTGGAGCGTGAGGGAAGCGTGCAACTTGTATTTTGGCTGCTGCTGCTGGGGGGTGTTAATAATTCCTACTCCAGAAAAGATGCCAGGTAATGAATATGTCTTACTTGTGCTTTGAGCTTCAACAGTGTATTTTTGCTTGCCATCTTTCTGTTGCAAAGGAGTATTTGGAAAAGGTTGGTTTGTATGGAATGGGGTAACTCTCCTGCATGACAAGAAACAAACAAACCAGCAAAAATGATGGCAGTCTGAACATTTTAAAGCAGCTGAGAATGTGTTTCCTGTAGTGCCAAATGTGCTGGTTGGTTCAGGGACACAGATTTTTGAAAAGGCAGGTTAAGAGTTACAATCCATGTCCACAGTAATTGGCAAAGTTGTAATTACTACAGAAAGCAAGGCTCAGAATAGTTGGGCAGGCAGGGTGCTGCATGTTGTGTGAAACAGATGCCAAGACTTGGTTAAACAGCATTTACAAAGCACTCGGAGAGTCTCTTGAGTCCAGAAGGGTTTGCAGTGTGTGTGAAGTGTGATGACAACAACCACTATGAAGAGTCAGAAGATGTTTCTCTCATTTATAATCCTGTTTTTACATACATAATTATGTTCTTCTCCCCCCCCCCCCCCCGCCCTTTGCAGTAATTTTTTTCTTCACACCCAAATAACTGCTGCAGTCAGTGGTTATTGATGATGTTATCTGTTCTGTGCTCCTCTGTCCTTTCCTTAAGAGATACTGGGACTTTGCTTTCTGCTGTTCCTTCCAGCCAGCTGTGTGCCGTGCCATTATTTTAAGGAAGGAACATAGTTTCTGAATCACAAGACAGATGACATCAGTTAAAGCTGTTTGGAGTTAGGAGTATGATGAGGATTTGCTTGTATTTTGTTGGGGGAACTTTTCTTGTACAGACTGGAGTACAACATGTTGGTGTAGTAGAGCTCTCTCATCTTTAGATGCAGGTGTTTCAACTGCCCAAACCTTGGCCAGGTGGCCTTAATTTTGTTAGTGCAAGGCCTTCCTGGTTTTCCTGTGGATTTTTTTTAATTTTTGGGTTTTTTCCTTTGTCCAGCAGTTCTGGTGATGAAATTGGGCCAAACTTACTCAGCTGCTCTGTGTTACCCTGTTGCCAGTAATCCAAAGACCAGCTGAGAACCCTTGTGATGGGTCAGGCTGACATCTGAATCTTGTGAAGGGGTAAAGTGCAGCCAGAGTAAGCCACTGAGAATCTTCAGACTTTGAGATGCTGCACTTCTGAGGGACAGTGATGTTCCTAGGAGCATGCACAATGTGAAATTTTATCCCACCTGTAAGTCTGTAGTGATCTGCAGTGGATGTTCCAGCAGCAGTCGATATCCTAACCTAATGCAGTTCAACACTGTCTCATCTTTAAAGTGACAGCATGATCAGAATGTCACTAGCCTGCAGGCTCTGTCAGCCTTAAAGTCAGATGTGTGTTGTTGTCACCCAGTGCTTCTGTGTTCATGATGCCTGAGCTCATCAAATTGCAACACTCCCCCATGATAACTTCAGCATGGCCAGGCTCTTATTTACACTAAGTGCAGTTTGTCTTACTGTCAGAAAGTACAGAACTTGATTTGCTTTCCACATGTCACAGGGTAAGAGCATAGTTTAAAAAACCCCAAGACAGAATGGAAGTCACTTTCAGTTCTTGCAGTCACTAGAAATATAATAGCAGATTATACATGGGAATAAGGCTAGAAATAAAGAAAATCACTTCAAATGTGGAGTCTCCCTCTCTGGAGATATTCAAAACCCACCTGGATGTGTTCCTGTGTGATCTGCTGTAGGTGATGCTGCTCTGGCAGGGGGCTTGGTCTGGATGATCTTTCAAGGTCCCTTCCACACCCTAACATTCTGTGATTCTGGGAAATGTTGCAGTAATGCAGTAGGACAGATGTGCTGAGTTTATTCTCTTCTTCTGACAGGTCACCTACATCAGACCTCAATGTGGCACTGCATGAGTGTATGGCAGCTTTGGATTTATTTCTTAACAACAAGTTCTCGGATGCTTTGGCTTCTTTAAAAGGAAAGTAAGTTCTGTTCCTTCTCCCACTCTCCCCCAGTGTTTTTTGTTTTCATATGTGAGAATGTATGGGTTTGTATCTAGGAGAAAAACTGACCAAGAATTGAGACACATTTACTTTCTGTTATTTTTAAATAACCCCTGGCAGAAACTTTCTCACAGCTTCTTTTGCAACTTGGTGTTGTGGTTGTGCAGGCCTTTTCCTGATTGCATTGCAGAGCAGCATGTAGGGAGTGGCCCAGCTGCAAGCCGTCAAGTCATGCAATAGCTCCTGAGCATTGTTGTGTCTTTGCAGCACCTGTCGCTTTTCATACCCTGTCCTAAAGCTGCCTGTGTTCTCAGCTTCTTGAGTCTATGTTTAATTCAGTTTTCTTTCTAATTTGCTCCATTTATTTTTTTGAGCCACAGGCAAATTACATTGTGCCTTCTTTCAGGCCACTGGAATCTGAATCAAGTCAGATTCACAGGTCATGCAGTACAGTGTGTTTGATACACCTCGCAGGTACTGTAGTTAGTGCACCACATCTGCTTTGCTGAGGTACCAGCCTCACTTTTTTTTACTGCCACAAAGCTGTAGCTTAACCATGTAAGCAGACTCTGTGAAAGACATTGATGATAAATTGGTGGCTGAGATACATTAATAATACTGGTTTTATTCACAGCAGTGTTGTTGTGTGTTTATATATCATCAGAGGAGATCATAAAAATGGTAAGAAGAGTAACTGTTGTCATTAAATTCTGACAGTAAAGCCCCTGTGCCCATCTGGAAATGCTTACTAGGTGCTCAGTTGAAAACAGGGAGATGTTTTATTGAAGGGGGTTTCCAAAGCTCTGCAAAAGCTAGTGAGGCTGGGGAGTTTGTTTTTCTCCTACTGCACAGGGTTTCCTTCAGCTTTTGTTGGGCCCTGCAGAACATATTTCATGAGCTGATCCTCTGGTTTTATACCTGACTAAATTCCATGCTGCAAAACCATTTTGAAACTGATTATTTTCATTTTGTCTTGTTGTTATGAGAGGGTCCTTATCCCTGTTGCCTTTGGCAGTGAGGGAAGCACAGACTTAAGATATTTGTGAACATAGTGCAGAAACAGGATGCAAAACTTCCTGGCATATGATATCCATTAGGGACCCAGTCCCCCTCTTTAGGGAAGGAAAAAGGTGTAGTGGGGGCATGTGTGGCAATGCTAGGTGTTTTCTTTACGGGTCACCAGTTCCCCACTGTTGCCTTTTGGCGTGCTGAGATTTGAAACTGGTTTTCACAGACCATAACCATCGATCTTTGTTTTAAGAACAGGCTGCCAAGGGGGTTGTGAAGTCTCCCTCTCTGGAGATACTCAGAAACCTTCCTGGATGTGTTCTTGTGTTACCTGCTCTAGGTGACCCTGCTCTGGCAGAGGGGTTGGACTGGATGATCTTTTGAGGTCCCTTCCAGCCCCTAACATTCTATGATTCTATGACTCTTCTGCTTTCACATGCTTGTAACGAATCTGGATGTGCTGGGGCATGTCCAGAGAAGGGCAATGAGGACGATTAGAGGGCTGGAGCTCCCCTCCTATGAGGACAGACTGAGGGAGTTGAGGCTGTTCAGTTGGGAGAAGAGAAGGTTCTGAGGAGACCTTATTGTGGCCTTCCAGTATCTGAAGGGGGCTACATGAAAGCTGGGGAGGGACTTTTTAGGGTGTCAGGGAGTGATAGGACTGGGGGCAATGGGAAAAAAAATAGAAATGAGTAGATTCAGCTTGGATGTTCAGAAGAAGTTCTTCCCCATGAGGGTGGTGATACACTGGAACAGGTTGCCCAGGGAGGTGGTAGAAGCCTTGTCCTTGGTGGTTTTTAAGGCCAGGCTGGATGTGGCTGTGAGCAACCTGCTGTAGTGTGAGGTGTCCCTGCCCATGCAGGGGGGTTGGAACTAGATGATCCTTGAGGTCCCTTCCAACCCTAACAATTCTATGATTCATATCCTAGATGTCACGGTTTTGAGTTTACACTGGAGGACATACTCTGCTCTGTATCACATCATTGCAGATTCACTAAGTTACTCACTTTTGGCTTCCACAATAAGTGTATTTTCAACTGATTTGTGCCATTTGTAGGTGAGAGCAGATCTGGCAATGAGCAGCTTTAAAATAAACATCTGTGGAGGATATCTAGACGTGTGGAAAAAAAAGCTCTTCCTGTTATAAAAGCAAATGCAGCAGGAAGAAGAGATCTCATTTCATTTAAAAAATTGGATCTGATGTTTTTGCTTCATTTTAAATATTTTTTCTTGTTTTTTCAATACATAGTAAACTGCAGCAGTACAGGTTAGGAGGTGATCTGCTAGAAAGCAGCCCTGTGGAGAAGGACCTGGGAGTCCTGGTGGACAACAGATTCTGCATGGGACAGCAGTCTGCCCTTGTGGCCTAGATGGCCAAGGGGGTGCATTAAGAGGAGTGTGTCCAGCAGATTGAGGCAGGTTCTCTTCCCCCTCTACTCTGCCCTGGTGAGGCCCCACTTGGAATGCTGTATCCAGTTCTGGGCTCCCCAGTTTAAGAGGGACAGGGATCTACTGGAGAGGGTCCAACAGAGGGCTACAAGGATGCTGAAAGGACTGGAGCACTGCCTGATGAGGAAAGGCTGAGAGACCTGGGGCTATTTAGTCAGGAGAGGAGAAGACTGAGAGGGGATCTGATTGATATAAATATCTGAGGGCTGGGTGTCAGGAAGGAAGGGACAGCCTCTGCTCACTTGTGCCTTGTGACAGGATGAAGGGCAATGGATGTAAACTGCAGCACAGGAAGTTCCACCTCAACATGAGGAGGAACTTCTTTACTATAAGGGTCCCAGAGCACTGGAACATGCTCCCCAGAGAGGTTGTGGAAGTCTCCTTCTCTGGAGACTCTCAAGACCCATCTGGATGCATTCCTTTGCAAACTGCACCAGATTCTATGGTCCTGCTCTGGCAGGGGGTTTGGCCTCAAAGGTCTCCACAGGTCCCTTCCAACCCCTAGCATGATCCTGTTATCCTCATCTGTCTTGTAGGTATTTGAGTCAGTTTTCTTTATCACTAGCAATCACTATACAATAGTGGACTCTAAGTATCTTGCAGTTTCTGAAGAAAGTTTAATTAATCTTTTATCTGTAGTGTTTACAGGAGGTCTAAGAGCTCTTAAGAAATTCCTTAGATTTAATTGCCAAACACAGTGGTGGTTTTCAGTTTGTGAGCTGTTAACCATGACAGTGAATAACGCTGAAACTGTCTAGTCACTCAAGTGGGGAGGAAAAAAAATCCTCTTCCTTCTGCACACCAAGATGCATAGAGTAAATCAATTAATAGCAGGCTAGATTTTATCCCTCATCTGATTTGTGGTGGTTTTGAGGCTCAGGTGCCTTTAGGATAACCACAAAGAAAAAGTCCTCCAAAAGACAGAAAGTCACAGGGACGAACAGGTCGTCCCAGAGTGTTATGATGTGTGCTTCTGTGCCATTTGGAGTCCCTCGGAGGTCAGTACTAGGACCAGCCCTGTTTAACATCTTTGTTGGTGACATGGACAATGGCACTGAGGCACCCTCAGCAAGTTCACCAATGACAGCAAGCTGTGTGGTGCAGCTGACACAGTGGAGGGAAGGAAACCATCCAGAGGGACCTTGAGAGGCTGGAGAGGTGAGGCCATGACAGCCTCATGAGATTCAACAAGTCCAAGTGCAAGGTCCTGCATCTGGGTCAGGACAATCCCAAGCGCTGATAAAGGCTGGGCAGGGACTGGCTTCAGAGCAGCCCTGAAGAAAAGGCCTTGGAGGTGCTGGTGGATGAGAAGCTCAACATGAGCCAGCAGTGTGCACTTGCAGCCCAGAAAGCCAATCACATCCTGGACTGCATCAAGAGAAGCATAGCCAGCAGGTCAAGGGACTCCACTCTGGTGAGACCCCACCTGGAGTACTGTGTCCAGTTCTGGGGCCTCTATTACAGGAAGAATCTGGAGGTCCTGGAATGTGTCCAGAGAAGGGCCACAAGGATGATCAGAGGGCTGGAACACCTCTGCTATGAGGACAGACTGTGACAGTTGGGGCTGTTTAGTCTGGAGAAGAGAAGGCTCTGAGGAGACCTTATTGTGGCCTTCTAATATGTGAAGGGGGCCTACAGGAAAACTGGGGAGGGACTTTTGAGGGTGTCAGGGAGTGATAGGACTGGGGGGAATGGACAAAAAAGCCTGAAATGAGTAGATTCAGATTGGTTGTTAGGAAGAAATTCTTCCCCATGAGGGTGGTGAGACACTGGCACAGGTTGCCCAGGGAGGTGGTGGAAGCCTCATTCCTGGAGGTTTTGAAGGCCAGGCTGGATGTGGCTCTGAGCAACCTGCTGTAGTGTGAGGTGTCCCTGCCCATGGCAGGGGGTTGGAACTGGATGATCCCGGAGGTCCCTTCCAACCCTGACAGTTCTGTGATTCTATGATTCCCTGATGTTTCCCCTATTTAAGGGAATACATAACTGATATCCCTCTCTTCTCTTTCTTCCTGGGGAAGAGAGTCACAGTTTGTGTGTGGGAGAGATGGCTTTGGCTGTCAGGGGTATTTGAGCTCTGCCCCAGGGTCTGGTGAAAGCTGGTAGGGCTGAGGTGGGGGATCCAGGCCTGAGGAGCCTGAGTGGGGTGGAGGCTTCTGCAAGTGTTTTGGCCTGGTAGGCTCAGCCTTGTTTGTGAATGTATTCATTCTACCTGACTGCCTTTTGTATATATGCTTGTAAACAGAGTCTCCATTTAAACTTCCAATCCAGATGTGCAGCATTATTTTTTTTTTCTCAATTTTTCCTCCCCCCAGCAGGAGTTAAATTTCTGTCCTCTGGTCCTGAGTAGCTTGTCCTCAAACCCAGGACATGATTGAAAACAGATCGTCATAAACAAAGGAGCTGATTCTGGTGACATAGCCTCTCAGCTTCCCCCAGAGAAATGTTTAATGTTTTAATAATTATCCTGAGGGAAAGCATGGCCTGGATCACCTGATAGTTTGCTGGTGCCTAATTGCTTGGAAGAATGGTAAACAGTAAAGATCAATTCATGGTGTGGAGTAATCTGGACCGTTGGGTGAGCTGCAGCACAGCTGTGCTGCTGCTTGTGGTGTTACAAGAACAATATGAGAATGATTCCTTCTGGGAAGTTGACGTTCTTCTTGAAATAGTCTCAAAGAGCATTTGGTGTTCTTTGGTGGAATCTTAATTCTAGAATGACTGTGTCTGAAAGGTAAAATCAGTCCTTTGATGGAGTGTCACAGGGGCATGTGAAGAGGTTGTGTTACTGCTCTGCTAGTTATTTGTGCAGGTCTGACTGGAATTAGGCTGCTGCCTATGTGCTGTCACTGGAATTGTTAGTGTGAGGCAAGTGTACAACAGTCGGTGCTGTCTGTGTATTCTGCTCTTTGAAGTGAGTTGGCTACAAGTATATCCCAGACCATAAGCATCATGTTCCTTGGAAAGGAGGAAATTTGCTGAAAATGGGGGACCACAGGGTCCTTCTTCCTGCTTGGGCTTCTCCTCACCCTTTTATCTGCTTTTGAGGACTGTCTCACAATAAATGGGGATTTATTGTAACCACAGTACTTTTGCTGGGCTGAGCCTAACTTTGTGAACTTGATCTTGGTATTGGTGTAAGTTTGGCTGCTTCATTTGGATGTTAGGAACAGCTATGAGGGTGGTGGAACACTGCAGGGAGGTGGTTGAGGCCCCTTCCCTGGAGACACCTGAGGCTCAACCAGGCCCTGGGCAACCTGATCTAGTTGGGGATGTCCCTGCTGACTTCAGAGAGGTCAGGCTGAATAAGGTTTGGAGGTCCCTTTGAGTTAGACCAGACATAGACCATTATGGTGGCTTGTGGTGATCAGGGAACCAGGTTGATGGAAGTAGTCTTTTCTAGTTGTAAAACTGATGCTAGTGAGGAGTGTTCATAGAAAACAGGAAAATGCCAATCCATCCAAACAGAGAGAGCCTGCACAGTCTGGTGTGTTCTGTGGATGTTGGGTGGAACTTCTGATGGAGGGTGACAAAAAGCCTTCAGGCCCCGTGTGACCACATCCTCCCGATGCACGTTTGATTTGGGCCTTGATATCTCAGTCTTGGATATGCTGGGATGAATGGACTGTTGGCTGGTCTGTGGAGGATCTTTCTGTGCTGTTGGATTTGTTTTACTTATTAGAAGCATCTCGCTACTAAATCAGAGCATGGGCTTGAACCTGGGTTTTTGGTAACCTGGTGGAGCATGTCCTGCCTGCTGGATGTCTTCTCCATAGCACTTCCAGCCCTGGGAGCACGTACCAGTGCTAGTGAAGCTGGCTCTCTGTGTGACCTGACAGTCTGGCCTGAAATTCTGCTGAGGGACATTTAGGCTGGATGTTGGGGAAAATGTTTTTGCTGCAAGAGTGGTCAGGCATTGGAACAGGCTGCCCAGGGAGGTGTTGGAGTCACCATCCCTGGGGGTGTTCAAGAAACATGTGGACACAGCACTTCAGGAGATGGTTTAATGGCCATGGTGGTCTTAGCTTGCCAGTTGGACTCAATGATCTTAGTGGTCTTTTCCAACTGAAACCATTCCATGATTCTGTGATTTTCATACTTCAGCAAGAGGGGGAGAGCTGTCACCATCCTTACTTAGGTACTTGTTTTCAAGCAGAGATAAAAATGTCCTCCAACAGCTCTTGAGGCAGGGCAATGCTGCAAGATGATCGTGGTTGCACCTTAGCAGGAGAAGAGGCTCATGCCATAACTCCATAGGGGCCTAAAGATACTACTCATAATCCTCTTGCCCACCTCTTACCCTGATACCAACTGCTGGGATAAGGCATTAATCAGAATATTGGTTGCAGTTATGTCGTAAAGGCTTGTTAATTCCAGCAGTGTTGTGGGGAAAGTGCTGCTGAGGAATCCAAAGGAAAAAGCACACAGCTATCAAGTTCCATTCCGTATGGGCTGGGTAAAACACAGGCCTTAAAACGTCTGGCAGTGTGCCAGGATGTAACTGGCAACTGTAATTGTGTGGTTAGTGTAAACAGCAGGGGTGACTATTAAATGGGCTGTGTTCCGACGCACCTCCCAGCCCCTGGAAAAGCAGAGTTCATTTGAGCACTGTTAAATTCTGTTCTGGGCCCCTCAGTTTAGGAAGGATGTTGACTTGCTGGAGCGAGTCCAGAGAAGAGCAACAAAGTTGGTGAGGGGTTTGGAACACAAGCCCTATGAGGAGAGGCTGAGGGAGCTGGGGTTGCTTAGCCTGGAGAGGAGGAGACTCAGGGGTGACCTTATCACTCTCTACAACTACCTGAAGGGAGGTTGTAGACAGGCTGATGATGGTCTCTTCTCCCAGGCACCCAGTACCAGAACAAGAGGACACAGTCTCAGGCTGTGCCAGGGGAGGTTCAGGTTGGATGTTAGGAAGAAGTTCTATACAGAGAGAGTGATTGCCCATTGGAATGGGCTGCCCAGGGAGGTGGTGGAGTCGCCATCATTGGAGGTGTTCAAGAGGAGACTTGCTGGGGTACTTGGTGCCATGGGTTAGCTGTTTGGGTGGGTTGGATTGGCTGATGGGTTGGACGCGATGATCTTGAAGGTCTCTTCCAACCTGGTTTGGTTTATTCTAAATACTCCTTAGCTAATGATAGGCATTAATGATTATCTCCCTCAAATATCAGAAGCAACAGATGAAACCATTGATTAGAGCAGGGGTGATTTGGGATCAGAAGTGAGGGAAATCCCTCTTCACCATATCTATATATCTATATGTATATGTGAGAAGTAGAAACTTTTCTTTTAGTGCAATGAATTTCTTGATTTTTCTGTTACTATTTTGAAAGCAAATTTCAATACTTTTGGTAGGGAGCTATTTCAGTTCCTTCTCTGTACCTTGTATTTGAACCTTTGGAAGGGTTTTACTTAAATGAATGATGAAGAGTGTTTCTCTGTGCCCACTGAGGCTGATGAGTAATCAAATGAACAGGAGCACTTCATCAGGTAGGCATTTTATTCTGCGCTGCTTTTTTCTCCCCCCCTGCCTTGCTTTATCAGTCTACTGAAAGAATTGTGGTGTAGGAGGCCTAGAGAGAGCTGTCCTGACTCTGATGGATTTTAAACTAATTTCACAGAATCACATAATGGTCTGGGCTGGAAGAGACCTCCATGGGTCATACAGTCAGACATCCTCACAGTCAGCCGGGACATCCCCAGCTAGATCAGGTTGCCCAGGGCCTCAATGAGCCTCACCTTGAATATCTCCAGGGAAGGGACCTCAACCACCTCCCTGGGCAACCTATTCCAGTGTTCCACCACCCTCACAGTAAAGAGCTTCTTCCTGATAGCCAATCTAAATCTGCCCTTCTCTAGTTTGAAGCCATTGCCTGGCACTGTAGGCCTCTGCAAACAGTCTCTCTCCATCCATCCTGTAGCCCCCTTCAGGTACTGGAAGGCTGCTTTCAGGTCTTCCCAAAGCCGCCTCCTCTCCAAGCTGAACACCTCCAATGCTCCAACCCCTGTGGCCTCCTCTGGACCCTCTCCATCAGATCCATGTCCTTCCTATCTTGAGTGCTCCAGACCTGTACACATACTCCAGGTGAGGTCTCGCCAGAGCAAAGTGCAGAATCACCTCTCTGGATCTGCTGGCACTGCTGCTTTTGATGCAGCCCAGGATGTCATTGGCCTTCTAGGCTGCAAGCTCACACTGCCTGCTCATGACCAGGTTCTCATCCAACAGCACCCCTAAGTCCTTTATTTCACTGTCATCTGTCTGCTCTTCTTTTTGGAGATGAGATGGATGTTAGCACAGAGTCTGGGTTTCTTGGCACTTACAGTGGTAGTGAATTACCAAAATGTTTGGGTTTTTTTTTTTTGCTAGTCTGGTTTAGATGTTGATTAGAGCAGCTTGTTAGGTAACCTGTGGACATGGTGAGGGCAAACATGAATTAAGGGCAGACAGAAAACAGAGACTGCAGTGGGATTTAAATATGTACACTGCAAATTTCTGCAGCATAGCCAGCCTGCTCTTTGCTGGGTATATTGGAAAATGTCAGCATGAAGTCTGGAAACAGGAGCAGCAGGTGTCTGTGCCAGCACTGGGTGTTAGTGTAACCCCCAGAGCTCAAAAAAATACGTGCACAAAGTAAGTCAGGATCATACCATCACATGAATTTTGCTTTGGTGATTTTATTGCATGATGTCATTGAGAAGAGGTGACTTCAGATGTAGACAAGGTTGTTTTTTTGTTTCTGGAAAAACATGAATCCAACAGCATGAACTCCTGAGGGTACTTAAGAGGCCAAGAGGCATTCTGGATGACCTGTGTCAGTGCTTGGTCACCCTGGCAGTAAAAAAGTATCTCCTGATGTTCTGACAGAGCCTCCTGTGTTGCAGCTTGTGCCCATTGCCTCTTCCTCTCACTGGGCACCAATGAAAAGAGGCCTGGCTTCATCCTCCCTTCAGGTATTTCTATGTTACAGGACTCCCTTGAGCTTTTTCTTTTCCAGGCAGAGCAGTCCCAGTTCTCTTGGCCTTTCCTCATAGAAGAGATATTTTAGTCCTATGCTCATCCTCATCACCCTTCATTGGGCTTTCTCAAGTGTGTCCATGTACTGAGGAGCCCAGAACTGGACACAGCACTCCAGGCTTGGCCTCACCAGTACTGAGCAGAGGGGAAGGATCACCTGCCTCAACCTGCTGGCAGCTGCACTATTCTTAATGCAGCCCATGAGCCCTCTCTGAAGCAAGGGTGCACTGCTGGCACACCACTTTCTTCTGGAAAGAAAAGGAAGTAGCTTATTTTAAAGAACAAACACCTGGACTACATATCTTAAGAGTAGGTGTGCTAAGGGTGGAGGTTTTGTTGAAAGCACATCCTTGTTTGACTGCAGGTATTTTGGAATGTGGTCTGCCATGTAGAACCATCTGATCCATCCTAAAAGGGTGGACAATTGAAACAGCAGTTGTTGCTCTTTAGCAGTGTTTGTCTAAGTTGTGCTGTTTGTCAAGGGTGGATTAGCAAGGTCTGCAAAGAGTTTCTGTGGCAGGAATTCACCTGGGCTTGCCTTTTAACATATTTCTCAAGTCATCTTTATTGACCCTGCATGCCTGAAGCTATTTTGATTCATTTGCAGAGGATGATGCCACACACACTGGTACTGTCTGGCTGCAGCAGCTGTGTGCAATATATAAACCCTGCTTCCTGCCAGGGGAAAGGTGCTGGTGATAGCTGCAAGTAGGATTGATTGTTTTCCTTGCAGCAATGTCAGATTGTTTTACATTCTGTATAAGTGGCACCATCTGAAATCCCACAGAGTAATATTTAAGTTGATCAGACTGCGGTGCAAGGTTGGCAGAAGGGACTAGGAGGACAATAGTATCATAGTATCAGTCAGGGTTGGAAGGGACCACAAGGATCATCTAGTTCTAACCCCCCTGCCATGGGCAGGGACACCTCACACTAGATCAGGCTGGCCAGAGCCTCATCCAGCCTGGTCTTAAACACCTCCAGGGACGGGGCCTCAACCACCTCCCTGGACAACCCATTCCAGGGCTTCACCACTCTCATGGTGGAGAACCTCCTCCTCACATCCAGCCTGAATCTCCCCACCTCCAGCTTCATTCCATTCCCCCTAGTCCTATCACTACCTGAGATCCTGAGAAGTCCTTCCCCAGCCTTCCTGTAGACCCCCTTCAGATACTGGAAGGCCACTATGATGTAATAATGTTTGATACAGGCTGGAATGCTTTTGGTGGGAGTATCTGTTTGACAATGATTCTGCTTTGGCCCTGACTCTGTCCTGAGAAACTGTCTCAGATGTGAAGAAGAATGTGTGGATTTGTATCCCATGTGGTAGTAGTCATTAGATTCTGCATTAAAAATCCCACCATGATTTTAGGGTGTCAGGGAATGATAGGACTGGGGGGAATGGAACAAAACTAGAAATGGGTAGATTCAGATTGGATGTTAGGAAGAAATTCTTCCCCATGAGGGTGGTGAGACACTGGAACAGGTTGCCCAGGGAGGTGGTGGAAGCCTCATCCCTGGAGGTTTTGAAGGCCAGGCTGGATGTGGCTGTGAGCAACCTGCTGTAGTGTGAGGTGTCCCTGCCCATAGCAGGGGAATTGGAACTAAATGATCCTTGAGGTCCCTTCCAACACTGACAGTTCTATGATTCTGTCATTTCTGGATGGTTGGCCACGTGGTTGATTCCTTTCCTGTATGTTAAAACCCTACCCTCAACTCACCATTGGAACATTTTAGGACAGTTACTGAAAGTGGAGCTGCAGACATGATTTCTGGTACGACTCTCTAGCCATCAGTGTTGCTTGATTATTTTGTGTGCTTCATGTTTGATGTGCAGTTCCTTTGGACCTCATGGCCATCCCAGGCTGGAATTGGATTTGTAGTAATTTATTTATTTGTTTCCAAAGCTATAATGCATTCCAATCAGCTGTGCTTTGCATCTGATGTTTCCTTTCAGAACTAAAGATAGCATGTATCATGCACTGACTTATGCCACCATACTGGAAATGCAAGCTATGATGACATTTGATCCTCAGGACATTTTAAATGCTGGAAACACAATGAAGGAAGCTCAAGCCACTTGTCAGAAGTAAGTGTGGATCAATTCAGTCAATCAATAGTTACTTCATGGGAAAGTTTGGAGAGACGTACAGGGGCTTTTGAAGGGGAGAGGAGCCTTTACCTTGCTCCAGTGCCCACTTCTAGCTGTGAAATGTTTTCTGTTAGCTAGTGGGGTGGTCTTGGTTGGTTTTCCTTAATTTGACTTTAGGATTAACAAGTTAAGAAATAGGAGGTGAAAAAGTGTGGGGTGTCCCTGCCCATGGCAGGGGGGTTGGAACTAGATGATCCTTGTGGTCCCTTCCAGCCCTGAATGATACTGTGATACTATGATGTCATAGGAAAACTGAGGTGGGAAGGGTCATCAGGAGGTCATCCAGTCCAGCCTCCTGCTCAGAGGAGGGTCAGTTATGAGGTCACACCACGTAACAGGTTTTTCAGCAGTCTAGTCTAGAAAACTGTTTTACTGCAATGTCTGATTTTTCTTGTCAGTTAGGTTTTTGTCCTAACTGTAGCCCCATCCCACTTCTGCAGTGTCTGGAAGCTCTTTCCCATTTACAGACACTACAGAATCCTCCCACTTGGTGATGGTTGTACTTTAAGCCACCTGAGTCAACCATGCTTCTGCTTCTGTACACACATGCACAAGCACACATACAGAATAAAGCAAAGGAGCCCCCTTGGCCCCTTCCTTCCTCAGGACAGATTTCTGCACAGAAAGAGTAAAAGATGTATCCCAGGAGGATCATGTTGACTAACCTCTGTATGGAACGTGCTGAATGTGTGGTAAGATGACAGAGGGTTGGTGAGCAGCGCTGGAGGTGTACTAGTGACTGTATGGGTGGCCAGCTGAAAGAAGTGGTTCTGTGTTGTTGATGTTTCATGTGGGGAATGACCAAACAATTTCTGTGCAGATTTAGGAAGAAATCTACAGTGGCTGATTCTATCACCAACCTTGTGCATAGACAAAGCCTTGAACACTTTACTGAAGGTAACATTATCCCTCAATGCATCCTCTCTTCCTCTTTACTTTTTTTTTCCCTGCAATTTGAACTGTGTAGAATTGTTCAGCCAATGTTTTCTTTGCAGACTGTGAGTTCACTGGCACAACTGATGATTGGGTATTTCCAGAATTGCTGGATCAGTGTTGTGCCACCACATCCCAAATCACTGTTGTGTTGAGTGCTGACTCAGCATTTCCCACAATTCCTGGTTAAAGAAATACCTAGAAAGGAGGATTGAAATGCCTAGAAATGTTCTAGATCCAGGAGTTCTTGGAATGCACTAGGAAAAAAAAGAATCCTACAAAGTTTCTAGAACTCTGTCATTTCTGTTTGGAGTTACTTCAGCAACCCAGAGCTGAGAGACTACAGCAAATGTGGGGAAGACTTTGCTCAGTTTGAACTTTGAGATTTACTTCCTATGTTAAGTGGCTGTGTTTTCTAATTAATTTTCTGCCTGATTGATTTTTCTTCTCCCTTCTGTGTGATACTAGAGGAAATCCATGCAGAAATTTGCTATGCTGAATGTTTACTTCAGAGAGCAGCACTCACGTTCCTCCAGGTATGGATTCTTATGTGGCTCTTGGGAGAAAGAAAACGGGCACACCACACAGACTTCCTTTCTTACAATTAATGAAATGGTAGAAGATGATGATTTGACTCTCTCATCTGGGTTAAATCTGGATTTGATCTGGACCATCAGCTCATGAGATGAAAGAATGCTTTGTTATCCTCCATGATCATCTAAAAGTGCTTATCCCAACACATGTCCAGTAGGACTAGGGACGGAATTCTGCCTCTGTGCTCAGCACTGGGGAGGCCTCATCTTGAGCACTATGTGCAGCTCTGGGCCCCTCACTGCAAGAAGGATACCGAGGTGCTAGAGCAGGTCCACAAGAGAGGTGAGACTGGGGAAGGGACTGGAAGGAAAGTCTGATGAGGAGAGGCTGAGGGAGCTGGGGGTGTTCGGTCTGGAGAAGGGGAGATTCAGGGGAACCTTATCACACTCTACAACTACCTGAAGGGAAATTGTAATAGGGTGGGGGGTCTGCCTCTTTTCCCAGGCAACTTGTGGCAAGATGAGAAGACCTGACCTGAAGCTGTGTCAGGGGAAGATTAGGTTGGATGTTAGGAAGCACTTCCTCAGGGAAAGGGAAATCAGACACTGGAATGTGTCTGCCCAGGGAGGTGGTGGGGTTGCTGTCCCTGAAGGTGTTTAAGGCAGGATTGGATGTGGCACTCAGTGACATGGTGTGGTCAGTGTGGTGGTGTTAGGTCACAGGCTGGACTTAAATGATCTCAGAGGTCTCTTCCAGCCTTAATGGAGCACTGAGTGTCCTATGCTGTCCTACTCCAGTCCCTTTTGGGTGTGTGAAATGTCACCCCAGCAGGCAGTGATTTTCAAATGATGTGTATTAGGGCATCAGATTGAGAAAAGGAAAAAAAATACATTAGTGATTAAAGCTGTGCTGGATTGCAAGCAAGAGTTTTGTGTCAGACTGCTGTTTGCTTTCCCAAGACTACTTTTTCACTTGTTTGTTCCTCAACAGCTATTTTGGTCTGCAGAGCTGCTAGGCTCTGCTGCCTGTCTTTCTGCTAGGCTCTGCTGCCTGTCTTTCTGCTAGGCTCTGCTGCCTGTCTTTCTGCTAGGCTCTGCTGCCATAATGGCTGTCCCTCTTCTTTGAGCTTCATCTGTACTAATGAAGCTTGATTTGGTTGACAAATCAACATTTACTTGGGCTTCAGCTTGCAATTTAAATTGTTCATTGTAGTTGCAATACTGATTTTTCTCCTTGATTTGTCTGTGGGCTTCTTCATCTGCCTATGAAAATGGGATAATAAAAGTCACATTCACTGAGAGCTTCAGCTTCTTAGCTCAAAAGATACTCATAGGGAGTGAAATCAGGTGGTGATTTTAGAGTACTTGGGAGTCATCAGATGGGCTTTGATTTCCCATGGTAGTTTATGAACTGCATCATGTTTTTGAGTGATCTGGTAACAAGTGACATGGAGAAGGCTGAGGCTCTCAATGACTTCTTTACCTCAGTCTTCACTGGCAAGGGCTCCAGACACACTCCCAGAATAATGGAAGATAATGGCAGGGACTGGAAGAAGGAACTGCCCATGGTGAGTGAAGATCAGGTTCATGACTATCTGAAGAACCTGAAAGTGTCCATGAGATCCAATGGGATACACCCATGGGTGCTGAGGGAACTGGCAGATGAAGTTGCTAGACCACTCTCCATCATATTCCAGAAGTCATGGCAGTCCAGGGAGGTCCCCACTGACTGGAAAAGGGGAAACATAGCTCCCATTTTCAAGAAGGGAAAGAGGGATGACCCAGGGAACTATAGGCCAGCCAGTCTCACCTCTGTGTCTGGTGAGATCATGGAGCAGATCCTCCTGGGGGCGCTGCTGAGGCAGAAGAATAATGAAGAGGTGATTGGGCACAATCAGCACAGCTTCACCAAGGGCAAATCCTGCCTGACAAACCTGGTGGCCTTCTATGACAAGGTCACAACATCAATAGATGAAGGCCAAGCAACTGATACAATTTACCTGGACCTGAGCAAAGCCTTTGACACTGTTTGCCTGACATCCTGGTCTCCAGGCTGGTGCAGGATGGGTTCCATGGATGGATCATTCAGCGGATACAGAACTGGCTTGATGGCCACACCCAAAGAGTGTCTGTCAATGGGTCCATGGCCAAGTGGAGGCCAGTGACAAGTGGAGTCCCTCAGGGATCAGTGCACGACCAGTCTTGTTTAACAGCTTTGTTGGTGACATGGACAGTGGCATTGAGTGCACCCTCAGCAGGTTTGTTGACGACACCAAGCTGTGTGGTGCAGCAGACATGCTGGAGGGAAAGGATTCATCCAGAGGGACCTGAACAGGCTGGAGAGGTGAGCCCAAGCCAACCTCATGAGGTTCAACAGGACCAAGTGCAAGGTCCTGCATCAGGGTCGGGGCAATCTCAAACACCAATACAGGCCGGGCAGGGTCTGGCTTGAGAGTAGCCCTGAAGAAAAGGCCTTGGAGGTGCTGGTGGATGAGAAGCTCAACATGAACCAGCAGTGTGCACTTGCAGCGCAGAAAGCCAGCCAGAGCCTGGGCTGCATCAAGAGAAGTCATAGCCAGCAGGTCGAGGGAGGTGATTCTCCCCCTCTGGTGAGACCCCACCTGGAGCACTGTGTCCAGTTCTGGAGCCACTATTACAGGAAGGATCTGGAGGTGCTGGAAGGTGTCCAGAGAAGGGCCACGAGGATGATCAGAGGGCTGGAGCTCCTCTCCTGTGAGGACAGACTGAAAGAGTTGGGGGTGTTCAGTCTGGAGAAGAGAAGGCTCCAAGGAGCCTTATGAGGTTCATCTGGGCCCAGCTCTCCAGCTTGTCGAGGTCCCTCTGGATGCCATCCTGTCCCTCTGATGTATGGACAACACCACACAGCTTGGTGTCATCTGCAGACTTGCTGATGGTGTCTTGATCCTACTGTCCATAGCATTGATAAAAATATTAAAGAGCAGGGTCCCAGTACAGACTCCTGAGGGACACCACTGTCACTGCTCTCCATCTGGCCTTCGAGCCATTGAGCACCACCCATGTTACCATGGATCTCATAGATACTTGATTAATTGATCCAGAAAGGACATATCCTGCACAACTTCACTTACCCTGTTTCCTTTTTAGGATGTTAAACCCTACTCTGTAGTCTCCTGAGGACAAGTAAGTGCTTGTCTCTGGTGCTGATGTTCAGATCCTAACTGTGCTGCAGGACAACTGAGAGGAAGCTGTCAGTACCTTGAAGCATAATCCACATCAATGCAAATTCAGATGGTCCAAAGCTCACAAGGGCTAAAATAATCCCAGAAGGCTTCAGAATAAAGTCTGTATGTCTGAACAGAGTGACAATACTTTAATAGAGAGAGGAAATCCTGAATCCATGTTTTGGTTCTCAGAGACTTATATTGTCTGTGTCACAATGGCTATGCTCAAAGCACATTTCCACCTCAAGAAGACAAAAGTTCTTCCTAATGCTTGTAACTCATATTGCTAATGTATTTCCTCTCTAACAGGATGAGAATATGGTTAGCTTCATCAAAGGAGGCATCAAAGTCCGAAACAGTTACCAAACGTACCGGTAAGTGAGGGGGGATAATGTGAGCCAGGATGCTTGCTCAGTAAAAAGTGCTGCTGGACAAATTGTCTACTTCACAACTGATCAGTTTATTGCAGCCTTCACTGTGGACCTCATGTCCGTGGCTTTTCTCATCCCACACAAATTCCTCCTCTGCCTAGCTAAGAGCACTGCATATTGTAGTTGATTTTGGTTGTAAAGGTGGTGGACCCTAACCCTGTGAACTCCTAAGGTTTGCCCAAATACTGTATCCTTGAAATTATGGCAAAAAATAATTCTTCTCCATGATATAGGGCTGCTTGTGACTGCAGAGCACATTTTGGAGGTCTTGGCAGGTATATGAAAGGGCATTTCTTGATAGTTCTAGCTGCAGCTTTTGGGGACATTCAAAACCAGTAGCTGATGCAAAAGTAATCCCATAAAAATAGAAGAAACACAAACAAAATTAAAGAGACAGTAAGCTGAAGAGCTTGCAAGGGAAAGTATAAATGGCTTCAGACATTGGCTTAAACCAAAGATTAACCAGTGTTACAGGAAATAGGTTTATAGGGGCTAGTTAGCACAGTAGAACAGATGCAGTCTCTCAGCATCACAAAGTCCCTGAACAGGCAATTCCTAGAGGATGCTTTTCCAAGCTTATGCCAAGGCACAAGGCACAAGTCAGCAGAGGCTGTCCCTTCCTTCCTGAAAGCCAGCCCTCAGATATTGATAGACATTGATTAAATCCCCTCTCAGTCTTCTCTTCTCCAGAGTAAACTGCCCCAGGGCTCTCAGCCTCTCCTCATCAGGCAGTGCTCCAGTCCCTTCAGCATCCTTGTAGCCCTCCCTTGGACTCTCTTGAGTAGATCCCTGTCCCTCTTGAACTGGGGAGCCCAAAACTGCATGTAACATTCCAGGTGGGGCCTCATTGGGCAGAGTAGATGGGTAGAAGAACCTCCCTCAATCTGCTGGATCCCATTGGCCACAGGAGCACATTGCTGTCCCATGGGGAACTTGTTGTCCACTAGGACTCTCAGGTCTTTCTCCACAGGGCTGCTCTTTAGCAGCTCACCTCAACCTGTACTGGTGCTGGTGACCTGGTTGTTTTGAACTACTGTGTAGTTCAAGGTAGTGGGGGTTGCTTTATTACTGAATTGTAGTGAATCTGTATTTGCTGACAGTGTGACTGAATGCTGTGTATTTGCAGGGAGCTGGACAGTCTCATACAGTCTCCACATTATGTCAAAGGAGAAAACCATCTTCATTTTGAGGGGGGTGTAAAACTTGGCGTTGGAGCATTTAATCTGGTATGTACCAACAGTCCTCTTGAGCTGAAATTCTGCAACCTTGTGAAAATGTTTTTTGCTTAAACACCTGAGAAGTTCTGCTGACCTGAGTGTCACTAATCTTACAATTAAAAATAGGTATGTTTGCTGATACTTGTAGGATCCCAGCCTCTGGTGCAAGAACAATAGATAGCAAATACACTTTGGAAGTAAAGAAAGTACTACCTGCAGCATGGGCAACATTACTTTGTGTGGGCAGACCCAGCCTTGTGGAGAGATTCTCAGCCAAGAAATGAGCTCATCTGACAAGGGCTAAGGGCATGCTCCTGAGAATGCTGCTGAGGGCCTGTGCCCACCTGCCAGTAAGGCTGTTCAGTAGCCAGGCAACCAGTACTTGGGAAGCCTCATGAGCAGGACCCAGTGGCATGAGAGCTGGAGAAGTCTTGTGCAGGAGCCTGTGCTTGTTGACTTCTAGTTACTGTTGGACTGGCACTATGAAGTAACCAGGGACTTGGCTGTTAGCAGGGCAGTTGATGCTCAGGCTGCTGCTGGCTGTTGTTGCTTGTGTTCTGGTCAGAAATGGTACAGGAGGGTGGCTCTTGGTGTGTCAGAGAGGCTCTGACCCAGAGATGGCAAGGGGTGATGTGGTCATTCAGGTGATGGGCTGTAGAAAGTGCATGGTGATTTCACTTCTTTGCATTACTTGATGTGAACCTGGCCTGTGCCCAGGTGTCAGATTTCCTGCACAAATAACTGTGTGTAAGGTGTGGTCTGCACCCACTGTTTCTGAAGCAGCTGAGAGGTACAGGAGTTACTAAGCATGTGCTGTGTAAACACATCCCTGTGCAGGGAATCTTGGGCAGGGGCTCTGTGTTGAACACACATTTTTGTTCCATTTGTATGTAAAATACAGCAGATGTCAGCATTTACCCAGGAAACTGTCAGCCATATAAAGATGTTTTCAGTAATTGTAGTGATCATTTCTTGTGTTTGGAGAAGCTGCAAGAGGCAGCTGGTAGCTGAGGGGCAGAAAGTCTCTTACTGTATAACTGCCACGTTTCTCTCTGTAGACATTGTCCATGTTTCCTGCACGGATTCTGAGACTACTGGAGTTTGTTGGGTTTTCTGGAAACAAGGTAAGTGTCAACTGAAGTATTATTGGTATATTGCCCTCTTAAATTAAAAAACTGGAGACAGGAGTTTCTGTCTTATTCCTCACATCAGCTCTGAACCCTCTGAAACACTCTGATTGGGATCACGTGTGCACTGCTGGCACTGATGTGTTTCTGCAGCTCAGTTGTCCTTTATTTTTTTGTCTGAAGTATTGCACTTCAAAGATTCTGTCACCTTTGCTCAAAGGTGATACACTTGTGAAATCTGATAAAGACAGTGGCTAATACAATGATTGTGACACCCTTGTTCAAGGACCATACACTTGGAATCATAGAATTGTTAGGGTTGGAAGGGACCTCAAGGATCATCTAGTTCCAACCCCCCTGCCATGGGTAGGGACACTTCACACTACAGCAGGTTGCTCTCAGCCACAGCCAGCCTGGCCATAGAAACCTCCAGGGATGAGGCTTCTACCACCTCCCTTGGCAAACTGTTCCAGTGTCTCACCACCCTCATGGGGAAGAACTTCTTCCTAACATCCAATCTGAATCTACCCATTTCAGTTTTTTTTCCCATTCGTCCCAGTCCTGTCACTCCCTGACACCCTAAAAAGTCCCTCCCCAGTTTTCCTGTAGCCCCCTTCAGATACTGGATGGCCACAATTAGGTCTCCTCAGAGCCTTCTCTTCTCCAGACTGAACAACCCCAACTGCCTCAGTCTGTCCTCATAGGAGAGGTGCTCCAAGCCCTCTGATCATCCTTCTCTGGACATGTTCCAGTACCTCCATATCCTTCCTGCAATAGGGGCTCCAGAACTGGTTGCAGTGCTCCAGGTGGGGTCTCACCAGAGTGGAGTAGAGGGGGAGAATCACTTCCCTTGATCTGCTGGCCACACTTCTCTTGATGCAGCCCAGGATGTGATTAGCTTTCTGGGCTGCAAGTGCACACTGTTGGCTCATGTTGAGCTTCTCATCCACCAGCACCATCAAGTCCTTTTTTTCAGGGCTGCTCTCAAGCCAGTCCCTGCCCAGCCTTTATCAGTGCTTGGGATTGCCCTGACCCAGATGCAGTATGTTTCGCTTGGTCTTGTTGAACCTCATGAGGTTGGTTTGGGCCCACCTCTCCAGCCTGTCTAGATCCCTCTGGATGGCATCCCTTTTCTCCAGCATGTCTGCTTGTGAAACCTGTGAAATCTGATAAAGACAGTGGCTGATACAGTGATAGCAATGCCATTGTTCAAAGGTGATACACTTGTGAAGCCTGATAAAGACAGTGGCTGATAACAGTGATTGTGATACCATTGTTCAAGGATGATAGACTTGTGAAGCCTGATAATGACAGTGGCTGATGCAATGGTGTCTACATTGTAGTGTCTTTGTCACTGATCTTGTGATGTATGCTTGTGCTTAGAAATCCATAGCCAGAAGTGCATTCTTAGGCTTTAATGTATTAGCTGACTTGATAGTTGCTATCATTATGGTATCTGAATGTCCCTGACAGGTTCCTGCATGACATCCAATTGGGGGAAAAAAAATCAATTTAATGTCTGATTCCTTCTTTTTTTCTTCTTTTTTTTTTTCCTCTCCATGCCTTTAATAGCAACTGATAACTTGAGGGTGGCACCTACATTCTCTTTGCCTAAAAGAGGAAGCACTTTTTTTTGCCTAGTGATTAACCAGTCTGACCTGTGTTGTTTGTGCATGCAGTTTAAGGACAGGAGTTTAGGGATGAAGCAGCAGTGAACTTGCCTGAGCCTGAGTTATTCTTCAGGACAGATACACAGAAAGAGCTGTGTTAGTTTTTTGTAGATTTTTTTTCTTTGCTTCAAAATAAGGCACTAAATTGATGGTAATATCTTAGTTTGATATCTTGTCTCTCATCCTAGCAACAGAACATGAGATTCACACAGAGTTGAGTTCCTGGATAAAGAAAACCCAGTCCCTTTACCCTAAACCATTATTCTCATCCATTCAACAGTTGCTGGGTAAGGTGAATTATAGACAATGGAGATTGGAGTCAATACAGCTGACCAATATGATCGAGTATTGTTCCTTTATTGTTCCAGTATTGCAGGCCTGTGGTGCAGGCCTATGGTGCGAGCATAGCACAGTAAAGTAAAGCATGGAAGAAGAAGGGAAAGGAAAGGCAGAAGTGCGTAGCGAGTGAGCTTCTACAACTTATATAAACTCAGAGTGCCTTGTTGGCATGGCTTCATTGGTTCCCTCTGAGTGACCACACATCACACTATTACAGATTATTGGTCCAACTACTAATGACACGCAAGGTTTGTTGATGCAGGTGCATGTCCTGTTGTCCCAAGATAACTCTCTGTGTTTATAGCTACCAGTGCCCTGTTTTAGTTACATGCTGCAGGCACAGCACTGTTTTGCTACACTGCTAGCTGGCTCTGCACTTATGCTGAGCATGGCCTACCACCACGTCAGGCTCTAGACCTGCACTGCCAGATTGCTCACACTGCTCGTCACTGGCATTGCCACAGTGAATCACAGAAGGTTAGGGGCTGGAAGGGAGCTCAAAAGTTCATCTAAATGTTTGGTGTCCTGCAGACACGACAAAAGCTGTATCAACAAGTTAAAACTCAACTATTTTGTGATGGTTTTTAATTTAGATTTCGAGGAGAAAAATGTTCCCTTAGCCAGGGCTGTAAGTGGGTAAGTGTCATCAGCATTGTGTTAGTTTACAGGAAGAATCTTAAATCTGAAAATACAGTGCCTGCTTTAAAAGCTAAGGGGTTTTTGGCAGAACTTGAAAAATTCCAGGAGCTGACCAGGAGCAATTTCACAAGTATTGGCAAAAAGTCAAATAGTTGTACTCTATCAGCAATGAAAACAAAGAGCATCTAAAGCAAAATCACAGTATCACCAAGGTTGGAAGAGAACTCAAAGATCATCGAGTCCAACCTGTCACCACAGACCCCATGACTAGACCATGGCACCAAGTGCCACGTCCAATCCCCTCTTGAACACCTCCAGGGAGGGTGACTCCACCACCTCCCTGGGCAGCACATTCCAATGACAAATGACTCGCTTGGTGAAGAACTTTCTCCTCACTTCCAGCCTAAACTTCCCCTGGCGCAGCTTGAGACTGTGTCCCCTTGTTCTGGTGCTGGTTGCTAGAGAGAAGAGACCAACCCCTTCCTGGCTACAATCACCCTTCAGGTAGTTGTAGAGAGCAATGAGGTCTCCCCTGAGCCTCCTCTTCTCCAGGCTAAACAATCCCAGCTCCCTCAGCCTCTCCTCGTAGGGCTTTGTGCTCAAGGCCTCTCCCCAGCCTTGTTGCCCTTCTCTGGACACATTCAGGTGTCTCGATGTCCTTCTTAAACTGAGGGGCCCAGAACTGGACATAGTACTCAAGGTGCAGCCTAACCAGTGCTGAGCACAGGGCAGAATGACTTCCCTGCTCCTGCTGGCTGCACTATTCCTAATGCAGAAGAGACCAACCCCTTCCTGGCTACAACCACCTTTCAGGTAGTTGTAGAGAGTAATAAGGTCACCCCTGAGCCTCCTCTTCTCTAGGCTAAGCAACCCCAGCTCCCTCAGTCTCTCCTCATGGGGCTTGTGTTCCAAACCCCTCACCAACTTCGTTGCCCTTCTCTGGAATCGTTCCAGCAAGTCAACCTCCTTCCTAAACTGAGGGGCCCAGAACTGGACACAGGACTCGAGGTGTGGCCTAACCAATGCAGAGTACAGGGGCAGAATGACCTCCCTGCTCCTGAATATATATATTATATATGTCCTGAATATATAAATATTATTCTGGAACTGTAAGGGCAATTCATGTACCAGCAGAGTTCTGAGAATACCTTGCTGAGCACTCATCTTACTGCTTTGGATGAAAATTGCCTCTCTAATTGATTTTCTGTTGTTTTCATTTGGCCCTGGGATTTCTTGTATGGCTATGAGTGGGCTGATATTTGTGCTGATGAGTCAGCTTCAGATTCCAGCTTTTAATAATACACTGAAACATGACCTAAATTACCATAAATTTAAGCAAAACCTTTCTCTCTGCACACAACAAAAAAGGAGTATTTTAAATACATTGATCAAAGGTCACTGATGGTCCTTTATTTTAAAATGCTATTAAAAAAAAAAAGGCCTTCTGCATTTAACATTTGTGAGTCAGGTGTCTAAAAGCAAAAGCAAAATTGCAGTTACATTTGCAGTACTTTCCAGATGTCCCCTGCAGTACAGGCAAGAGTGTAGAAGGTGAAGAAACAGTGACAGAGGAGGAGAGGGAGAGTTTGTGTAGCACAAAGGAGTTTGGAATACATGGGTATCATAGAATGGTCTGGGCTGGAAGGGACCTTCAAAGGTCATCCAGTCCAGCCTCCCTGCAGTCAGCAGGGACATCCCCAACTAGATCAGATTGCCCAGGGCCTCACCTTGAATATCTCCAGGGAGGGGGCCTCAACCACCTCCCTGGGCAACCTGTTCCAGTGTTCCACCACCCTCACAGTAAATAACTTGTCCCTAACATCCAATCTAAATCTGCCCTTCTCCAGCTTAAAGCCATTGCCCCTTGTCCTGTCCCTTCAAGCCCTTGCAAACAAACTCTCCCCATCCTTCTTAAAAGTCTTCTTCAGGTACTGGCAGGCTGCTATTAGGTTTCCCCAGAGCCTCCTCTTCTCCAGGTTGACCACCCCGAGCTCCCTCAGCCTGTTCTTGTAGCAGAGGTGCTCCAAGCCCCTGGTGTTTTTCATGGCCCTCCTCTGGACATGTTTCATCAGGTCCATGTCCTTCCTATCTTGAGGGCTCCAGACCTGGACACAGTACTCCAGGTGAGGTCTCAGCAGAGCAAAGCAAAGTGTCAGAATCACCTCTCTGGATCTGCTGGCAATGCATCTTTTGATGCAGCCCAGGATGTGACTTGCCGTCTAGGCTGCAAGCTCACACTGCCTGCTCATCTCGCAGTCGTTTCCATTAAGTGCTCATGGTGAGCATCAGATTGTGCAAAAGTCAGAGACTCATGGTTAGTGTTGTGAGCTGTTTACAGTCTGCCTGAGCCTTCACTGGAGGACAGCTTGCTTCAGGTGTGGTCCCTGCATTTATCCAAAGTGGCAGAAATTGTGTTGCGATATTTTCCCCATCATTAATCTGCCCTGACGCCAGCAGGTTTGCCCTGAGGGACTCTTCTTGTCTCTCAGACATGTCATGGCTGATAGTAAATGAAGACAAGCCTGAAGCTCCATTAATTCCTAAGCCATTTGTGGGCACTGTGGACAGCATGATCAACTTAACAGCAGTCTGGAGTCTCAAAATAGTAGGTAGGATAAGATAAGGAAGTATAGAAGCTGCCCAAGGCTGTGTTTGTTCCCTTTCAGTCCAGTATGTGCCAGTTGTGCCCTTCTCACTGCTGAAGCTCCTTTCCCCTGTATTACTAATAAAAATACAGCTTTGTTTATGCTTCATGGCATAGGCTCTGCATTTGAACAGGGAGGGTCAATGATGTTTTGCCCCCCTTTTGTGACAATTTTTTTGTGGGCAGAAGTATGTAAATATAAATGTCAATAAATATCTGAGGGCTGGGTGTCAGGAAGGAAGGGACAGTCTCTGCTCACTTGCACCCTGTGATAGGACAAGGGGCAATGGATGTGAACTACAGCACAGGAACTTCCACCTCAACATGAGGAAGAGCTGCTTCACTGTGAGGATCTCAGAGCACTGGAACAGGCTACCCAGGGAGGTTGGAGTCTCCTTCTGTGGAGACTTTCAAGACCCATCTGGATGTGTTCCTGTGTGACCTGTGCTGGATTCTATGGTCCTGCTCTGGCAGAGGGGTTGGAGTGGAAGATCTCTAGAGGTCCCTTCCGACCCTTAACATCCTATGATGCTGTATGTATTGTACACCGATGGGTAGGCTGTCCTGGAGAGGCATGCCCTACTCACTCACTGGGCAGGAAGTGGACCGTGGGTCCCATCTGCATTTAAACATGTCTTTAGTGATAACTGACTGCTGATGCCAGATCAGAAGTGTCCCTGCATTGTCTTCCATACAAGCACCGAACCCTGCCTGGGCAGGGAATGGCTTAAGAGAAGCCCTGAAGAAAAGGGCTTGACGGTGCTGGGGGATGAGAAGCTCAACATGAGCCAACAGTGAGCACTTGCAGCCCAGAAAGTCAACCAGGGCCTGGGCTGCATCAAGAGAAACATAGCCAGCGTGACGAGGGAGGTGATTTTCCCCCTCTGCTCTACTCTGCTGAGACCCCACCTGGAGCACTGTGTCCAGCTCTGGAGCCTCTATTACAGGAAGGATCTGGATATGCTGGAATGTGTCCAGAGAACGGCCACAAGGATGATCAGAGGGCTGGAGCTCCTCTCCTGTGAGGACAGACTGAAAGAGTTGGTGCTGTTCAGTCTGGAAAAGAGAAGGCTCCAAGGAGACCTTCTTGTGGCCTTCCAGCATCTGAAGGGGGCTACAAGAAAGCTGGGGAGGGACTTATTAGGGTGTCAGGGAGTGATAGGACTGGGGGGAATGGAGCAAAACTAGAAATGGGTAGATTGAGATTGGCTGTTAGGAAGAAGTTCTTCCCTATGGGAGTGGTGAGACACTGGAACAGGTTGCCAAGGGAGGTGGTAGAAGCCTCACCACTGGAGATTTTTAAGGCCAGGCTGGATGTGGCTGAGAGCAACCTGCTGTAGGGTGAGGTGTCCCTGCCTGTGGCAGGGGGTTGGAACTGGATGATCCCTTCCCACCCTAACAATTCTAGGATTCCTCTGTCAGGCCTCAGGCTGGTATTTGCTGATGTTGTTATTTTGTAGGGGCTTACTGATACCATGCTCCTGAGCTGCAGAGACATTTGCCATCAGCCCACCATTTGCTAGTGCAATCTCTCAGAGGGTCAGATGACAGCACATTTTCAGGGGAAGACTGGAAAACTCTCAGATGGAACTAATTTCTTCCAAATTATACTTTCTGATGTGGGAGGACATTTCTCCCAAAGCAACTGAGCTGAAGAATGTTTTTGATGTGTCAATTTGTAATAAATTAGATTCCAGTTTCCCACTGAGTGTCTTTTTTGTTTGCATTTTGCTCTCTTCTGCAGCTTTTAGAAGTTACAGCTGCAGTTATTTTGTAGGAGGCATTTAAATGCCCCATCTACCACTTTAATTTGCTCTTCATAAAAGCTGTTAGTAGTATCCATCCTTCTTGCTAAATTTGCAGTGGTGTGGTCAGGTCATAGGGCATGAATGATGACCTTGATCTGGTTTAATTTTCAAGATCCCTCATTAAAAGACAGTGATTTAAAAGTACCCTTGGAGAGCTTTCACTTCAGGAAAGTAGATGGATTTTAGTCAATGGCAGCTGAAATAAATACTCAGCACTGCCTGATAATGGCTTTGGGCACTGTCCTTGTTCATTCACTGTGGGAATCCCCACTGCTCCTGAATGCAGCAGCAGGTGCCTTGGGAGAAGGGTCAAATTGATAAGATGGTCATGTAATATGATGTAGGGACAGTCCTGGGACTGAACAGATCATGGGATGTTAGGAGGAGATTGCACAGAAAGGTTGAAGTTACTGCACTGGAGCACATTTTTCTCCAAGAAGTGGCATTGCACCCTGGTTTGTGCTGCATCTTGTGTGCTCTTCAGAGTAACTTACACTTTGCCAGAAAACAGCACCTAAATGTGTTGCTGTCACTTTGATCTTTTGGGAGAGGTATGAGCACTTACTGCTTTGACAAGTTCTGCATGTGACAGCATTGTGCCAAGAAGGCCAATGGGATCCTGGTGTGCGTTAAGAAGAGTGTGTCCAGCAGATTGAGGGAGGTTCTCCTCCCCCTCTGCTCTGCCCTAGTGAGGCCCCACCTGGAATATTGCATCCAGTTCTGGGCTCCCCAGTTCAAGAGGGACAGAGATCTACTTGAGAGAGACCAAGGGAGGGCTACAAGGATGCTGAAGGGACTGGAGCACTGCCTGATGAGAAGAGGCTGAGAGCCCTGGGGCAGTTTACTCTGGAGAAGAGAAGACTGAGAGGGGATCTAATCAATGTCTATCAATATCTGAGGGCTGGCTTTCAGGAAGGAAGGGACAGCCTCTGCTCATTTGTGCTGTGTGATAGGACAAAGGGGCAATGGATGTAAACTGCAACACAGGATGTTCCACCTCAATTCAAGAAAGCGCTTCTTCATTTTCAGTGTCCCAGAGCACTGGAACAAGCTGCCCAGAGAGGTTGTGTAGTATCCTGCTCTGGAGACTTTCAAGCCCCATCTGGATGTGTTCCTGTGCTAGATTCTATGGTCCTGCTCTGGCAGAGGGGTTGGACTGGAAGATCTCTAGAGGTCACTTCCAACCCCTAACATCCTGTGATCCTGTGACATCTGCTTTATATTGTAGCAGTATGCCCTGTAATAGACTTTGTGAGCTCATTCCCAGTGTTCTGGGATTGCTTGTGTCACCTGTGGCATGGGTGTAGGAGGTGTTTGTGGGTTATTTATGGTTAGAAGGTGTGTCCCAACAAACATGCTCAGTGACTGGCACTACTGAGTGTATCTCTTTGCAGAGTTTCTCCTTAGCCTCTAGCAGTAGCTGCTTGTGATTTAGTTCTGAGATGCTAAGTTGGATCCCCAGTGGGGATTCCATGGGGGTATTGCTCAAGTCGCGACATCTCATTTAGCTGATTAGGTTTGCTGGCTAATCTCTGTAGGCTCCTCATGGAGGAGTAGGTCCTTGAAAAGGTGATTCATAATGTCTTACCTTGTTTTCTGTGCTAAGTTATTCCCTGGAGGATTACATCTGTCTCTAATAGCCACAGAGGGAGCCTAGGGAGGCTAGCTGACTGAATATGGTATCTAAAACAGGTTTCCCAGCTACACCTTGATCACCCTGCTTTCCTGGGGGTCTCATCATAACAAAAAAAGCCCCAACAGTTTGCAAGAGGATTTTTTTTTGAGGAGAAGCAGCTTGGTTGCAGCCTTTTCTACAAGCAAGTGTTGTAATACTGTTAGATTTCTTTTTTTTCAGATTGTCTACTGATTGTATTGTTACTTTAATTTAGAATAGAATAGAATTAACCAGGTTCGAAGAGACCTTTGAGACAATCGAGTCCAACCTATCATCTAACACCATCTAATCAACTAAGCCATGGCACCAAGAGCCCCACCCAGTCTCTTCCTAAACACCTCCAGTGATGGTGACTCCACCACCTCCCTGGGCATCACATTCCAATGGCAAATCACTCTTTCTATGGAGAACTTCTTCCTAACATTCAGCCTAAACCTCCCCTGGTGCAGCTTGAGACTGTGTCCTCTTGTTCTGCTGCTGCTTGCCTGGGAGAAGAGACCAACCCCCCCACGTGGCTACAACCTCCCTTCAGGTAGCTGTAGACAGCAATAAGGTCTGCCCTGAGCCTCCTCCTGGCTAAGCAACCCCAGCTCCCTCAGCCTCTCCTCATAGGGCTGTGCTCCAAACCCCTCACCAGCCTTGTTGCCCTTCTCTGGACATGTTCCAGCAAGTCAATTTAGAGATCTTGGGGTGTACGAGTGACAGAGCAAAAAGTAAGCCCTCTTTAATGGACAAAATAGGATTATGGACATACCACAAAGTGAACTGACTTCTCTGAGAGCTTCTCATACCTGTGTAGCTACTCTGTTTAAAATTTAGGCTCAAGTGTGTGCCAGGTTTGCAGCCCTCTTCTGCTGAATGGGCAATATTTTAATGTAGTTACTTCACAGTTGCTCCTTTACAGTGTGCAGCCATATGGAGGGTGAGTGTGGGTTGCATTCCTTGTCTGTACAGACACTAACTTTGTGTTTGGATGTATTAAAACATCTATTTGAGATGGTCTGGATGAGGGCATTGAGTCCATCATCAGTAAATTTGCTGACGACACCAAGCTGGGGCAGGAGTTGATCTGCTGGAGGGTAGAGAGGCTCTGCAGAGAGACCTTGACAGGCTGGACAGATGGGCAGAGTCCAACGGCATGAGATTGAACACATCCAAGTGCCGGGTTCTGCACATTGGCCACAACAACCCCATGCAGTGCTACAGGCTGGGGTCAGAGTGGCTGGAGAGCAGCCAGGCAGAGAGGGACCTGGGGGTACTGGTCGATGGTAGGCTGAACATGAGCCTGCAGTGTGCCCAGGCAGCCAAGAGGGCCAATGGCATCCTGGCCTGCATCGGAAACAGTATGGCCAGCAGGAGCAGGGAGGTCATTCTGCCCCTGTACACTGCACTGGTTAGGCCATACCTTGAGTCCTATGTCCAGTTCTGGGCCCCTCAGTTTAGGAAGGATGTTGACTTGCTGGAACGAGTCCAGAGAAGAGCAACAAAGCTGGTGAGGGGTTTGGAACACAAGCAATCACACGAGGCAATCCCAGGCACAAATACAGGCTGGGCAGTGACTGGCTGGAAAGTAGCCCTGAGGAGAGAGACTTGGGGGTGCTGGTGGACAAAAAGCTCAACATGAGCTCTCAATGTGCACTTGCAGCCCACAAAGCCAATCAGATCCTGGGCTGCATCAGGAGAGGTGTGGCCAGCAGGTCGAGGGAGGTGATCCTCCCCCTCTACTCAGCCCTGGTGAGACCCCACCTGGAGTACTGTGTCCAGTTCTGGAGCCCCTATTACAAGAGGGATGTGGAGGTGCTGGAACGTGTCCAGAGAAGGGCCACAAGGATGATCAGAGGGCTGGAGCACCTCTCCTGTGAGGACAGACTGAAGGAGTTGGGGCTGTTCAGTCTGCAGAAGAGAGGGCTCCCAGGTGACCTCATTGTGGCCTTCCAGTATCTGAAGGGGGCCTACAGGAAGGCTGGGGAAGGACTTCTCAGGATCTCAGGTAGTGATAGGACTAGGGGGAATGGAATGAAGCTGGAGGTGGGGAGATTCAGGCTAGATGTGAGGAGGAAGTTCTTCACCATGAGAGTGGTGAAGCCCTGGAATGGGTTGTCCAGGGAGGTGGTCGAGGCCCCGTCCCTGGGGGTGTTTAAGAGCAGGCTGGATGAGGCTCTGGCCAGCCTGATCTAGTGTGGGGTGTCCCTGCCCGTGGCAGGGTGGTTGGAACTAGATGATCCTTGTGGTCCCTTCCAACCCTGAATGAAACTATGAAACTATGAAACAAGCCCTATGAGGAGAGGCTGAGGGAGCTGGGATTGCTTAGCCTGGAGAGGAGGAGACTTGGGGGTGACCTTATTGCTCTCTACAAATACCTGAAGGGAGGTTGTAGACAGGTGGATGTTGGTCTCTTCTCCCAGGCACCCAGTACCAGAACAAGAGGACACAGTCTCAGGCTGCACCAGGGGAGGTTCAGGTTGGATGTTAGGAAGAAGTTCTATACAGAGAGAGTGATTGCCCATTGGAATGGGCTGCCCAAGGAGGTGGTGGAGTCACCATCATTGGAGGTGTTCAGGAGGAGACTTGCTGGGGTGCTTGGTGCCATGGTTTAGTTGTTTGGGTGGGTTGGATTGGTTGATGATCTTGATGTGATGATCTTGAAGGTCTCTTCCAACCTGGTCTGGTCTGGTCTATTCTATTCTATTCTAAATATGTAAGTGAGATCACCTTGGCAAGAGATGCTCTTATCCTGTATGACTAACAAAGTTTCTGTGTCATTCTTCGTGCTGTTCACAAATGTGATCACCAGTCATTGTAGGTAACAGTTTTATATTCTGTGTACTTCATAATTATATTAAGGCTTGGTACTGATGTCAGGAAAGGCTCAGTGCAATAATCCAGCCTGAAGATTTTTCACTTCAAATAAATGTACTTTGTAAATCTACTTTGGATGTTTTTTTCATGCCAGCAGTTCATGCCACAGATCATTTCTGTCTGTCTGGAACCTTACACTACTGTAGTCCTACTTGTTTTTGAACCCAAACATTTGTGGTTTTCATCTGGGCAGATTAAAGAAGCTGACTGCATCATATTTTGTTACTTACCTGGGTTACAAATAAAGGGGTAATAGGGTGAGAAGTTAATTATAATACATGAATTATTTATTAGTTTGCCTCTGCCTCCCACGTAAGTACGTTGGAAAGGTTATAAAGGTTTGGTATTTGGTTGAGATTATCTTCAGAACAGGAATGGTTACAGATGGTTAGAGAATAGTATTTGGGAAAAGATGAATCTAAAAGCAGTCAATATTACCCCATATCTCCTCTGTCTCCCCTCTTCCCAGCTTCTCTGTTTCACATAATCACAGAATGTTAGGGCTGGAAGGGACCTTGAGCAATCATCCAGTCCAACCCCCCTCCCAAAGCAGGATCACCTAGAGCAGATCACACAGGAACACATCCAGGCAGGTCTTGAATATCTTCAGAGGGGAAGACTCCACAACCCCCCTAGGCAGCCTGTTCCAGTGTTCTGTCACCCTCACAGTGAAATTCTTCTTCCTCCTGTTTCCATGGAACTTCCTATGCCTCAGCTTCCACCGTTGTCCCTTGTGCTGTCATTGACCATCACCCAGTGTGGTGGTTATAGGCTATGCCTTTAAAATTTAGCTGCAGATTTTGAGCAGAAAAGTGGAAGAATATAAATAAATCACTATTGGGTGTACAAAGGAAAACAAAATATTATTCTAAACAAATTCATTGGATAAATGTCTGGGATAAGAGAAGCTGTATCATAACAATTCTTCCCATTTCACATTCCCATTCCTTTTCTCTTTTCTTCTGATCTTGGCTGTTACTGCTTTGCTCGGGAGATAACGTGCTTCTGGCTGACCTTGGGATAAGTAACCCACTGCTTTCTCTTAACTCCTTTCTCTCTCTTGGGACAGGGGGGTTTGAGGGGGCTCTCACCCTTTACTTATTTATAAACATGAATGAGGACAGCCCTTAGTCTTCTCCTCTCCAAGCTAAGAGCCCTCAGCTCCCTCAGTCTCTGCTCATAAGGAAGGTGTTCCACTCCATTAATAATATTCATGGCTCTGCACTGGACTCTCTCAAAGTGGTTCCCTGAGGTCCTTCTTAAACTGAGGGGCCCAGAACTGGACACAGTATTCAGATGTGGCCTCACCAGGGTAGAGTAGAGAGGGAGGAGAACCTCTCTCAACCTACTGACCACAGCCCTTCTAATACAACCCAGGATGCCTTTGGCTACCTTGGTCACCAGAGCACATTGCTGGCTCATGGTCAGCCTCCCGTCCGCTAGGACCCTCAGGTCCTTTTTGCCTTCACTGCTTTCCAAGAGGTCAGTCCCCAACCTATCTTGCTCCATGGGGTTGCTCTGTCTCAGGTGCAAGACTCTACCCTTGCCCTTGTTGAACTTCATTAAATTTCTCCCTGCCCAACTCTCAGCCTGTCCAAGTCTGGCTGAATGGCAGCACAACCCTCCTGTGTCAGCCACTCCTCCAGCTTGGTGTCATCAGCAAACTTGCTGACAGTACCCTCTGTGCCCTCCTCCAGCTCATTTCCCTCCATCCCATCTTTGCACAGGGGTGAGGGGAGGGGTTTTGGATGTACTGCCACAACCTGTATCAGTGAAACTTTAGCTCTCAGCAGGGAAAGAAGTTGGCTTTGTTTTGACTAATGCTCTGTTTCCAAAAGTCATTAATTTTCAGTAATGATTTTACTCTCTCTTAATTTCCTCTGAAGTGCCATGCAAGTGAGTATTTTCATTATTCTGTCCAGACTAGATGTTATATTAATTGACCTGCAAATATCTGTGCTAATGGTACCTTCCCTTGTAACAGTACTGAATGTAATACATGAAGATTATTGGTTTGTTTTTTTGAACATAAAATAAGTGTGTTTATGTGAAAACACTTAACCACGCTAGTTAAGTGAAAAAATACATCTGTGGTGAAAACAAGAAGAAAAGGCTCTGAGGAAAACTAATTGTAGCCTTCCAGTATCTTAAGGGAGCTTACAAGAAAGCTGGGGAGGGACTTTTTAGGGTGTCAGGGAGTGATAGGATTAGGGGGGATGGAAAAAACTAGCACTGGGCAGATTCAGATTGGATGTTAAGAAGAAGTGCTTCCCCATGAGGGTGGTGAGACACTGGAACAGGTTGCCCAGGGAGGTGGTAGAAGCCTCATCCCTGGAGGTTTTTAAGGCCAGGCTGGATGTGGTTCTGAGCAACCTGATCTAGTGTGAAGTGTCCCTGCCCATGGCAGGGGGGTTGGAACTAGGTGATCCTTGAGGTCCCTTCCAGCCCTGATAATTCTATGATTACAGGTGTCAGGGTTTACACAGCAAGCGGTAAAGGTGAGGTAGCTCACCTTTATATCAGCAAGGACACAGAAAAGATGAGAATCTGTGTGCAAGTCATTCTTTGAGTGCTCTCTCTGCTACTTTCTGCAGTGATTCTCATAGGCATCCCCCAGGGTCCTTATTTATAGGGTAGCTGATTGGAAGGGGTGTCCTTAGGGTCACACAGATCATGTTCCACTAACTTTCCATTGCAGTCACGGTGTAACTTTTAAACAGAATTCTCCCCAGCACACAGTGGACCCCTCACTGTGCATATTTACTAGCAGGCAGATCTCTTTTTTAATACATTTGTATATTTATAGTCTTGATATCATAAATCTAGTGCAGGAGTGGGCTACTGCCTCAGGAGCTTGAATCCCTAGGGTTGATTATCCGTCATGCTGGTGCTGAATGTGAATGCAGCCTTCGACATGATTGTTACCCAAACAGATGTATTCCTCTTTTCATCATATTTTTCCACTGGTGGTAGTAGACCAGCATCGCTGCAAAGCTCCTTTGTTCTTAGCCCTGTCCTTTTGTCCTCTTGCCCTGTCATCCTTTGCCTAGCTAGTTGCAGATTTAATTGCTTTTCTTCACCTCTTTACCTAGCTTGTGCAGTGACTACCCAACACGGATCTGCTGCACAGTGCCCGTAGGTTTTTTGCCTGCCATTTCAATGTCCCTGATTTTTGTTCCTGGAATGCTGTCTAGCAGCACTTGGATGATGGTGATAAGTTGTCTCACCTTCTGTTAACATTCACCATGCAATAACCTCCTAAGCTGCTGTTATGTCATCGGATGTGTTCCAGGCTAAGCAGCAGCTCCATGAATTATTGCAAGATAGCTTCATGTATGTATTTTTATCTCTGGTGGCTCCATGAGCAGAGTGTGTCAGTGCTTTCCAGGAATCTGTAGCAGTCTGTCGATGCCACTGCAGAACTTAACAAATGAGTGAAACATAGCTTTGGTTCTTTCCCATTACTTTGTCCTCCTCATCTCTGTTTGCACAGGAGCGTGGTCTGCTGCAGCTTCAAGAGGGAGCATCATCATACAGCTTTAGGTCGGTGCTGTGTACCATGCTGTTGCTTTGCTATCATACTTTCATGACCTTTGTGTTAGGTAAGCTTGTTTATAATAACTCTTGGATTTGATTAGTTCTTGTGGGACCCAGAGGGGAAAAAAAAAGATGCTTCCATCACCTATTTCTGAGTGAATTACTTGTTCATGACCAGGTTAAATATGACTGATTTGTGGGTAGTTTTACAGTAGTGATCACAGCTGAAGAGAGTGTTTAATCTGAAAGGTGGAGGCTCAACATGTGAGTAGTTTTACAGTAGTGATCACAGCTGAAGAGATTGTCTTCATCTTCAAGGTGGAGGCTCAACGTGTAAGAAAGGAGACAATGGGGCATAGCAAAGGAAGCTCTGAGAACTGAATCTGGCTTCAGCAGTGTTATGGGTTGGATTGGATTTCCCCAATAGCTGTTTCAGAATCTGCCCCAAAGAGCAAATTCACCACAGTCAGAATGTGGAAGTAAATATGGAATTTTATTTACAAAAGGATATACACATAGAAGTATAAAAGGTAATAGCCATGTACAAAGTGTATTTGCATATATATACACAGCTTGACAACATCACAGCCCCCCCTGCACCCCAAGTCAGCTCTTCTATCCCTTCTTAGGGACAAAAGGGCCTCCAGAAGGCTATATACAACTACAGACACTCCCTCTCCACCTCTGCTGTACCTTAGAGCATCCAAAACAGAGAAGCCCAAGGTCAGAGGGAAAATAGCAGAGCCTGAAACGCAAAGCAAAGCATCCAAGAGAAGGAACATACTGTGATACAAGATATAATGTTTCTAGTACTCCAATGGAATTATATTAACCTGTCTATTATTATCATTCTGTGTCCAATCCCTACATAATTTATCTTCTACTTGAAGTATCTGGAAATTTCCCATTTACAATTAGTGTTTAAGCTGGGGACTAGCTCAAACTGCACCAAATAGTCAGGTGTGTTATTTGGGAGGGTAAAATAATGGCTGAAAGTTTCCATGTTATGTCTTGTCTCTGACATCTTGGGAGGTGATAACCTGCCCCTGAGGCACTTGCCTCTTCTCTCCAGCTGAAGCATTCTGCAAGCCCCTGCAGGTCTGCACACAAGTGCAGTGCTGTCAGGTCGTGCTGGTGGCTGGCACAGTGCTTCACCAAACTGTATTTACACCTTCCTTCACAGAGAGGGGAAGTGACACAGTGGCCAGATGAGGATGGCTGATCAGTACCTTGCATTCCTGTGCTGTGTTAGGTTGTTTTTTTATCCTTTTCTTACTGTTCCTATGACTTGTGTTTTTATGCATTCTAGGGACAGGGAAAGGAGATGTTGAAGAGGCAGAAAAACTACTTAAGCCTTACTTGGCTCGCTATCCAAAGGTAAAAAGAATCATAATTTAATGTGATGGAATAAATTATAAAATAAATAAATACAATTAAAATAAAATAAATAATAAAAACTAGAAATGGGTAGATTTAGATTGGACCTTAGGAAGAAGTTCTTCCCCATAAGGGTGGTGAGACACTGGAACAGGTTGCCCAGGGCGGTGGTGGGAGCCTCACCCCTGGAGGTTTTTAAGGCCAGGCTGGATGTGGCTCTGAGCAACCTGCTGTAGTGTGAGGTGTCCCTGCCCATGGCAGGGGGGTTGGAACTAGGTGATCCTTGAGGTCCCTTCCAACCCTAACAATTCCATGATTGTTTCATGTTTTCTTGCCAAATAGCAAAGATCTAGACTGTGTGGTCAGCTTGAGAACTGTTATGGAATACTTGCCTTTTTGTTATTATTTATTACAGGGAGCCATATTCCTGTTTTTTGCAGGCAGGATAGAGACACTAAAGGGTAATATTGATGAGGTAAGTAATCCTTTTGCTCTGGGGAAAGGATGTTTCAAAAGCTTCAGAAAAACCTCCTACAGGAAAAGTGTTTCACTTTTGGCTAATGCTTGGTGTTGTTTTGGTCTACATGTAATTTATAGTTTATGAATTACAAGTAGGAGTTTTGAAACCTCTTTTGACTAACTTGTTTGACCAGTTCGTTTTGCTGCCCTTCCTAATTTCTGGTGCTAATCTATTCCACCAGTATTAATGACAATTTTCTCATTGTCTTTCCTGTCCTGTGGCAAGTTGTGCCTTTGATAGCATCCAGTCATAATCATTTGCCATCAGTCTGAGTGGAGTCATACATGACTTGAAAGAAGTAGGGAGGTCCAGAATATGCTGACACAGAGTATCAGCTGGTATGCAATGCAGTAGCTCCCTTGAAAGGGCTTCTTTGGAGCTGCAACAATAAATGTCAGCTCAGCATCTGTCTTCTGACTTCAGTTTTCTAATTTCATTAGAGACAAAAATTCATTCTTCCCATGCTTACAACTTAATGTAACTTCCAGTAAGGGGCAAGCTCTGTAGCATGGGTGAACTTGCTAACACCAGGATGACTGTGGAGCCAAGAATATGAATAAGAATATGAAGCCAACAGATGTTGATTGGGCTACTAATACTTTGCAGGAACCATGCTGGCAGATCTGTTACAACACTGGTGTTTGTGCATTTACTAAGGTGGTGTTTGGAAATCTCTGTGTTCAGGCAGTTAATAGGTATGAAGAATGTTGTGAGGCTCAGCAGTACTGGAAGCAGTTTCACCACATGTGTTACTGGGAGCTGATGTGGTGCTTCACCTACAAGCGTCAGTGGAAGATGGCTTTCTTCTATGCAGACCTGCTAAGCAAAGAAAACACTTGGTCAAAGGTGAGTTAAGCAGAACAGAAGGGCAGAACACCCTGTAAGTGTCTCTGAACTTTCTATCAGTTTGGGCTGAGAATTTTGTGTAGCTTTGAAGACAAGGATTGTATAACCAAAGTGGCCTGCTGTGGCTCTTGGACAACACTGTCAATTGCAGACACACAAATATGTAGAAGTAGCATGCTAGTAACTACACGAGCCTAAAGGAAGGTGATCATGTGTATGCACTGTTAGATTCCAGTGTAAATAAATAATCACAGCTTAAAATGGTCCAGAAAAGTTCTGGAACTTACGGTTACTGTAGACTCCTCAAGGCCGCACTTGAGAACTCACCAAGTGCTTTTCTCTGCTATTGGAAAAGTTGTAAGGTTGACTGCTGCTTTGCTTTCCTTAGTTGCTCAGGAATCTGCATGGAATCAGTACTTTTCATACACTGAAATAATGAGACACTTCAAAACCCTCTAGAGCCTAAAATTTAGAATCATAGAATGGTTAGGGTTGGAAGGGACCTCAAGGATCATCCAGTTCCAACCCCCCTGCCATGGGCAGGGACACCTCACACTACAGCAGGTTGCTCACAGCCACATCCAGCCTGGCCTTAAAAACCTCCAGGGATGAGGCTTCCACCACCTCCCTGGGCAACCTGCTCCAGTGTCTCACCACCCTCATGGGGAAGAACTTCTTCCTGACATCCAATCTGAATCTACTCATTTCTAGGTTTTTTTCCACTTCCTCCTAGTCCTGTCACTACCTGACACCCCAAAAAGTCCCTCACCAACCTACTTTCAGATAATGCCATCAAGTTGTGATTTCACAGACAGACTATAGAGTAATTTATTTCATTTTTTTCCTCTGAACATCACCTTTTTGTAAGTTTTTCAGCATGTATTCCTGACACTAATAAAAGTTAACTTTACACAAACATAACATTTGTTCTGGGAATTTGGACATAAATTCTATGATGATGCAAAGTAAACCAGTGGATACAAACTACAGTGCAGGAGGTTCCACCTAAACATGAGGAGGAATTTCTTTACTTTGAAGGCTGCAGAGCACTGGAGCAGGCTGCCCAGAGAGGTTGTGGAGTCTCCTTCTCAGGAGACTTTCCATACCCATCTGGATGCATTCCTCTGCAACCTGCGCTAGATTCTGTGGTCCTGCTCTGGCAGGGGGTTTGGATTTGATGATCTCCATAGGTGTCTTCCAATCCCTAACATCCTTTGATCCTCTGAAGACACACCTGATAATAATGTGTATACTTCACTCTCTGAAATATGCACCTCGTGCTCAGAGTTTCCTAAGGTTACTTCTGTTTGTGCTCAGAAGCATCACCTTCTTCCTCTTTGCTGTTTTTGTGCTTTGTCTCAATACTGGGGATGCTGTAAATGCATTTTTTCTGTATAGATGTTCTTGATTGCACTTGCAGGCTACTTACATTTACATGAAAGCTGCTTATCTCAGTATGTTTGGACCAGAAGACTGCAGTCCTTTTGGCGACAGTGAAGTGGAATTATTTAGGTAAGCTCCCAGTTTACAGTTTCCTGTCACAGTGCTGGGGGAAGAAAGGCAAAAGGATTCATTGTGCAGTTTGGAAGATCTGAACAACAGTAGCATGGGATTGTGAGAAAATGCAGAATGGAACAGTCCCTTACACTAAAGTGGACCCTGGGTTCAGAAAGCAGATTTCCCCTGGGCTGGGAATACTTCATGGGCAGCACCATTAGGTCTGTCAGCCATGCAGTGGCTGCTGCTGCTGGCTGCTGCTGTTGCATGTAACGTTCACACTCTTTTTCAGTTATTTCCTTTAATGAAAATGGCATGTAAGAGATGAAAGTCTTCAATGGATTATGCTAGAAGATATGGAATAGTTAAATGTACAAGTGAATGTATGCATTATTAACACCATGAGATAACCCAGCTGGAAGGTTCAAGCTCAAAAAAGCCTAGACCTCGCTGGGGCAAAGAAAAGTGGTTACTGATTTTCACAATCTTTCTATAAAATGGAAATATATATCTTTTTTTTTGATGTGGTTACAACATATTGATAATTTTGGGGGTTTCTGTCTCTTACAGAATCATTACAAGCAGATCTCACTGGATTTGGGATCCATTATGAATGGAATAGCTTTGATCTTTGAAAGAATGGGAGGAACAGTGACAAAACCTTTCTTAGCCTGTGAAGAGAGATGTGCCCTTTTTAAGTCAGGGGCATCACCTAATTTATTCTTTGAGTGGGGAAGAGTCCCTCTTCCTCCTGCTTGATTGAAGAGGAAGCCTAGAGATATGTGTGCCCTGAATTAAGACAGATGTTGTGAATATGTATTGCTTGGCTTCCCCAGAGGTGGTAGCAGTGTGTTACAGTTTAAATTCTCTCTGGTGTGGGTTGGTTTGGTTTTGGTTTTTTTTCTTTAAAGTTTGGATGTGTGTGGCTTTTCTTTTTCCCCCAGAGGTCTACAGAGGAAAAATTCCTTACATTTTCCTTTAAACTTTCAGGATTGTTCCCAGTTTGAAACTGAAAATTGCAGGGAAGTCTCTCCCTACAGAAAAGTTTGCAATTCGGAAAGCACGACGGTATCTTTCTGCAAACCCCATTCCTTTGCCCGTTCCACCTCTGGTGAGTTAGAAATGCCCACCCCCTCCTCATTATTATCATGTTTTTAATGTATGGAAATAAAATCAAGAGAATTAGAATAGCATCTTTCCGTGTTTCTAAGGTAAAACCTCTGCAGGAGACTGGAATGTTCCCAAGGCAAAGCCAAATGAATGCGAGGAATGCTCTAAAATGGGGGGCATGCACCAGCCACAGGAGCTAAGCTAGCTGGTTGTGATACATCACTGTGCTCCTGTGTAACTTATCATTCCAGCTGTAGACCAGCATGCTCCTAACAGCTTGCTTTGGGTTCTGTTTTGAGGAAATTTACCCTAGGTCTTTTCTGTCATGTATCTACTTGAATGTCCAACAGAGGGCTACAAGGATGATGAATGGACTGGAGCACTGCCTTAGGAGGAAAGGCTGAGACACCTGGGGCTTTTTATTCTGGAGAGGAGAAGACTGAGAGGGAATCTAATCAATGTCTATAAATATCTGAGGGCTGGGGGTCAGGAAGGAAGGGACAGGGACAGTCTGTGCTCACTTGTGCCATGGGAGAGGACGAAGGGGCAATGGATGTAAACTATAGCACAGGAAGTTCCACCTCAGCATGAGGAGGAACTTCTGTATTGTAGGGGTCCCAGAGCACTGGAACGGGCTCCCCAGAGAGGTTGTGGAGATTCTTTCTCTGAGGACTTTCAAGACTGTCTGGAAGTGTCACTCTGGGCTGGGGTTTAGCAGAAGGATAGTCTGCACCCAGCGCGCTCCCTGGCGGGGCTGGGCGCCGCGTCTCTGGTGCCGTTGCAGTTGTGTTTCAAAGACAGCAGGTGGCGCAGCTGAGCAGTTAACGGCCGCCGAGGCAGCAGCGCGGGGGGCAGAATCCCGCCGCTAGGATTTTCTTTGCGCTGGGAATGGCCTTGCTGAGGGGCGCGTGTCCTCAGGCGAGTCACGGCTCGGAGATGCAGCCTAGAGTAAATGTCGTGTGAATCCTTCTGTTTCCATCTATGTCACTCTCGTGAGACCCCACCTGCAGCACTCTGTCCAGTTCTGGAGCCCCTATTACAGGAAGGATTTGGAGGTGCTGGAAGGTGTCCAGAGAAGGGCCATGAGGATGAGCAGAGGGCTGGAGCTCCTCTCTTATGGAGACAGACTGGGAGAGTTGGGGTTATTCAGTCTGGAGAGGAGAAGGCTCTGAGGAGATCTTATTGTGGCCTTCCAGTATCTGAAGTGGGGCTACAAGAAAGCTGGGGAGGGACTTTTGAGGGTGTCAGGGAGTGATATGGCTGGGGGGAATGGATCCCAGCTAGAGCAGGGGAGATTTAGATTAGATGTTCCAAAGAAGTTCTTCCCCATGAGGGTGGTGAGACACTGGAACAGGATGCTCAGGGAGGTGGTGGAAGCCTCACCCCTGGAGGTTTTTACGGCCAGGCTGGATGTGGCTGTGAGCAACCTGCTGTAGTGTGAGGTGTCCCTGCCCATGGCAGGGGGGTTGGAACTGGATGATCCTTGTGGTCCCTTCCAACCCTGACAATTCTGTGGTTCTGTTTCAAAACCATTGAACAAATCTGCCCTGGATACAGTAAGTTCAGTGCGTGTTTTCCAGGAGGTGAAAGCAGCAGCGCTGGGGTGAGCACGCCGTTCCAGCTCTGCTCGGCTGACACCTTTTTCTACTGTGGTTCCAAAACTCAGTTATCCTGCACAGAGTTTTTATCAAAAAGCTTTAGATTATGAAATACAGACTAGGTCATATGCATAGTCAAACAGAATAAATAACTTGTCATGAGGACCAATTGTAAGTGCATATGTAATCTTTCCATCTTTATGATTGCTAGTGGTAGGGGGCACATTGGGTCTGGAGCTAAACTCTGAAGAGAGCACTTCAGTTGGAATTAAAGCAGTAGTTTTTAGTAAAATTAACTCTTAAGAACAGTCAAATAAGAAAAGTTACTTTCTGTGGGAATGTCAGACTTGAAGAATTCAAGGGATTTACAGTTCAGCTTTAAAATACCCTTGGTTGTTTTGAAGCCCAGCTTAAAGGTTGGGGTTTATTTTGCTTTGCTGTCCTGAGATTTGGGTGGTTTGGTTTGTTTTTCTGTGGAAGCAATGCATGACAGTCAGTTATTATTACATTACAGTCAGTTACTATTATTATTTGACTTCATGTTTATAAAGATGTAAAGGGCAAGTGCTGAGAGGATGGAGCCAGGCTCTGCTGGGTGATGCCCAATGACAGCTCAAGGGGCAGTGGTAGAAGCTGAGGCAGAGGAAGTTCCATGGAAACAGGAGGAAAACTTTTCCCCTGTGAGGGTGACAGAAGACTGGAACAGGCTGCCCAGGGGGGTTGTGGAGTCTCCCTCTCTGGAAATATTCTGGCTGGATGTGTTCTGGTGTGATCTGCTCTAGGTGATGCTGCTCTGGCAGGGGGGGTTGGACTGGATGAACTTTCAAGGTCCCTTCCAGCCCCTAACATTCTGTGATTACTGCTCTGGGTAGGACACAACAGAAAGCCAAGTACCTTAACCCATTGTCACTTAGCCATATGACATGAATGTTTTAAGTCTGCCTATTTTGTTGGTATTCGCCTTCATCTATGAGTGAGACTGTGTTTGCATTCTGCTAAAGCCATCCCTGCATTGTGTAACTGGCTCTTTAGTTGTCTTCCAGGGCTAATTTGTTCTGAAAACCAATGTGACAAGATTTCAATTGCAATGAAAATATGTTTTGACAGACTGACTGTTTGTTTAAGGGATCTGTAACTTTTTCATCATGCTGAGATAAACGAAAGCTCTTCATAACTGCATTTACCTGGTGCTGCAATTAATGATGCTATCATTTTTCCCTGGTCCTAGGAAATGATGTATATCTGGAATGGCTATGCTGTAATTGGAAAATGTCCCAAGTTAACAGAAGGCATGTTAGAGACTTTAAATGAAGCAGAAGAAGCATTGGCAAAAAGTTCAGGTAATCAGTGATACAGTTCTGGGCCAGAACAATCCTCACCGTCAATACAGGCTGGGGGATGAGGTCAGAGAAGGCAGCCCTGTGGAAAAGGACTTGTGGCTTCTGGTGGGTGAGAAGCTGGGTGTGAGCCAGCAATGTGCACCTGGAGCCCAGAAGGCCAATGGCAGCCTGGGCTGCATCAAAAGCAGTGTGGGCAGCAGGTTGAAAGAGGTGATTGTGCCACATTGCTCTGGTGAGACCACACCTAGAGCACTGCATCCAGTTCTGGAGCCCTCAGCATCATTAGGGCATGGACCTGATGGAGAGGGTCTAGAAGAGGGTCATGAAGAAATGATCAGGGGGCTATGAGGACAGGCTGAGGGAACAGGAGGTGTTCAGCCTGGAGAAGAGAAGGCTCTGGGGAAAACTAACAGCAGCCTGCCAGTACCTGAAGGGGACTACAAGGAGGTTGCAGAGAGACTGTTTGCAAAGGCTTGCAGTGACAGGACAAGGGACAATGGCTTCAAATTAGAGAAGGGCAGATTTAGATTGGATGGTAGGAACAAGTTCTTTACTATGAGGGTAGTGGAATGCAGGAACAGGTTGCCTTGGGAGGTGTTTGGGACCCCATCCCTGGAGATATTCAAGGTGAGGCTGGACACGGCTCTGGGCAACCTGATCTACTTGAGGATGCCCCTGCCAACTGCAGAGAGGGTTGGACTAGATCATAGAATCATAGAATCAGTAAAGTTGGAAAAGACTTCAAAGATCATCAAGTCCAACCTATCACCCAACACCTCATGACTAATTAAACCATGGCTTCAAGTGCCACGTCCAGTCCCTTCTTGATCACCTCCAGGGACGGTGACTCTAGCACCTCCCTGGACAGCACATTCCAATGGCCAATCTCTCTTTCTGTGAGGAACTTTCTCCTCACCTCCACCCTAAATTTCCCCTGGTGCAGCTTGAGACTGTGTCTTCTTGTTCTGGTTCTGGTTGCCCAGGAGAAAAGACCAACCCCCACCTGTCCACAACCTCCCTTCAGGTAGTTGTAGACGGCAGTAAGGTATCCCCTAAGCCTCCTCTTCTGCAGGCTAAACAACCCCAACTCTCTCAGCCTTTCCTCGTAGGGCTTGTGCTCCAGACCTCTCCCCAGCCTTGTTGCACTTCTCTGGACACCTTTCAGCATCTCAACATCTTTCTTAAACTGAGGGGCCCAGAGCTGGACACAGTACTCAAGGTGTGGCCTAACCAGTGCTGAGTACAGGGCAGAATGACCTCCCTGCTCCTGCTGGCCACACTGTTCTTGATGCAGGCCAGGATGCCATTGGCCTTCTTAGCCACCTGGGCACACTGCTGGCTCATGTTCAGCTGCTGTCAACCAGTACCCCCAGGTCCCTTTCTGCCTGGCTGCTCTCCAGCCACTCTTTCCCCAGCCTGTAGCGCTGCATGGGGTTGTTGTGACCAAAGTGCAGCACCTGGCACTTGGACTTGTTAAATGCCATCCTGTTGGACTCTGCCCGTCTGTCCAGCCTGTCAAGGTCCCTCTGGAGAGCCCTTCTACCTTCTAAAATTGCAGCCTCCTTTCCTTCCAGGACTTTAATGATTGTATTAATTTTCTATTTGCTCCAGATTGCTTTAAACTGGAATTTCATAACTGAGTGCCTGAACCTTTAAAAGCAGAACTGTAAATAGTTTGACTGAGGTTTTTTGTATTAATATTATTTGTTATGGTATCTGCTGGATGACCTTTGGAGGTCCCTTCCAACCCAAACCATCCTATGATTCCATGGTAGAAGATGGTAAAAGGAAGTCTGCTAGAAGAAGTAACATTTATAAACACAATTCTAGGCAGATCAGTTTTGCATTTAGGATAGGTCCCTAAACGTTTGCTGACACAGTCCAGGACAGTTTGTAAGGGCAAGTTGTAAGTAGAGACAAGTGAGCATGTTCTTGGGCCAGATGTCCAGGAGAGACAATTGATCTGTTTGGGGTTTTTTTAATTCTTATGAAGTAACTCTTTTGTGGCTCTGAATCATCTCACTCTGTACATACTTAGTGTGCCAACTTTTGTCCTCTTCCTTTTTCCTTCCAATTTAGTTTGCATTTTCCCTGGGCTTTGCTTTGGTCACAGGTTGGACTCGATGATCCTCGAGGTCCTTTCCAACCTAAGTGATACTGTGATACTGTGATATGTATGCAGGGGTCTCTGTGGGACTTAGCAATAGGAGTGACTCCAGTTACAGGATCAAGACCTCCAGCTGCACAGTCCAAAGGGAAGCAGCTATTAATCAGAAGGTGAAGGGATGTGAGGCGCAGGGACCAGAGCCTGGAATATTTTTATTTAGGCAAACAAAGATGGAGAGCTTCTGAAACTCATGCATATGAAGAGGTCAGGTGAGTCAGTGTTTCCAAAGTGGACACCTTGAATTAGTGTTTAGGAGTCAGAACAAGAAGGTTGTGGAACAGCCTTTCAGGGAGAGTAGGGAAGGAAAGAGCAACCCAGCAATTTGTAGAGCAAGTCTGATCCTTTGATGAAAGGCTTGGTGTGTGTTTGTCTGTGTCAAATGAACTAAATAGATCAGTTAGTTCCCATGGTGCTCACCCCTGCCTATGTAAGAGTTTCTCTACAGGTAGGAAAGTCTCTGCTGCTCTGGAGTTTTCTGAAATACGTCATTTACTTTCCCTTGCAGCTACGGAATTGCTAGCAGATGACCAGTGTGTGATAAAGCTGTTGAAGGGCTTATGCCTCAAGCATTTGGGCAAGATCTCAGAAGCAGAAGACCATTTTAATTACATCTGTTTAAAGTAAGTTTAGATGCCTGGCATACAGGAGAGCTCTTGAATTTCTCAGTAACTGTTCATTTGAAGCAAAGAGAGGTGCAACCATGATAGGAACAGAAGGGAGAGCACCACAGTGGCTGTTGTATTTATCTCAGTTGCTTTGGTGTCAAGGAATTGAAATTTTAGCCATGTATGGAAGAAGATGACCTTTTTGCTGATATATTTTCTCCTTTTAAGGAACTATAGGTGCATAAAATGTTTGAGATACCTCTTCCCTTTTTGTGCCCCGTTCCTCTTACTAGTGGTGAGGAAGCTGTACCCAAAACGCAAACGCAGTCTGCAGAGACAGATGATTACACTTGGAACTTTTGTACCTCATGGCATCTCTTTTTGTCAGATCACATGTACAGAGCTCATAATACTTCATCTTTCCTAATTCTTCCCTGATAACAAAGGCAATGTTTTGTAATCCTGAGAAACAGTAGGAGGTGCAGGATGGTTGTGCACAATGCACATTGACAAGCCGGAAGGTGGCTTTGGATAGAGAAGTGTTGTAATAGATTGCTGACTCTTTCTGAGCTTCACTAGTCTCCTGTTCATTTGTGTTTGGAGCTGTTACACGAGGGAAACATCATTTCAAGGTCTTGAGGCTATTTCTTTTCCAATGCAGTGAGAAGAAGATAAAATATGATCATTATCTAATTCCAAATGCCATGCTGGAGCTGGCAATACTGTATCTAGACCAGGACAGAAGAGAAGAAGCAATAAAACTGCTGGAAAGAGCAAAGTAAGTGAGTGAAAAGCTCTGTGCTGATGTCTGCTGGGTCAGTCTGGTGTCTCACTGGATAGCAGGAAGCAGAACCATTTCATTAATACCATGGAGACTCATTGCATGTTTTTTTGGTGTAAGCACAGAGGCCTTGGTTTCTGTTGGGACTTCACTAGACTTTATTCAGTCTGTGACTGACACATCCATTCTGCTAAGAGGAAAAACAAGATGTTAATAGAAGTGTCAAAGGCTTCCATGAGAAATAATCCATGTGTAGCAAAATGCAATAATCTTTATAGTCTGTTTACTTATTCATAACAGATGTAGTCAATGAAGTCCAAGCTCTTGTGCTTTGGCTAACATTACTCACACTGATGGCTGGCAGTGCTGTTTATCAAAATACCATTTTTGCCTCTCTCTCAGGCTTTACTTCTCCAGTGAGCCAAAATTTCTTGAGGGGAGGGAATCCAAACCCAACAGCCCCTGCCCTCTTCAGGCATCCTGCAGCAGGTTAGACAATGATTAAGTGCAGATGTCTGCATCTTTCCAAGTGCAGAGTCATGCCAGTCACTGCCACAGGTGTGAGTAGCTACAAAACTGAGGGCTGGCCCCAAGCTTGGAAGGGGTCGGAGTTTTTGTGTTGAGCTTCTGTCCAAGTCAGTCCCCTATGCGAGGCAGAGGGTGGTGAATCAGCCTGCCAGAGACTATGCCAAAAGCCTGTCAACACAAAAATTCAAACATTGCAATTCTTAGGTTCCTGTGCTCATGACCCTGATTGCTTTAGCAAAACACCATGGAAAATATTTCACTTGGTTTCACATTCCTCAAAGCATGCCTCTCCTCCTGTCCTCATTTCCTTTGTTCAAATCTCTCTTAAGGAGAGATCTAGAAATCAGTGATTCTGAGCTTCCAGTTCCAGCTGGTACTTTTCTTCTGTCCCTTCCTGCTCAGCCATGGCACCTTTTTCCTGATGGCTCCACGTGGCCCAGCCACAGGCCCTCTGAAGGGAAAATGTTTGCCTTAAAGAGCACCAGCAGACAGCAGCTCCTAAAACTTTGTTGTATGTATGTGTATGGTGTATGAAAAGCTAATATTCAGACTTTGCTCTGCTGAAAGCACTCAGGGAAGCTGTAATGATACACACACAAAACAACTCCCAGCACCACAACCTTCCCCTGGTATCTGTCAGTAAAAAAGCCAAAGGTGCAGTCCTTACATGTCCACTAGTAGCTGCTGCACCTCATCAGAATGCTGGTGGCTGATAAGCTTTCAGCTGAAAAGGCTGCTGGCCTGAGCAGCCGGCAGAGGGAGGATGCCTTGTCCCTGCTGGGGTCAGGACTGCAGAACTGTGTTTGCCATTGGCAGGAGCACAGAGGAGAGCTTGGCTTGTGCATGATGCCTGATTTGCTTGACCTAAATCCACAGAGTGCTGCTGGCTGGAACGTTGCAGCTCTGGGAGAAAGAGTGGAATGAGATGATAAACAGTTTTGGCTTGGTCATGCATTTCTATTTATGTAACTGTAAGCTACAAGCAAGGCTGTCAGCCTCCTGATGAGAAGTACAATACCTGCATGGCAAAATCTGCTTCGTTTAAGGACAGCTCTCTGTCAGCTCAGCATGCAGCAGAACCCAGTCACCTCCTTTCCTCAGTCAACCTCTTGGGTGCTGCACACAGAAAATGATGAGTTGGTGTAGGATGGATGTGGAATCCCTTGTTTTCACAAGGAGACTGCTGCTGCCATAGTGACAGATGCCATGTTTCTCTGGTCCATATGAATTCTGCAGTGAAATGCTCTTAAAGCACTGTGTAAAGCTGACCAATATCTTCTGAAAGAAAATGAGCATGGTCTAATCCTCTTTGGTGTCTGGGTTCTGTATCCCTCCCACAGCAGAATCATACAATTATAGAATGGGCTGGGATGGAAGGGACCTCCAAAGGACATCCAGTCCAACCTCCTTGCAGTCAGCAGGGACATCCCCAACTAGATCAGGTTGCCCAGGACCTCATTGAGCCTCACCTTGAATATCTCCAGGGAAGGGGCCTCAACCACCTCCCTGAGCAACGTGTTCCAGTGTTCCACCACCCTCAGCACAAGCCTACCCATCAGTGTACAATACATAGAGCATCACAGGTTAAGGGTTGGAAGGGACTTCTGGAGATCTTCGAGTCCAACCCCCCTGCCAGAGCAGGGCCATCGAATCTAGCACAGGTCACACAGGAACACATCCAGATGGGTCAGGAAAGTCTCCAGAGGAGACTCCACAACCTCTCTGGGCAGCCTGTTCCAGTGCTTTGTGACCCTTACAGTAAAGAAGTTTTCCTCATGTTGAGGTGGAACCTTCTTTGCTGCAGTTTCCATCCATTGCCCCTTGGTCTCTTCTCTCTAGCAACCAGCACCAGAACAAGAGGACACAGTCTCAAGCTGTGCCAGGGGAAGTTTAGGCTGGGGGTGAGGAGAAAGTTCTTCACCGAGAGAGTCATTGGTCATTGGAATGGGCTGCCCAGGGAGGTGGTGGAGTCCCCATCCCTTGAGGTGTTCAAGAGGGGATTGGGTGTGGCACTTGGTGCCATGGTCTAGTCATGAGGTCTGTGGTGACAGGTTGGACTCGATGATCCTTGAGGTCTCTTCCAACCTTGGTGATACTGTGATACTGTACTATCACAGGGTGCAACAGAGAGCTACTTCTGGTCAGGGCTTCAGTGTAGGGATGCTGCTAGGAATATGCTCAGGACTTTTAGATGCTTTGTCTGTTAAGGGCTTCCAGGACTTCTGCTCTTAAGGACACTTGAAGACTCTGTAATGCAAGGAATTCTTCAATGCTGCAATAAAAGACTTCTGGGAGAACTTCTGAGATTCTCTGCTTTTCTGGAATCTCATTGCGATACGGCAGCAGGGTTTGTGCCTTCATTCATCACCCAACGGCCCCCGAACTGGGGGAAGCTCCACAGTCAGTATTTTGATTGAGTGGAGCAGATTTAATTTCTTATGAAGCTGTATTTTTCTGGTAATTGTCAGACAGTGGAGCCACATCCAAGTACAAAGAGCTGCATTGTCTGGCTAGGAAGACATGGCTGGTATTTCAGAGGAGGCAACAAAGCAGCTGGTGAAGAAAGGCTTTTTTGCTGCCTTACAATTGTTTTGCCTAGAACAGTAACATAAAGATAACTTGAGCACGTTCCTAAAATACCTATTGATCAGAGTGGATCTGCTTTTGTTTCAGACAAAACTACAAGAATTACTCCATGGAAACAAGAACACATTTCAGAATTCAAGCTGCCCTGCACCAAGCCAAATCCTCCCCAGAAAACGGAATGCACTCTGGAGCCTCAGCGGTGTCGTAACTTTTTCTTCTTTGATGTCCTGTTTGTTGCAGAATTCAGTGCAGAAAATCACTGACACTTCAGAATGGTTTTTTTTTTCCCCCTTCTCTTTCAAGTCAGTGAGAAACCAAATAATTTAAACATTTTAAAGGTTGATGCATAAAACATGAATCTGGTGTAATAACATGGCAAACCCCCACCCCAGGCAAACCCCCACCCTGACAACATTGTTTTGCCAGCAGTGGCATTTTGAATGCTCACAGCTGTGTAACTCCTTTCTCAGTCCTGTCTGCCTTTTCCTGGTGTTCACCACGCTTACTAAGCAAGCTACAGCATTATGGGGAACAGCTGAAAGAAGCTAAGCTTGAAAGGTTCACAGATGTAGTCTCAGTTAGCTATAAAAGTTTGTTTGAAGCACCTGAGGAGGAAGCATCACTTTTTCCAAGGGCCTGCTTAGTTGAAACGTTGTGAGAAAAATCTCTGGGCAGCAGAAGCACAGCAGGGAGGAGCTCTGAGTCTTGGGCATTTCTAGTTGTGGACAGAAAGCTTCTCTTTCTCTCTGTTGTTTTTTTTTACCAGTCACATTTTTGCTTCTAGAAGAAACCTTTAGGTGAAAACAATGGTCTCCCTTATGGAAGTAGCTTCAATGTTTCCTTAATTTTGTTTTCATGTCAAGTCTGCTGAATAATTTGCCTAAGGATTTTTGGGGGGGGGGAAGGTGGTGAAAGTACAAAACTGCATCACTTCTTCTTTGACAAGTTTAAAGATGGGAGGCCCTTAGCAAACAGGTTTGGTTTTTTCATCAGGATGAACATGATCTGAGGTTTATATCAGATTTGAAGCACAAGTCCTTGAAGGTCACTTAAGAAGCAGTGATGCTGCACCTCTGCACAACAGCACAGGAGTTCCTGTGACAGTTGATTCTGTGTTAAAATGGTTGTTCTTAGGTTTGCCTAACTTGAGTTGTCCAGGTTTAAGGAGACTGTGTGGTAATGTTTCCTGTGTTAGGAAGCTGGGGTTGGAGTGAGCTCCTGTGGCACAAGTGCTCTGCTTTTCATAAGGAGAGCCCTTGATCTTTTGGCTGTCTTGATTTTTTGGGGGGGAATTTCCATGTGAAGGGCTTTGAGGCTAGAGTGGTCTGCTTTCCAGTGCTGTCTCCCATAGGATTGCTGCTTCTCCACAGAACTGGTGGTCAGGCATCTCTGCAGGACTGGTGGTTAGACATATTTGACTCCCTATTTACTGTTCTCCAGGCTAGCTCCATGTTTGTGTGCCTGTTGGTTTTCAAGGGACACTTCTACCTCCCTTTTGAAAGAGCTTCTTCCCTGTGATCCATTATGATACGTGGAGATGGGAGGTCTTCTGGCAGCCCTTTTTCTCCAATGGAGATGTTCTTCAGGAAGTCTGCTGTCTCTGTACCTCACACTGAATATTCTTTCTAAAGTGATTGTTCCCACCAGAAGAAAAGAGTGGCAGTTTCTAGCTCTGCTTTTACCTCCTCTAAGGAAATGACACTGTTGTATCATTGCAAATTAATATGCAAGGAGACAGAACCGCTTGTTCCTCGACACAGGGAACTTGCTTTGTCTTAAAAATAGACACCCTTTACAAAAGTCTTCCCAAGTTAGATGAAAAATGCCCTTTGTTGTTTTATTTTAATGGCTTTCTCAGATAAATTCAGTTCAGATAAAATTAGTTATGAACAGTTACACTTACTTACACACTGCACAGCAAAGCTTAAGTGTAAAAATCCACTTGTTCTTTGTACAGAATAAAAAGAGATTCTTGTTCTATTTCATGCCTGTGATGCCTCTTCTTCCAGCTGTGTCCTTTCCAAATATTTTGGCTCCTTAGCACCTTTGAAGCAAGTGATGCCATGAAAATTAGCATGGATTGCACTCTGCAGCAAGTGAACAATCCTTCTGACTATGGATTCAGCTCTTGAGGCCACTGAAAAGCTCTTGGAAGTGTCAGCCACGCTCAAGTGTTGCCTCATCTGAGCTGCAGTGCACAAAGGACACACTGTGCAGCAGGCAGTCTGCTTTCCCCAGTCTTTGCAGCAATGGAGATCCTCCCATTTTCATAGTCAGCTTTGGTGGAGCATCAGCACCAGTTACATCATGGACTTGATCTCTGGCTTCAGCTGAGAATTTTGTCATTACCCATGAGCACGTAGATTTCAATCTGTTGTTTTAACTCCCAACCAATAGGAAATACCTTCCTGACTCAACAACAAAGATCTGTGGACTACCATGGTGAACTCACTGAAGAAGAGTAACACCTTGCTTGCTAAAGGATGAGCAGAAAGCCTGGAATGTTGTCACTATACCTTTTTCAATATGTTAGATACTGAGTTGCTCACCATTACTCTTTGTTCTTCAACATACTTCATTTTGATGCCCTTCCATGGCAGGGATCTAAAACTCAGGTGTCAGCCTGGGCTGGAAGGTCTGTGCTGGGGTTGTTTGCCCATTATTGCTGCTCCTGAAGCTGCTGCAGTCTGCCTGAATCAGCTCTGCAGAGTGGTCAATTCCTTCATCAGTCTGGAGTCCCAAGTACAAGGAGTTAGGGAGAGCACAACCGGTGAGAGTTCTCAGACAGCTTCAGTGTTCCCATGTTCACCTACCAGAAACCAGCAGATACCCTCTTGGAATAACAAACCAAGGATTTTCATCATGGCCTTTGCAGAAGGAGCACTTCTGCTTTCAAACATTGACTTGTCTGACTAATGAATGCTAAGGAAGCCTAGCAGGCTTTAGCCAGCAGCTGCTGCTAGCAACTCTTCTCAGTCCTCAGCAGTTCTGGAGAAGTTAACCAAAGGGAAGCTACTAAATCATTAGTAGAAAATAGTTTACTGCACTTAGTTGGACATTCATCATAAAGTTTAGAAACTGTATTTATTTTTCTGTGCATTTTTTTTAGTAGCACTGCAAAGGGGTTCCCATCCAGTCACTGAGGAGGGGTAGAAATTCCTGCTCAGTTTCCTGGATGTCTGCAGCAGTGGCTGTGATGCCCCAAGTATAGTGCAGCCACATCAGAAAATTCAAGTGGCCTGGAAGGAAAGAGCAATGAAATGATCATCAATACTATCTACTCCATGGAATCCATGTATGTGGTCTGGCATTAAACTGAAGGGAGGATATGGGCTGAAAAGCCAGCAGCTTAGGCTGAGGTCTGATGAGCCCAAATAACACCAGGTGAGGTAAGCTGTCGGGTGAAGAATGTTAGGCTGAAGCTGAACCTGGTCAAAGGTTTCCTTGACAATCAGGAGAGATTTTGATGAAGTCATAAACTTGGATTCGACTGCTGTGATTTGGAAACACCCAGTTGTGATTGTTCAGATAAACCAGTAGCACAGGATCATGCTTTGATTCATCACTGACACAGCTCTGTTACAATCTACACTGAACACGTTCTGTCACGGATGGTTCATTTAAAGACTCACCTGTTCTGGCAGTGCCTAGCCTCAGGTTGCCTCCCACTGTAGTGATACAGCACTCAAAGCTTTGCTTGGGAAACTGCCTTTTCAAAAACACAGCAGCATAGAACAGGATCAGATCAAACATTTCCTCCCATTTCACACTGGGTCTAGCATTAAACTCTACACTGACTGCCTTTAGTACTTTCAATTATCTGTGGCCTGGGTCCTAGATTACTGGGATGGTAGCTTTGACAGCTTGCATGCCTCTGGCCCAACAGAAGCATTGTATACTGCTCCTCAGTGCTGAGCAGGGCTTGCCTAGAGGTTGGTCCCAGAATGCAAAAGGCACTCCCAGGAGTTTAAATACAACTCTCTCGCCCTGCGCTTCCACCTGCGAGATGCATTTCTTTGCCTCCTCAAGCATGAGAATACAGCAGCAAATGTGATGACCATGAGATGACCATGGCACAGCTGCCCCTCAGGGAGGAAGAGTAGAAGATAAAGAGGTGAGTCCCATTGTTTACTGCTGCAGGGGGGAATGGTTAACGGTTGGAAATGTCACCCCTGAACAGGAGGGAAAAACCTGAGCTTGCTGCCTCTCTGATGATGTCTGCAGCTGGCTCCTTGTGACAGGCTGCATGCCAGTGTGCTTTGTCAGCACAAAATACTTCTTTTAAAGATGCTATCTAGGTTTCCTGCAGGTGTTTTACAAACCTGCCCAGTCAATCCCTTGTCTCCAAGAGGTATGAACAGCAAAGCAGCCAATACCTGTGTTGCACTGTGGTGAAATTCTGTGTGGTGTTTGCTCTCAAGTCTAGGACTGTGCTGCTGTGCCATTAGGAAGGACAAGGACCTGATTGAACAGGTCCAGAGAATGGCCACAAAAATGAGCAGGGGGTTGGAGCACCTCTGCTACAAGGACAGGGTGGGGGAGCTGGGGGTGTTCAGCCTGGAGAGGAGGAGGCTCTGGGGAGACCTGATAGCAGCCTGCCAGTACCTGAAGGAGGCTACAAGAAGGCTGCAGAGAGACTGCTTGCAAAAGCCTGCAGTGACCGGATGAGGGGCAATGGCTTTAAGCTGGAGAAGGGCAAATTTAGATTGGATGTTAGGAACAGGTTTTTTACTTATGAGGGTGGTGGAACATTGGAACAGGTTTCCTGGGGAGGTGGTTGAGGTCTCTTCCCTGGAGATACTCAAGGTGAGGCTAGATGAGGCCCTGGGCAACCTGATCTGGTTGGGGGTGTCCCTGCTGACTGTGGGGCGGTCAGACTGGATGACCTTTGGAGGTCCCTTCCAGCCTGGACCATTCTATGATTCTATAATTTTCTGGTGTTTTTGCATCTCTGGCCCTTTTCCCTTGCACTGCTGGCTAAACATAGGCTAAAAACGTTCCTTTGGAATTCTGCCTGCATGTAAATTCTGCTGCCTCCTTGGCTGTTTCACAGAAAGAACACAAACCAAAACAGTCACGGGCCCCACCCCTGGCATGCTCTCCTTGTGGGCTGCTTAAATTTAAAAGGAAAAAAAAAGGGGGAAAAAAACCCAAACCCCCAAATTCTCTCATGTATGTTAGGTGCCTTAACAACAGCTGCAGGTCCATGGCTGAAAATCAGTGTAGCAAGGTGGTGAGACTAAGAGGCTAGGTAGAAGCTGTAATCTTCTGGCCAGTTTTCTCTCACTGTTCCTGTGATCCTGCAGCACACAGGGTGTGGAGGGAAGGAGCAGAGGATCACAGGATCACAGGATGCTAGAGGTTGGAAGGGACCTCTGGAGATCTTTGAGTCCAACCCCCCTGCCAGAGCAGGGCCATAGAATCAGCTTCCTTATCCCTGGTGGTCTGCAGAGCGGGAGTCACAGGGGCTGTTGTTTGGGGCTGTTGGTGTCACAGGTGCAGCTCTAGGCTGAGCTGGTGTTTTGTTTTATTGGAGAATGTGATGCTTTTCCTGACATCTTGGGAAAGGTGGTGGTGTGAGCTTTGAAGATAGCCTCTGCTATCCAGAAATGCAGAATGGGAACTTGATCTCCAGCAGTTAGCAGAGTTCAGTACATCAGTGGAGGGAGGTGAAGCAATGTCATTTAACTCTGGAAGAGAACATGGCTGGCTCATGCTCACTGTCATCTTCATGTACCCAGTACTGCTGGCATCATTACCCAGGTTGCAGCACACCTTCTGTTGGGCAGCTGCAAAGCCTTTTAGAAGCACCCAGAAGGGTCAGTTTCAATTCTGGTATTTCAGTCATAGAATTCCAGGTTGGAAAGGACCTCAAGGATCATCTGAACCAACCTTTCCTGGCGAAAGCCCAGTACCTTGTCCAGCCAAATCTTAGAACCATCCAATGCTGGGGACTCCACCACTGCCCTGGGGAGATTATTCCAATGGCTGATTGTACTTGATGTGAAAAACCTGCTTTGTTTTCTTTCTGGCTTGTGGATGGTTATCTGGGTCCTCCGTCAGTTTCTGTTGGTTCTGGGGTGCTGGGCTCATTGCTGATGCAAGTGATTGTTGGTATTGTGAGGATCAGCAGCAATCCCAGGTGCAGTGCCTTTGCTCCATGTGCATGAAAGTGTGTGGTCTGTCACATGGACAGGTGAAGAAAGGGCATGCAGGGATGTAGCCAGAGCTGCTGGAAAAGGTATCAGAACCATTGGAACTATTACACTCAGCACTTTGAAAAGGTGAGGTACAGTTTGGACAAAGGTTTGACACCTTTGCAGGTGATGGCTGAGGAGGACATGGGGAACTTAAAGACCTTTGCTAACAGTTTGCTGTGGGATCATGCAGATGGTGTGCAGTGTCCATAGCCTTCTGCAGGGAGTCTAGCAAGAGCCCTTCAGTGAGGTAGTCTCACCAAAACAGCAGTTTTAGGCTGCACAGGTGAAGGGCATCAGTTTTTACTCTGTAAGGGCAGGGCTCTGCCTCAGAGGGACAGTGCCTGAGACAGCTCCATCCTGCTCAGCAAATAGTTTTGGAGGGCTGGAGATTTCCCCCCCTGCCCCTTGGATTTCTGCCTTGTCCTCCCTCCATCTGCTTACACAGTGTGAATTCCTGATAGACAAGCAGCTAACACTCACATGGCAGAAGGGTAGGGAAAAGATGGTAAAAAGGGGGAAGTCTGTCTTTCTGTAGTGAGAACCCTGGCAAAAGTGCCTTTAAGTAAGGAAGAGCAGGGCCTGCAGTGTCCATGGAAAATGCCTGGCCAGCCAAGCTGCCTGCAGCACGTGCAGTGGACTGAGCAGTCACTGTTGGGTGCTGAGTGGATGAAATGCCTTACTTTAAATGAAGGCAATAATATTTGAGGGGTTGGTGCTGCAAAGAAGTTTATGTCAGGATGTCAGGAAGAAATTCTTCTCCATGAGGGTGGTGAGACACTGCAACAGGTTGCCCAGGGAGGTGGTGGAAGCCTCATCCCTGGAGGTTTTTAGGGCCAGGCTGGATGTGTCCCTCAGCAACCTGATCTAGTGTGAGGTGTCCCTGCTGTAATGGGTTGGGGCACAGCCTCAACCGGTCACACCTGCCCATGGCAGGGGGCTTGGAACTAGGTGATCCTTGAGGTCCCTTCCAACCCTGACAATTCTATGGTTTATGATGTTACTGCTGCTTGTTGTCCAGCTGAGAGGATAGAAGGAGTGAGGGTTTTGTGTTTGTGGCATGGTCAGTGCCCCCTTGCTGAGGAAACCCCTTCATGCTGCTGGGAACGCCTGCAGGCATCCGCGTAAACCTTTTCTTCGTTCCACATTTCTCTTTGCAGCTTTCCCTTAGCTAACTGCCAGTGCAGAGAGGAGACTGTTATAAATTAGGTGCCAGCATGCAAATTGTGGCTGTCTACATCAAAAATGGGCTTTTGCAGACTATGCTTAGCCTCTTCTTTTTCTCAAAAGGCATTACCTTTGCATTTCATACCAAGAATGCCCAAGCCCCTAACTCTTATCCCAGAACAAGTCCAGAAGCAAGATAATCTTTAAGGGAGGGCCAGCAGAAATTATGTTCTTTAACTGCTGGATAAAAGGAGAAGTTAATCCTTGCAGTGAAATTTTATTCTGGGTCTTAAGAAAGGTTCTTCAGCACAGATTTTATGCATGGGTTGTTTGTTTTTATAGGTCATCAGCTACTCTGTATGCTTTAAATAAGAATGTGGTGTCTGCAATAAACTCTGTTTGTAATCAGCCACCAGCCCTTTTGTTTCCACGTCCCTTTTAACCCAGGATTTAGCTGATCGGAGGTTGTGTGTGTTTTGTTTCAGCTTTCTTGCCATTTACTGACCCCACAGCCTGACTCAGAAGAATTGGCATCTTCACCACCGTTGCACAAGGACAGGAAACGTGGAAGGCTTGAAACTGTGGCAGCTGAAGTAAGTTCAGATATTTCACAATCCCTCAGCCTCCAAAAGCACACTTCTGCCACTGTGAAGAGCCTTTCCAGCACCCGTTTGCTTTCACTGAGGGAGCTGGGGCTGCTTAGCCTGGAGGAGACACAGGGGTGACCTTATTGCTCTCTACAACTACCTGAAGGGAGGTTATAGACAGGCAGAGGTTGGTCTCTTCTCCCAGGCAGCCAGCACCAGAACAAGAGGACACAGTCTCAGGGTGTGCCAGGGGAGGTTTAGGCTGGAGGTTAGGAGGAAGGTTTACACAGAGAGAGTGATTGCCCATTGGAATGGGCTGCCTGGGAAGGTGGTGGAGTCACCATCACTGGGGGTGTTCAAGAGGAGACTTGATGGGGTGCTTGGTTGCATGGTTTGGTTGATTAGGTGGTGTTGGATGATGGGTTGGACACGATGATCTTGAAGGTCTTTTCTGGTCTGGTCTGGTCTGGTCTGGTCTGGTCTGGTCTGGTCTGGTCTATTCTATTCTATTCTATTCTATTCTATTCTATTCTATTCTATTCTATTCTATTCACTCCTGGGAAGCTGTGAGCCAGTTGGAGCTGTTAAAACCAACGTGCTTAAAAACCCTTCTGCAGCACTAGCTCCTCACACAGACATTCTCTCGACCTTCTTTGGACTTCTTCATGTTTACATTTTACAGTGCTCTCACAGATTCAGATAATGACCTGAGCACAAGTCATAAGGGTTAGCATCCTTAGATAGAAAATTACTGCAGTGGTAATCCAAGCAGCATGCAGTTTTTCAGTCTCTCTAAAATTGAGTATTCATTACCTGTCATTGCATTGCTCTTGCCTCACAGTTGTGGGGGTTTTGGGTGTGCCTGCCGTACGATACAGATGTAACCTAATAATTTGCCTGCTGTGGCAGCTTCAGGGATGTTGTTGGTGCTCTTGGTCCCTACCTGCTCTGCTTACTTCTGTGGCAGATTTAGCCTTTAAGGGGGGGGGGGTGTGCTATGAGATGCTGCAGTGTCTGTCAGTGACTGGGGACATGTGCACTTTCACACCGAGTGTCTCTTGTGCTGCTGCCTGAAATGGCAGGGAGCTGAGCATGATGATCCACTGGGCTGCTTCCAAGTCTGTGCCAGGGTTGTTTTGCAGGCATGGTTCTGAAGTACAAATACTGTTGCATGAAAGGTTTTCATTGCATTGCATAGTCTGTGTGCAGTGCCTGAAAGGAGCATTTTTTTTGGATGACTGTTTGCTTGGCTACTTAGAGTAGATGGGAGAGGGGTTTTTTTGTTTGGTTTTGGGTGGTTTGGTTTGTTTGGTCCCCCCCTCCCCCCTTCAAAATGCTTTGCAGTCATTTTACTATGGGCCTGTCCTCCCTGGAACATACAGCCCTGGCACATGAAAATGATCAGGGGGCTGGAGCACCTCTGCTACAAGGACAAGCTGAGAGAGCTGGAGGTGTTCAGCCTGGAGAAGAGGAGGCTCCGGGGAGACCTAATAGCAACCTGCCAGTACCTAAAGGGGGCTACAGTAAGGATGGAAAGAGTCTTTTTACAAAGGCCTGCAGGGACAGGATAAGGGGCAATGGCTTCACACTGGAGGAGGGCAGATTTAGATTGGACTATCAGGAACAAGTTCTTTACTATGAGGGTGGTAGATCACTGAAACAGGTTTCTCAGGGAGGTGGTTGAGGCCCCTTCCCTGGAGATATTCCAGATGAGGCTGGATGAGCCCCTGGATAGCCTGATCTAGTTGGGGATGTCCCTGCTGACTGCTGGGAGATCAGGCTGGATGACCATTGCAGGTCCCTTCCAACCTGGACCATTCTATGATTCTAAGAAGGGAGGTGGGGGAACAGGTCTAAATGAATAGGAGCCAGCCCTCACTCTTAGTGTAGTTAGGGAAGAGCTGTGCTCTAAGCGGAACATCTAACAGTAATTTATTAGACACCTCTGAGCCAGGAGGCAAACATTATCTTTATCTTATACATGGTGGAATTAAGACAGATGTGGTTTCACAACTGTAGCTGAAAGTCAGTTTACACATCATTATTTTGTGCTCAATTACTTCTCTGAATTAGAAATCATCCAGAATAACAATACACCTAAAAACTTGGGGGGAATAATTTGCTTTGTTATATTTACACATTTTTCTTTAAGCTCAAATTTTAACTTTCTGGATCCCTCCCCCCCACCCCCCAATCAGCTCTGAGTTCTGTAACTTTTTCCCCTTAGCCAGTAAGCAGATCACTGCTAAGTTCAGCTGTACAAAGCACCTAGGAAAGCATTCCTACCAGTAACTGGTCACTTCATGATGCTTTCAAATCTTACTTCAGTCAGGCATGTAGTAAATAAAGAGTGAATACCAAGGTGGCAGTTGGGTTTGGTCAAACTGTTCATTTGCCAGTTTTTAACAAGAGAAAGAAGGAAATGATACTTCATGTGGACATTGTTTTACCAAAAAAGAAACCAAACTCCCCAGACACACACAAAAAAAAGGACACAAAGGAACACACATGGAATGATGAAAAGGAACAGTGATATTGCACAATCTCAGGTTTCTCTTCCCAGGTTTTGTTCCATGGAATTAGGTATGAATGAATCCAGCAAAACACTCTGTCCAGATAAATGTGTAGCAGTTTGAGTGAATCTAGAACTGCAGGCTGCCTTCAGTTTCTTCTGACTGCTACTTGGAGTTCTCCTCTAAGAGAGCAGGTTGCTGTCAGCTGCAGGAATAATCAACCAATCGAGATGTTGACTCTCCCTTTGGCTGACCAACCCTTCAAACATTAGCCACACCAGGCAGGCTTCTGCTCTACCATACACGGAGTCATCAAAGTACTTGGGGCTCTGAACAAACCTTCTTTTAGCAAGTACTCAAACTCTGTATGAAAACCAAATCAAGAATGTTCCTCAACTTCTTGTGGCTAACTTCAGACTGCAGCTGATTTTGCAAGAGCAGGACTTCAACGTGTCAGCCCTGCATTACAAGTCACAGCAGGGTATGGTAAGGGAGGAAAAAGAGATAATGAAAAGAAAGGAAACTCTGTTAAGTGGCTGAAAGGTCTTTACAGCTCCCATCTTTGCTAGGCCATCTCTTAACAAGCAGAGGCTGTTGGCTACAGAGATTTGCTCCTCCTGTCACTACAGCAGTCCTGTTGTCCCCCTCAGCTGCCAGCAGCCAGCCTGTGCTTAGGTAAACTTTGCATTTCCCAGCAGAACAAAAGACATTTTTCTCATCTCTGATTTCATCTCTGGTGGCCTGATGTGTCAGCCAGCAGGGCTTAACAGATACATTTAATGCAGGAGACTGAGATACAGTATGTTTATTCTTAACTTCTGGTAACCTAAGAACTACAAGAACAAGAGATGCAGTATCCATTTACTATGATTCAAGACAACCATTTTTAGGGGGGGTAGGGGGGGAGTAGAGGAAGTGATCAACGTCAACACTACATGAGCTCCAATTTTTTTCCAGTCGTGGCAGCTTAGCTATTTATCATCCATCTGGCCCACATTTAAGCTGATCAAGTTCAAGGTGACATAGTAAAGGTTTCAGGACTGTTGTTTCATCAGAAAATCATGAACCCACAATTTCCCCTTAGGGCTTGTGTCAGACCTTCCTATGCCACATGGCTTGTAGAAAAGGGATAATGCATCTCAAGTTTGCTTACAAGCTAGGAGATCACTTTAAAGTCTGCATATTCCTAACTGCAAACAAAAACAAAACAAAAAATATATAGCACTTTTAAACAGGTTATAAATAAACTGGTTTTCAAGCATAGAGCCAGCCCAACAGTAACAATACACTATTAAAAGGACCTAAGGCAATGAATTCCATCTCCAATGGAAGGGGGGGGGGGGGGAGGGAAAAACCAACCAAACAAAAAACCAACAAAAAAAAGGGAACTGTGCAAACAAGCTTAAAACTATTTCTTTGTGCCAGTGTTATAAAATGTATGCAGAGTTCAATAAAGCCTTGACCCAAATGCCAGGACTTGTGAAAAGAATCAGAACAAAACTGGTTTACTTTATTTAGGGAAGGGGGTGGGGGAGGAAGGGAAAAAAAAAAAAGTACTCTTATCTTTCTGCTAATAAAACTGGATACAGGCAGTTCAAACATCTACAGTTGCTGTAACACTTTACACAATTCCTATATATGGGTGTAAGAACAAACATTAAAAGACAATGGTGGGTCAAGGCTTTACATTAAAAATAACAGCCTACTTCTCTAGAGTCTCTAAAATACTATGTTGTTGTGTTTTTTTCTCTCCAATGTTTGCAGCCATTCAGGATTTGTTTTGTTTTATTTATTTATCAGGAAGTGGATACTTTGTGCATGATCTTAATCCCTAATTCCTGGCTCTTTGGGCTGAATGACAAAAGGATCAAACCCATTGGAAGTGGATGGTGTCCTCGAAGGGTCAGCGGAGAAACCCCTGGCTCAGTTAGTTTCGTAAGATGAGAGCAGTGCTGCATCCACTGGCTCCATGCAGGATGGACAGGTAAAGGATCTCATCAACCAGTCATCTATACAGTCCAGGTGGTAGATGTGCATGCACGGCAGAAATCGGATAGGGTCCCCATAAACAAAGTCCATCATACAAATGACACATCTGGGGGAACAAGAAAGGTTACACAGTTGTGAAAATAGAGCAGCATTTCACTCCTGGGTGACATGTTTGAGTCAAACTGTTAGTACTTGTAGGTAACTATGAGGAGGAGCTCTTAGCTCTGTCAGTGGTGGATTTGTTTGTGGTTTGTAGCATACCTGCCCACGGTTACAGCCTCAGGGAGGGCAGGAAGCCTCCTGCAGGAAGGGCAGGGGCACCTCAGCAGAGAGCATCAAGTTAGAAATGGGAGTCATAATGGTGAGTAACTATGACATGATTTCCCCATGAAGAGAGGATAAATAGGAAAGACCCAAACACCTGGATGGGTGTGAATCCCATGGGCCTCCTGGCACAGGAAAGCCAGCAAGGATAAAAGGAGGAGCCTGCTGTATGGTCATGGTCTTGCATAAAGCTACATTAAATTACAGTCCCTGAAAAGGAGGCAAAACCAGGAGGACAAGACCAGGCATCACAAAGTAGTGCAACAGCCACATGAGCCGAGCTGTGCTTCTGTCACTTACTCTCTGATCTTCTTCTCGGAGCCGTCTCTTCCAGGATCATAGACTCCTTTGGGTAGATGCTGAATAAGGCCTATCCTCTGCGCTATTCTGATCTGTTCCTCTTCTGTCAGCTGTGTTGCCAGCCGAGTCTGGCTAGGAGTTGGGTGATAAACAGGAACAGGGACCTGCTCCTAGAATTGAAATACTTCAGTTAAAGCAAACAGAGGCTTTCATAGCATTTCACAGAATGGCCCAGGCCAGACGGGACCTCCAAAGCTCATCCAGTCTGACCTCCCCACAGGCAGCAGGGACATCCCCAACCTGATCAGGCTGCCCAGGGCCTCGTCGAGCACCACCTTGAATATCTCCAGGGAAGGGCCCTCAACCACCTCCCTGGGCAACCTGTTCCAGTGTTCCACCACCCTCATAGTAAAGAACTTGTTCCTGATATCCAATCTAAATCTGCCCTTCTCCAGCTTAAAGCCATTGCCCCTCATCCTGTCACTGCAGGCCTTTGCAAACAGTCTCTCTCCAGCCTTCCTGTATCCCCCTTCAGGTACTGGCAGGCTGCTATTAGGTCTCCCTAAAGCCTCCTCTTCTCCAGACTGAACACCCCCAGCTCCCTCAGCTTGTCCTCATAGGAAAGGTGCTCCAACCTGCTGATCATTCTCATGTGCTCCTCTGGACCCCCTCCATTGTAGCACAGTACAGGCAGAGTAGTAAACTTTTCCTCCTAGGACTACAAATGCTTCTAGGATCTCTCACTCCTACTTTGCAGTTTGGGAGCTATTATTATATTGAGAATGGGATGAAGAATTGAGGGCAGTATCTCAAGCCAGTGTCTGCTCATAGTTTTTTCCTCTGCAAAAGGTTTTTATTTCCAAGAATCATCATACACACATAGAAACTCCAACAGCAGGCAAATCACCTGGACAGGCACCTGGAGGAGTGCTCAGATACTGAACTTAGCACTGTAATGGCAAAGAGAAAGTCACAGAATCGTAGAATTGTCAGGGTTGGAAGGGACCTCAAGGATCATCCAGTTCCAACCCCCCTGCCATGGGCAGGGACACCTCACACTACAGCAGGTTGCTCACAGCCACATCCAGCCTGGCCTTCAAAACCTCCAAGGATGAGGCTTCCACCACTTCCCTGAGCATCTTGTTCCAGTATCTCACCACCCCCATGGGGAAGAACTTCTTCCTAACATCCAATCTGAATCTACCCACTTATAGTTTTGCTCCATTCCCCCCATGTCCTATCATTCCCTGACACCCTCAAAAGTCCCTCCCCAGCTTTCTTGTAGCCCCCTTCAGATACTGGGAGGCCACAGTCCACAGAAGGCTGCAGATACTGAGTCCCCAGTATCTGCAATGAAAAGTAGATTTGCTTTTTTACATTTAGGGAGAGTTATTTGCAAAGATGAGGAAAATGCCTGTACCTAAGGGCTCTGGAGAGGGAGGTTTCATTGGTTCTGTAGTAACTAAAATTGATGTGAACTGTTCTGGGCCACACAAGCTCCAACCTGTAACTGTAGTTTTCATTCTTGTGTGTTCAAAAGATGTCACCCAGAGAAAAGCAAAGCTTAAGGAAGGAGTCCAAGGTTTATGTTTCTTCTAATGCATTCACAAGTCCTCCCAAGCTGGCCTTCAACAGCTCTATGGTTAAGGCAACACATTTCCCAAATGAGAAATAGGCAACACAGAGCTATGAGGCATCCCTTCCTGGGTCACCTTCTCAGCAGCTTCTTTTGAATAGGGACAAGCTTTAGATATCTTCACCTGCATGTATATGAACATAATACTTCCAATAATAGCACTTGCCTTTTAAACCACAAACTAGAGTTACTCTTAGGACGGTGTTGGCCTGTAGCAATCCATCTGCTGTTCAGAATGAGACCGTTTCTTGCAAGGGGCCTATTTTAATGGTGGTACTTAAACGGCAGGAGTTAAACATTCAGCTGTTAGATACGCTCTCCAAACACACCTGGTGCATCACAGACAGCATCACTGACTCATCTGTCTGAGAAATGCAGAAGTTGATGTTTCAGAGGACACTGCTGCAGAACAAGCAGACTGCAGGAGCGTGCACCTGCACCGCAGGAAGCACTGATGCAGCACACACCACCTCCCACCAGCTGCCCACTGCCTGCTTGCTCATCCCTGACTTGGGGAAGATGTGGGGTTTTGCTGTCTGATAGAGCAACCCCCCTGAAAAGACAGAATCACAGAAACACTCAGGTTCTCAGGATCACCAAGTCCAACCCAGAACCCTACTCTACAAGGTCCACCCCTAAACCATAGCCCAAGCACCACATCCAAACCACCTTTAAACACATCCAGGCTTGGTGACTCCACCACCTCCCTGGGCAGCACATTCCAATGCCTGACCACTCTTGCTGGGAAAAATTCTTCTTAGTGTCCAGTCTAAACCTACCCAGTCACAGCTTGAGGTTGGTCCCTCTCCACAAGGTCCTTTCAGCTAGTTGTAGAGAGCCATGAGGTCTCCCCTCAGCCTCCTCTTCTGCAAACTAAGCAGCCCCAGCTCCATCAGTTGCTCTTCATCAGATTTATTCCCCAGGCCCTTCCCCAACTTCCTTGCCCTCCTCTACACTGGCTCCAGCACCTCCACATCTCTCTTGGATCGAGGTGCCCAAAACTGAACATTCAAAGTGTGGCCTCTCCAGAGCTGAGTACAAGGGGACAATTACCTCCCTGCTCCTGCTGGACACAGCATTTCTAATCCCAGCCAGGATGCCACTGGCTTTCTTGGCCACCTGGGTACACTGCTGGCTCCTATTCAGTGGCTTGAATGTGTGTCCTTAAAGAACATGGTCTGCTGTGGGCATCTCCCTTTGCCTTTCAGGCTGCTCCGGCACCAGTCCAGTGCAGAGCATGCAGCGCTCAACTGACAGCAGCACCTGACAAGGGGCACACACGGGGCTGAGCACCCCTAACACCATGCTAGTCAAACCTGATTAAGCCATTCTTCCTTCACTGCTAGGAAGCAGGGCAAGTGGGAGGACAGACAGGACTCTTGAAGGCTGGGAGAGAACAGTGTGAGGAGCATGCAGCCTCTCACCAGCCAGAGCTGGGGGTACCCAGCAGTGGAAGTCTTTGCTTGCTAGAAATAGTAATGAAAAATCCAAGTCTGCCTGGCAGTTGTTCTTCTAACCTAGTGCCTATCACGTGCAGCTCAGCTGGGGGGTAAAATTCACAGCTTTCTGTTAATTTATCCATGCTAGGACTTTCCCTTCTGATTTCCTAGCAGAACTCAGAGGAATTATGAGATATTGCAGGCGGATCTGCAAGGCTGATTTAACTTCCTGACTACTCTAAAGTGCACTCACAGACAACTTCAAATCAGCTGCCTTTTAATGGTTTCAGTTATCTCAAGTACACCCTAATCATTGTCTGGGCATGGAAAAGCACAAGCTGGAGGTAGGGACTTATCAGATGTGACAGTATCTATGATGTGGCCCTGCAACCTTTGGTACCAGTAAAACAAAAGCATTTTTTCCCCTCCCAAATGCTGCAGCTCCTCTGCAGTGAACACATCAACTAAAGGAAGAGTCCAGTCCTGGTTTTAAGTTTCAAGAACTTAACACCACAAACCATCAGTAACTATTTTTTCCCCAAGGCTTTGCTATACTTCTTTGGACAGATGATCAAATCAGCAGAATACATCACTGCACTTCCTTCCTTTGTTACAAAGGCAAACACATCTCTTAGCACCTGGAGAGAGCTGCACCTTCTGTCCCAGCTCATGGGGAAAGGGCAGCAGTGTCACTGACTGCATGCCGGGCACAGGCAGGTGCCAGTAAGGGCAGAAGGGGCAGAGGCTGCTGTAGTTAATATAGCTCCCCTTGGCAAAACACTGACTGCCAGTGATGATGCAGAAATAGAAGGAAAGGCAAGAACAGGAAAAGGGAAGGAGATCAAAGAAACTCTCCAAACGCCTCAAAGCAGCAGTGACAAGTGGCAGCAACTGCCTACAGCAGAAGGGCAACAGTTGATCTTCTGGGCAGCAGTTCCACAGCAAAAGGAAACTACAGTTGAGTAAGACACTGTTGCAAGTTCAAGCTATCACATTGGGACAACCCTGAAATGAGAAATCCATCACAGTGACTGACTGCTGCTCCAGCTGGGTTTTGGACAGTAAATTACCATCGCTTTTAAGCCTGTAATAAACCAAACAAGAAGGAAACCTCCTCCTCATGTCTTAATCTTTCTACAGGCACTTGCTGCGAGCAACCAGCCAGGGACAATGTGCTTGGAGAATCCAAGTACCCTTCTCATCTTCCCTGTGGAGACCTGAAGAAGAGGGGTCTGCTAACCTCCTTCCCATGCCAAATACACAGATCCTTTCCTGACTCCCAGTGCTGCATGGAAACACTCCTTTTGGGCCCTGTCTTGGGTTCCCTCCCCACAGAGCCACCACCCTGTGCTGCATGTCTGATGTAACCACTTCAGGCAGAAATGTGCAGCTGCCAGCTGTGGGCCTCTCCAATTTCACACACTAGACCAGAATCTCTTGTCAGATGAGTACCCCTGGGTGAACATGGGGGGGGAGGGCTCTCACCACAGTTTCATACTTGTGAATATAAACCATCGGGGTCCGTGTGGCTGCTGAGCTGTTGAGGAAAGGGCACAAGGGACTGCACAGTACACATCCTGGGGGGCACTTCCTTAACAGACTCTGGTGGCACTTCAGGCTCCTCTCCCAGCTGCCAGTCAAGGCCTGCCTGAGCTGTGCTAGCAGTCCCCTGGATCTGAGCATAGCAGTGACATGGAAGAGCACAGCTGCTCGCATTGTGGATACACAGACAAGGACCTGTTCAAACCAGTCCCCTCCCCTCCAGAGAAGGCGTTTATACCTTTTAAACTATTTATTCATGAGACTATGCCAGCCCAGAGTTCTCTGACTTACCTCACTAAAGTGACAGCTGGTATACATACCCAGAGGGGTCAAACTACGGGATGGAACAGACTGCATGAAATGCCCTCTCAACTACACCCTGGCCCCCACCCTCACATTTGAGCACCGCTCAACAGGGCTGCTCCAGCCCTGGCAGACCGGCTGGCACGCACCCAGCCTGGCCCCACATGCAGCAGCCACCACATCACCACACTGGCAGCTGCATCCCCTGGTTTCTCCACCACTAAATCCCTGAAGCAGTTTTGGAACTTAAGCCTCCCAGGCAGTAATTTGAAGCTGCCTGCAAGGCCAGAGTGCAGCCTTGTCTGTGCAGGTTTACCACCCTCTGCAAATCTTCCACAGTGACTTTTTTCAGCCCATGCTAAGGCAAGGTCCTGCCCACTCCACCAGGAAGGTGCAAGGGTAACCATGTGAGAATTTGAGACTTCAGTCAACTTACATTTGCAGCAGGAGGCTTCCTGACATCTACAGATACTGTAATGCCTAAGCAGATAGTATCTTACTCCAAAGATGAGCATAAATTTATTGCACTTACGTCTCACATTGCCCATCTACCATGGAAAATGGTTGGGCTTTCTGCAGTCAAAATTATGAGGTACTGAACTTATGGCCAAAGTATGGCATTTAGGGTTTGATAAAGATGGCAAGCACTTCAAACTAAGATGAAGGTTCGTGTTAACTTTAGTCCTCCATCCAAAAAACCCTAAAAAAGGCCAAAACAATTAATCACAGAATGCCAGGGGCTGGAAAGGTCCTCAAAAGCTCATCCAGTCCAACCCCCCTGCCAGAGCAGGAGCACCTACACCAGGTCACACAGGAACACATCCAGGCAGGTTTTGAATATCTCCAGAGAGGGAGACTCCACAGTCCCCCTGGGCAGCCTGTTCCAGTGTTCTGTCACCCTCACAGGGAAAACATTTTTCCTTGTGTTTCCATGGAACTTCCTCTGCCTCAGCTTCCACCATTGCCCCTTGTGCTGTCACTGGGCATCACCCAGCAGAGCCTGGCTCCATCCTCTTGGTACTCACCCTGCACATCTTTATAAACACGAATGAGGTCACCTCTGAGTCTCCTTTTTGCCAAGCTAAAGAGCCCTCAGTCTCTCCTCATAAGGAAGATGTTCCACTCCATTTTTGTGACTCTGCACTGGACCCTCTCAAGCAGTTCCCTGAGGTCCTTCCTGAACTGAGGGGCCCAGAATTGAACACAGTATTCCAGATGTGGCCTCACCAGGGCAGAGTAGAGGGGGAGGAGAACCTCTCTGGACTTACTGACCACAGCCCTTCTAATCCAGCCCAGAATGGCATTGGCCGCCTTGGCCACAAGAGCACATTGCTGGCTCCTGTTCAGATTCCATCCACGAGGACCCCCGGGTCCTTTTCCCCTTCTCTCCAACAGGTCTCAACATACTTAAGTATTAGCATCAAGCAATGAAATGAGAATCACATTCTATCACTTAATTTGCCTTAATCAGGTCCTTTCCCCCCATATTAATTCAGCAATGATGAAACAACTCAGATGGCCACAGTCCTGCAGAAACACAACATTTTTCTTGTTCATAAAGTAAGTGGTGTCAGCAAAAGTTTCCCTGGCTTTCTGTGCACAGAAATCATTTGTTGCTGATGTTTATGCAGCCCTTGAACAACAGCGTAACTTCAGGCCTACAGCAGGGTGTGTGTCTCCATCGCCATGCTCGGGTGCACTGAGGAGTGTGTCCAGCAGATCCAGGGAGGTTCTCCTCCCCCTCTACTCTGCCCTGGTGAGACCTCACCTGGAATACTGCATCCAGTTCTGAGCTCCCCAGTTCAAGAGGGACAGGGATCTGCTGGAGAGAGTCCAATAAGCCCAGGCTGGATGAGGCTCTGTCCAGCCTGATCTAGTGTGGGGTGTCCCTGCCCATGGCAGGGGGGTTGGAACTAGATGATCCTTGTGGTCCCTTCCAACCCTGAATGATACTATGATACAAGGATGCTGAAGGGACTGGAGCACTGCCTGATGAGGAGAGGCTGAGAGCCCTGGGGCTGTTTAGTCTGGAGAGAAGACTGAGAGGGGATCTGATCAATGTTTATAAGCATCTGAGGGCTGGGGGTCAGGAAGGAAGGGACAGGGACAACCTCTGCTCACTTGCACTCTGCGATAGGACAAGGGGTAGTGGATATAAACTACAGCACAGGAGGTTCCACCTCAACATGAGGAAGAACTTCTTTACTGTTAAGAGTCACAGAGCACTGGAACAGGCTGCACAGAGAGGTTGTGGAGTCTCCTCCTCTGGAGACTTTGAAGCCCTGTCTGGATGTGTTCCTGTGTGACCTGTGCTAGATTCTGTGGTTGTGCTCTGGCAGAGGGATTGGAGTGGAAGATCTCCAGAGGTCCTTTCCAAGCCCTAACATCCTGTGTTTGAGAGCTGAGTTAACATCTTTAGAGGGGTGGGGAAGTCAGAGTGCATCTGGAGGCCTGCATTTTCCATTTCTAATGAAAATAAACACTGTCACACAGGGCCTGAGAGGCCCAGATGCTCTGTTTCTGCATGCAGATTCTCAAGTTCCCCTCAGGTTTTCCCCTGGAGAAAGGAGGTTTCAGCAATCACTTTGAGTTTGACATTCTCTGATCAACACAACATATCTTGGTTACTTATGCTGCTGTAAATCTGCTTTCCTCTTTGCTCTACAGCACTTCCATCGTGCTTTTGCAAGTGCGCTGAGTTTGTAATGCTCTGAAAAGAGGTCAGTGCTAGATCAGAAACTCTTAATCCCCGGATAAAGATTATGTTAAGATCCCTCCACGCCACGTTTCGGCAGTGCCTTGTCAGGGCTGTGGGTTGGCTCTGTCATTTTGTTTATTTAAGTCATTGCACCTTCAGGAAGGTCAAAGGTGAGACAATTCATAACATCTAATAGGCCAATCACAGCCTGGGCTGCAACAAAAGCATTGCCAGCAGATCCAGAGATGCAAGTCTGACACTTTGCCCTGGTGAGGCCTCACCTGGACTACTGTGTACAGGAGCCCTCAATATAGGAAGGACATGGACCTGATGGAGAGGGTCCAGAGGAAAGCCATGAGAAGAGGAGGCTTCAGGGAGACCTAATAGCAGCCTTCCAGTGCCTGAAGGGGGCTGCAGAGAGAAGCAAAGGCCTGCAGTGACAGGACATGGGGGAATGGCTTCAAACTAGAGAAGGGCAGATTGAGATTGGATATCAGGAAATTCTTCACCGTAAGGGTGGTGGATCACTGAAACAGGCTGCCCAGGGAGGTGGTTGAAGCCCCATGCCTGGAGATATTCAAGGTGAGGCTTGACAAGGCCCTGGGCAGCCTGATCTAGTTGGGGATGTCCCTGCTGACTGCGGGAAGGTTGGACTGGATGAGCTTTGGAGGTCTGTTCTGGCCTGGACCATTCTATGATTCTATAATTCCAGAGATTAAAGCTTCACTGCTGTCTTCAAGGTCCTTTCCACAGCCACCTGCTTTGCACTACTGACTGCTTTGCTCAGTCCCTCTCTCTAAATTTTCCTCCTCGTGCCATCCACCGCTCTTGGTGTGCCTCACCCTGAAACACTTGCCTTTTAGCACCAGCTGAGCAGCCTGTCTGCTAGTTGAGTCTGCCAAAGGAAACAAACATCTCCCCAGCTCTGTCTGTGCTAAGTCTTTCCCATGTTCTGAAAGGAGTAGGTACAGTGCCCGCGCTCCTTGCGGCTGCTGCCCGATTCATTAACGCCAGTATCACAGCTCCGATTCAATGTCCCCAGCCATTCCCACGGCTCCTTTTTGGAACCCCTTTCAATATGCAAATGCCTGCCTTCAAACCTGTTGTCTGAAAGCAGCTGCACTGGTTCCCATACAGCTGCATCAGGGCCACAGATGCTTTACAGCTCCCCAGCCCCCTCCAACACTGAGCTGCAAAGTGGCCTGGCCAGCGGCATCGCCGCCTGTCACAGTGCTCATCGGCACTATGCCAATCCCTCAGCCTCGCTCATCCCCTGTGTTCTCACCTCTAAGGTGAGATGCTTAGCAGGAAGCCTAAATCACTGATCCAGACAGGCACAACTGTGAAGTCTGTAAAGTCAGGAGGTGAGGAAAAAGAAAGAAGAAATGGTGCTTTGTTGGGTTGGGGCTCTGTGCCTTTGGTGGGTTTCTGTTGGGTTGGGGCTCTGTGCCTTTGGTGGGGTTCTGTTGGGTTGGGGCTCTGTGCCTTTGGTGGGGTTCTGTTGGGTTGGGGCTCTGCGCCTTTGGGGGGTTTCTGTTGGGTTGGGGCTCTGCGCCTTTGGGGGGTTTCTGTTGGGTTGGGGCTCTGTGCCTTTGGTGGGGTTCTGTTGGGTTGGGGCTCTGCGCCTTTGGTGGGGTTCTGTTGGGTTGGGGCTCTGTGCCTTTGGTGGGGTTCTGTTGGGTTGGGGCTCTGCGCCTTTGGTGGGGTTCTGTTGGGTTGGGGCTCTGCGCCTTTGGGGGGTTTCTGTTGGGTTGGGGCTCTGCGCCTTTGGTGGGTTTATGTTGGGTTGGGGTTTTTGTGCCTTTGGTGGGGTTTTGTTGGGTTGGGGCTCTGCGCCTTTGGTGGGGTTTTGTTGGGTTGGGGCTCTGCGCCTTTGGGGGGTTTCTGTTGGGTTGGGGCTCTGCGCCTTTGGTGGGGTTCTGTTGGGTTGGGGCTCTGCGCCTTTGGGGGGTTTCTGTTGGGTTGGGGCTCTGCGCCTTTGGTGGGGTTCTGTTGGGTTGGGGCTCTGCGCCTTTGGGGGGTTTCTGTTGGGTTGGGGCTCTGCGCCTTTGGTGGGGTTCTGTTGGGTTGGGGCTCTGCGCCTTTGGGGGGTTTCTGTTGGGTTGGGGCTCTGCGCCTTTGGGGGGGTTCTGTTGGGTTGGGGCTCTGTGCCTTCGGTGGGGTTCTGTTGGGTTGGGGCTCTGTGCCTTTGGTGGGGTTCTGTTGGGTTGGGGCTCTGTGCCTTTGGTGGGGTTCTGTTGGGTTGGGGCTCTGTGCCTTTGGTGGGGTTCTGTTGGGTTGGGGCTCTGTGCCTTTGGTGGGGTTTTGTTGGGTTGGTGTTTTTGTGCCTTTGGTGGGGTTTTGTTGGGTTGGGTTTTTTTTTTGTTGTTTCTGCAAAACCTCTGCTCAATTTTATGAACCAGTTTCTTCTCACTGCTCATGAGGAACTTGCTGGGGTGATGGTGCAGAGGCCTTTTCTGTGGATGCCATTCTGACCTGAGAGCAAACCTCAAGCCCCACCTGTATGTGACTCCACATTCTGCAATAATAGCCTCCCCCCAGACACCTGAATGTAAACCCATTTGCTGCCATAATGTGCATTAAACAACAACTGCAGCTTACTTGAACAACCCTTAGAACATTATGAGCAGCCTGCCAACTATAAAACCCCTTTTTCCACCCCAGAGAAGAGAACAGCTCATTCATAAAGCTGAATGCCAGCTGCTATAAAACACGATGTAATGCAACCCTTACCCAGTCTTTCCCTGCTTCCAGGTAGCCACTCAGTATAAATATCAGCTGAAGGCTCAGGTTAAAAAGCTCTTCTGAAAGAAAAATCCTCTGCTTTCACCTCTCCCATTTAGAGGGGACACCTAGCATAGAAAGCCAGATCAGACACACACACAGAGGTCCAAGAGGACCCATTCTGGTACAAGCTGTCATCTGAAGCATGGATTTGTCTAGCAGATAAAACATTAAATTAACACTGTGGGAAGCAAAACTCTAACTGACCCTTCACCAGGGTTTCAGAGACCAATTCCCTTTGTTCATGCAAGAAGTGGGAAGATGCAAGCAGCTCTCTCCCAGCAAATAACACATCTCCAAAGGGATTAATTGCACTACTCTACTAAATACACACCCACCTTTAGAATGCAGTTCTGAGTGCTTGCACTACTCAGGATTCCCACATTCCTTCCTAAGGAGACTAACCACACAACTTACACTTTCAAAAGTGTGTTTGACTCATCTGGGACTTCATGGCCAATAAATAATACCTTAATCTTAAAAATGAAGTATATGTTCTGGTACCACTGCTTGCTGGAAAGAGTTTAACTCTTTGTGACCCCTTTGAACAAAGCCACTTCACTTTGTACTTCCCTTTGCTTGACAAATTCCTTGGAAAGCTTGTCAGCACTGAAGGGCAAATGAAGGACAAAGAACTACTGACACCCTGAAACCCACAACAAAATGTCACATCACAGTCTTCCCTTATTGTGGCCTCCCAGTACCTGAAGGGAGCCCACAAGAAAGCTGGGGAGGAGCTTCTTAGGGTGTCAGGTAGTGATAGGACTGGGGGGCATGGAACAAAACTAGAAATGGGTGGATTCAGATTGGATGCTAGGAAGAAGTTCTTCCCCATGAGGGTGATGAGACCCTGGAAGGGAAGTGGTAGAAACCTCATCCCTGTAGGTTTTATGACCAGGCTGGATGTGGCTTTGAGCAACCTGATGTAGTATGAGGTGTCCCTGCCCCTGGTGGAGATCTTGGAACTAGATGATCCTTGAGGTCCCTTCCAACCCTGACAATTCTGTGATTCCGAGACTTATAATTTACATATTAAATAGAGAGTTTTCATGCAGAAACAGAAGTGCACACCAACATTTTACTGGACCCACAGCCAACACAAGAGTAACGTGCCAAAACTCAGCAAGTGTGCCCCTGCTCCAGGGATGGGGTCAGGTCCATAGGTGCTTCCCACCAGGATGCTCCTCAGGAAGATTTTAACAAGGTCTGGCACTGTAGGAACTGGGCACTGTAGGTCTGGTCAGTAATTACCACTACAGACTAAGGAACCAGGCTGCAGCAGAGGAGACAAACCTGCAGAACCTGCACAGTATTTCTCCAGCTGCTAACACCAAGGAAGAAGCAACACCCAGGTTGCATTACACATCAGTATGAGAAGGAACTTTCCTGTAAGGGTCACAGAGGTCTGGAACAGGCTGCCCAGAGAGGCTGTGGAGTCTCCTTCCTTCTCTGGAGGCTTTGAAGCCCTGTCTGGATGTGTTCCTGTGTGACCTGTGTTAGAGTCTATGGTCCTGCTGTGGCAGGGGGGTTGGACTTAAAGATCTCCAGAGGTCCCTTCCAACCCCTAACATCCTGTGAGCCTGTGATCATTTGAGAGGGAGGTGGGTTGTAGGGAAAGCCACAGTGGTTCTGCAGTGATGGCATAGCCTCATGGAAGCTATTACTACAACTGTAAAATAGCCCTTTGCATTTTTCATTATTACCCCACTGACATTTCTGGGAAATAAGTGTATCTGAAGAGCTGGAAATATACACAACCAGGAAAAAAACAAACCCTGAGCTCAGCTTTGCTACCAAAGTAGAGCTGGGGCAGAAAGAGAGGAGGTACAAAGCAGGTGCATCCTGCCTGCTCCTTTCCTGGACAGTGACAAGGGCTACTAGAGAAAGCTACTTGGCTTTCAAGCTCCTTCCCTGTGCTGCCACACAAGCCCACAAAGGTTACTGACTCCCAAGACAAACTGTTGACGGTGCCCTTTTCAGCTTGGCCAGTGCAAACCCAACCTGATGTGGCAGATGGAAATCACCTGCTGCTCTGAAACTTGATTAACCACCAATGCAAACCTAAGTACAGAAGATGAGCAAGGAGGAGGTGTAGAAGAAAAGCAGTAATTAAAAAGCAGTAATGAATCCCTGGAAGCACAATCTCCTGACACAACCAAGCAGATCTTACACTTGCAGACTGCATGGCAGGCTTCTCTGACTCAAGGGCCATTTCCTTGGGTACAATTCCACCAACTGAATTCTTGTTCACCAGCTTCATGTCAGTTTGAGCTGCCCCTGTTTCCTTCTCCAGTGACCTCATCAAACCTCAGGGTGTGAATTTCTTCAGGGAAGTGGATAACACATACACCAACACCTCCCAGGCCATTGAACTGCTCACCAGAGAAGTGACTCCATCTCTCTAAAGAGTCCCACTGACAGCTCCCCTTACAGCACCAGGCCACAACTTCTGAGTGATAACAAAGTCCTATTACTACAGCTCTTGGCATGTTTCATTTAATAGGGTTGGGGGATTTGTACAGGAAGGGAAAAGATCCATCAGCAACTACAAAAATTCATGCTTGTCTGGCAAGTTGCTGCAGGGAGCAAAGCCAGGAAAGAACAGCTCCCCCTCAACATTTTGTTCAGGACAATCAGGCACAAAACACAGCCTCCTGAGACTGGGAGGCTCCAAGGACGACAAAGCAAAGCAGCCAGGTAGGGAGAAAAATATCAGAAGGGGCCAGCTGGTGGTAGAAGACCAGCACATGTACATGGGTCACCCTGCCCCATAAGGCACCACAACATCTGCACTACTGGTTCCTTCTCTCCTGCCTGTGCCAAGTGGTTATCTCTGCAGAAAGCCCTTCTCATGCCTGGCAAGCACAGAGGGTTAATAGAGTGCTGTGGCTATGTTAAATGCAGCACTTGTGGTGCAACTAAGATGGCTGCTGGAGACATGAGAAGCAGAATGAACAGCAAATACAAGTTTGGGGAGAAGAAAATAGCCCTGTAGTGGAAGAGGCTAAAAAAACCCAAACCAAACACAACAAACCCAAAAATCTCTGTCAGACTGTCTCCTCTGCTGAAAGGTCCTTCAGTTTAAGAAGGACATTGAGACACCTGAACATGTCCAGAGAAGGGCAACAAGGTTGGGGAGAGGCCTTGAGCACAGCCCTGTGAGGAGAGGCTGAGGGAGCTGGGGTTGCTTAGCCTGGAGAAGAGGAGGCTCAGGGGTGACCTCATTGCCCTCTACAACTACCTGAAGGGAGGTTGTAGCCAGGTGGGGGTTGGTCTCTTCTCTCAGGCAACCAGCACCAGAACAAGAGGACACAGTCTCAAGCTGCACCAGGGGAAGTTTAGGCTCGAGGTGAGGAGAAAGTTCTTCACTGAGAAAGTCATTCACCATTGGAATGTGCTGCCCAGGGAGGTGGTGGAGTCTCCATCCCTGGAGGTGTTCAAGAGGGGACTGGATGAGGCGCTTGGTGCCATGGTTTAGTCATGAGGTCTGTGGTGGCAGGTTGAACTCGATGGTCTTTGAGGTCTCTTCCAACCTTGGTGACACTGTGATGGTACAGAGTGAAAGTGCCCTGTTCGCTAACTGCTGTGCAACTGCTGGCTAGCAGGAAGCAAGCATTAAAACAAAGCCCCAAACCCAATCCAGGTAACATGTGTGATTTGGAAGCTGCATTTGAGCACAAGAAATGGGAGAAACACTCTGGAGCTAGGATGGGAAAGCTGACAGAATGAGATTCAGTGTTTTGAAATACTTGAGATTCAGTATTCCTAAGGTTAGAAGGGACCTCAAAGATCATGGAGTCCAACCTGTCACCACAGACCTCACAACTAGAGTAGGGAGGACACTACTGCCCACTGCAGGCTTGACCTCACAACCTGACCATTAAGGGTCTGATGTGCTACCAATGCCAACAGTGCGCACAGAAACAGGAGAATCACTCACACTTCCTTTCCCTTTCTGGAAAGGGTACACATCAGTCAGTGCAATTTGCTTGCAGGGTAAATGAAAGGGAGAACAGCTAAAAATGCAGGTATTGATCACCCTGAACTACAAGGTCTGCAAGCAGCCTGGAGCCTCACTGTGCCAGGTGACAGAGGCAGTGCAGCAGAAGCTTGCTCACTACCTGTCCTGCTCATCCTCTTGTCTCAAACATGGGATTTCTCCTGGTCACTGTCCCTCAGGCACAACTGCCCAAACCACACACTTGAAGGCTTTGACTCACACCTCAGGCTACAGCAGAAGAAAAAGCTAAAGCTTGCATGTGCTTCTGCCTGCCAAAACACCATGTTGGCCCAAATCTACCATCCTATAACCCCCACAGCATTGCATCACTCAGACAATTCCATACAAGTCCTTTAAGGGAAGGGCTGGCCTAGATTACAGGACAGGCAGGCACCCAGTGAAGAGTAAAGGCATCCAGGGCACTCACTTCAGGTGGGCAACACAACACACTAGGAGTAACACCCCATGTGCCCTCAACTGTCTCCTGAGCCCAGAGAGTCAGCATAGCCCAGCTAAGCACGCATGGCCCCTGCTTACTTCCTGGTGCCATTTCAGGGTAATTTGGGGTCAGGGTGCAGCTGACTCAGAATACAGAATTAACCAGGTTGGAAAAGGCCTTTGAAATCATCAAGCCCAACCTATCACCCAACATCATCTAATCAATTAAAGCATGGCACTAAGTGCCTCATCCAGTCTCTTTAAACACTTCCAGGGATGGTGACTCCACCACCTCCCTGAGCAGCACATTCCAATGGCCAATCTCTCTTTCTGGGAAGAATTTCTTCCTCACATACAGCCAAAACCTCCCCTGGCACAGCTTAGGAGTGTGTCCTCTTGTTCTGTTGTTGGTGGTTGCCTGGCAGAAGAGACCAGCCCCCACCTGGCTACAACCTCCCTTCAGGTAGTTGTAGACAGCAATAAGGTCTCCCCTGAGCCTCCTCCAGGACCCCCAGCTCCCTCAGCCTCTCCTCACAGGGCTGTGTTCCAGACCTCTCCCCAGCCTTGTTGCCCTCCTCTGGACACCTTCCAGACTCTCAACATCTTTCCTAAACTGAGGAGCCCAGAACTGGACACAGGACTCAAGGTGTGGCCTAACCAGTGCTGAGCACAGTGCAGAATGACCTCCCTGCTCCTGCTGGCCACACTGTTCCTGATCCATGCCAGGATGCCATTGGCCACATGAGCACACTGCTGGCCCTTGTTCAGCTGCTGTCAACCAGTACCCCCAGGTCCCTCTCTGCCTGGCTGCTCTCCAGCCACTCTGTCCCCAGCCTGTTAGCACTGCATGGGGTTGTTGTGACCAATGTTTAGAAGCCAGCACTTAGATGTGTTAAATCTCATGCTGTTGACTCCAGGTGACTAAAGCACTGCTGCCTCTGAACCAACAGGTCCTGCTGCTTCCCTTGCACTGGCTGGGAGGACACTGCTCTGACCAATTCTTCACCTCATGCAGAGCAAACCAAGCCATTAGCATTGGCTGTGTGATCCCTCTGAGTCACTGCAAGGGAGTCACTGCAAGGCAAAGGAAGGAGTGCCCCTGTTGGGACTTCAGCCAATTGTGAAATCCTGACTCCAAACACTTTAAAAATAGCAAGAGTGCTAAAATGTCTCTTTTGGCAGGAGTGGGGTCAGCTTGAAGGCAATCCTAAGAGCAAAACAGCCCTTCTGAGCGCTTCAAGAACAAGGTAGCAGAACTATAGAAAATGGCCCAAATTAGCCAAGAAGAAAAAGCAGGAGGGGAGGGGAGGGAAGGGAAGAGGGAAGGGCCAAAACAGGGAGTAAAGACAAAAAGGCATGAGCGATCCATCAGGGGAGGCCTGCTGAAGTGTAAACACAGGCCCTGCTTCTGTGTGCAAATTGAAGATGGATATATCTAATGTACTAGTTTGAACTAGTAATAAACATGGTAACATACAACAGAGAAGTATTAGGCTTAACTAGGGCTGTATTTTAGATAGGTATGAGCAGGGTACCAAAGGGTCAGTGAAATCCAGTGACAAATGGTCTCACCTCTAGGCTCAGCCTTATCTCAGCATTCTGGTGGCCTAGCAAAAAGCTTCCTCCAGCAAGGTGAGGCAAGCAAAAACCTAATGAACAATTTGAGAATAGAATAGAATAGAATAGACCTTACAGTAAGGACAGAGAGAGACTGTTTACAAAGGCCTGTACTGACAGGACAAGGGATAATGGTTTCAAACTAGAGAAGAGCAGATTTAGATTGGATATCAGGAACAAGTTCTTTACTATGAGGGTGATGGAACACTGAAACAGGTTGCCCAGGGAGGTGGTTGAGGCCCCGTGCCTGGAGATATTCAAGGTGAGGCTCAATGAGGCCCTGGGCAACCTGATCAAGTTGGGGATGTCCCTGCTGCCTGTGGGGAGGTTGGACTGGATGAGCTTTGGAAGTCCCTTCCAGCCCAGCCCATTCTATGGCTCTATGAATGGGTAGGCTGCAGACAGGAGATTTGGGCACAGCTCAGGATGCTTGCACCGGGTGGACACAGTCACATCTCCTGAGCACACACTCACTGCCATCCCCCCCTTCAGTGAGCACACAAAAAATGCCATGCAGGTATTTGTCTAGTATCACTTGGTAATAACATTAATTATTTCAAGCCTGAGTTAATAAGCAGCTGCTGTGATCAAGCAGAGGCATTGATTCAAGCTATCAGTTCATCTCTGCTGGTCATTTATTAATCTGGAAGGAATGCCTCAGACATGAAATTATTACCAAACCTGACGGCTGCTTTGTTGGTGGGCTTTTTAAGGCAGTGCTCTCTGTAAAATGCCAGGTGTGACTGCAAGAACATTAAGGCACACTAGAGAAGCTCCACACTTGGTTTCATGCAGTGTTAGCAGTGAACACAAGGGCAATGTTTCTATCTTCTCCAGCAGAGTCCTGTCCTTACAAGCAGTGACTCTGCGTTTTCGGCTCGCGGGGCAGAAATCCAAGTGTGACCTCATGCAACTGTCAAACCCCTTCCAACAGAAAGCAAAAGTCTGCGCCAAGAGCAGGTAGAAAAGTCCTAAGTAGCTCTCTCAGGAGTTGGTGATACAAGCAAAATGCTTCCAGAATATATATGGGGGGGGGGTGTGGGGTGTGTACTTTCTTGAAGCTTCTAATTCATAGAGGCAGTTCAGTGAGCACTTGGTCATTTCTTTTATCTGCCAGCAGAAAACACAGGTTCATATTACTGCTGTGTATCAAACACACAGCCAGTTGCTGATGCAGCCAGGACAGACCACATAGGTTTGACTTCACAGATGAATAAAGCACAACATCCATTGCCAACTGTATAAGCAAGCAGCCACCTGTCCAATCAGCGTTTTCAGTCTAGGGTTTGGTGGTTGTTTAAAGTACTTCTCTCTGACTCTTGCCTGTGCCAATTTCACATGAAAAACATTTGTGTTCCTTTCAACACAGCTGCTTTCCGAGTAGGTGGTTTGAAGGGGGAACAGAAGCAGGTCCAAGGCTCTGCAAGGGCCGGGGGGAAGATGGGGAGCACAGAGCTCAGCCCAGCCTCTGCAGCTGCCAGAACTCCATCTCACCTTGTTCAGCCCCAATGGGAGGAAGAAAACTCTCTATTTCACCAGGCCATTCATCTGCTTACACCCACTCTCATGCAAGGTGGCAAGAGCCTCGTTTACAGAATCACAGAATGCCAGGGGCTGGAAGGCACCCTGAAAGCTCATCCAGTCCAACCCCCCTAACAGAGCAGGAGCACCTAGAGCAGATCACACAGGAACACATCCAGGCAGGTTTTCAGTATCTCCAGAGAAGGACAGTCCACAACCCCCTGGGCAGCCTGTTCCAGTCTTCTGTCACCCTGTTTCAGTGTTCTGTCACCCTCACAGGGAAAACATTTTCCTCCTGTTTCCACTGAACTTCCTATGCCTCAGCTTCTACCGCTGCCCCTTGTGCTGTCATTGGGCATCACCCAGCAGAGCCTGGCTCCAGCCTCTGGGCACTCATCCTTTACATCTTTATAAACATGAGTGAGATTACTTCTCAGGCTCCTCCTCTCCAAGCTCCAGAGCCCTCAGCTCCCTCAGTCTCTCCTCATAAGGAAGATGTTCCACTCCCTTAATATTTTTTGTGGCTCTGTGCTGGACTCTCTCTAGTAGCTCCCTGTCCCTCTTGAACGGAGGGACCCAGAACTGGACACAATATTCCAGATGTGGCCTCACCAGGGCAAGTACAGGGGGAGGAGAACCTCTCTGGACCTACTAACCACAGCCCTTCTAATCCACCCCAGAATGCCATTGGCCTTCTTGGCCACAAGAGCACATTGCTGGCTCATGGTCAACCTCCCATCCATTAGGACCCTCAGGTCCTTTTCCCCTTCACTGCTCTCCAACAGGTCAGTCCCCAACCTATCCTGGTCCATGGGGTTGCTGCCCTTGCTGAATTTCATTCCTGCCCTTGCTGAATTTCATTCCATTTCTCCCTGCCCAGCTCTCAGACATTGTAAGCCTGGCTGAACAGCAGCACAGCCCTTTGGTGTGTCAGCCACACCACCCAGTTTTGTCTCATCAGCAATCTTGCTGACAGTGCTCTTTGTTCCCTCAGTTTACATTGAAACTGGCTTGCTGCAATGGATTCACCCTGCTGATTGCAAGTATCAGATAGTGAGATCTCCAAACGTCCCCACTACTACCCCAGTAGCATGCTAAGTAAGGACATTGAATGCTACCAGGGACACAGCACTTGAGCGTCTACTTAAGTACTTGCTTGAATTAAGGCTCAGCCTGCTACCAAATCTCAGAAGAACAGAAAAGCATTTGAGAGGAGGCACATGAAAACAGAGAGCTCATTTTTCTGACTATGGACTGACTGGCTGGCAGACAAAGCCCTGTTTCACCCCAACACAGCCATATGCCAGCAGCTGCGAAGCTGCAGATTCCCAGCCTTAGCTCATTCATGTAAAGAGAGATCTGTAAGGCTGGGTGAAGTTCACCAGAGACCCTGGACACCTAATGCAGGGATAGATACGACAGTTTTAGAGCTGGAACTGAGAAGATCACATGGAAATACAAAGGCCATCTACACACATTTTAAAACACTAATGTCTCAAGAACATTACCTGTGAATTTCAAACGCTCCAAGTTAGACACATGGTGTGAGAGACTAAAAGTTGGCTCTCCTGGACCGAGACACATGGGTACAAGGAAAGCACTCAGGCCCTGCACTCAAGTGTAACCCTACCTTAGGTGAGGTACATGCTACTTTCCATGTACCCCAGAGTCAGAAATGATTGCCTGATGTCATTAACATCATAGAATCATAGAATGGGCCAGGCCAGAAGGGACTTCCAAAGGTCATCCAGTCCGACCTCCCCACAGTCAGCAGGGACATCCCCAACTAGATCAGGTTACCCAGGGCCTCATCCAGCCTCATCTTGAGTATCTCCAGGGAAGGAACCTCAACCATCTCCCTGGGAAACCTGTTGCAGTGTTCCACCACCCTCATAGTAAAGAGCTTGCTCCTAATATCCAATCTACATCTGCTCTTCTCTAGTGTGAAGCCATTGCCCCTTGTCCTGTCACTGCAGGACTTTGCAAACAGTCTCTCTCCATCCTTACTGTAAGCCCCCTTCAGGTACTGGCAGGTTCCTATTAGGTCTCCCTGGAGTCTCCTCTTCTCCAGGCTGAACACCCCAAGCTCCCTCAGCCTGGCCTCATAGCAGAGGTGCTTCAAACCCCTAATTATTTTCATTGTCCTCCTCTGAGGACAGACAGAAGGTTGGGGCTGTTCAGCCTGAAAGGGAGAAGGCTCCCAGGAGCCCTTATTGTGGCTTTCCAGTATCTGAAGGGGGCTAGAGAAGTTTTTAGGGTGTCAGATAGGACTGGGGGGAATGGAGCAAAACTAGAAATGGGTAGATTCAGATTGGATGTTAGGAAGAAGTCACCATGGGGGTGGTGAGACACTGGCACAGGTTGCCCAGGAAGGTTGTGGAAGCCTCTTCCCTGGAAGTTTTTAAGGCCAGGCTGGATGTGGCTGTGAGCAGCCTGCTGTAGTGTGAGGTGTCCCTGCCCATGTCAGGGGGCTTGGAACTGGATGATCCTTGAGGTCTCTAACAATTGTATGATTGATACCTTGTGAGCCATTTGGGTCTAACTACAGAGGTAATTAATAGCTACACATGCTCAAAGAGAAACAGCTTCTCCATAAGCAAGAATATCATCACTCAATTGCTACCAAAAAAAAAAAGGCAGCAATTTTTCTAGCCTTTTTCACTCACCATACAGTCCCCAAAAGCACACCTCTCAAATACATCACTGAGAGGCAGTGGATGCAGCAGACTGGGAAGCAGATGGCATTTAGCATCGCTTCTCCAAGCCTGAGGACCTAGAGGACTGAATTCACATTGTCTCCTGGCTGCAGCCAAGTGAAGTCAGGGAAGGTGCTTCTCTGGGGACACTGATACATTTCTCAAGTAACCTCTGAAACAAAAAGGCAGGGTAACAGGATGAGTCTCGATTCCTGTCTTTATTTGGGATACCTCCTTCCCTATAGATGGATCTCCACTGCATGAACAGAAATTATTGCAGCAAACAACTTCTTTCGTTCCTTCATTTGTTGTTGTGAATCAGACAGGAGAAGCAGAAATAAGCCAATTGTTCTGGGAGATGGGCAGCCCTAGAGGCTTCCTTAGGGGCAGAGAAAGGGCCAGGCATGGCTGTCTCCATAAACTCTTGGCAGAGAGTCTGATGTTCATCAAATGAAATCTGCTGAAAGCCATACAGCAAGTACCCTGTGGAGCAATTTCAGACTGGCAGATCAAGTTAAAGAAAATTTCTTTGTGCCACTGAAGCTTTGCACAGAAATTAGCCTTGAAATAACTTACAGGCCTGGTCCTGGTTTTTAATTCACTTCTCATGTAACACTGCATTCTTGGTGAGGTCTTCAGCATGGGATGGAATGGTTTAGTATCATAGTATCGGTCAGGGTTGGAAGGGACCACAAGGATCATCTAGTTCCAAGCCCCCTGCCTTGGGCAGGGACACCCCACACTAGATCAGGCTGGCCAGAGCCTCAGCCAGCCTGGGCTTAACCACCTCCAGGGACGGGGCCTCAACCACCTCCCTGGACAACCCATTCCAGGGCTTCACCACTCTCGTGGTGAAGAACTTCCTCCTCACATCCAGCCTGAATCTCCCCACCTCCAGCTTCATTCCATTCCCCCTAGTCCTATCACTACCTGATATGCTGAGAAGTCCCTCCCCAGCCTTCCTGTAGCCCCCTTCAGATACTGGAAGGCCACAATTAGGTCACCTAGGAGCCTTTACCTCAATGGGTAAGAATAATGGCTAACAGTGCATGAAAAGGTCCTTGCCCCTTTCGACTTCTGGGCTGCATCTTCTGCAAATTTCATGGAAGTCACAGACAATATTTACTTTATCAGTCACCAAGACAAAAACCACTGCAAGATACTGAGCAGTCAGTCAGTGATCCCTTAATCACTTAAAATACTCCTTGTGTGGGGTTTTTTGTGGTAGTTATTGCTTGGGGGTTTTTTTTGAGGGGGTTGGAGAGGGTTGGGGCTTTTTTGGTTTGCTTTTTTTGGGGGGGTTGCTTTTCAGTTTGGTTTCACTGGCTGTGGATGAGGCAGCTTTTGTTTTTCAGGGAAACCAAGTCACCTGACTATCAGATTCACTAACAAACAAAGCAAAAATAGAAGCATTAGCCTAGAAAAACAAAAGTTGAAAGGCATGCAAAGACTGGTATCTAAATAAATCAGAGGAGTAAAAGAGCAGAAAAAAGAAACAACAACTCAAGATCTGTTTGGTACAAGAATAACAGGTGCAAGTCTGCCATCAATAATCTAGAAATGTGAAAGAGCTTCTTAAGCCTTAGTTCTCAGATGATCAAAAGAAACTTCCTGTAGGAGCAGAGCAGTAAGGGCAAAGCTTATTCTGCCCAGGTGAAATGCCTTACAGTGTTCAAACTGAGACAAGGCCAGCATATTTTGTCAAATAACTAAGGAAACCTTGATGGGAGCAAGCAGTCTCACTTCAGAAAATCATTTCCACAGCTTTCCAGTGCCCCACAGCCCCCATAACATGCTGGGCCAGACAAGGAGGGCTGCCTCTCACTGCCCTAGCAGCCACATTTCCTGTGGCTTTTGTTTTGTTCTTTTTCCATCTCCAAGACAAACAACTAAGCTTTACCTGACTTAGCTCACAAGATCCAAAAAACCCTCTAGATTTTTACTGTTCATGTTCAATATTACTGGTTCTGAATTCATAAGCCTGAATAGAAAGGTGCTGAGCAAGAGGGCTCGAAGCTATGCAAGAGCATGGCTGGACTGCAGAAAGAACAAGAGCTGGCAACACTGCGTCAGTGGATGCACGAAGAAGCAGCAAGGTTTGGTGCCCAAGTTTATTTCATGAAACAGGGTTTTGTTCCTCAAGGCTGCACTAAGAAAGACTGGATTCAGCAGGAAGAGAGTGGCCTGTCCTGAGGAATGCTGAACTACAGTAAGGAGACATAACAGCTGAAACAGGACAACCAGCTTGAGGTAGCCAGCTTAGCTCTGCTCCTGCACGCTTCGATGACTTCTTCATTCTGAACATTGCAGACAACAGAATGGTTGTTTTATTAGAAGCCACATCAACTGGCAGCCCTCACATACATATGCACAAAGGTAATCAAACTCCTAACAGCAATGGCAAAACTTGCCAAGTAATGTTCAGCCTTTGGAAGCCATCCATGGAGTCATAACTGGAAGGCCTGTGTGAAGGAAGAGGCACAGCAGCACCCCAGGACGCAGATGAATGATCTTACTGTACTCAGTCACGTCCCGAGGGAGCTCACAGGCTGCTGCACAAGGCGAGCAGGCTGTGGAAGTCTTCACCCATTCCTGTGCTCACCAAATATGCTCAGGAACTTTCAGGTGACATTCATGAAGACTGCATTTAATTCTGTTTTATTCTGTTTTCCCTAAGTTTGTTGGGTTGGGGTTTTTTTTCCCCCCCTATATTGGAGATGTATTCTGCAGTACTGAAGTCCCTCCAACTGAAATCCCCACCACACTGCAGTTAGAGACAGCACCTGTAGACTGCATTTCTTGTCCAGACCATTCCCAAATACACTCAGCCCCAACCAGTATCAGATATTCATTTGTGCATGTTCTGGTACTTAGTTAAGTCCAAATATATCCTTCATTACAACTTGGAGAAGCCAAAACTCCTGTAATTCTTGGTGGTAATAGCACACATCTAAAACCCACACCTCCAGACCTTTCCACAGATGACACAAAGTAAAATGCTATACAGATGGTAAAGAGTGCAGATAAACCAAATCTTCACCAGGCAAGCAGTTCACCAATCTGACAGAAGGAAAATAAGAGCAAGAGCACCCATTTCTGGCACTTGAAGAGCAGGAGCTGATGCACTAAGGGAACAGATAAGCACCAAAGCCACCACAAGGCAACTGCAGAGTACATGGCAGCAAGTGGAAAACAGGAGTGAAAAGCAAAGCAATCCCTTTTGGCAGCAGTGGATAGTTAGATCAGATCTCCCTGTGCCAGAAACATGGATGCACACAATGCCAATCACGAGGCACAGTGCATTTTTGCCTGGTTTCATCTCATGGTCTGCTGAACACAAAGCTAGCCCCCGAGCCTCTCTTGTGGCCTCAGTGCTCCCAAGTAGAGTCTGTCAAAGCCATTAGTTTTAAGGGCTGGCATAGAACCCTGTCTCAAATCAAGGAAAAGCAAATGCAGATGCTAGCTTCCCCACATGCCAGGTGTGTGCACCCTGACACAGCAGCACTGTTGGGCTCTACGTGCACCTGTTCCCTGTGCGGTGGAGGCCCAGGAGAAGAGAATGAGGTTTCATTAGACAGTGGCACTTTGTTTAAGCACACAATCATAGAATAGTCTGGATTGGAAGGGACCTCCAAAGCTCATCCAGTCCAACCCCCTCTGCAGTCAGCAGGGGCATCCTTCACTAGATCAGGCTGCCCAGAGTCCTGTCCAGCCTCACCTTGAATATCTCCAGGGAAGGAGCCTCAACCACCTCCCTGGACAACCGGTTGCAGTGTTCCACCACCCTCATGGTGCAGAACTTGTTCCTAACATCCAATCTAAATCTGCTCTTCTCTAGTTTGAAGCCACTGCCCCTCATCACCCTTGTATCCCTAGAAGGGCTGCAGAAGTCCCAGCAGCCCAAGCTGCTGATGCATTGACTGAGATAAACTCCTCATATTTAAGCAAAAAGGGACGGGGCAGTTTCCCTCAGCCTACAGTACTTTGCACTACTTAACTTGCTACCCTGAGGTGCAAAAATTTGTCTGATCCCTCACCACCAGCAGCCTGTTTGGTAGGATCTGTTACATAGTTGTTACTACCATTTTTTCCCAGGTTTTGCTTTCCACTGAAAACACCACGGTGCCAGCAGCGCTGCTCGGAGGAATCTCCACCTGTGCGATCCGACCAGAGCTAAGAACACACTGACCCCGGGATACCATGTCCAGAGCCCACTGCACAGACTCCTGCAGCATGAAGATGTGACTGAATTTCCTCATTAACCAAGAGAGAACTTGGGCATTATTCAGCCACAGAAGACACAGACAGGAAGTTCTGTGTGTTGCAGTTAGGGAGTTTGGAAACCTGGCCTTCACCCTGCTGGAATTCACAGAACCACAGAATGGTCCAGGCCAGAAGGGCCCTCCAAAGGTCACCCACTCTGACCTCCCTGCATCAGCAGGGACATCCCAACTAGATCAGGCAGCCCAGGGCCTTGTCAAGCCTCACCTTGAGATCTCCAGGGAAGAGGCCTCAACCACCTCCCTGGGCAACCTGTTGCAGCATTCCACCACCCTCATAGTAAAGAGCTTCTTCTGAATATCCAATCTCAATCTGCCCTTCTCTAGTTTGAAGCCATTGTCCCTCATGCTGTCACTGCAGGCCTTTGTAAACACTCTCTCTCCAGCGTTCCTGTAGCCCCCTTCACCTACTGGCAGACTGCTCTGAGGTCTCCCCAGAGCCTTCTCTTCTCCAGGCTGAACACCCCCAGCTCCCTCAGCCTGCCCTTGCAGCAGAGGTGCTCCAACCCCCTGATCATTTTTGTGGCCCTCCTCTGGACCCTCTCCATCAGGTCTATGTCCTTCCTATCTTGAGGGCTCTAGACCTTTACACAGTATTCCAGGTGAGGTCTCAGCAGAGCCAAGTAAAGCATCAAAATCACCTTTCTGGATCTGCTGGCAACGTTGCTTTTGATGCAGCCCAGGCTGCCATTGGCCTCCTGGGCTGCAAAATCATACTGCCTGCTCATGTCCAGCTTCTCATCCATCAGACAGGGGCATGTGCTGAGGATGTATTTAATAGACTCAAAACCAAAAGAAGGATGGATAAAACACCCTATTTTCCTAGCTCAGCCTAAAACTACAGCTTTCTTCTCCCGAGTTTCAGCTCAGAGTAGGTGACAGCTCCATGAAGACACTTCAGGAGAAGCTATATATAGGGTGAAGTGAACTTTTCCCCAGGAAACTCCAGATCTAGGTCGCCTTGCTTCTTCCAGGAGGTTGGAAAAAGCAGGTTACTTATTGAACAGGAATACAGTTTATGGAGGAAAATGAAGATTACTGGGAACATGGCATTCTGAGAGCATAGCAGTTGGTTTGTGGGGTTTTTCTGAAGGATTTTTAGAAATTAAACACCCCCCCACACACAAACACACACTAAAAAAAGGTCATTTAACACTGTGCCTCTATCTGACTCCATCTACTGTAGGCTAAGAAACCAAAACAAAAGGGCATCCTCTGCTCAACTTACTTTCAGTGGTTTTGCCACATAGTAAAATAATTACAACTTGAATTCTTATAAATCTCAGACTGCCTAAATTCAGGCATAATGTAACAGCCTTCCTTGCACTTCACTTTTGGCTCTTACAGATGACTGGCTGGAAGGATTAGATACAAATCAGCAGAGCTCCAGGCCAGTTGTTGTATGAATCCACTCTGACAGATGAAAGTGAAACACTACCACTTCCAATCAACAGCAGGGTGGGAAAGCAACTGAGCATCTCACTCCTGTTTGGACCAAAGGCCATCAGCTAACTCAGTCCAGCTGCTGGAGGCACCACCTGTGTAGTGCCCCTTACTAGTTTCCAATTTGCAGATCCCTAAAAATTGTCAAGTAGAGATGTGGACCTGTGTGGCTGGAAAGCTGTCTGGCAGAAAGGGACCTGGGGGTGCTAATGGACAAGCAGCTGAATAGAAGCCAGCAGTGTGCCCAGGTGGCCAAGAAAGCCAATGGCATCCTGGCTGGCATTAGAAATGCTGTGTCCAGCAGGAGCAGGGAGGTGACTGTCCCCTTGTGCTCATCTCTGGTGAGGCCAAACCTTGAGTGTTGTGTCCAGTTTTGGGCACCTCAATCCAAGAGAGATGTGGAGGTGCAGGAGCCAGTGCAGGGGAGGGCAAGGAAGCTGGGGGAGGGCCTGGAGAATAAATCTGATGAAGAGCAACTGAAGGAGCTGGGGATGGTTAGTTTGAAAAAGAGGAGGCTGAGGGGAGACCTCATGGCTCTCTACAACTACCTGAAAGGACACTGTGGAGAGGCTGGTGCTGGTCTCTTCTCACAGGTCATTAGTGATAGAACAAGAGGGAACAGCCTCAAGCTGTGACTGGGTAGGTTTAGACTGGACATTAGGAAGAATTTTTTCCCATCAAGAGTGGTCAGGCATTGGAATGTGCTGCCCAGGGAGGTGGTGGAGTCACCAAGCCTGGATGTGTTTAAAGGTGGTTTGGATGTGGTGCTTGGGGATCTGGTTTAGGGGTGAGCCTTGTAGAGTAGGGTTCTGGGTTGGGCTTGGTGATCCTGAGGGTCTTTTCCAACCTGCATGTTTCTGTGATTCTGTGTATTCCCAGTTGAGTGACTACAGCTGGGATTTTATTAGCTCTGGAGAGCCCACAGAAACTCAAGAGACCCAGGAACAAAGAAGTCAAAGAACAGTAATCAAAAAAAGAAACAGTTTAGTTTAACTCATGAGTTTCTGCTTGGATTTTAAAAATGATATTTTTTCCTTCTGAGAAGGGCAATATACTTTCAAGGGCACCACTCTCGCCAGGACAATCCGTAACTGCCTTAAGGTCTCCAAGTATATAGATACGACATCACAGACCTCTAAAGCAGACATTAGAGCAATGACTTTGTCATATTTCATAAGCTAAAATGAAGAAATATGGATGCAACTGCAGTACATATCACACCTGAAGAGAAATCCCCCAAAGCCCCCACTGCAATGACAATTAAGTGCTGCTACAGTGCTGAAAATACTCTACATGTGTTGAAATATTAACTCACAGTATCGCCAAGGTTGGAAGAGACCTCAAGGATCATCGAGTCCAACCTGTCACCACAGACCTCATGACTAGACCATGGCACCAAGTGCCACGTCCAATCTCCCCTTGAACACCTCCAGGGATGGTGACTCCACCACCTCCCTGGGCAGCACATTCCAATGGTGAACAACTCTCTCAGTGAAGAACTTTCTCCTCACCTCCAGCCTAAACTTCCCCTGGCGCAGCTTGAGACTGTGTCCTCTTGTTCTGGTGCTGGTTGCCTGGGAGAAGAGACCAACCCCTTCCTGCATACAACCACCCTTCAGGTAGTTGTAGAGGGCAATGAGGTCACCCCTGAGCCTCCTCTTCTCCAGGCTAAACAATCCCAGCTCCCTCAGCCTCTCCTCACAGGGCTGTGCTCAAGGCCTCTCCCCAGCCTCATTGCCCTTCTCTGGACACGTTCAAGTGTCTCAATGTCCTTCTTAAACTGAGGGGCCCAGAACTGGACACAGGACTCAAGGTGTGGCCTAACCAATGCAGAGTACAGGGGCACAATGACTTCCCTGCTCCTGCTGGCCACACTATTTTTGATGCAGGCCAGGATGCCATTGGCCTTCTTGGCCACCTGGGCACACTGCTGGCTCATGTTTAGGCAGCTGTCAATCACCCCCCCCAGGTCCCTCTCCGTTTGGCAGCTCTCAGCCACTCCAACCCCAGCCTGTAGCTCTGCATGGGATTGCCGTAGCCAAAGTGCAGCACCTGGCACTTGGACTTGTTGAATGCCATCCTGTTGGACTCTGCCCATCTGTCCAGTCTGTCAAGCTCCCTCTGCAGAGTCCTTCTGCCCTCTAACTGACCAACATCTGCTCCCAACTTGGTGTCATCTGCAAACTTGCTGATGACTGACTCGACCCCCTCATCCAGATCATCAGTGAAGATGTTAGAGAGGATGGGGCCTGGCACTGATCCCTGGGGGACACCACTGGTGACTGGCTGCCAGCTGGATGTGGCACTGTTCACCACCACTCTCTGGGCCCGGCCCTCCAGCCAGTTCCTAACCCAGCACAGAGTGTAGTGGTCCAAGCCACGGGCTGACAGCTTAGCCAGCAGTTTGCTGTGGGGGACGGTGTCAAAGGCCTTGCTGAAGTCCAGGTAGACCACATCCACAGGCCTCCCCACGTCCACCAGGCAGTCACCTGATCATAGAAGGAGATCAGGTTGGAGAGGCAGGACCTGCCCCTCCTAAATCCATGTTGGCTGGACCTGAGCCCTTGGACTCCAAGGTTAAAGAGATTCCAGTCTCTTAACTAAATCTTAGAGCATTAGCTTGCTGATTTGAGCCTTTTTATGTAGCTCCTACTCAATACAGACCTTACCTGCTGTCTGTTAAGCAGCAGTACAGCCCAAACCAGTTTAGCAGTTTAGGATGCCTGTAGTCAAGCAATGCTTGCAGCCCTTTGCTCAAAACCTGAGACCAATCACTTCTCTTCCTAAACTTCTAATAAAAATGTATTCAGGTAAAAAAAAATTCAACATTTGCTTTAATCTCTACTGCAAAGTTATACCTCTGCCTGGATTACAGACTGTGCCAAGTGTGCTAATCCAGCCCTGTGATTAATGCCCAGTGCGCAGAACAAACTCTGTATCTGGGTTTAGTTACAGTGATGAATAGAAGTCAGACACAGGCATCACCCTGGAGTAGTCATGCATTATACTGTCCCACAGACACTGATATAATGGAATCCAATGCACTTTGATCTCTTGGATAAGCCTCCCACAGCTCTGAAACAGAAAGGCCGAGAGCACCCAGGCTCAACCAAATCTGCAGCGCTCACACTGAGTCAGAGCTTCCTATGCCCCTGCCACCAAGATGCATCCTACGTCAATAAAGTTAGATAAATATTGCTCCATTTCCTTCTGGCTAGAGCTTGTATACAAATCATCTGGGGAACCAGACAGAGTGAGAATGGTGATGACTACAGAGAAACATTATAGTCTCTGCAGCTGATTGTTCTAATGGACAAGCACCTGCATAGGAGCCAGCAGTCTGCCCAGGTGGCCAAGAAAGCCAATGGCATCCTGGCTGGGATTAGAAATGCTGTGTCCAGCAGGAGCAGGGAGGGGATTGTCCCCTGGTACCCAGCTCTGGGGAGGCCACACCTTGAGTATTGTGTCCAGTTTTGGGCACCTCAATCCAAGAGAGATGTGGAGGTGCTGCAGCCAGTGCAGAGGAGGGCAAGGAAGCTGGAGAAGGGCCTGGAGAATAAATCTGATGAAGAGCAACTGAAGGAGCTGAGGCTGCTTAGTTTGGAAAAGAGAAGGCTGAGGGGAGACCTCATTGCTCTCTACAATGACCTGAAAGGATACTGTGGAGAGGCTGGTACTGGTCTCTTCTCACAGATAATAGTGACAGAACAAGAGGGAACAGCCTCAAGCTGAGACTGGGGAGGTTTAGACTGAACATTAGGAAGAATTTTTTTCCCAGCAAGAGTGGTCAGGCATTGGAATGTGCTGCCCAGGGAGGTGGTGGAGTCACCAAGCCTGGATGTGGTGCTTGGGCTATGGTTTAGGGGTGAGCCTTGTAGAGTAGGCTTCTGGGTTGGACTTGGTGACCCTGAGGGTCTTTTCCAACCCGTTTCTGTGACTCTGAACTACTGCCCCAGTGTTTATATAGCTAGGTGTGTTTCTGGATTATATTCTACTCTGATTAAAAAAACAATTAAAATAGTTTTGCTATCACAGAGATTAGCAAGTGGTACATTTAATGGTTTGAATCATGGCTTCAAGACAGCAGACTCCTTACTGCTCTCCAAACCTGCAGTGACTGAATGATGATGGTTTTGGCTTGTCACTGGATGTTCATGGGACTTCATTAAATTTTATTAGTCATAAATCAGGCATTTCTTTAATGCTTTGTGGCTTTTCAGCAGTCCAAACTACAATGGCACACGGACTAGCTAGAGTCCCAAGTGCTGGAAAACTTGACATTGTCAGCCAGCTGAGATCTGTCTTTGACAAAGGATGAGGTTGTCCTTGCCTGTGCATTTGGCCTTGGAGTTCAGTGAGCTACATCCAAGGCCTACATCTGAACTATACCTATAGATACACAAATTGCTCTAAGCAGGGAAAAAGCAGGTAAGAGGACAGAGAGACCCCTCCAACATCCAAAAAGTATTATCAAGGGAAACAGGTTTCAGTACTGCAGGGACAGTAGTCTGCACATTCATCACTGCATGCCGGGGCTAAGGGAGGAACTGAATTTGAGTCAGTTTCTCTCATTCCTCCCCCAGGCACCTCAAGTCTACATCATCCCTATACTAAAGCAGTGGCTAAAGCCAGAGGCAGGATGAGAATGTTCACAACTCAGCCCAGCTTAGATGGGAGGGTATGGGTGCATGCACGTGCAAGGTGGAGAACAGGCGTAAGCATTCTGGGGCATCAGCAGTGCCCCATGCAACAAAGCAGCTGGTTGTGATTTGGCTGATGCAACTGTGGTGGGAAGGACAGGTCTTTTATCTCCTCCTCCAGTGGCTGCACGCATCTGCTGTTCGCCCATATCACAGTACACGGACAGCTCAGCGGCTTTTGTGTCACTGGCACTCCGACTTACTCTTCACTGACGAGAAACAGTGGCTGGTAGATTCCTGGGGAGGACTGGAAAACACAACCACCACCCCTTTAGAACTGTTTGGTCTCTTGGTCATTGCTTCATTACTTGGTAGGAAAGTCAAAGCTGATTTGCTTCAGTCCATAAAACTAACTGTTTTCTGTGGTTCAGAGAGTGAGGCACAGATGAGCAGGCAGTCACAGCTGCTCCTCACAGAACGAGCCAGTGGCACCCGCAGGAAACACAAGAGCTTCCAAAACGCACGGTGGTTGTAGATTTTGGGGGGTGGTATTCCTTGTTTAGCTTGCCTTGGCTGAAAGAATGCATAATCTCCCAGCAAAATGAAGATAAGGCAAGATTTCTTATTACCATCTCCACAGCCCCTTCACTCTTATCAACCCAGCATCTGGAATGAGAGCTGCCAAACAAATGCTGAACTATCAGATTCCAAACCAGATTTTAGGAGACTTATCTACTGACTTAAACAGATCTTCTGGTCAAGATCCCTCTCTACAGCAGGCTTCTTATGAATTCCTGCAGAGGTTGGTTTTATAATGGAGGAATATTTTATTAAAATCAAATTAGGGAACACTTTACAAACATTACTCAAATCACTAAGCATGCCTGCCCTGAAGATAAACTTTATTAGTCCTTTACTCCCCATTTCATAGTGAGGAAACTAAGGCACAGACCAGTTAAGTGATTTGGTTAAAGTTAGACTAAACAGAAGACTGAACTAGAAATGACAATGGCTTATGCTAGGGCTGCTAGAGTGATGGTTTGGTGTATTTTGTTTAGTTTGGGGGGGGGGGGGGGCTGAAGTCCACAATGCTGTTCTAGCCAACAAGAAGCTACACACAACTCTAGCTCTGTTGGGACAGGTCACTGCTGCAGCTGTCCCCAAAAGGCTGGCAGAACAATAAGACAGACAGCATCATCTACAAAGCCACATCCTATCTTCAAGAAGCAAGATACCTTCACTTCTGAGACATGCACAATGTCAGGGCAAAGTTTTCTTACAGTCTAAATCAAGACTGAATCTTGCTTTGCAATTCAGAGTCAAACAACAAGCGACTCTTCATTTATTTTTTTCCCCCCTGAAGAAGTTTCAGCCTAACTCAGCCATGACATCCTGAAAAACCTGCTCATTTTCTGATTCTTTGGCCTCCCAGGAACAGTTTCATTAGCTCATAGAAGAGTCAGGGCTGATTTGCTTTAGTCTATTCCACAGATCGTTACCTCTTCAAAACATAAACATGTTTATCTCTGTGTGTCTATAGGGAGGCAACACAAAGGACAAACACAAAGGCTGAAGACACCTGGCTGCCACAAGCAAGTGGTGGCATTTTTAGCTTTCTGACCTCACACTCTGCAAGCAGTTTGACTACAGCCATTATCAAGCTCTGCAGAAGTGTTCATTAAACCAAGCTTCTTTCCTTTGTTGAAGTGATAACAGGGACAGGGGGAGAACCTTGTACAGAACATTGATCTCTAACTTAAAACATTTCTTCTAGCAATCTGGGTAAAACAGTAAGCAGTACTCCATCAAATGTCACAAACACTCTCTTCTTTTCAAAACCCCTCCTGGAAAGCCTTGTGGTCAGAATGGTCAGGAACAGGTCTTTGCCAACTGCCAACTCAACAACAGTATGTCCAGAAACTAGAACTAATTTAGGTAATAGAAAGATGGTAACACAGAGAGCTTGAACATCAGCATACACTTCTCATTACCTCTAGCCATGTCAAACACCTATTTGTAACCAGCTTGAGTTAAGTAACTATTTTAAAGCAGGTGGAGAAATGCAATATTCAGCCAATATTTATTAAAATATTCATTAAACCCAGTTTCTGAATGGGTATTTTCCAAGAACAAAGCTACTCAACTCTGACACCATCACCAGATGGTATCCCTTTATTGTCAGCTTTGCCTTCCCTCCTCTTCTCCCCCAGCTTTTTTCACTAGCAAAATGGAAGACAGTGCTTATCAGCCTGGCTGTCAGGATATGCTGAAACCAGTATGAGTTAGGACAGGAAATACAGGTACACATTTTCTTCTGTTATCTAGAAAAGAGGTTTGATCAGCACTCTAACTAAACTTCCCACCTAGCACTGATCACCAGATACACAATTCTCTGGGCAACTTGCTAAGTTCTACAGACCTGGCAGGAGTCTGAAGCATCACGGCCTATTGTGCGCTAACCAAACAATTGCAGAATTATTCAGGCTGGAATAGACCTCTGAGATCATCAAGTTCAGCCTGTGACCTAATACCACCACACTGACTAGGCCATGTCACTAAGTGCCACATGAAATCTTTCCTTAAACACCTCCCTGGGCAGTCCATTCCAGTGTCTGATTCCCCTTTCCCTGAGGAAGTGCTTCCTCACATCCAACCTAAACCTCCCCTGGCACAGCTTCAGGCCATGCCCTCTCATCTTGTCACAAGTTGCCTGGCAGAATCTTGAATGCTATTACAATGAAGTTCCTAATACATATTTCATTACTGTCTGGATAAATAAATTGTACACCCCCACACAGATGGTAAAAAAAAAAGTTTATTATTGCTTTGCACATATAAATAATTTACCAGAACTGCACCATAAGACATGGAGGGCTTAGAGATTTTCTAAATGCAGCCATCTGATTTTATAACTATTTAACAGGAGTGACTTCAACACTTAGTACTTGGGCCTGCACAGTTAGGGATATTATTCCCTAATACTACTATGGCCCGTGTCCATTTCTGAGCAGGGGGTGTATAAGGTACCTTAAGCAATTGTTCCTGACAAGAATTAAACACAAAATATCACTGCCTCGCTCCACCGTTTCTTATCCATGCAGCAAACTCCTCCATCGTTTACTGTAGCTGATCCTTCACCTAGGGCACTACTGCCAGTAAGCACTAACCAGCAACACAACAACAAAGAGAAACTCTTGGTTGAAGCCCTTTGAAGTCTCAACCAGACTGAGGAATTGTGGACTGCAGCAGTATTACAGTCCAGTGATTCAGATGTGTCACCACTGTTATGTGGCAGACAAGCAGAAAAGAAAGGGCAAGGCTGGCACAGGCAACTTTTCAATACACTTCTTTCTCTTACATGTTAGTAAAGGTACCAGCTGGTTTGCCTTTTTTCCCATGGCTAGCTTTCTGTAGGTAAGGTACTCCCATTTCATCTTTCCTCCTCTTACATTGTTTCATTGTATGCCAACAGTTCTCTGTTTGTGCAATCACTCAACAGTAAATCATAACATGTTACATGGCTGCAGTCCTTCTCTACCAATACATGCACCCACAGATGATAAATCCTCTCGTTTGTGGCCCAGTAGAATTTCATACAGATGCTTATATACATATATATGTGTGTGTGTGCAGCTCCTATATCAGAATTAATTTGGTTTGCAGTTTTGAAAGCTATTAATTACCATGGCTTTGAAAAGACAGCACTGGAACACCAAGATAGCGTATTACTTAAGTCAGGACAAGAGCATAACCAACGCTTTGCTCCTCTGTTGAGCAAAATACATCCACTGCATGCATCTGCAGGAGCAAGTTTCACACAGAAACGCAGCAGATCATCTCAGGAAAAATTTCTGACTGTTCAAACTGTAGACTAAGTAGTGTCTTGGATAAGTGACACTCCAGGGCTGCATCTATTGTGCTGCACATTTAGGGAGAGGGGATCCTAGAGGATGGTCTGCTAGGGACCTAGGGCTCCATCATCGCAGGCTGCTGTGCCACCACAGTATCACAGTATAACTTAGGTTGGAAAGGACCTCAAGGATCATCGAGTTCAACCTATCAACACAGACCCCATGACTAGACCATGGCACCAAGTGCCACGTCCAATCTCCTCTTGAACGCCTCCAGGGACGATGACTCAACCACCTCCTTGGGCAACCCACCACTGTGAACTGGAGATGGCTAGAACAAAGAGCAACAAGAAAGATGGATGGGGATGAGGGTACAAAGCCTACAGGCGATGCTCAGTTAACAGAGAAGGCTGAAGGAGGCTACTGCAGCAACCTCAGTTTAAGAGATGCCAAGAGACATTCTAAATTGTGATCTCAAAACTTGCTGTCCCCATCAGCTTTTGGAAGACTGTGGGAACATGACATTGGATGAAACTCACGTTCGTGATCCCTCATCCCTTTTGTGCTTGCAGCCTAACGAAAGGAGTATCCAGGTCAATAGGTTTTAAATTAATCCCTCCAAAAAATAAAGTAGTCCACTAGATCCACTGAAACATTTCAACTGAGCCTGTAAGAGAACACAGGGTAGTGCTGAGTGCTGGAGTGTGCCTTGGATCTCTTCAGGTAAAGGGACAGTATCTTATTAGTCTGCCTGCCACGTCAACATATTAAATGTGCTTTTACAAGTTCAGCATCAACACCAAGAGCTTGGGATTCCTTCTCATGCTTTTAGCTTATTCATTTAGCAAGTGGTATACATTGTTTTTAGCAGACTGCAGTGTATTTTGTCCACAGCCAGACTTTTCAGAAGCTTTTCTCCCCAAGTTTTTGAGGTATTCTGTACTTTACTTGGCACAATTCCCAAGTTTAATAAACTGGCAAATTACTTCCTGCAACTATTAAGGAACTACTTAAGAAGAGAAACAGGATACAGAAACTAAGGGGCACGTCTGTTGTGCAAAGCAGTCTTCTGAGGAGAACTAACAGAAGTAAGATACACCAGGAAAAAAGTCAATGTGTATGGAAAAACAGCAGGAGGCATATTGCCAACAGAGGGCAAAGAAGTCACACAGAAAAGGAAAACAAACTCGAAAGCAGACTCAATTTTGAGGACTTGAGAAAAAACCCAAACTCCTAATCACAGATTTGCTGGGTAAAAAGGGAGTTGTGTGTGCTTAGCACTTAGAGAAACAGTTGTAATTCCTGGGTTCTAAACTGGAGGCATCCAAAAATAGCATCTGCTCGTGAAAATGCTGGTCCACTCCTGAAATCACTTCCTTTCCCCGCCGTCACACAGGCACACTCTTTTACTGGCATGTTTTCATTACTTGCCATGTTAGACGTTAAGTTTAACGCACTGGGGGATGCCTGGGTGCTTTAATGGACCACTTCCTCATTAACTCAGATACCTGCTTAAAAAGATGCTTTCCCCCAGAAGCCTTTCTGCTGTAGCAACCAACACCTACTGCCACAGGGACTGACAGCAGAGACAGGTACATGCAGAGATTCTGACTTCCAGGCGTATTCCCCAATACTCCACGTGTCCATTGCCCCAATTCCAATTCTCTATCTCATTTTCAGAAGCAAGAATTTCCCACAGGTGGCTCAAAAGCACTCACTAATAAAACAAGCTTGACATGCAATGCTGAAAAAAATTATTGGGGGCACAAGTTGCAGTTAGGAATAAATAGCTAATTAAGAACTATGGCTCAACAAGATTGCCATATGGATGTCCACAGCACAATCCCATAAAATACTACTTAGTATTCCAATATGTCAGAATAATACAGGGGTCAGTTACAAGAGACACAGAAGTGATTTTTTTTACATCTGTGTATCTGCACCCAACAAGATTCCTTCTCCTAGTTTGTGTGCCTTGCAAGAGCTCTTCAGGAAGCTGACACTTTGCTACAAGAGAAGCAAGCATACCAAATTGAGGATCTGGATGAGGGCATTGAGTCCATCATCAGTAAATTGGCTGACGACACCAAGCTGGAGGCAGGAGTTGATCTGCTGGAGGGTAGAGAGGCTCTGCAGAGGGACCTCGACAGGCTGGACAGACGGGCAGAGTCCAACGGCATGAGATTTAACACATCCAAGTGCCGGGTTCTGCACATTGGCCACAACAACCCCATGCAGTGCTACAGGCTGGGGTCAGAGTGGCTGGAGAGCAGCCAGGCAGAGAGGGACCTGGGGGTGCTGGTCGATGGTAGGCTGAACATGAGCCTGCAGTGTGCCCAGGCAGCCAAGAGGGCCAATGGCATCCTGGCCTGCATCAGGAACAGTGTGGCCAGCAGGAGCAGGGAGGTCATTCTGCCCCTGTACACTGCACTGGTTAGGCCACACCTCGAGTACTGTGTCCACTTCTGGGCCCCTCAGTTTAGGAAGGATGTTGACTTGCTGGAACGAGTCCAGAGAAGGGCAACAAAGTTGGTGAGGGGTTTGGAACACAAGCCCTATGAGGAGAGACTGAGGGAGCTGGGGTTGCTTAGCCTGGAGAAGAGGAGACTCGGGGGTGACCTTAGTGCTGTCTACAACTACCTGAAGGGAGGTTGCAGACAGGCGGATGTTGGTCTCTTCCCCCAGGCAGCCAGTACCAGAACAAGAGGACACAGTCTCAGGCTGCACCAGGGGAGGTTTAGGTTGGATGTCAGGAAGAAGTTCTATACAGAGAGAGTGATTGCCCATTGGAATGGGCTGCCTGGGGAGGTGGTGGAGTCGCTGCCACTGAAGGTTTTCAGGAGGAGACTTGCTGGGGTGCTTGGTGCCATGGGTTAGTTGGATTGGTTGATGGGTTGGACGTGATGATCTTGAAGGTCTCTTCCAACCTGGTTTATTCTATGTATTCTATGTAATGGGATGAGTCCATGTACAATATGTGCACTCACATGCTAGCTGCTTTTTCATACAATAAATCTTACCCTCCTTTTCATGGCTGAAATTTCAACAGCTAGATTTCAAATTGTTCTTTTCCTAGTCTCTTGCACACACTACTAGCTGCCACCAGCAAGTTTTTGAATTCTTTATCCTCTTCCTTGCTTTACTTCCTTTACTTCTATTACACACACTAATTCTGGTGGAGAGACACTGCAAAAGGAGTAGTTAGCACAAACAAGGCCAGAACTCCTAAATTCCCATTTGTAACACAGAATCCAAGGTGCCACCTGAAAGTTCAAATTAAGTCAGCCACCTACTGCAACAACAGGAATCATTTCACATTTGGAGTCTCAACTATGCATCTTGTATAACCCCAAATGCTCTTGAGCTCAATGTAATATTGCAGGGAAGGTCTTTTTATTGAAATAAATTAATTATTATTTTAAAAAATAATAATAATCACAAACCATTGTGGATCAAAAGCCTATGGAAAGAACAGCTCTGAACTTTGACTGCGTGAGCCACAAAGTGCCACCTTAAGGCGAAGCTTTACGAATTGCTGGGATCAGCAGAGAGACTCTCAGGACAGCCAGGGATGCTTAAGACTGCAAAACGCCTGTGGGCACATCACCTGATACCTCACAGCTCTACTCAAGCAAGGGAGGTTTTGCTGGAATACACTTACTGGGTATCAGACACCTCTACCTTATTTTACTGTCTAACTTACTTTATTTTACTGTCTACTATGTTCTCAGTCAAGCATCCACAATGAACAAGAAGTTCCTCGTCAAGGAAAACAACAACCAAACACTGACAGAACAAGAGTACTCATACTGAAATCCACACAAGAAGGCCTGTGTGAGGCACCTGACATGCTTGATCTGTGAGTCTTACAAGAGCTAACAGCTTGGTTCCACGAGGGGGGAAGCAACTCCTCAAGTCTTCCTAGAATCACAGATGTAAATACAACATCAGAAAACAGTCAAACTTCAGATGTTTACTCGACATTCCTAATCTGCAAGGACAATTCAGGCTTGATTTAGAACACAACCTTTAAAAAACTTCACCTGCCACCTAGCTCTTTAGTGGACTTCAGCAGATGCAGTTCAGAACTCAGGAAGAAATTCCCTCACATGATGAAATCTCTTCAAATATTAAGCTTTTGCACCAAACCAAAACGAACAGGCACACACTCCCAATCAACACCAGCAGAGCTTCACTGCCTCAGAAAGGGCTGCTACTTGTGGGGCTCCCCTTGAACACGTACAGAGCCTCCTATCAAGGCTGTAATTCCTAAACTTGTCGAAGCATTTTGTAGATCACACACCTGCCCAGTTAAATACTTCCTGCGATTTTACTAATTATACATCAAGGCTGCGACTACTCAATGACTCCCAGCCTCAGAAAGAGATCACTCGAGTCACCCTGCAGAATTTGTGTCTCAACTGTCATTCCTGTATCCTTCTGGGGAATGTATCCTATTCCCTCAGACAGGAAAATACTTTTAAAACTTAACTAAAAAAAAATCTGTGAATCTCTTACTCCAAAATGTTAAATTCCAGTCGTACTACTTATATTCTTGTGGGGGTTTTGTTTTGTTTTCTTTTAGCGCTGTAAAATGTTTACTGTGGACAATCTGTTTCGGGTAATATACATTCATGTATATATGTATAGGGATGGAGAAGATGAAGAGCAGACAAGTGCAACCCCAAGTTCAAACTTCTCTTTCCCACGACCATCCCTCCTTGAAGTGGCCGAGAGCAGGGCTTTTGAACCAACGCCATCACCACTCGACATCAGCGTGATCCTCGGCTGCGAGGCAAGCGGTAAAGGAACACACCCGACCTTTCCCCCCGCCGCTTCATCGCCAAGATACAAATTAACAGATTCTCGCAGAGACAGAAAAACCGAACAATGGGCAACAACTTCCCTGCCGGTGCCCCACACGACCGGGGGAAACAGGATCCACTGGGCTGGGAGAGTTACTTACTGGGTATCAGACGCTGCTAAAAATAGGGGAGCGAAGCCCGGGCGAGCGCGAATGGGCCCGGACAAAGCCCGGGCAGCGCACCCGCCCGCGGTGCCCGTCCCGGAGCGTCACCCGAGCAGCGCAACGCCAGACGGTGATGTCACCGCAGACAGGCAACAAAGGACGCGGCATCGGCCTGAGGGCCGGCCCCTATCCTCCTCTCCCCCGTGACCCCGCAGCTGACCCCCGACCGGCAGCGCGACCGAGCCTCCCCGACCCCCGCCGGGCTTGGCCCGGCCGACTCTCGCCGCCGCCAGAACCTCGCCTCCCCGCTGCCGAGAGGCCCAAGCTGGGAGCCTGGAAGAGACAAAGCGGCTTCCCCCCGGTACGCGTGAGCGGAAAGGGAGAGGTTCGGGCGGCCGCCCAGCGCAGGAGCGGCGGCGAGGAGGAAGAGAGGGAGGGAGTCAGCGGCAGACCCCGACCCGGCCCTCACGGCGAGGGGCCTGTCGCTGCCCCGCACCGCGGCCCCCTCGTCCCTCGCCCCCTTCCCCCGGCCCCCGTCGCCCCCCGCTGCCTATCCCGCTTCCCCTATGCCCCCTCCAGCCTCCGCTCTCCGCCGCGGCCCTCCCTTCCCTTTCCCTACCTGATATGGCGGCGGCGGCTCCTGATCCGGCTCGGCCCCGTCCCCGTAGCTGGCTCTGTCCGACTGGGACTCGTGCAGCAGCGAGATGTCATCGGAGGTGGGGGACTTGAGGCAGTTCCCCATCTTTCCCCCGGGGAGCAGGGCTCCCTCTTCGCCTCCTCCTCAGGGACAGACCGCCAGCCCCCGCCGGCGGCGGTTCCGAGCCCTCAGCCTCCCCGCCGCAGCGCGCAGCCCGCAGCCGCCCCGCCGGGGAGGCTCATGCCAGCCCCGGCCCTAAGCGGCTTAGCAGCAGCCCCACCGCCTCCCGCTTCGCTCCGCAGCCGCCCCGACCCCCGAGCCAGGGGGGCGGCAGGACTGGCCTCCCACCCCCCGGGGGGGCGGCGGCGTGGGGCAGCAGGCTCCGGCGGGGTCCCCCCCCGCCCCGCGGCAGCCCGGCGCTGTTCTGCTTCCTGGTCACCAACTCCCTGCGCACTGAGCTTTGTCGCACAGGCCGCTGTGGCTCCTCCTCTCACTCCTCCCCGCCGGAGCAGGCTTGAAGCCGCAAGGCCCCACTCTGCCGCGCCCGGCCCCGGCCTCGCGGCGGGGCGAGCCCTGCCCGCCCCCGGCGGGACGAGGCGAAGTGGGGCAGGGGAGGCCGGGCCGGGCCTGTCCAGCTGCTGCCGCCTGCGGCGCGGTGGGCTCCCCCTGGCCCCCAAAATGGAGGGTGCCGCCTTGCTCCACCCCCGGCGGCGCTTGGGAATTGTTTGTTTCCCGGGCATGGCGGCGCGCTGGGCATGGGGAGCCCGCCCCGGTCTGGCGGCGGAGCAGTCCCGGTGTGAGGCCGAGGAGCCTGCCCCAGCCTGTGGTTCATCCCTGGGTTGTTTCTCCGGGCAAAAAGAGGCTTCTCTCGTGCTTGTCGCTGGCGTTACAGGGGTGGACACGCTTTGTAACTGGAGGGGCAGGGCACTGAACCCCGAGTGCGGAGCAAAAAAGGCCACAGGCACTTCTCCTAGCAGTTTTGTGTTCCTGAAGGTAGCCCTTCAGGCTCTGTATGTGGTAAGTAGATACTAAAATAAAACCTATCTAGCGCTTTTTATTATTTCTTTTTTTCCTCCACAGAAAAAAAAGTACATGTGGATTTAAATACAAGCATATACGTCTGTGTATGTGTGTATATGTATCGATATATACCTCTGTACAAACGGAACTTTGAAGTGAGTGCCCCTCTTTACGTGCTAGTGCAGACCCCCACAGAAGGGAACAACGCTGTTTCATTGCAAGGTGAGCCTTTCAGTGTCCTGTAAAGCTTTGGCATGGAGGACAGCTCCTCAAAATCCTTCCTCAGCTTTCAGATTCATACTATGGAATATGTTTTTAAATCTTTCTCTTGGTGCTCTAGTACCTTTTTTCAAGTGAGGTAAATTCAGTGCAGCTGGGAGGTAGGGGCTACAATGCAGTACAGCATGGCCAGTCTCAACCACGATCTTCTCTGGTGATCAGTGTCAGCTCTGGTTTGACCTAGGGCTTCCCTCTTGGGTCAAAGTATCTACAAACCAGTTGTCCACGATGAGATATTAGTCTCTACAACCTTTACTTAAAGCACTCAGGAGGTCGGGGGGGTGGACCTCTCAGCCTGGGAACAGACCTTGCCATGTTCTTCCCTGAGTATTTAATTGCATTGCTTTGTTTTGCTGCTTCTCAGTGGATAACCTAAACGGCCCCAGCGTGAAGTCTGTAAGAGCAGAAGAGCTGTTGCTGATGTTTGTGGGCTTCAGACATAGTTTTAGGCTACCCTAAGAAACAGAATAAAAACTATTCACAAATTGGGTGCGTGGCTCATGATGGAGAGGCTTGGCAGTGGCCTACTGTAAACAATAATGATGGCTGTAGATTATTTGGTCATGTGAGTGTTTATCCTATGAGTGTGTTGACTCAGTATAATAGGAGAATTAGGCAAGCAATTGTTGGAGGGGATCCAGCAAGCCATTGCTTCACCCGGCCCTGGTTTCAAGGTTAAGGCCATGTCCAAGCTGTCTGCAGTGAGAGCCTTGTGGTGAGGCTCCAGCTCAGTGACTGGTATTTTCAGTTGTGAAGTGGCAACATCAGGAACAAGGTTACTGGCAGCTAGAGAGACATTTATTCAGCTGTCATTTAATGGTTTATTTTCTGTGTGGAACTTCAGCCTGCGTCATTGGCGTAGCTCTCCGAAGCCCATGGGCACGTGCTGCGCTCTGCCTTGCAATCCTCATCCTGTAGAGTGTGCAAGCCTCGTGGGAACGTATGGTGCCTTCCTGCTGGCTGGCATGCCGGGATTTCCTTTCTTTGGAAACCAGTCTGCAAACGTGAGTCTCTGGCCTCATCCTGGCGAGTGCTCTGGGGTCCCATAGTACAAGTGTCGTATCCTGGCGAGCGCTCTGGGGTCCCACAGTACAAGTGTCGTATCCTGGCGAGCGCTCTGGGGTCCCACAGTACAAGTGTCGTATCCTGGCGAGCGCTCTGGGGTCCCACAGTACAAGTGTCATGCTCGCTCACCTTGAGGCGGATCTCCAAAAGGAGTAACTGCTAAGCCCAGTTAAAACTTTCCCATTAGTAAGCACAGGATGGGTCTAATCTGGGAGCCAGACCTTTGAAAGATGGAGACTTGTCAGATGTTGGAAGAACATCATGGTGGACTCGGAAACTGAAGAGGAAGTAGCAGTTCATGTTCAACTTTGCAGCATGGCAGGCTCTGCCCCGCTGAGAGCTCTCAATAAGGAAGAGCTATTACCCGGTCATTACTGAGTTCTTCAGGGTAGGGATGGTTTAAGCCACTTGTTTTTCTAAGCCATTAATTCCTGTAGTGTCAGTAGATGGTTAGTAATGGCTTTGAGCCACCAGCTCAAAACTTACACAACCACAGAATTGTCAGTGTTGTAAAGGACCTCAAGGACCATCCAGTTCCAAGCCCCCTACTATGGACAGGGGCACTTCACACTAGAGAAGGTTGCCCAGAGGCACATCCAGCCTGGCCTTAACCTCCAGGGATGAGGCTTCCACCACCTCCCTGGGCAACCTGTGCCAGTGTCTCGCCACCCTCATGGGGAATAACTTCTTCCTAACATCCAATCTGAATCTACCCATTTCTAGTTTTTTTTTTCCCATTCCCCCCAGTCCTATCACTCCCTGACACCCTAAAAAGTCCCTCCCCAGCTTTCTTGTAGCCCCCTTCAGATTTTGGAAGGCCACAATTAGGTCTCCTTGGGAGCCTTCTCTTCTCCAGACTGAACAGTCCCAACTCCCTCAGTCTGTCCTCATAGGAGAGGAGCTCCAAGCCTTCTGCTCATCCTCATGGCCCTTCTCTGGACATATTCCAGCACCTTCAGATGCTTCCTGTAATTGGGGCTCCAGAACTGGACACAGTACTCCAGGTGGGGTCTCAGCAGAGTGGAGCAGAGGGGGGAGAATCACCTCCCTCAGCCTGCTGGCTATGTTTCTCTTGATGCAGCCCAGGCTCTTGTTGGCTTTCTAGGCTTCAAGTGCACACTGGTGGCTCATGTTGAACTTCTCATCCCCCAGCACCCCCAAGTCCTTTTCTTCAGGGCTTCTCTCAAGCCAGTCCCTGCCCAGCCTGTATTGGTGCTTTAGATTGCCCCAACCCAGATGCAGGACCAAGCATATAGACCAAGCCACAACTGGCCCCTATTTATGAGGTGGTCATGCTATAGGAGATCTTCATTCCACACAGATTTGGAGGCTCACAAGTAGGTTTTATGTGGCCTCTTTTCGTTTGTTTTCCAAGAGGATGTGGTTCACTGGAGCAGTTTTTCAGTTCCAGCAGGACCATAGGACACTTTTACCATTGCACTTTTCTCTGGGTTTTGCTTCCCTTGCTTAGTTTGGGGAACAAGTAATTATCATACCAATAGCATCCTGGGGTGCATTAGGAGGAGTGTCCTGCAGATTGAGAGAGATTCTCCTCTCACTCCAGTCTGCCCTGGTGAGACCTCACCTGGAATATTACATCCAGTTCTGGGCTCCCCAGTTCAAGAGGGATATGGATCTGCTGGAGAGAGTCCAATGGAGGCCTACAAGGATGCTGAAGGGATTGGAGCACTGCCTGGTGAGGAGAGGCTGAGAGCCCTGGGGCTGTTTAGTGTGGGGAAGACTGAGGGGGGGGGGGTGATAAATGTTTATAAATACCTGAGGGCTGGGGCTCAAGAGGGAGGGGACAGACTCTGCTCAGTTGCACCCTGGGATAGGACAAGGGGCAGTGGATATAAATTACAGCACAGGAGGTTCCACCTCAACATGAGGAGGAACTTCTTCACTGTGAGGGTCCCAGAGCACTGGAACAGGCTGCCCAGAGAGGTTGTGGAGTCTCCTTCTCTGGAGACTTTCAAGCCCCACCTGCATGAAAAAAAGTACTGACTTTTCAAGGCAATCTCTGGGACTGAAGTGGCTAAATACAGAGTGTATTTTTTTTGCATGCCCTGCTTGTTCCTAGTCAGTATTGCAGTGTGAGGTTCTTTTAATTAAACAGGTTCATTTGTGATGCAAAATTAATTGGAACAGCTGTGGACAGGATGTGCTGATTTGTCCTGCCTTCAGCCTGCTGTGTGCTGATGCAACTGTGCCATCAAGTGGTACCAGAAGAAAGCACTGGGCAAAGAGCTGATCCTCTAGTTCAAGCCTATTAAATAGAGGAGACCTGGTGTCCCCTGAAATGCCACCTTTGTATCTCTAAATCACAAGTGACTAATATTGATGGTGAGACCACACCTGCAATCCTGTGTCCAGTTTTGGGGTACACAGTTCAAGAGAGACAGAGACCTGATGGAGAGAGTCCTACAGAGAGCCATGAGGTTGATGAGGGGACTTGAGCATCTCCCCTATGAAGAGAAACTGAGAGTCCTGGGGCTGTTTAGTCTGGAGAAGAGAAGGCTGAGAGGGGATCTGATCAATGCCTATCAATATCTGAGGGGTGGGTGTCAAGTGGAGGGGGCAAAGCTCTTGTCAGTGCTGCACAGTAATAAGACAAGGAACAATGGATACAAGCTTGAACATAGAAGGTTTCACCTCTACACGAGGAGAAGCTTCTCTGCAGTGAGGGTGACAGAGCACTGGAAGAGGCTGCCCAGAGTGGTTGTGGGGTCTCCTCCTCTGGAGACTATCAAAACCCACCTGGATGTGTTCCTGTGCAGACTACCCTCTGTGATCCTGCTTTGGCAGAGGATTTGACCTGATGATGGCTGAGGTCCCTTCCAATCTCTAATGTACTGTGATACTGTGGTAGCACTAGGTGGGGAAAAGCTCTGTGGCTGCAGATGCTGGGAATGCTGGGGCTCAGGAAGGTGCTATGGTGAGGAGACTATGCTGGGACACAATTTGAGCTGTATTCAACCAGAGATGATGTTCTTGAGAAAAGACATCTGTCTGCATGGATTCTGTACAGGGTGACCAAGTCACCTCAGGGAGGTTTGCTTGTGGGTGGAGCCCCAGGGAGAACCACAGGAGAGAGGCTCTGGGGAGTAAATTCCCTTGGACTGTTGTCCCCAGTTTTTGCCAGGAACTGGATTGGGAGTCTGGTCCTGCTGCAGTTTCCTCTTTGATCTGCAGACCTGGTGCATGGGTGGAGGCTGCTGGAGGATGAAAATCTTGTCCTCTTGAGCCAGGCACCACTGGACATATTGGGCAACACTGCAGGAGCATCCTGCCTGGCAAGTGTGACAAGTGCCATGGGTTAGCTGTTTGGGTGGGTTGGATTGGTTGATGGGTTGGACACGATGATCTTGAAGGTCTCTTCCAACCTGGTTTGGTTTATTCTAATAAAGTGCCTCAGGATGAGTGCTGCTGCTGAAGAGTCCAGCCAAAATAGGGTGTGAGAGATGTGGCGCCATCCTCTGGCACGTTTCCTCCTTTGGGGCAGCCACCAGCCTGTGGGACGGGGTCTGGAGTCCTTTATTTCTCTAGCAGAGCTCCCCTTTTGCACGGGGGGAGGATGCATGCGTTATGTAATGGTTTAATGAGCTGCTGGCTGGGTCATTTCCCTCCTTTTGTGCCTTTTTCTGGGGGTGAGTAAAAAGGAGTGGGACATTCTGGGTGAAGTGATGATGTCACTTTGGGGGGGGGAGGGGGGAGATGATGCAGCACAGGAGCAGGTGAGTGAGGGATGGGGACCCCCCCCAACAAGGGTGCTTGCAACCCTGAATGCTTGCAATGTGTGAGCATTGCAGGAGGAGATCGACAGATGTTTAAAACTGTAAGTATGGGTGTGAAATGTGGAAATGGAGGGGGAAAAAGTCCCCCATTTTAATGTAGATATTGAAGAATTGTGTTAATTTAGATGTAAAAAAAAGATGTTTCAATGATCCCACTGAATCCCCTGCATTAGGTAAAGTTTTTTAGAACATAAAAAAAAACCCCTTAAGTAGGGTTTTGAAATACTAATTGTGTATATAAAAAATAAAATGAGTGGATTTCCCTTTGTGGCCGTTTTGTTTGGTTTGAATGTGAATAGCAGAACCCGAGGGGAAGCAGCTGAGCTGCTCCCCGCGCCAAGGGGCGCAGGAGATGCGCCGTCGGCGCTCGGTGCTGCCACCTTGCGTTTAACTGCCGGCACTGCGGGTGTGCTGCTGCCTCGTCTCTAAATGCTCTGAATGCTTGAAATGCCTGAAACTTCTTGGGGGGACAGAGGAGGAGGAGGAAGGAGAGAGAGGTTAAGAATCATTTAAATTACAGAATCACAGTATCACCAAGGTTGGAAGAGAACTCAAAGATCATCGAGTCCAACCTGTCACCACAGACCCCATGACTAGACCACTGTACCAAGTGCCACGTCTGCTCCCCTCTTGAACACCTCCAGGGATGGTGACTCCACCACCTCCCTGGGCAGCACATTCCAATGACGAATGACTCTCAGTGAAGAACTTTCTCCTCACCTCCAGCCTAAACTTCCCCTGGTGCAGCTTGAGACTGTGTTTGTAGATAATAGTGTGAGGAGTCAACTAGTCAGAAATCTCTTGGTTTTATCTCGACATTAAAAAAACTTGTATTAATTTAGAGTTGAAAAAGGTCTAAAAATAAAAAGCCTGTATCTACTGCAGTCTAAAACGCGTTTTACAAGATCGAAACCCGTGCTGCTATGGGGGATGCTCTGCCATGGGAGCAGAGGCATCTTGGAGAGCCCAAGACTCGGCATCTGGAACAACTGACAGAGCTGGGACTCTGGTTTGAAAAAGAGGAGGCTGAGGGGAGACCTCATGGCTCTCTACAACCTCCTTTCAGATAGTTGGTGGCTGTTGCTGATCTCTTCTCACAGGAGATTAGTGATAGAACAAGAGGGAATGGCTTCAAGCTGCGACTGGGGAGGTTCAGACTGGACAATAGGAATAATTTATTCCCAGCAAGAGTGGTCAGGCATTGGAATGTGCTGCCCAGGGAGGTGGTGGAGTCACCAAGCCTGGGTGTGTTTAAAGATGGTTTAGATGTGGTGCTTGGGGATCTGGTTTAGGGGTGACCCTTGTAGAGTAGGGTTCAGGTTGGACTTGGTGATCCTGAGGGTCTTTTCCAACCTGAATGTCTCTGGGATTGTGTGATCTGGTAGGGTTCTGAGCAGCCCTGGGTGCCTGTGAGCCACCGTCCTTTCAGGGGGGTAGGAAGACCTCACACACTCACTGAGAGAAGTTTTTTTCTCTCTTACACAAGGATTCAGGAAATCAGTTGATCAGATGTGACAGGTATGAGACACGTTTTAGAAGAACTGATGTCAGTAATGGACTTTGAAGTTGCTTCCTATATAGCTCCCTTTTAGTTTAAACAGAAAACAAGTCGGAACAGAGCTGGCTGCACTGTGCTGTGCAGCCTAGAGACTGTAGAGAAGAAACTACAGAATTAAGCCTAAATAGTCTGATGTTGTAAGTAGGTTTCTAAACTGCCTACAAATGCTATTTATGGCAAGGATCAGTATTGGACCCAATCTTGTTTAGTATCTGTATTGGTGATCTGGATGAGGGGATTGAGTCCATCATGTTTGCAGATGACACCAAGCTGGGGGCAGGTGTTGGTCTGTTAGAGGGTAGGAGAGCTCTGCAGAGCAACCTTGACAGGCTGGACAGATGGGCAGAGTTCAAGGGCATGAGACTGAAAAAGTCTAAGTGCCGGGTTCTACACATTGGCCACAACAACCCCATGCAGTGCTACAGGCTGGGGTCAGAGTGGCTGGAGAGCAGCCAGGCAGAGAGGGACCTGGGGGTGCTGGTTGATGGTAGGCTGAACATGAGCCTGCAGTGTGCCCAGGTGGACAAGAAGGCCAATGGCATCCTGGCCTGCATCAGGAACAGTGTGGCCAGCAGGAGCAGGGAGGTCATTCTGCCCTGTGCTCAGCACTGGTTAGGCCACACCTTGAGTCCTGTGTCCAATTCTGGGCCCCTCAGTTTAGGAAAGATGTTGAGATGCTGGAACATGTCCAGAGAAGGGCAACAACGCTGGGGAGAAGTCTGGAGCCCAGCCCTGAGAGGAGAGGCTGAGGGAGCTGGGGGTGTTTAGCCTGGAGAAGAGGAGGCTCAGGGGAGACCTCATTGCCCTCTACAACTCCCTGAAGGGAGGTTGTAGCCAGGTGGGGGTTGGTCTCTTCTCCCAGGCAGCAGTGACAGAAATGACACAGTCTCAAGCTGTGCCAGGGGAGGTTTGAGCTGGATGTGAGGAAGAAATTCTTCCCAGAAAGAGAGACTGGCCATTGGAATGTGCTGGCCGGGGAGGTGGTGGAGTCACCATCCCTGGAAGTGTTTAAAAGGAGACTGGATGAGGCACTTGGTGCCATGGTTTAGTTGATTAGATGTGTTGGGTGATAGCTTGGACTTGATGGTCTCGAAGGTCTCTTCCAACCTGGTTAATTCTGTGATTCAAACCTTTGACCTTCTCCCTCAGATAAAGAAACCCTTTCAAACGCCTCCACTTCCCCTGTTCGCCTCCCGGTTTGGGGCCGATCGCCCCTGGGGGCCCTTTCCGCCTGCAGGCGCTGGTCCAGCCCCGCGCCTCGCTACGGAGGCGGCGCGCAGGGTCCCGCGCTGGGCGCTCCCTGCTGCCGCCGTGTGGCCGCGGGCGGGCACTGCTCGCTGCCCAGGCGACCCGCGCTGCTCTCTGCCCTCAAAGGGCACTTTGGGCTGTCTGCAGATGCTGGTTGTTTGCCCAGACCAGGTCTCAGGTAGTGATAGGACTAGGGGGAATGGAATGACGCTGGAGGTGGGGAGATTCAGGCTGGATGTGAGGAGGAGGTTCTTCCCCATGAGAGTGGTGAAGCCCTGGAATGGGTTGTCCAGGGAGGTGGTTGAGGCCCCATCCCTTGAGGTGTTTAAGCCCAGGCTGGATGAGGCTCTGGGCAGCCTGCTCTAGTGTGGGGTGTCCCTGCCCATGGCAGGGGGGTTGGAACTGGATGATCCTTGTGGTCCCTTCCAACCCTGACTGATACTGTGATACTATGACCAGACCAGCAGGTTTAATATTGGTTTTGTTTCCCAGTCTTGCCCAGTGCCTCCCAATACGACACAGTCACTCCCAGTAACCCCAAAATTCCTTCCCAATGCTCCCACTAACACCCAAGTCCTTCTCCCAGTGATCTCCCAGTGCTTCCAGTATGGCCTGGATGTTCTTCCAGTCCCTCGTGGTGGTCCCAGTATGGCCCCAGTGTCCTTCCAGCGCTCTCATTAGCCCCCAGATCCCCTCCCCGGTGCTTCCATTGCCCCTCCTGTCCCTTCACAGGGTCACAGTAGCCCCAAAAAACTCCCTTCCCAGTGCTTCCAGTAACACCCAGCGCCATCCCCCGTGCTCCCAGTGCCTATCACCTCCCTCCCCAGGGTCCCAGTGTCACCCCTGTGCCCTCCGAGTCCTTCCCAGTTCTTCCAGTATCCCTCAACTCCTCTTCCCAGTGCTCAAAGTGCTCACCATGCCCCTCAGTGACCCCAGTATGGCCCCAGTGCCCTCCCAGGGTCCCACTCACACCTAACTCCCCTCCCCAGTGCTCCCAGTGCCCCTCCAGTCTCTCCCAATGCTCCCAGTAACTCCCCAAATCCCCTCCCGGTCGGCAGTGAATCTACCCAGCGCTCTCAGTGTCCTCTAGTCCCTCGCAGTCCTTCCCATTGACCTGCAAATCCCTTCCCAGTGCTCCCAGTGACACCCATTGCCCATTGCTTCCAGTGAGGCCTCCCTGTCTTCCCAGTGTCCAGAACTCTCTTCCCATGGCTACCAGGAACACCGAGTGCTGCCCATGCTCTGCCAGTGCTCCCAGCGTGGCCCCAGTCGTGCCAAGGTGAATGCCTTCCCAGGGCTGCTAGTGATGCCCAGCCACCTCCCAGTGCTCACACACATCCCACTGCCTCCCCAGGCCCACCACTGCTCCCAGTAACCCCCAGACCTCCTTCCCCGTGTGGCTCCAGTGTCCTCCCAGTGTCCCAGCATTCCCTTCCTGGTGCTCCCAGCATCTACAACATCCCTTCCCGTAAGTCCCTGGTGTCCTGCTGGTGCTTTTCAGTGCCTCTGGCGACACCCAGTGACCGCCAGCCCCACTGTGCCCCCTGTGGCCCCACTGTGCCCCCTGTGGCCCCACTGTGCCCCCTGTGGCCCCACTGTGCCCCCTGTGGCCCCACTGTGCCCCCAGGAGTTACAGAATCCTTCCTCGGGGCTCCCAGTAATACCCAGCCACTCTCCCGCTGTTCTCAGGAAGCCACAAACCCACTTCTTGGTGCTTCCAGAGCTCCCAGGGCCTTCCCAGCTCCCACCCCCCCGGCCCTTCAGCGTGGCCCCGTAGCAGGACTGCAGCTCCCAGCCCGCTCGGGGCAAGCAACATGGCCGACAGGGCGTCGTGTGTACAGGACTGCAGCTCCCAGCCCGCTCGGGGCAAGCAACACGGCCGACAGGGCGTTGTGTGTACAGGACTGCAGCTCCCAGCCCGCTCGGGGCAAGCAACACGGCCGACAGGGCGTTGTGTGTACAGGACTGCAGCTCCCAGCATGCGCGGGGCAAGCAACACGGCCGACAGGGCGTTGTGTGTACAGGACTGCAGCTCCCAGCCCGCTCGGGGCAAGCAACACGGCCGACAGGGCGTTGTGTGTACAGGACTGCAGCTCCCAGCCCGCTCGGGGCAAGCAACACGGCCGACAGGGCGCTCTGTGTACAGGACTGCAGCTCCCAGCCCGCTCGGGGCAAGCAACACGGCCGACAGGGCGCTCTGTGTACAGGACTGCAGCTCCCAGCATGCTCGGGGCAAACATCATGGCCGACAGGACGTCGTGTGTACAGGACTGCAGCTCCCAGCCCGCTCGGGGCAAGCAACACGGCCGACAGGGCGTTGTGTGTACAGGACTGCAGCTCCCAGCCCGCTCGGGGCAAGCAACACGGCCGACAGGGCGTTGTGTGTACAGGACTGCAGCTCCCAGCATGCTCGGGGCAAGCATCATGGCCGACAGGACGTTGTGTGTACAGGACTGCAGCTCCCAGCCCGCTCGGGGCAAGCAACACGGCCGACAGGACGTTGTGTGTACAGGACTGCAGCTCCCAGCCCGCTCGGGGCAAGCAACACGGCCGACAGGACGTCGTGTGTACAGGACTGCAGCTCCCAGCATGCTCGGGGCAAGCAACATGGCCGACAGGACGTTGTGTGTACAGGACTGCAGCTCCCAGCCCGCTCGGGGCAAGCAACACGGCCGACAGGGCGCTCTGTGTACAGGACTGCAGCTCCCAGCATGCTCGGGGCAAACATCATGGCCGACAGGGCGCTCTGCGTAACAGGACTCCAGCTCCCAGCATGCTCGGGGCCAAACAAAATGGCCGACGGGAAATAACATGCCACTGGATTCCGGAAGCTTACTGATGCAATTTACAGGTAAATGAAGTCCAAACCCCACATTTTCATCTGTTTCGTTGCGTTGAAATTATAATTACTAAATTCTACTTCAAAATATCGTTTGAATATTAAGCTCGCTGCAAACTTAAGATTTATCAATTCTAATGTGGAGTTCTGGTGGACGAAAGCTCTGCATGGGACAGCAATGTGCCCTTGTGGCCAAGGTCAGTGGGATCCTGGGGTGCATTCAGAGAAGTGTGTCCAGCAGATTGAGGCAGGTTTTCCTCCCCCTGTACTCTGCCCGAATGAGACCTCACCTGGAATACTGCGTCTAGCTCTAGGCTCCCCACTTCAAGAGGGACAGAGGTCGGATCTGCTCCAGAGAGTCCAGTGTAGAGCTACAAGGATGATGAAGGGACTTCAGCACTGCCTGATGAGGAAAGGCTGAGAGCTCTGGGGCTGTTCAGTGTAGAGAGGAGAAGACTGAGAGGGGATCTAATCGATGTCTTTGAATATCTGTGAGCTGGGTGTCAGGAAGGGACAGCCTCTGCGCACTTGTGCCCTGGGATAGGACAAGGGGCAATGGATGGAAACTGCAGCACAGGAAGTTCCACCTCAACATGAGGGACTTCTTTACTGTAAGGGTCCCAGAGCACTGGGACAGGCTGCCCAGAGGGGTTTTGGAATCTCCCTCTCTGGGGACTTTGAAGCCTTGTCTGGATGTGTTCCTGTGTGACCTGTGCTGGATTCTATGGTCCTGCTGTGGCAGCGGGGCTGGACGTGGAAGATCCTCAGTGGTCCCTTCCAAGCCCTAACATCCTCTGGTCCTGTATGATTTTGGATGAGCTGCAACAATACCTTTACAACCCCATCAATTTGGTAGCTTTTTTTTTGCCAGTGATACCTCCCTGGGTGGTTATCTTGGGTATCTTGGGTTTCTTTGAGAATTGCTGTGTTCTTTATGAAAGTCCTTTATGGGGCTGTAAAGTTGAATCAATTACTTTATATTAACAATTCATGAGATTAATTTGCTACACCTGGACAACTGCCCAAGTACCTGTTTTACAGAATGGGAAGTCTACACACTTTATGGCTCCTAAAACTCTTTGCTAGAAACCATTGAAGAATATGAAGAGTCTTAGTACTCTTGTGCTCAGCAACAACAAACTTTAAAAGATATTCCAGCTTGTTTGAAGGATATAACAAACCTGAGTTAAGAAAAAACAACAGAAACACAGATAAAAATACTAGCAGATAGGTTTTAAAGCCTACCTTGAGCTGTATAATCATAAAGTGATACTAAGGAAGTGGGAGAGGCATATGCAAAGTTGGACAGGTGGACACCACACTGTGTAAATCAGCTGAGGATCTAGTCAAGAAAGCTTTGTGTAGCACCGAAGTTAGCTTGGGACTGCCCAGGGAGGTGGTGGAGTTGACATCTCTGGAGGTGTTTAAGGAAAGATTGGATGTGTCTCAGTGCCATGGTCTGGTCCATGTGGTGGTGTTGGGTCACAGGCTGGACTTGATGATCTCAGAGGTCTATTTCAGCCTCAGTAATGTGCAAGATGAAGGCAGGTGGGGTGGTTTGTAAGCAATGCAGATTAAGTTTGGTTGTTTCCTGCCAATTCAAAAGTCTATCTCCTGTCACTTAGTTGGCTCTGGAACCAAAGATGAGCTTGGGACAGCTGTCAGCAGGACATTCTCCAAGGACACAGCAGGCTCTGTATAATACTGCAGTGCAGCTTGGTATCCTCGTTGTTGTAGGTATTCAACCCGCCCGTGGTCAATCAGCAGCTTGCAGAGGCAGCCTATTCGCTTTCGCTCTTCAACAGTAAGAATCCTGGGTTCATGAAGAGGAGGCAAGAACAAATGACATGTGTCAGAATAGTTTTGTTAGCTAGTATTAAGTGTAGAAAAACCACTGTTCAGGCAAGCATGACTGCTGAAATGTTTTGAGACACGTGTCCATGCACAGATGCGTTTTTAAAGTGGGATATTTCTGCATGTGTAGGAAAGGGTTTCTGTAAAATCACACAATGGTCCAGGCTGGAAGGGACCTCCAAGGGTCATCCAGTCCAACCTCCCCACAGTCAGCAGGGACATCCCCAACTAGATCAGGTTGCCCAAGGCCTCATTCAGCCTCACCTTTAATATCTCCAGGGAAGAAGCCTCAACCACCTCCCTGTGCAACATGTTAGTGTTCCACCACCCTCACAGTAAACAACTTGTTCCTCACATTCAATCCAAATCTGCTCTGCTCTACTTTGAAGCCATTGCCCCTCATCCTGTCACTGCAGGCCTTTGTAAACAGTCTCTCCCAATCCTTATTATAAGTTCCATTCAGGTACTGGCAGGCTGCTATTAGGTCTCCCCAGAACCTCATCTTCTCCAGGCTGAACACCCCCAGTTCCCTCAGCCTGTCCTCATAGCAGAGGTGCTCCAACCCCCTGATAGTTTTTGTGGCCCTCCTCTGGACTCTCTCCATTGTGTCCATCCTTCCTATATTGGGGGCTCCAGACTTGGACACAGTACCTCTGGTGAGGTCTCACCAGAGCAAAGTGTCAGAATCATCTCTGTGGATCTGCTGGCAAGACGTCTTTTGATGCAGCCCAGGATGTGATTTGCCTTCTGGGCTGCAAGCTCACACTGCCTTCTCATCCATCAACACTCCCAAGTGCTTCTCCTCAGGGCTGCTTTCTATCACCTCCTCCCCTAGCCTGTATTGATAATGAGGATTGTTCCAGCCCAGATGCAGATCCGTGCACTTGCTCTTGTTGAATTTCATGAGGTTCACCTGGGCCCAGCTCTCCAGCTTGTCCAGGTCCCTCTGGATGACATCCTGTCCCTCTGCTGTATCAACAGCACCACTCAGCTTGGTGTCATCTGAGTCATTTTGAGGACCCAAAGCAGTTTCCCATACCACTATACATCATTCTGCTTTTCTGCAGAACTCCATTTGACATGAAAAAAAACCCAACAACTTACATACCCTTGTAAAGTGTCAGAAGCACTCTCTGTGTTGCTGAATGTTTGGTCATGTTCATCTGTGTCATTAGTTTGCTCTTCACATTCTTCACTTCTAGAGGCTTTGGCTGTGGTTTCTCGCATGCCACAAGTGGCCCAGCTGCTCATCCTCTGGAAATAATGGAATTCTACTGGCCCCAGTCCTACTGATTTAAAGAACTCTCTGCCTACATAATGTGTCCAGTCACACTTGTGATGGCAGCACAGTGCAATTACAATTCCAGCTACAGGCTTACAGTCGTCTTGATTGCATTCCTTATCAGAAGAACTGTCTGAAGCCTCCTCTGCCTTATCACTCCTGGAGCGCTTTGGTGCAGGCTCTTCATTTCCCCCATCACAGCAAGCTGTGTAACTTTCAACCAAGCATCTCAAAGCAAGATCTGGGGGGAAAAAAAAAACCTACATACATAGCCACCAAAAAAAGAGAGCAATGAGTAGCATGCCATTATTTATACAGGCTCTATCATGGTTGGGAATGTACTTCCCACAAGAAGAATAGAAGGATACATTACAGACTGGGCCAAAATGCAGTTTTAAGGGTAACTAAAAATTAACAAGCATGCTTTGAAAACATGAAAGCCCTAAATGCTAAATGAGTATTACAGAATCACAGCATGTTACAGGTTGGAAGGGACCTCCAGAGATCATCCAGTCCAACTCCCCTGACAAAAGCAGGACCGCCCAGGGTAGTTGCACAGGCTCACATCCAGGGGGTTCTGAAAGCCTCCAGAGGAGGAGACTCCACAACCACTCTGGGCAGCCTGATCCAGTGCTCTGTCACCCTCACTGTAAGGAAGTTTCTCCTCCTGTTGAGTTGAAACCTTCTATGATCAAGGTTTTACCTGTTGATCCTTGTCTTATTACTGTGCACCACTGAAAATAGCTTGGCCCCCTCCACTTGACACCCACCCCTCAGATATTGATAGGCATTGATCAGATCCCCTCTCAGCCTTCTCTTCTCCAGACTAAACAGCCCCAAGGCTGCCAGTCTCTCTTCACAGGGGAGATGCTCAACTCCCCTAATCATCCTCATGGCTCTCCATTGGACTGTCTCCAGCAGGTCTCTGTCTCTCTTGAACTGTGTACCCCAAGACTGGACACAGGATTGCAGATGTGGTCTCACCAGGGCAGAGTAGAGGGGGAGAAGAACCTTCCTCATGGAAAGGGGAATCAGACACTGGAATGGACTGCCCAGGGAGGTGGTAGAGTTGCTGTCCCTGGAGGTGTTTAAGGAAAGATTGGATGTGGCACTTAGTGCCATGGTGTGGTCAGGTCATAGACTGGACTTGATGATCTCAGAGGTCTGTTCCAGCCTCAATAGTTCTGTGATTCATTTGCTGTTCCACTGAAGTCCATAGGTATTTTTAGAATGTAGTTGCTACATTAAAAGACAAAGGGTCAGAGGCCAAGAAGAGCTTAGAAATGAGAGTTTGGAAGATCAGTCCATTCAGATTCCAACACTGAGTATCCTAACTTCCTGCTGTTAACACATGTATAATTCATACCTGTGGCAGCACCACACAAATGCTTCCCAATTCCTACCACTGGCAGCTTTTTCTTCTCCAGAAGAGGTACTTTCTCTGGGGTGGAAGAAAGAAAAAAGAAACACAGAGAGAATCTAAAACCACCTCAGAAACTCCGTTGTTATAGTTGGAGCAATATTTTTGCCTGGGTAATACAATTTCAGCACACTTAAAATAAAGAAATGTTTCCCAGTATGGAAAAATACAGTGGTGTGTACAGGCAGGGCAGTTATAAGCTATTAAAAAGAAATATTCTTTTCCTAAAACAAATGAAGGGAATTGGGTGCTGTGGCTGAGAAGCCTATTTAACCATTTCAGCTTTTCTCTCCTGCATATGAAACGTGAGCAATGAATACATCTACTGATAAGAGGCACTCTCACAAATCAGCTATGCTTAACACGTCAAGGATCTGCAGGACTTGCTTCAGCCTGCACACCTAAAACAAACAATGCAAAGGTGTTGAGTCCTGCAAGCTCTGAAAGACCTTCATGGTGGTTTTGTTTGGGTATTTAATTGTTAGCACTAAGAATAAGCTTCAAAGCCAAGTACTTTGGAGCATGCTACTGACAACCTGACTTAAGCTCCAGGGTTCAAAAATCTAACATTAAGCCTCTGCTTCAGAATTGTGCAAGCTGGGAAGGAACTTACTCAAACATAAATGTTGAATGTCAACTTGAAGCCTTTCAAACACAGAATCTTTCCTTTTATGTTTTCCATCCACCTACACAAACAGAATAAGGTGAGTAAGAGGAGTGTGTCCAGCTGATGGAGGGAGGTTCTCCTCTCCCTCTACTCTGCCCTAGTGAGGCCCCACCTGGAATACTGCATCCAACTCTGAGCTCCCCAGTTCAAGAGGGACAGGGATCTGCTGAGGAGGGTCCAATGTAGAGCTACAAGGATGATGAAGGGACAGGAGCATGTGCCCTATGAGGAGAGGCTGAGAGCCCTGGGGCTGTTTAGTCTGGAGAGGAGAAGACTGAGAGGGGATTTAATCAATGTCTATCAATATCTGAGGGCTGGGTGTCAGGAAGGAAGGGACAGGCTCTGCTCACTTGCGCCCTGGGATAGGACAAGGGGCAATGGATGTAAACTGCAGCACTGGAAGTTCCACCTCAACATGAGGAGGAACTTCTTTACTGTAAAGGTCCCAGAGCACTGGAACAGGCTTTCCAGAGAGGCTGTGGAGTCTCCTTCTCTGGAGCCTTTCAAGACCCATCTGGATGCATTCCTGTGTGACCTGCACTAAATTCTCTGGTCCTGCTCTGGCAGGGGGGGTTGGGGTGGAAGACCTCCAGAGGTCACTTCCAACCCCTAACATCCTGTGAGCCTGTGATTATGTAGGGCTGGCTACTAATCATTGTAACTTTGCTCCAGGTATTCATGCCAGCCTTTTTTCCTGTCAAGCTAACATTTGCACATTTCCATCATTATACACCTGGACCTTCTTCTAACACATTTGCTATTGGCAAAGTGTGGAATGTAAGCAATCATCCTTCCCAACCTTAACGTTTATAAAGGCTTTCTGTTATTTTTGGAGAGAAAAAACAAATACTAACAGCTTCCATGATAAAAGTTTGATGCTCTGCTAATGTGGCAATGCCCTTTCATACCTTAAATCTTGTAGTTGCCCTTTCTACAAGTAAAAACTGAACATTGTCAGCATCCTGCAAGGCAACATCAACCCAGTGAGACAGCTTTCCTCGTCCAGCTCCAAACTCAACAAAGCATCTTCCAGGGCCAAGCAAATGTAATTTTTCCATGTTACCTAAAATAGAAGCCTATAAATATGAAAAGGTTATTAGGCAGCATGCAAATGTATACACTGTGTGTTGCAATGCCTGATAGAAAATGATTACTTCACCAAACTGCAGAAAACTTTATGGAGTCTTCCCTTGCATGAGGGATTGGGGAATAGATCCTGTGAGGAAAATGGTTATCCATTATGGCTGGTCAGCATCACCCTGCTTTTCTTCCACTGCTCACATAACTGCTCACCCAGAAGTTTTTGGAATGGCTTTTTAGGATCAGGTGCACATCACAACATTAGAATCATAGAATCATCAGGGTTGGAAGGGACCTCAAGGATCACCTAGTTCTAATCCCCCTGCCATGGGCAGGGACACCTCACACTACAGCAGGTTGCTCAGAGCCACATCCAGCCTGGCCTTGAAAACCTCCAGGGATGAGGCTTCCACCACCTCCCTGGGCAACCTGTGCCAGTGTCTCACCACCCTCATAGGGAAGAATTTCTTCCTAACAACCAAGAATCTGGAGGTGCTGGAAGGTGTCCAGAGAAGGGCCACAAGGATGATTAGAGGGCTGGAACACCTCTGCCGTGAGGACAGACTGAGACAGTTGGGACTGTTTAGTCTGGAGAAGAGAAGGCTCCAAGGAGACCTAACTGTGGCCTTCCAGTATCTGAAGGGGGCTACAAGAAAGCTGGGGAGGGACATTTTAGGGTGTTAGGTAGTGATAGAATTGGGGGGAATGGAGCAAAACTAGACATAGGAAGATTCAGATTGGTTGTTAGGAAGAAATTCTTCTCCTAAACCAAAACCACAGCACTGCACGAGCTACTATGAAGAAAATTCACTTTATTCCAGCCTAAAATCAGCACAACCTAGTAAAGATAAAAAATAAAGATAAAACATACCTGTTGCTTCAAGTGCTTGAAAGCAGATTCCCCATTCTTTGGGTCATTTAAGGCTTCTTGTAGGGCTTGGTGGGACAGTACTTGTTCCTTCAGGCTATGTTCCAGGCCTGCATGCAAATGCATAACTTTTAGGCACAGGTTTTCAAGAGTTCCTGGGTTTTCCACACAGATGTTAGAATATTCAGACACAAGCACTAACAAAATAGTCTATTGGGAGCATAAACCTGTCATCATGTCTATAACAGCTGCATTTTTGTCTGTACTGAGATCATAGAATCATAGAATGGTTTGGGCTGGAAGGGACCTCCAAAGGTCATCCAGTCCAACCTCCCCACAGGCAGCAAGGATATCCCCAACTAGATCAGGTTGCCCAGGGCCTCACTGAGCCTCACCTTGAATATCTCCAGGGAAGGGGCCTCAACCACCTCCCTGGGCAACCTGTTCCAGTGTTCCACCACCCTCATAGTAAAGAGCTTCTTCCTCACATCCAACCTAAATCTGTTCTTCAGTTTGAAGCCATTGCCCTCTACCTGTCACTGCAGGCCTTTGCAAGTATCTGAGTGGGAAACACCACAAAATGAAAGGAAATTAACTCTATCAATAAAGGATCAGTGTTCTATCATTCTCTGGATCCAGTTTATTCTTCTGAGTAGACTTTAGCTATTGGAGGATTGCCTACATCTTGGTGATAATTACTTCAGATGTGTTGAGTGTCTCACATTTTCCTAGATACCTAACAGGAGCAGTAACAATGGCATATATTTAATTCAGTTCAAAGCATCTCATTTTCAGCAACAAATAAGCTCACCATTACTTGCTTTTTGCAACTTGATAATTAGGTTCTCCAGATCCTCTTTGGACAGAAAAGAGATTGGTACCTTTTGGAGACAAAAAAGCAACTAAACAAACAATGCTCACCCATAAATACAGGATCTTTTTGTTGTTGCTAGCTCTTCAGTTACAGGGGAAACTGCAACAGGGCATGCAGGAACTGGATGTTAGGACAAATAAATGTACTCACTTGTTTTTCTGTTATTTCTGCTGCATCCTTTAAACCTGCATTGATATCTTGAACAAAGTAGACCTTTAGAAATCAGAAGCAACCAGATTCTGTTAATTACCAGGCAACAAAAAGCTGCATCTTTCAGTGTTTTTCTCAAGGGACATAGCAAAAAAAGTTGTTCCAAGTAATTTGGTAATCTAATCCCAAATCTCCAGCAGAAATGCTTGTTCTGTTTTCACATGATTGAACACATTCATAAGCTGTTGATGCTTGCTGGACTAGAGACTATTTTAAGGTTTCCACATAATACTGAGAAGGCAGAAAGGCAGATGTCTGTTAAGACATGGATCCTATTCCAAACCCTCAGCACTGGCTGCAATGGTCAGCCTAGATTTCCATAATTCATTGCAAGCTTGAGTGAAGCAGGCAGTTGGCTAGGGCAGCAGACAGAGGTGGGAAAAAGCCTAGAGCCTCCCTCCTAGTTCTGCTTTCCAAGGACAATTTCTCATCAAGTCTCTCAAATGAATGGCATTAAGAGATACCTCTTAGAGAATGTTTCTGAGAAAAATGAATTCATCATTTTCATTTGTAACTAAGAGAACTGAAAAGCTGTACTGAAATAGAGTGAGGGGGGAACATAGAATAAACCTTTATTTAGAATAAACCAAACCAGGTTGGAAGAGACCTTCAAGATCATCGTGTCCAACCCATCAACCAATCCAACCCACCCAAACAGCTAACCTATGGCACCAAGCACCCCAGCAAGTCTCCCCCTGAACACCTCCAATGATGGCGACTCCACCACCTCCCCAGGCAGCCCATTCCAATGGGCAATCACTCTCTCTGTATAGAACTTCTTCCTAACATCCAACCTGAACCTCCCCTGGTGCAGCCTGAGACTGTGTCCTCTTGTTCTGGTACTGGCTGCCTGGGAGAAGAGACCAACCTCTGCCTGTCTACAACCTCCCTTCAGGTAGTTGTAGAGAGCAATAAGGTCACCCCTGAGTCTCCTCTTCTCCAGGCTAAGCAATCCCAGCTCCCTCAGCCTCTCCTCATAGGGCTTGTGTTCCAAACCCCTCACCAACTTTGTTGCCCTTCTCTGGACTCGTTCCAGCAAGTCAACATCCTTCCTAAACTGAGGGGCCCAGAACTGGACACAGGACTCAAGGTGTGGCCTAACCAGTGCAGTGTACAGGGGCAGAATGACCTCCCTGCTCCTGCTGGCCACACTGTTCCTGATGCAGGCCAGGATGCCATTGGCCCTCTTGGCTGCCTGGGCACACTGCAGGCTCATGTTCATCCTACCATCGACCAGTACCCCCAGGTCCCTCTCTGCCTGGCCACTCTCCAGCCACTCTGACCCCAGCCTGTAGCACTGCATGGGGTTGTTGTGGCCGATGTGCAGAACCTGGCACTTGGATGTGTTCAATCTCCTGCCCTTGGACTCTGCCCATCTGTCCAGCCTGTCGAGGTCCCTCTGCAGAGCCTCTCTACCCTCCAGCAGATCATAGAGGATGAGGAGACTGGAATGTGAATTTCATTTCAGCAAGCACTTATCATAGAATCAAAGAATTGTCTGGGTTGCAAGGATCATCTAGTTCCACTCACAGAATCACCAAGGTTGGAAGAGACCTCAAAGATCATCAAGTCCAACCAGTCACCACAGACCCCATGACTAATCCTCCTGCCACGGGCAGGGACACCTCACACTAGATCAGGTTGCTCAAAGCCACATCCAGCCTGGCCTGAATCAGCTTCAATACTGTCCTTACTGCAGGGCTTGTTAAGGCTTCTGTGCTGCAGTTCACAGTTACTGTCAGCACAGCAAATTCTCTGCAGAGCTGCACTGTTTAGGGCTTTCACCTGAGAGGAAGCAGTGCTGAATTCACACCACACTTACTGGTTTGGGCTTCTCTCTTGAATTACATTTTTTTAGATGCTTCTGCAGTTGGTCCTCATACACGGTGCTGAAATCCAGATGGAAAGAGAAGTCAATTACCAGCACTTAGCACGTCAGCTCTGATAAAGCCTAAGGAAAGCATTTACATGTACTCACTGTTTGGGATCAAGAGGGCAGGGAATTCTTTTTCTGTCGTTTTCTTTCTAGTTATGAAAGAAAAGTTTTAGACAGCAGTTCAGCATGCATTCAGTGTTCCCGTTTTAGAAAGAACTGCTGTGGGACATCTTAGTTTCATAAAACATCTAGTCTGATGTAGGGGAGAGAATCGGAATGGAGAAACCGAGACAAGGCTTTAATACCTAAATGGATCCTACAAGAATAAGCCTATGATGTAATGGCAACGCTACTGCTGGGCTGAAGCGGTGGCTTTAGCACACCCAGGGCTGTTGCGGGGCCAGCTGAGGCGGTCATGCCCCCCCGGCACCCTGGCCTGTCACCGGGGCTTCCTGTCTGTCCGAGTCCCCGGCAGGGAACCCGAGGCTCTCCTAAGACTTCCCCATCCCCCCAGCCGGAGAAGGGGACCTGCTACACCGCCCGGCATGGCCCAGTACCTCCTGCTGCCCATGCTCTCCGCAAAACCGCCTCCCAGGAGCCGGGATCATCTTGCAGAAGCGGTTCTTCCTTTGCACGAAGTAGGCACATCGTCCTGGCGGAGGGGAGCCGCGGCCCGCCGCCGGCCGCTGCGCCGCCATGTCCGTCCCAGCATGCCCTGCGCGCGCCGCCTCGCCTCCATCTTGAGGCCCCTCCTCCGCGGGAGCCGGGCGCCAAACTCGAAGCGCAAGATGGCGGTGGAGAGCCTGTTCAACCGGCCGGTCTGCGTGCAGCTGCGCTGCCAGGGCTGCGAGGAGAGGTGAGGGGCTGGCTGGGGCGGCGCGGCGCGGGGGGCCCGGGCTCGCTTTCCTCGCTCCCTGTGCGGAAGCTCTGTCTCGTTCCTTAGGAGACAGGCTGCGGGGCTCTTTACCGGGGCCCTGCGCTTTCTGCGAGTGGTGAGCTGCGTAGCCGCCTGCTTTGCTCGGCCTTTGGGGCTGCTGATAGTCAGGATCCTCTGGGTCAGAGGAGAGGGGACGTGGCCGCAGCAAGGCGGGAGGTAGGGAGCGAGGGCTGGAGCGGGTGCTGCGGGTGGCTTGCCAGGGCAGAGGGGCTGGAGGGAGCTGCAGTAGCGGAGAAACCGCGCGGGGGCTTTGCAGGGCGCTGTGGGGGCTCGGGGACACACTCCGCAGGCGATCCGAGTGTCCCGGCATGTCTGTCTGTGCCGGGATGTCTGTGCCGGGGTGTCTGTCTGTGCCGGCCCCGCACAGGCCCCGGCGGCGCTGCCCGTCGGGCGGGCCGGGCTGGTGTTTGCGCGTCTCCCGGGGCGCGGCGGTTGCCCCGCGGCAGGCCCGGCCTCCTCTCCTCCTCCCCAGCCTCGCTGAGGCCTCCTGGGGCGCTGCCAGCTCCCTCTTTACTGTCTCCGCGGCAGGCCCGGCCTCCTCTCCTCCTCCCCAGCCTCGCTGAGGCCTCCTGGGGCGCTGCCAGCTCCCTCTTTACTGTCTCCGCGGCAGGGGCCGGCCCGCGGGTCTGCCGCGATCGGCTTGCAGAGGAGTAAGTCAGCCTGGGCTCCTCCCTGCGCAGGGCTTAGCAGCGGCGTTAGCGCAAGCCCAGGACTCTGCCGTGCGTCGTTCGCTCAAAGTGCGCTGGTCGCAGCCACACAGGTCTCGTCCGCATTGGATGGCCTCTGCAGGCGCTAGGGCTCCTGCGGCTTGCCTGTGCTGGAAGGCACGGAACGGCTGATGTCTGTGGGTGTGTTCTGTAGTGCCAGGAACTAAACAGGTGCTCGGCAAGAAGTCACAGTATCACAGTATCACCAAGGTTGGAAGAGACCTCAAAGATCATCGAGTCCAACCTGTCACCACAGACCTCATGACTAAACCATGGCACCAAGTGCCACGTCCAATCCCCTCCTGAACACCCCCAGGGATGGTGACTCCACCACCTCCCTGGGCAGCACATTCCAATGGCGAACTACTCTCTCTGTGAAGAACTTTCTCCTCACCTCCAGCCTAAACTCCCCCTGGTGCAGCTTGAGACTGTGTCCTCTTGTTCTGGTGCTGGTTGCCTGGGAGAAGAGACCAACCCCCTCCTGGCTACAACCACCCTTCAGGTAGTTGTAGAGAGCAATAAGGTCACCCCTGAGCCTCCTCTTCTCCAGGCTAAACAATCCCAGCTCCCTCAGCCTCTCCTCACAGGGCTGTGCTCAAGGCCTCTCCCCAGCCTCGTTGCCCTTCTCTGGACATGCTCAAGTGTCTCAATGTCCTTCTCAAACTGGGGGGCTAATGAAGACAAGGTAGTAATGTACAGGTGATCAGCAACAGTTTCAGCAATCGCTAGTAAAGTTCACCAGGCTTTTCAATGGGTTCTAGGCTCTGGACAAAGTTACAAAAATTCTGCTTTGCTATGGATAAAAAGCAACAAAAAAACCCAGGAAAACCCTGAGCTGACTGAGGAGCTGTGATAATAACTGAAACTGGGGGGCTTTCAGATATTGTTAGTAGTCATCAAGGGGAACCTCCATGTATTCAGTCTGCAGAAGAGAAGGCTCCGAGGTGACCTCATTGTGGCCTTCCAGTATCTGAAGGGGGCCTACAGGAAGGCTGGGGAAGGACTTCTCAGGATCTCAGGTAGTGATAGGACTAGGGGGAATGGGATGAAGCTGGAGGTGGGGAGATTCAGGCTGGATGTGAGGAGGAGGTTCTTCCCCATGAGAGTGGTGAAGCCCTGGAATGGGTTGTCCAGGGAGGTGGTCGAGGCCCTGTCCCTGGAGGTGTTTAAGCCCAGGCTGGACGAGGCTGTGGCCAGGCTGATCTAGTGTGGGGTGTCCCTGCCCATGGCAGGGGGGTTGGAACTAGATGATCCTTGAGGTCCCTTCCAACCCTGACTGATACTATGATACTATCAGCCTGAATTTGTTTGGTTTTAGGCTATCATTTGATTCCTGTGAGGTGGCTGGCAACATATGCTATTGAGAGAATGTTTTCTCCATTTGTTACTAAGTTTCATCTCTTTGTATGCAGGAGGCTAAACGTTCGAGTGAACATCGAGCTGCTGTCAATTTCGAATCCTGTCCATAAAAAGGTTTGTGGATTTAGCTGTATTTGTAACATTCCTTAGCTATTATCTCATTTTTGTTGTTTAAAAGGACAAATTGGCAAAGGCAAAGCAAAATAGCATCTCACTGTGTTTGTCACTTTGTTTTGGTGTCACTTCTTGAGTAATTTGGTTGGTTTGTTTTAGTTGTTTTTTCCTTAGCCTTTTTATGCCTCTCTCTTAGTCTGGGTCTTAATAAACTTGCACATTAAAAGTATTTGGAGAGCCTCAGAAAAAGCTGTGTTGCAAGTTGAAGAGCAGTCTCACTTGAAGTCTGCTCAATGCTATTTAAGAATGTAGAGCAGCAGTTCTCTTTGCAAAGTCCTCATCCTAACTAGCAAAAATGACAGCTTGCCTCTTAATCTATCATTTTGCTTTTTATTGGTAAGTGTGTTAGTCCTTGAGTATCTGGAAGGAGGTCATGTCATTCACTTGCAGTAAAAAATACAGAAAAGCTTCTTTCTCAGGAAAAATGTCAGTGGTATGACTACTGTAGACTATAAAACCTTCTCTGTTTAGTGTCTAATTTGTTACTTAATGTTGTGGTAGGTGGGTGTACAGTTGGAGTGGTTGTTAGGTGGGTACAGTATTGCTGAGTAAAGACTTGTTTGTAAAGGGAGTACAGCATGGTTCTGCTGGCTGTGACAGTATTGAGTGTGAAGAAGCAGTTCAGTTAAGAAGTGTGTACCACGTTGCAGCCTCTGTAAGGAGGAGTGTGGAAGTAAAGCTGGCTACAGACAGTGGTGAGTGATCAGTCTAAAAAGGTAACTACACTTACATGCTTGGATCACTTAATGGGACCCCAAACCAAGCAGGTGTTCTGCTCCTACCCAATAGCCACGCTCCAGCTGGCATTAGTTTTAACATAGACTAGCTGCATGTGTTGATCCCCAAGTTTGCTTATGCATCTCTTGAGAGTTTTGTTCATGTTACTGGTATCTGAACTGCTGAAACACACTTCAGTCCTGTGTAAGCACGTGTGCTGTGATCACACTGTGGTTATGTTAGAAGAGCTGTTAGGTTTATATTTCATTTTCCCTCTGTGAAGGAATGTTAGAGTCTTCACACAGGTTTGTGCCTCGTTAAAGAGAGCAGGTGCCTGATGCTAGGTGCTTTGCAGAGCCTTTAATGACAAAACACTGTGTAGACTTCCAGCAAATCACAGAATCACCAAGGTTGGAAGAGACCTCAAAGGTCATCAAGTCCAACCTGTCACCACAGACCTCATGACTAAGCCATGGCACCAAGTGCCACATCCAATCCCCTCTTGAACACCTCCAGGGATAGCGACTCCACCACCTCCCTGGGCAGCACATTCCAATGGCGAACGACTCGCGTGGTGAAGAACTTTCTCCTCACCTCGAGTCTAAACTTCCCCTGGCACAGCTTGAGACTGTGTCCTCTTGTTCTGGTGCTGGTTGCTAGAGAGAAGAGACTAACCCCTTCCTGGCTACAACCTCCCTTCGGGTAGTTGTAGAGAGCAATAAGGTCTTCCCTGAGCTTTCTCTTCTCCAGGCTAAACAACCCCAGCTCCCTCAGCCTCTCCTCGCAGGGCTGTGCTCAAGGCCTCTCCCCAGCCTTGTTGCCCTTCTCTGGGCACACTCAAGTGTCTCAATGTCCCTCTTAAACTGAGGGGCCAATGAGTTTAGTTTTTAATAGCTAAGCAGCATACAGTTTTCCTTGCCAGCTTCAGCTGTGCCCATTTTGTTTGCTCTGTGAGGCTCTGTGTTCAAATACACAAACTCTTCAGAAGATGGTTTCTTAAACTTTTAGGAGCAGTATGCTCTGAAAAGCTTCCAGTTGTGGGGATGATGTTTTTGTCACCCACTACACTTCTACTTCATGACAGGGGAAAACCAGCAAGTGGTTTTATTTCTGATGAAGGCACATGGAACTTTGTAAACTGCTGCTCAAAGTGGAAGCCTTTTATTTGGGATGGGTTTTGAGAGGTATTTTTTTCTGGTTTGGATTTTTTTTTGTCCCGCTGTTGAAGTTGTGCAAAGCATTGAATGTTTTCTGTTAATGGGTTGCCACAATTCTGTCATGTTTTTGGTTAAGCAGTGAAAAACAGCATTAAATCCTGTTTGCAGCAGTGGTTTACAATGTTTAAACAATCCTGCAGGGTGGCTTACAGTATTTTTAAATCTTATCTAAGTGTCTGTCTTTTCCAGGATTTAGCTGTCAGATTGACTGATGATACTGATCCTTTTTTCCTTTACAACCTTGTCATATCCGAGGAGGATTTTCAAAGGTAAGTACAGTGATGTCTTGTCCATGAAATGTCTCTAAGTGGTGGGGGGTAGGTAGTGCTTTTAGCTTAGAATGGTCCATCTTGGAGTTTAGCTTCTAGCATTTTTCACTCCTGGAGTTTCGTCAGTGTTTTGGTGGGTTTGTTCTCTGACCAGGTGGTGAAACAGCCAAGCAAAGAAAGGTGATTGAGGCAATCCCAGGCACAAATCTAGGCTGGGCAGTAACTGGCTGGAAAGCAGCCCTGAGGAGAGAGACTTGGGGGTGCTGGTGGATGAGAAGCTCAACAGGAGCTCTCAGTGTGCACTTGCAGCCCAGAAAGCCAATCAGATCCTGGGCTGCATCATGAGAAGTGTGGCCAGCAGGTCGAGGGAGGTGATCCTCCCCCTCTACTCAGCCCTGGTGAGACCCCACCTGGAGTACTGCCTCCAGTTCTGGAGCCCCTATTACAAGAGGGATGTGGAGGTGCTGGAAGGTGTCCAGAGAAGGGCCACAAGGATGATCAGAGGGCTGGAGCACCTCTCCTATGAGGACAGACTGAAGGAGTTGGGGCTGTTCAGTCTGCAGAAGAGAAGGCTCCGAGGTGACCTAATTGTGGCCTTCCAGTATCTGAAGGGGGCCTACAGGAAGGCTGGGGAAGGACTTCTCAGGATCTCAGGTAGTGATAGGACTAGGGGGAATGGAATGAAGCTGGAGGTGGGGAGATTCAGGCTGGATGTGAGGAGGAGGTTCTTCACCATGAGAGTGGTGAAGCCCTGGAATGGGTTGTCCAGGGAGGTGGTTGAGGCCTCATCCCTGGAGGTGTTTAAGAGCAGGCTGGATGAGGCTCTGGCCAGGCTGATCTAGTGTGGGGTGTCCCTGCCCATGGCAGGGGGGTTGGAACTAGATGATCCTTGTGGTCCCTTCCAACCCTGACTGATACTATGATTGTGCAGATGAGTGACAGAATCCTGCTGTTAAGTTCCCTGCATGGCAACAGTACCACAGCTTATATTGCTGTTTGCATTTTCTATGTGTCACAGCTACTTCTTACAGACTGTTGTATGTGTGAGTTATTCCAAGGAATACTTGCACCAGGAAAGCCTGTTGATGGGGATTCACAGACTTGAGCCTTTGCCTTAAGGGTTTGCTGCACAGTAATTATTTGGGTCTCATTTTATTTGCTCAGGACTTGATGAAATCTGGGCACTAGGCACAAACAGTTCAGCTTTCTGCTTTGTGATTTGGTGGTTGTGAGGGGCTTGGTTTGTTTGTTTGCTTGGATGTTTTTTTCCTTTTGATTTTACAGTGATCTGTGTGTGGGTCAAAAGGCAAACAGTGTTGGTAGAACAGATAGACAGAAAAAGTGTGGTGTTGTAGTGGGTATGCCTTTGTGTATACATGAATGTCTGGTTTTGTCTTTACTGTGTCAGTGGTGAAGGGGCACAATTAAATAAGCAGGCAGGCAAAGTCTTGATAATGGTTGAGTATCATCTCATATTTTGCTTCTCCCTTGCACCCCCATCTACTAGTTCTACCACTCTTTGCTGTAAGGAGGTCCACTCAAGGGAGCACACTTGTTTGGCCTCAGTAACTTCTTTTCCTTGTGCAAACCTTTTTCAAGACCCCTCATAATCAGAAATATTCTCTGATGGTCATCCAAGACATGATTTGTTCTGTGCTCAGGATTGAGGATAGCATGCTAGCAAACTTCAGTGATGCTCTCAGAGTTAATTCTTTCTATGAGTGTAACCAAAATGCTTTTATAGGAAACAAATCCCTTTCAATACATTGCTAAGACTTTATTTCTCCAATTTGTTTATACAGTTTAAAATCCCAGCAAGGTCTCTTGGTGGACTTCTCTGCTTTCCCACAAAAATTCATAGATCTGCTTCAGCAATGCATTCAGGAACAGAGCAAAGATATGCCAAGGTAGGTAATAAGTGAGTGCCATGTCCTTAAACCCTTGTCAGCCACACAGACTGAGAAGGGTCAGCAGGGCAAGGGGAATTCAGCCTTCCTCTGGATGCATCAGTCAGTGGATGTTAGGGACAAAACCTAAGTCTTGGGAGAGCTGAGCAGTGGAGTTGTCTAGTATGAAATCTCCAGCTCAAGTTAAAGCTGGCAATCTTCAGAGCTGAGGAGGTGTGCAAGGATGCAGCACTGGTCTTTTTATTTCTTCATTGGTTTTTAATGCTGGAGAGTGAATCTGAATTTGAGGGATCAAGGTGTAAATCATAGTATCATAGTATCAGTCAGGGTTGGAAGGGACCACAAGGATCATCTAGTTCCAACCCCCCTGCCATGGGCAGGGACACCCCACACTAGATCAGGCTGCTCAGAGCCTCATCCAGCCTGCTCTTAAACACCTCCAGGGACAGGGCCCCAACCACCTCCCTGGACAACCCATTCCAGGGCTTCACCACTCTCATGGTGAAGAACCTCCTCCTCACATCCAGCCTGAATCTCCCCACCTCCAGCTTCATTCCATTCCCCCTAGTCCTATCACTACCTGATATGCTGAGCAGTCCCTCCCCAGCCTTCCTGTAGGCCCCCTTCAGATACTGGAAGGCCACAATTAAATCATTCTGTCTCACAGTAGAAGCCAAAGTTTTAAGGCATTCTGACAAGGATTTTTCTTTTGTTGCTGTTTTTCTTTAATGTCATTGCTTAGCTGTTAAGATGTGCAGGGGGAGACCTGAGGTCCACTCTTCCCTGTAGTGGCCTTCTCATATATTATTCTTGTTCATGTGGGTACTGAGGAAATCCAGGCATGGCTTACAGGCGTGCCATTGGTGTGCATTGGAGTTTAGGCTCCAGTGCAGGGTGGCAATGGGGAAAAGAGGTTAGTGTTTAGATCTGCTGTTGATCTGCATCTTTTGCTTGCAGATAACCTGGAGCTGTTTAGCCTGGAGAGGAGAAGACCGAGAAGGGATCTAATCAATGTCTATCAATATCTGAGGGCTGGGTGTCAGGAAGGAAGGGACAGGCTCTGCTGACTTGTGCCCTGGGATAGGACAAGGGACAATGGATGGAAACTGCAGCACAGGAAGTTCCACCTCAACATGAGGAGGAACTGCTTGACTGTAAGGGTCCCAGAGCAATGGATGCCTAGAGAAGTTGTGGAGTCTGTTTCCCTGGAGACTTTCCATCCCTGTCTGGATGTCTTCCTGTGTGACCTGTGCTGGATTCTATGGTCCTGCTCTGGCAGGGGGTTGGAGTAGAAGATCTCCAGAGATGCCTTCCAACCCCTAACATTCTGTGAGCCTGTGATTTCTCTACTCCAGTAGTCAGGCCATTTCCTGAAGGGAAACGTGTGGCAATGAATTTTACTAGATTGTAGGATATGTGGAAGTCAGGAGTCTGTTTTCCTTCTGAATTTGGCCATGAATGCCTTGCTTAGTTATGAATTCCTAAGTCTGAGAAGGGCTTTGGGAAATGTACAGATAAACAAAGGCATTAATGTTGTACATGTCTTACTAGAAGGGGCAAGCAGTTTATTTGTTCATGGCATTAACTATGACCTAGGGATTGAGTTTCACAGTTATTTTTCAATCAACAGCTGGACAACCTTTTACTGCATATATAATACTCTACTTGAATTGAAAACAGCTTGTCCAATCCACAGGTAGTTTCACCAAAAGAAATGTGCTAAACATTTGTTTGGTTTTTTTTCCCCCTAGGTTTTTGCTGCAGTTGGTTTCTTCAGCATCTGTTCTAGATCACACACCTGTCTGTCTGAATATAGTGGAAACCAACCCTTTTAAACATCTCACCCATCTCTCTCTCAAATTCCTACCAGGAAATGACACAGAAATAAAGAAGTTTTTAGCCAGCTGTTTGAAATGCCTTAAGGTAAAATGAAAGCCTTGATTCTGTGTGTACTTAATAGCCAACTGTATGCAGTTGCTTGGGGGCATGTTGCAAAACTGTTGCTGTCACTCTAGCAGTGACAATGTTCTGTCTGTTGAGCCAAGCACTGTAGTTTCAACTGGCAGCAAACAGGCTATTTATACCTGCAGTGTATGTCCTGTGCAGCTCTGGGATGTTTATTCATACTTCAGTGTTTCCTGCTTCATAGCCCTGTGCTGATTGCCATCCCAATGGCTGTTCTCAGCAGCTGGCTTTAGGAAAGCCTGCTTGTGCCTGTAGTTACAAGGCTTTGTAGGCTTCAAAGGGGCTAGTAGCTACAAACCACAGATTGAATTGAGAATGTTGCTGCAGTTGGTAGCATGCTAGGTTTTACTTAATGAGAAATGGATGGCCTCATGGTTTCACTGTTGTCTGTTCCAGTGTCACAACCTGGGGTTTGTCTCTGCTCCTGTGCTGTCATGTTGATAGCCAGCTGAAAGCAATTTGCAGCATCTGTTTGCTGTTCATGCAACTGCTTTGTAAACAGATGTTTATGATACTATTTCCTTACAGAAAGTTGGTAAGCATTTCATTCAGGGCTTTTACCATGCTAGCCAGTGCACTTTCTTTTTGCATTTCTTATATCTTAGTCAATATTAAGTTTGTTTAATAAACTGTGTTTTTTTTCCTCAAACGTGGAGGTTATGTGGTTGCTTAGGCAGGGTGTGCTGAGAAAATGGGAGCTAAACACTACCTGGGTTTTGGGAGCTAAGGACTTGTCTTTATGTCACTTTGTACATAGGAAGACAAAACCCTCTTGGAAGAAAAACTTAGAAAGACTGAGGAGGATCTTACCAGACAACTTAGCTACACTCAACAGGTAATGTAGGTTTTCAATGTGCCTGTTGTAAGTTGCACTTGTTTTTGATCTGTGGAAAAAGTCTGGCCAACCTGATAGCCTTTTGTGAGGACATAACCAGGTGGGTAGATGATGGCAGAGCAGTGGATGTGGTTTGTCTTGATTTAAGTAAAGCATTTGACACCATCTGCCACAGCATCCTGACAGCTAAACTGAGGAAGTGTGCTCTGGATGATCAGGGAGTGAAGTGGATGGGAACCGGTTGAAGGAAAGAAGTCAGAGTTGTGGTGAATGGGGTGGAGTCCAGTTAGAGACCTGTGTCTAGTAGAACCACTCAGGGGTTGGTACTGGGACCAGAGCTGTTCAATATATTCATCAATGACCTGGATGAGGGCACAGAGAGCACTGTCAGCAAGTTGGACACAAAACTGGGTGAAGTGGCTGACAGGGCAGGGAGAAATTGAAATTCAGCAAGGGTAAGGGTGGAGTCTTGCACGTGGGACAGAACAGCCCCATGGAGCAGTACAGGCTGGGGACTGACCTGTTGGAGAGCAATGAAGGGGATGGGAGGTTGACCACGAGCCAGCTATGTGCTCTTGTGGCCAAGAAGGCCAATGCCATTCTGGGGTGGACAAGGAGTGTGGTTGGTAGGGTTGAGAGAGGTTCTCCTCCCCCTCTGCTCTGCCCTGGTGAGGCCACATCTGGAATATTGTGTCCAGTTCTGGGTCCCCCAATTCAGGAAGGACCTCAGGGAACTGCTTGAGAGAGTCCAATGCAGAGCCACAAAAATGATTAAGGGAGTGGAACATCTTCCTTATGAGGAGAGACTGAGGGAGCTGAGGGCTCTTGAGCTTGGAGAGGAGGAGCCTGAGAGGTGACCTCATTCATGTTGATAAAGATGTGCAGGGTGAGTGCCCAGAGGCTGGAGCCAGGCTCTGCTGGGTGATGCCCAATGACAGCACAAGGGGCAATGGTGCAAGCTGAGGCATAGGAAGTTCCATGGAAACAGGAGGAAGAGTTTTTTCTCTGTGAGGGTGACAGAGCACTGGAACAGGCTGCCCAGGGGGGTTGTGGAGTCTCCCTCTCTGGAGATATTCAGAACTTGCCTGGATGTGTTCCTGTGTGACCTGCTTTAGGTCATGCTGCTCTGGCAGGGGGGTTGGACTGGATGATGTTTTGAGGTCCCTTCCAGCCCCTGACATTCTGTGATTCTGTGACACATCTTTTTGTGGGCTGATTGTGGAGCCACTGCCTAGCTAAGGTAATTGGCTTGGGAGTGAGTGAACAGTACAAAAGTGATCTGCTGTAGCTTGTCTTATGAATGAGTGAAGCATGCAACCGAAGAAGAAAACTGAATTCTTACAAAACTAAACAGAATTTTAACTTTATTTAGGACAGGGTCTGTACATGCACACCCAGACAACAGTCATGTGTACTGCCACAGCTGGATGCTGGTGTGAAGCTAAATGTGTGCTCTGTCTATTCTGTGAACAGTTGGCAGTCCTTATATTTGGAACAATTGTGAAACCAGGATAAGTAAATCACAAGCCTTGGAGTTCATCTTCCTCTACCTCTTTGTGATTTATTTGCAGTCAGCTCAGTAATGACTTCACATTTGTGTTTCAAGAGGATGATTTGTGTCAGGGTGACCTCTCTGGGTATTGTGAAACAGAAAAACTCCATGAAAAATGATATGATGGAGGGTGGGTTTTTAATGGAATGCTCATTTACCTCACCTGTGCAGTTTGAATGGCAGTGGCTGGAATGGGCTTGGTGAATTGGAATGCAGAACTATAAATCAACAAGAGGAGAGGATGCTGATGAACTTTTTCCCCTTTACTTTGTGTTATAGAAGCAAGGAAGATCAGCAGCCTGTTTTGTGGTGTGTTTTCACTCTTACAGTGGCTGCCCTACAATGGGAAATGAAGTTATTCTCTGCAGTGTCAGAAGAGTGCTCTGTAGCTTCTCCTGTTTACAGAGTGGACAGATACTTTGGCATCTGGTGCTGAAATTTGCTCTTTTAAAGCAGTTCCATGTCCTTTGAAGGAAATAGCAGTAAAGAATGAATGTACTGACTGATGCTTAAGTTGTTAAAACCTCTCTCTGCTTTGTCCCCCAGAACTTGTCTGAGAAGAGCCAGGAATTAGACAAACTGAAAAACGAATGGACCTCCTACACTGCAGCTCTGACAAACAAACACACACAGGAGATGACAAATGAGAAAGAGAGGGCTCTCCAGGTATGACAGCAGAAAAGAACTGACAATGTGAGTAGTTCCTGGCTCAGTTTTCAGATTCATGTAATAAATTCTTTGTTCCTTTGCTTCTCCCAGGCACAAGCTCAGTGCCAACAGCAGCATGAACAACAGAAAAAGGAGCTGGAAAACTTGCACCAGAAAAGCATTCAGCAGTTGCAGAACAGGCTTTCAGAACTCGAGGTCATCAATAAAGATCTGACAGAAAGGAGATACAAAGGAGACTCCACAGTCAGAGAGCTGAAGGCAAAGCTTTCTGGAGTGGAAGATGTATGGCTTGCTTATTTCCACAACAAACTTGATTGCTTGTACAGCCTGCCTATGCATGTAATAGCAAATACCAGCACATGGAGTCTGTTCAGCTCCCCTTCATTCCACACTGCATGCTGTACAGACATAGCTCTTTAAATGACAGGGTCTCTTTGAAAAAAAAAGCAAAACCTGCACAACAACCAAGCAATTCTAAATGAAGCTCTTTCCCACTGTGCTAGGAATGCCAAAGAGCAAAGCAGGAGGTGCTGTCACTGCGTCGGGAGAACACCACGCTGGATGCGGAATGCCATGAAAAGGAGAAGCTCATTAATCAGTTGCAGACACGGGTTGCTGTCCTGGAACAGGAGACCAAAGATAAAGATCAGCTCGTTGTCAGAACCAAAGAAGTCTTAGATGCCACCCAAGAACAAAAGGTTCCTTCCAGTTTCAAAATGATTTGCTCTAGTGCTCTGTAGAACCTTCTCATTGCAGTCTCTGTAGATTGGCAGCTAAGCAGTTTTTATGAATGCAGCAAAGGAGTACTTTGGCCACAACAACCCCATGCAGTGCTACAGGCTGGGGTCAGAGTGGCTGGAGAGCAGCCAGGCAGAAAGGGACCTGGGGGGTACTGGTCAACAGCAGCTGAACATGAGCCAGCAGTGTGCCCAGGTGGCCAAGAAGGCAAATGGCATCCTGGCCTGGATCAGCAATAGTGTGGCCAGCAGGAGCAGGGAAGTCATTCTGCCCTGTATTCAGCACTGGTTAGGCCATACCTTGAGTCCTGTGTCCAGTTCTGGGCCCCTCCATTTAAGAAAGCTGTTGAGAGGCTGGAATGTGTCCAGAGAAGGGCAACAAGGCTGGGGAGGGGTCTGGAGCACAGCCCTGTGAGGAGAGGCTGAGGGAGCTGGGGGTGTTCAGCCTGGAGAAGAGGAGGCTCAGGGGAGACCTTGTTGCTGTCTACAACTCCCTGAAGGGAGGTTGTGGACAGGTGGGGGTTGGTCTCTTCTCCCAGGCAACTAGCACCAGAACAAGAGGACACAGTCTCAAGCTGCACCAGGGGAGGTTTGGGCTGGATGTGAGATAAAAATGCTTCCCAGAGAGAGAGAGATTGGCCATTGGAATGTGCTGCCCAGGAGGTGATGGAATCACTGTCACTGGAAGTGTTCAGAAACAGCCTGGGTGAAGCACTTGGTGCCATAGTTCAGTTGATTAGATGTGTTGGGTGATAGGTTGGACTTGATGACCTCAAAGGCCTTTTCCAACCTGGTTAATTCTGTGTACATAAGCTTTCAAATGTAGCTAGAGATTCTAAATTACAGCTTCAAAAGTCTGTTGGATTCAGTTTTACAAAGTGTGAAGTTGCTATTTCAGTGTTGTGGTACCAGAGGGAAGTAAGTGTAACTTTTTGTAGACAAACCCCATGGATCAGTTGAGCTCCTATGTCATTTGAAAAGCAGGGAGTACCTCAGAGAATTGTTGAGGTTCTACTTGAAATCATCACAGCCTGAATGCTTTTAATACTCTTTTAAAGGCAATACTGGAAGAGAGCACTGAGAAAAAACGAAGTCATGTTGAGAAGCTGGAGTCAACAATTAAGTCACTGTCAGCTGAACTTCTCAAGGTCTGTTTGGGCATGCCATTGTCTTTGTGAAACTCCTTCCTCATTTTCAGCTCTTTCTCATTGGGAACATCTGATTTATGATTTCATTTTTCCTTTTGAATAGGCTAACGAAATTATCAAGAAGTTACAAGGAGACTTGAAGACTCTTATGAGCAAACTGAAGTTGAAAAATACAGTAACAATCCAGCAGGAGAAACTGTTGGCAGAGAAGGAGGAGAGGCTTCAAAAAGAGCAGAGGGAATTGCAGGAGCTGGGCCAATCTCTTCGAGTGAAAGAGCAGGAGGTACTGTGAGGTTAATCCTCTGGCCTGTAAATGCCACTGCATGTGGTGCTTTGTGGGTGTTTTACTAAGCTACAGCAGAGAATCTTCTCTTGCTTAGTGTTGTGTTTAAATCTGTAATCAGTTCTTGAGGGGTTTTTGTTAGTGATTTGTAAGTGCAGCCCATCCGTGCTGAAGGGAAACTGTATTGAGTGCAAAAGAATAAGCATTAACAGGCACATTCCTGTCAAACTTGGTGAAGGAGCCAAAAGCAGGAGCAGAGAGAACTTTTTCCTCCATTAACTATATTCCCCTTGCTCAGAGTCCTCACTTGTTTGTTCACATAAGAATTAAGGTTGACAAAGTTTCTGGCTGTCATCTTAGAAATACAGAATGGTCCAGGCCAGAAGGGACCTCCAAAGCTCATCCAGTCTGACCTCCCCTGCCGTCAGCAGGGACATCCCCAACTAGATCAGGCTGCCCAGGGCCCTGTCCAGCCTCACCATGAATATCTCCAGGGAAGACCCTAGCTAGAAGTAGGGCTTATCTTAAAAGAATTGCACTGCTGACAAAATGAGCTCCCAGGATGGTAGGGGTGGGAAGGGAGCTCTGGAGATGCTTTGAGTCCAACCCTCCTGCCAGAGCAGGACCACAGAATCTAGCACAGGTCACATAGGAACACAAGCCCTATGAGGAAAGGCTGAGGAAGCTGGGGGTGTTTAGTCTGGGGAAGAGGAGGCTCAGGGGAGACCTCATTGCTGTCTACAACTACCTGAAGGCAGGTTGTAGCCAGGTGGGGGTTGGTCTCTTCTCCCAGGCACCCAGCACCAGAACAAGAGGACACAGTCTTAAGTTGTGCCAGAGGAGGTTCAGGCTGCATATTAGGATGAAGTTCTTCAGAGAGAGAGTGATTTGCCATTGGAATGTGCTGCCAGAGAGGTGGTGGAGTTGCTGTGCCTGGAGATCTTCAAGAAAAGCCTGGATGAGGCACTTAGTGCCATGGTCTGGTTGATTGGATAGGGCTGGGTGATAGGCTGGACTTGATGATATTGGAGGCCTCTTCCAGCCTGGTTGATTCTATGATCCAAACAGGGCTTGAAAGTCTCCAGAGGAGACTCCACAGCCTCTCTGGACAGCCTGTTCTAGTGCTTTGTGACCCTCACAGTAAAGTTCTTCATCATGTTGAGGTGGAACCTCCCGTGCTGCAGTTTACATCCATTGCCCCTTGTCCTGTCACAGGCACAAGTGAGCAGAGGCTGTCCCTTCCTTCCTGACACCCAGCCCTCAGATATTGATAGACATTGATTAGATCCTTTCTCAGTCTGCTCTCCAGACTAAACAGCCCCAGGGCTCTCAGCCTTTCCTCGTCAGGCAGTGCTCCAGTCCCTTTAGCATCCTTGTAGCCCTCTGTAGATCCTGTCCCTCTTGAACTGGGGAGCCCAGTGCTGGATGCAACATTCCAGGTGGGGCCTCACCAGGACAGAGTAGAGGGGGAGGAGAACCTCCCTGCATCTGCTGGACACCCCTGATGCTGTTAATAATTATCATGGGAATCTTGCAGGTTTGCAAGCTGCAGGAACAGCTTGAAACTACAATGCAAAAACTGGAGGAAAGTAAGCAGCTGCTGAAAACCAATGAAAATGGTAGGTTTATGCAATTTCATTTCCCTCCCTGTCAAAGTGCCCTGGTATCCTAGCTGCTGCAGAAAATCAATGGAAGCAACTGCATTGCCTTGCCTGTGTTTGGTTTCTTGTAAAGAGCCACACTTGCTGTCATTGGTGGAAAATAAGCTGCTGTCTGTTGCACATGTGCAGCAGCCTAGAGCTGCAAGCAGGGAAGACTTCTTTGGCAGTTGGTGCTTGTGGATACTTGGAGTGGTGTGCATGTGGTGGGCTGACTGGAGGAAGGAACCAAATGTAGGCATTTGGGAAGCCTGAACCAAAAGCTTTTCATAGGAGTAGGACTTCTAGTGATGCTTGAGCTTAGGGAGGAAAAATAGCCCCCCAGGCTGCTATGTTTTTTGAGGAAGGGCTACTTGCTGTTTCAGACAGCTCACAAGGGGTAGGAAATGAGCTTGACCTTTTCCTTCTCTCTTCAGTAATCACATGGTTAAACAAACAGATGAATGAAATTCAGATGGCTAAGAAGCTGGAGACTCCTGGTGGTGCTCACGGTGGTGTTAGGACTGGCATTTCGCCTCATGGCATGGTAAGACACGACTGGAAATCACGTGGTTGTGAGGTGATCACTGTTTCCTCAAATGCATGCATGCTCTTAAGAGGAAGTAAAGCCCCAAACTTTTGTCTTCTTTGGGCAGTATAATTTCCAGTGGGTGTGGTTTGGTTTTGGTTTTGAAAGTTGTCATTTATTCAAACATTTCAAAGCAATGCAAAATTGGCTTTGGAAAGATGAAGCACACGGTGAAGGGGGACAAAAAGAAGGCATTTTTGTTGTGGGGTTAACTTGCACACTAATCAGCTTTGTATAGAGTGCACTGTTTGAATACTCTTATTAGTGATATTTGCAGACATGAAAACAAGGGGGGAGAAACATTAACTCCTGTCTTTGAAGTCACAAAATGTTAGGGGCTGGAAGGGACCTTGAAAGGTCATCCAGTCCAACCCCCCTGCCAGAGCAGGAGCACCTACACCAGGTCACACAGGAACACATCCAGGCAGGTATTGAGTATCTCCAGAGAGGGAGACTCCACAACCCCCCTGAGCAGCCTGTTCCAGTCTTCTGTCACCCTCAAAGCAAAAAAATTTTTCCTCATGTTTCCCTGGAACTTCCTCTGCCTCAGCTTCCACCACTGCCCCTTGTGCTGGCATTGGGCATCACCCAGCAGAGCCTGGCTCCAGCCTCTCAGCGCTCACCCTTTACGAATGAGGTCACCTCTCAGACTCCTCCTGTCCAAGCTCAAGAGCCTTCAGTCTCTCCTCATAAGGAAGATGTTCCACTGCCCTCATCATTTTTGTGGCTCTGCACTGGACTCTCTCAAGCAGTTCCCTGAGGTCCTTTCTGAATTGGGGGACCCAGAACTGGACACAATATTCCAGATGTGGCCTCACCAGGGCAGAGCAGAGGGGAAGGAGAACCTCTCTCAACCCTACCAACCACACTCCTTGTCCACCCCAGGATGGCATTGGCCTTCTTGGCCACAGGAGCACATTGGTAGCTCATGGTCAACCTCCCATCCACTAGGACCCCCAGCTCTTCTTCTTCACTGCTCTCCAGCAGGTCAGTCCCAACTTACACTGCTCTACAGGGTTGTCCTTTTCCATACCATACTAGTTCTTACTCTTTGTTGGCCATGTGTGTGCAGAGGTCTCTTCCTGCCTCAGCAGCTGATGAGCTGCTTCTTCAGTGGTGGAAGGGCACATGTACCCCAAGGAGTCTCTGGTTTTCTGTGTGAATCCATTACAGGGTGCCTGGCTCTAACATGTAATTGTTAGCTCAAGTGTGCTCACCTCATCTATTTGTTGAAGTTAAAAGCTTCTTAAGGATGTGCATCTAAGAAAAGTGATGTTATCTTCCCCTCAGGAAGGCTCAAAGGAGTGTTAGCTTTCTCCTGATTACTTTAACATTTTGAATCTCCACAGTTGCATCAAGGATTTGGTTTTCTCCTTGATGGATATGTTCTGTTTCTCTTGCAGCCTGACCGACCATTCCTTCCCAGCTCAGGAATCAGTCACCACACTTCTTCTCCATACTCCTTCCAGAGCCTTCCAGAACCAGTGCACAACAGAAACCTCACTTCACAATGTGCAGTACCCAAGGTCAGCCCTTTGACTTTGCTGTTTGATTAAGAGTGTGATAGTTACTGAATGACTAGGGGACTGAACATCTCTGTGAGGAAAGGCTGAGAGAATTGGGGCTTTTGAAGTCTGGAGAAGAGCAGAGCGAGGGGGATCTCATCAGTGCTGACCAGTACTTTTAAGTGGGTAGCAGGAGGATGGCACCAGGCTTTGTTTCAGTGGTGCCTGGTGGCAGGACAAGGGGTAATGGACACAAACTTGGACATAAGAAGCTCCATCTGAACATGAGGAGGAGCTCCTTTAGTTAAAGGGTGACAGAACCCTAGAACAGGCTGCCCAGAGAGATGGTGGAGTCTCTATCTTTGGAGACATTCCAAAGCTGCCTGGGCATGTTCCTGTGTGATCTTCTGTAGATGATCTTGGCAGGGGAGTTGGACTCGGTGATCTCCAGAGGTCCCTTCCCACCCCTACCTTGCTGTGATTCTGTTATGTGCTCTATTTAGAGTTACATTTGCAGAACCATTTGAACTGTGCATGTAACTCTGATAGCATAAAATAGTAAAGCTTCATGTTCAGTGTGTCTCTCTAAACCCATCTAAATGTACTCCTGTATATCCTAGCACTCTGAAACTCCCCTTCTTGAATGTCATCAGTGTTGGTAAGAGCCAGCACTTGTTTTTAGGTTGCTTACCCTTCCATGCTTTGCTGCACAGAAGTGCTGTGGCAAGGTATAGAGACATTAATCCCTGCTGAGTTGCCTCTCCAAATACTCTTCCTATTTGGCAGGAGTAGCTCTTTTTTAACCTCCAGCTCTTCTGGTTCTGCAGATTCAGCTTTCCAGGATGAATCGATGGCCAGATGGGCAGACAGTGACTGCAACTGGCCATCCAGCAAACAAGGAGAAGTGAGTGTCATCTACTGCTCTGGGACTGTTGGGCTTGCTTTCATTCTCTTTTATATGGCCATTCCTATGTGTCAGGACCTGAGCAGAACATGTCCAGTGCCAAGCTACTCCATGATCTATCTTTCTGCGTTGTCACATTGAGAAATACTAAGTCACAGCAAACTTTAGGCTTGATCTTAGAAAGAAGTTCTTCATAGAAAGAGAGATTTGCCATTGGAATGGGCTGCCCAGGGGGGTGGTGGGGTCAAGGTCCCTGGAGGTGTTTAAGAAAAGCCTGGCTGAGGCACTTTAGTGCCATGGGTTAGTTGATTGGTTAGGGTTGAGTGATTGGTTGGACTTGGTGATCTTGGAGATCTCTTCCAACCTGGTTGATTCTGTTAATGGGTCACTGAGTATGGTTTGTAGATAGCAGGTGAAGAGCCATGGTTTCCAGAGTAGGTTCCAAGAAACAAAAGTTCATTGTCCCTCTTGGTGACAGATCTAAGGCTCACCTTTAAATAATAAACATGCTAGGAATGCAGTAGTTCCACTTGTAGTGCTGACTTTTCTGTGTCCACGTTTGTTAATGCACTGAGTACCTCTTTGAAATGTTAATTAGTCTTTTCATTTCTAGTGGTGGCAATTTGGGGCTGGAATCAAAGTATCTGAAGAAAAAAGATGACAGCATTCCTTTACGAGGGCTCAGCCAGAATACACTTAGCTCAGGTAGGTGTGGGAAGAGCCACAGGAGACCTTGTTTGTGATGTACTCAAAGAGGTAATGATAATTAAGGTACTATGAACGGTGTTTTCTTTCTGCTCTTCCACAGAGTACCTGAAACCCTACCTAGCAACAAAAGCCCAGCCATCACCCAAAGCTGCAGGAACACCTGCCTCAGCTTATTTTCCTGGATAGCAGACAGGGCTCTTACAGGAAGAGTCTTGTTTTAACCATTTGGGGGATTTTTGGATGTCTTGTAATGTATTAGTAAAGTATTGATGTGAACTGACATAATCTTGTAAGTCTGAATCTGGTTGAGAGAGATTGTATCATGACTTTCCAGGATAGAGGAACAGAAAGAAGAGAAACACTTAAGCAGCCCCAGCCTTAGTGGGAACACCACTGTAGTTGTCATGGGGGCTGTGTAGAATTTTCTCTTAGCCCACCTGAGACCCTGTAGTCTTCCTAAAAGCCCACCCAAGTGCCCTGGCTTTGTTAGAGGAATTGAGAAGCGTGGCTCTGTAACAGATGAAATGTACACCCTAGCATCCCTGAGAGAGAGACCATTTCTCTGGGATGAGTTCTCCTGACTCCTTTCAGAGAAAGGATGATGCAAACGAAGTGCTGCAGAACAGGGACATACCATTGATCCTAAGTGATCAAGCTCCTGGGTCAGCATGACTGTCTCACTACTCCTTCACCATTTTCAACTTAAAAACTTGATTAACTTTTTGAAACCAGCTAATTTGGATTGCATGTGGACTTACAGATATTGAACAGCACAAGCTGTTGAATTATTTCACTGATGGCATAAAATCCTCATTTACAATTCTCACTCTCGGTCACCTGAACTTTCTCAGGATTGTTTTCCACAGTCAACTATTGAGAACATCCATAAGCTGCTTTATGTTTGCTGATCACACTTTGCAGCTTGTAAAACCATACAGAAATGTTAAGTGTTCTGGTGAAGGTGAACTGAGCCTGCTCAGCTTTTCCTGGGGGAATCATGTAACGAGTTCATTCAGTGCCATCTCCCATTTGCTGTCCCAATAAAGAGCTGGCGCCCCTGTATTTGTAACACAAAGTATACTTTACCTACTGTTGTTAAAGAGATTTCATGCCTTTTACCATAGCTATTTTAAGTGCATGCAGGGGCTTGGCTGTGCAAGTGGTTTGTTTTGCAGTGCAAAATGTGTCTGTTTGTAAATGAGCACAGTGTTTATGTATGTTCGCTTGTTTTGGCACCTGTAAGTTTCAATAGAAACATTAAATGGTTTTTATCCAACCCCTCTGCTCAGTAGACCAAAAGGAGGTAAGTGAAGCAGTAAGGAACAGTGCTTGCTTTGAGGCTCTGGCCAGCCTGATCTAGTGTGGGGTGTCCCTGCCCATGGCAGGGGGGTTGGAACTAAATGATCCTTGTGGTCCCTTCCAACCCTGAATGATACTATGATTCACCTCAGCTTTTTCTAGAGTGTTCTTCCCAGGCTACTGATGTCCCCACCCAAGGCAGCGCTCCTGGACCAGCACTGATGCAGTACAATTCCCAGACGGCAGCCACCCCCTGCAAAGGTCTGTGCTCATGCTACTGTTTCTAGGTCAGTTTTAATAGGTGTATAGCAACATGAATTTGGTCTAATTTCTCTTGAAGCTGCTGGCAAGCAGGATGCAGGCAATTAAAGGTGGCAGGTAGCCTTCCAGATCTCCCAGTCCTGTTCATACCTACAATGACCTGGGAAAACTAACAACCTCGTAACTCTGGGGAGGCAGAAAGTGCAGCTAGTGAAGGTGACTCCTCTGTTACTGCCAGGCTTGGAGCCTGGATCTCACTCCCACCTCATCAGATCCCTGAGGAAAACAGCAGCAAGCTGCAGCCAGCCTGTGCTGCTGAAGAGGAGGGAGGATAGCAACGTGCAGTCAGCCTTCTTTCCCTGCCTGCCGCGGTAGAGCAGCTTCAGTTAAGCTTTAAAGAGACATTAACACTGATTTAAAAATTCATTAAAATATTCAACTTTATTAACATTCTATTTACATAATATATTTGTTTTTTTTTTCCTTTCTGCTCTTGGTCAACCACGGTGAATGTTCAAAGGTAAAAAAGCATTAAGCAATAACCACAAGATGAAAACATTTGAAACCTATACAGTACTTTGTACACAAATTTATACAAAGGAACACTTAAATAATACAACTGGACACAAAAATATACACTTTGAGAGAAATTCACATCAGTCCTTGTATAAAGCTCTCTTCTCTAGAGTAAGGGTCCTGAAAATTTAGGACTAAAACATCATCTCTGTAATGCAAAAGGGTTCTTGTGACAGTCCTCAAAGGCCACTGTGTAGCAGATGGACATGTTCAAGGCTATCAGCTTATATTTCAGTCTGTGTGTTCAAGTTTTGAGGTCCTTTAGGATGACACAGCAGAAAGAGAGTGGTGCAACAAACGGTGCTGAGGAAAGCAGAGGTGTAGAGCCAGCATCCAAAGCTGCAGGCTCAAAACACCTGCTCCTTAGTACTCAAATTTAAGTGTTCCCTACTACCGTTCATTGAAAAAGAGTAAATGCACTTACAGAATAACAACTGCAGCCAGCGTGCTTGTGTGTGATTCTTCTAGCAGGACAAACTTCCACCCAACCTGCCCTGGGACTCTGAAAACAAAGGATACCAACTCCCCTCCTCCCTCCTCCACTACATTTACATTAAGGCTTTGAATCATCTGACCCAAGATTTTACAACATTAAAATGAATGGGTCCGTGTGGGTGCTCACCTGTCTCATTGAGACTCAGCATGACTAGGATTAAAGCTCACCACCTTAAGGAAACAGAAGGACACATGCTCATGCCTTGCCTCTAGGCTTGTCTCTGAGTGAGAATGGAAAGTTGAGCAGTAATGGGAGTTCATGGCAAGGAACCAGGATGGAACTGGTTCTAAAAGAAACTGATGAATTCAATGGCAACGTCTTTGGAGAAACTTTGTTTTGATAAATTCCTATGGATTTCATGCAGAAACAAACTTCTTAAGACTACCTTAAGAAACTCTATTTTGGATGGCATTGGAATGTGTATCCCAAACCGTTGATGAAAGAGTCTAAAAGCTCTTCTGTGATTTGTGTCATACGTTTGTGTCTTGCAGCAGTGGTTCCTTAGCTTCCCCAGGAGCTTGTGGGCTGTGGGGATGGCCGTGGCTGCTGCAGTGTTTCTTCCAGTTGCTGGAGCGTACGGTCAGGTTTGTGTGTTCAGGGATGAACAAGGCCACGAGCAGTGCCAGCAGCACAGAGCAGGCTCCAAATAAGAAGGGGGGCCCAGGGATTATAGAATTCTGAAAGAACAGGAACAAACCATTAATGACCCTGTAGACACATGGTAATAGACTAGGTGCCAGTTACACACATTAAGAGTGGAACATCTTCCTTAATAGGTGAGCCTGAGGGGGCTGGGGCTCTAGAGCTTGGAGAGGAGAAGCCTGAGAGGTAACCTTACTCATATTGATAAAGATGTGCAGGATGGAGCCAGGCTCTGAGGGGTGATGCCCAATGACAGCACAAGGGGCAGTGGTGGAAGCTGAGGCATAGGAAGCTCTATGGAAACATGAGGAAACATTTCTTCCCTGTGAGGGTGGCAGAACACTGGAACAGGCGGCTCAGGGGGGTTGTGAAGTCGTCTTCTCTGGAGATACTCAAAACCTGCCTGGGTGTGTTCCTGTGTGACCTGGCTCTAGGTGCTCCTGCTCTGGCAGGGGGGGTGGACTGGTTGAGCTTTTGAGGGCCCTTCCAGCCTCCAACGTTCTATGATTCTGTGACTTGCCCCAGGGGGAAGTCTTCTAGAGGAAATGCAGAGACTGTTACACCGTAAGATGTAGAAGAGAGAAAGAGCATCTGGTTCTTGGTTGATGTGTGCCAGCTTCCTTGGCTAGTGCAGGTTGTTCCTGCTGAGTGTCCCCAACAAATGATTGTCTACTGCTTACTAAAAAACTTTAAAAATTAACTTGGTGAAAGGGCAATGAAACAAAAGCAGACAGGTGAAAGGTAAATACATCAAGGAGAGGAGAACAGTGGACTGCTGCTGCCAGCCCATCCTCCCCTCATTCCAGTCTCTTTGCAAGGGTCAGGGCTTGTCTGTACTGTGCAGGACTATGGGCTGCATCTCTGTGGAAGGTGAACTAAACCATCTATGTAAGCCAAGAACTGGTGGGCAGAGGATCCCTTCCTCTTTTTTTAATCATTAAAGCAGCAGGTACCTGTTGTAGGTGGTACTGGGTGACCACACTCCCTCCTGCTGGCGATTCGGGCATGGGGAGCTCGTTCAGTTCCACGTGAAAGATATAGAATATAAAACCATAAAGTGCTGGTCCCAAACCGTTGCACAGCCCACGAATTCCTGTTATCATCCCTTGAACAACACCTGGGAGAAGTAAAGCACAGTCACCTCTCTGTATCTGTACACACTCAAGTAGCTATTTTTAATGGATCAGATGAGTCACTTCCACTTCAAGCTGGTGGAAGGCATTGCACTGTGGGTAGCAACCACCAAGGGGCTTGGAAACCCAGGTCTGGTCAAGGCTTGCTTCTGTCTCCCTAGCACCACAGGGTGGTACAGCTTGCTCTGTGCTCAGAGAGCAGCACACACATGGTAGCCCTGCTCTCAGTGCCTCACCTGGGAGACAAAGCACAACCTGGACAGCTAAACAATGTGTCCAAAGCAAGGAACAGCAGCACCATAGGCACTTTGATAAATACTTTGCTGTTGTTGGGACCTGATGAATGTTTGCCCTGTGCCAGAAGCAGGTGGTATGCACATCCCTATTACAACTTCCAGGTAACTTGGATTATGTACAGGAAGTTCTACCTCAATGTGAGGAAGAACCTCTTTACTGTGAGGGTCCCAGAGCACTGGAACAGGCTGCCCAGAGAGGCTGTGGAGTCTCCTTCTCTGGAGACTTTCAAGCCCTGTCTGGATGTGTTCCTATGTGACCTGCACTGGATTTTATGGTCCTGCTCTGGCATGGGGGGGTTGGAGTGGAAGGTCTCCAGAGGTCCCTTCCAACTCCTAACATCCTGTGATCATTCTGTGATCTTCATGTTTTGTGACCTGTGCTCAGCTGTATGGGCTGCTCTGTGCCAAGAATCAGGCTGGCTGACTAGCACTAAGCCCACATCCTGACATGTCTTTCTTCACAGTATTCTTTGACTAGAATTCAAAATATGAGAAGCAAACCTACCCTGCTGGTCAGCATCAGCAGTTCGTGAAACCAGTGCGCTGACAGCTGGGAAAGTAATACTGGACATGGCTGCAACAGCACCAGCTGCCCACATCATCCTGCAAGAGAGACAGGCTCAGAGGAAATGGGTTGTGTCAGGTGCATGGTACACAGGCACACAGGGCTGTGAAAGCTCCTGAGACCTGGGGGTTATTGGGAGGTAATGGAGAAACACAGATGAATTGTAAGAATTTGAGACAGAGAAGTTACTCCACTCTTTGTTCTGAAGGGCAGCGTGACTACAGACAGGAGTAGTAGTCAGGATACCATAGAAAGGCAGCACCAAAATGATCCTTTCCAAAGATGACAGGGTAGTACTAGTGTGAGAAACAACAGAAGAACAACTACAGCCCCCCACATGATGTCATTAGCACTGATAACAGCTGCTGAAGCAGACAGCTGAAAGACAACCTTTACCATGGTGATGTTTTAAGTTACAAGCAGCGTGTACAGGAGATAGAGGATTGGATGCCAGGAACAATTAAACAGAAAGCTCCTGTATCATCCAGCTTTGAAAATAAAATGTACATACCAGGGCTCTGATCCAAAGCCATACCAGGCCAGCTGGAGTATTTGAAAGCCCAGCCCCAGCAGGATGGTATTTTTGTTTCCAATGGAACGCATAAGTAAACTCAAAACTATTGTCTGACAGGGGGGAAAAAAAGGAGAAGATGAAGAAACCTTTCAAAGACAAACAGCATTTTGTTTGAAATGCTAAATGCATGCAAATAGTAACAAAAACATCTCCCAAAGTAGTATTTGCCAAGCATCTACCATGCAAACAGCACCCACTTAGCAAGTAATATTAACAACCTGTCACCCACCCCCTCCCTGATGCACAACGGATCCAAAGGAAGCAGAGCCTGGCTGGCAAAGCTGAGCTGCTGTTCCAGCCAAGTTACAGTGAGGCTGCTAATGCATTGCTAGAGACTCAACATGCAGCCACAGCAAAGGAGAGTCCCACTGCTGGGACTCCACAGTGCTCAGCTCTTTGGAAATGGAGAGCGGTGACTCACCTGTGCAATGATGGAGAGAATCCCAAGGACAGCTATAAATGCTGCAACACTTTCAGAGGAAAACCCCATGATCTGTGTCAAGAAAAGGCAATTTGATTATTGGCTGTGCCCTGATGTCACAAAGCTCAGCAGGGGAAGAGTGCACAGCTCTGGTACATTCCACTCCTCCCTAACTTACACAAGAAGAGTTGTGTTTTGGTGGTTCTCTCCCCCATTAAATCAAGCAAGTATACATAACTAAAGGGGCATGAATAGAAAACAAGAAGATGGCTCCCTCAAACAACCCCCAAACCCCTAAACAGGTTAACAGCAAACCCCACAGGCCAAGAATAAGGCAAACCCTTATGAGTTATAAACTCATTCATCACTCTTTTTGTCTCTAAAAAACCCCAACCAACCAACCAACCAACCAACCAGAACAGCAATAGGACTGAGAGTAGCTGCTGGCATTACAGTGGTTTAGCTATCTACACTTTCTGGGTTGATTCAGCAACATTAAAAACTTTCCTGCAAATTTACTTTTGTTAAAATCTATGAAAATGTTCAAGTTACCTGTCTGAGGTATAGGAAGAAGCTGGAATATTGACCTGCCTCTGGGAGGTAGGAGAGAAAGACAGTTATGCAGATTAGCAGCACAACTGAGTCCTGGCCGACTTTCTTCAGTGACTGTGGCAAGAGAAAAGTGATAAACTCTTTAATCTTCATAGCGAGGGAAGTGCACCCAGCACAAATCTGCAGAGCAGGCCCACTAATGGAGCTGTTAGGTGCAACACCACAGGCTCCCAGGATGTTAGGGGTTGGAAGGGACCTCTGGAGATCTTCCACTCCACCCCCCCTGCTAGAGCAGGACCATAGAATCTAGCACAGGTCACACATAAACACATCCAGACAGGGCTTGAAAGGCTCCAGAGGAGACTCCACAACCCCTCAGGGCAGCCTGTTCCAGTGTTCTGTGATCCTCACAGTAAAGAAGTTCTTCCTCATGTTGAGGTGTAGTTTGTATCCATTGCACCTTGTCCTATCCCAGGGCACAAGTGAAGAGAGGCTGTCCCTGTCCCTTCCTTCCTGACATCCAGCTCTCAGATAGTTGTAGACAGTAATCAGATTCCCTCTCAGCCTTCTCCTCTCCAGACTAAACAGCCCCAGGGCTCTCAGCCTCTCCTCATCAGGCAGTGCTCCAGTCCCTCCCTCATCCTTGTGGACCTCTCAAGCAGATCCCTGTCCCTCTTCAACTGGGGAACCCAGAACTGGATGCAATATTCCAGGTGAGGCCCCATCAGAACAGAGTAGAGGGGGAGGAGAACATCCCAAGATCCCATTGGCCTTCTTGGCCGCAAGGGCACATTGCTGTCCCATGCAGAACTTGTCCACCAGGACTCCCAGGTCCTTCTCCACAGGGCTGCTCTCTAGCAGATCACCTCCTAACCTGTATTGGTGCAGTGTATTCTTCCTTCCCAGGTGCAGGACTCTGCATTTATCCTTGTTGAACCTCATTAGGTTCCTCTCTGCCCAGCTCTCAGTCTGACCAAGTGCTGCACAGCCTTCAGGTGTCTCAGCCAAGCCTTCCAGTTGGTATTGTCAGCAAACTTGCTGAGCAGACTCTGTCTATCCCTTCATCAGTGTCATTCCAAACCATTCCCTGCATGCTTAGCAAGACTGCTGGCAAAAGTACTAGTGCAACACAGGGTTAAACCTGAAACATCACAGGCTTTGTTCTTTGAACTTGACACACGGTAACTTCCAAAAGCTCAGCATTTGGGAATGACAAAATACTGCACATTTGAAGAGCTTACTGCAAAGGGGTCAGCCTGTTCCCACGAAATGGGTGCTCCCCAGGATGCTGGCCTCATCTTCTCTGGCAGGGATTCTGGCACGGCAACAAGGATGAAGCAAATGTCTAACAAGGCTATTGCTGTAGCCAGCACCACGACCACGCTGTCTCCGTAGACTCGGCCAAGGTAGGCACCAATTGCAGGGCTGGTAACTAAACTTGCCGCAAACGTTGCTGAAACCTGGAACACAGAACGGCCGGTGAGATGTCCATCCACAGAACCAACAGCACTACTCTCACTTGCTCTGGTTTTCAGAAGCCTAACCACTGCAGTCAGGCAGTGCCTAACAGCATCCTTTCCCCTGTGACTACATGGCAGCAGTTCTGTGTTTGACAGCCACAGTTTCACAAGGAAAACCAGACAGCAGCGGAGGCACACAGCACTCTTGCAAGGAGTGCCCCAAACAAGCCTAATGAACTACAGTCTGGTGGTATCTCTGGGAAGTGAGGACTGTATTTAATCTTTGGATTAGTGAAACATGCAATGCCTGTTAAGAAAAAACCCAAGCACATGTATCAAGGGCATATTAAATTACTTGTACTGGTTAATCCCAGCCAGCACAGAGCATCTTCAGAAAGCAGTTTCCAGTTAACTAGTTGGCCTTGCTGTGAAAGATGTTAGCTCTGCAACTGAAGGAACTGTCTCAACATATCCCAATCCCTGATGTGTACAGGCAGAAAGAAACTGTAGTTCTGTATCTGTTCCTTTGGGCTCTTCCTGTAACTTGAGTGCAACAAAAATTGTGCTAATCCATCTCTCACAGGGCTGTGAAAGCTCCTGAGACCTGGGGGCTAGTGAGAGGTGATGGAGAAATGCAGCTGAGTTGCAAGAATTTGAGACAGAGAAGTTACTCCACTGTGTTTGTTCTGAAGGGCAGTGTGACTGCAGACAGGAGCAGTAATAGTCAAGACACCATACAACGGCAGCTCCAAAATGATCCTTTCAAAAGACAATGGAGTAGTACAATGGAAGAGAAACTACAGCCCCTCAAATGGTGTCATTAGCACTGATAACAGCTGTTAAAGCAGACAGCTGAAAGACAGCTTTTAACATGGTGGTATTTTAAGTTACAAGCAGAGTGTACAGGAGATAGCGGATTGGATGCCAAGAACAATTAAACAGGAAAGCCTTACTGCAAGCTAAAAATCAACTGGCCCCAGAAGAAACAGATGCAGAATTTTGCAAAGCTTTACTGAACACCACAGAGGGCCAGAGCCAAGCCATACCTACCAAGCCATAGGCCATGCTCCTCTCATGTTCTTGGGTTATGTCTGCTACGTAGGCAAAGACTACAGAAAACGTCACTGCAAACACTCCAGAGACAGAGATGACAGCGAAGTACCACCTGAGAACAGCAGGAAAAACGTTAAGACAGCTACACAGAAACAAAAGGCCTGTGTTTACAGTCCAAGCACAATTCAACAGCAAGACATCTCATCCAACTTCTCCTGACAAGGATTAAGATAGTTTGGGATAGAGCCAGAGGTGAACCTGCAGTTGTGTAGCTCCGCCTTAGTGCCCCAAGTACAAAACCAAACAGCATCATTTTCTAACATCTATAAAAAGTACTTCAAGGAAGTGAGATGTTAGACAAACTTCAACTGGCTCCCTGGGGTCCAAAGCAAGTTAGCAACTTCAGCACTTTGAGACCTGTTGGAGAGCACTGAAGGGGAGAAGGACCTAGCAGATGGGAGGATGGCCATGAGCCGGCATGGTGCTCTTGTGGCCAAGAAGGCCACTGGCATCCCAGGGTGGATTAGAAGGGTCAGGAGAGGTTCTCCTCCCCCTCCACTCTGCCCTGATGAGGCCTCATCTGGAATATTGTGTCCAGTTCTTGGCCCCTCAGTCCAGGAAGGACCTTGGGGAACTGCTTGAGAGTCCAGCACAGAGCTACATAAATGATTAAGGGAGTGGAACATCTTCCTTATGAGGAGAGCCTGAAGGAGCTGAGGGTGCTTTAACTTGAAGAGGAGGAGATTAAGGGCAGACCTCATTCACATTTATAAAGCTGTGCAGGGTGAGTGCCAAGAGGCTGGAGCCAGGCTCTGCTGGGTGATGCCCAATGACAGCACAAGGGGCAATGGTGGAAGCTGAGGCAGAGGAAGTTCTATGGAAACTTGAGGAAAAAAAATGTTCACTTTGAGGGTGACAGAACAGTGGAACAGTCTGCCCAGGGGTGTTTTGGAGTCTCCCTCTCTGGAGATATTCAAGATCTGCCTGGATGCCTTCCTGTGTGATCTGCTCTAGGTGCTCCTGCTCTGGCAGGGGGGTTGGACTGGATGACCTTTCAAGGTCCCTTCCAGCCCCTAACATTCTGTGATTCTGTGAGACTCTGGTCACTGAGGGATCTCAGCTTCAGCCTTGCCTTTGTGCTGCAGACCCCAGCCCTTGCCATGTGAAACTGATCTACATTTAGAAACAAGCTGCTTCCCCAGGTGCAGCACATGGGCTGTCCAGCACCACTAAGAGTTCTGACATGGGCACCACCTGGGGCACGTAGGTGCCAGCTGAGAGCTGACTAACCTGCACACAGCCTCAAAGCTGGTGGATTTTAAAACCTGAGAAAAAAGAGTACACAACTGCAGCCACGCTTTAGGCTACAAATGGATACTTCCCACACTAGCTAAGGTTTCCATTTCTTTATAGTTGGTTACTGTTTGAGTAACACAGCCACAACGAAGACACCCCCCTCCAGCTTTTTTTGCAAGTGTGCTGAAGCAGGAAGTGAGACCTACAGCACAGAGCTCAAAACCAGAAGCTCTTCAAATTCTGTGGGTGGTGTTTGGTCTTACAGCATCTACTTCCAGGTGACTCTGCTGTTCCAGCTTTGCACAGAAGGAATACGAAAGCCTAAAACTTCCACGGAGCACAGCCAGTGTTTTACCAACACTGCTACAAACATTAGGCATTGTATTACACCTTGAGAAGGAACCACAAACCTAGTGTTAAAGAGCTTACTAACCATGGGCTGATCTTCATTAGTGGTATGGGTGCACAGGTGAAAAATACTGTGAGCAGCAAGAAGGACTTCCGACCCCACACGTCAGACAGGGCACCGATGAGTGGGGCACTGAGGAACGACAGTAAGCCCTAAATGAAAGAAAACATTTGAAGGTGGAGTTCAGTAGTTAGAATGGTGACAGCAGAGCACACCACAGCTGACAGCAGCCTGGGCTCTGGTAATGCTGATGACTGTAGTGCAATGCATGGTCAGACATTACTGATCTCCTGTCCCACGTTCCATGGCATAAAATTTGAGATTTATTACCTCAGAAGTACACAAAATTCAGGTTCTCCAGCCACACCACCAGCATTACAAAACATGTTTCATACCTTAATATAGTTAGAATTCACATAAACTGAAGCAATTGAACATACTCTGCTGGATCAACAAGCTCCAAGTAACAAATGTTCACATTTTAACACAATGTGTGTGATTTGGGATCAGTCAACCACCTCTTACTTACTGAAGCCAAGCAGTGGCTACAGGCCAAGCAATACCTTACTAGAAGTAAGATGATGCACATTTGCTTTTTTAGCAATAATTGATTCCCACTTCATTTATAGCATGAATGCCATACTGAAAAACCCCCTGACCATTCCTGTACTCCTCCCACCATTCACTTTAATTTGTGACTCCTGTTGCCTTACCTTTACTCCTTGAATTAGACCATTCATTAGAAAGGTATGTTTTGGGAAGGTTTCATGCAGAACCTGGAGAAGAAATGCAAGCAGTGTCACTTACACAGTATTAACTGTGAGTGTTGCTCAAAATGCATCCAACTTCTATGGTGGCACACCACAAATAATCCTTAAATCACATGGAGGTTACTTGGAGATTTTAGATTTACTTGGTAGAAGCTTCAGTTCTCTCAACTTTGGGAAGGATTCACTACTTCAGTGTCTGAAATCTGAACATACTTTAGAGGTCCTAGAAAATTATCTCAGAACAGACTTTACACACTACTCTGACATCTGTAGGGAAGAGACATTGTCACACTGAAGTGCCTCTCAATTTGGTGACCAGAGCCTAGATACAGGGGTTGACGTATGCACCTCCCTCGGTCTGACTTGTGTTACATGAGATGGCTTCCATCTTTTGTATCCAAGAGACTCCTTATGGTGAACATCAGCTTACAGAGCTCACCCAGACTGTGTTTTAGGTGGAGCCCACTTAGAAATCTTTCAGGCTTCTCCTCCTTTTAATTTGTAAGCATGTATCACTCTCACAAGATTAAATCCAAATGGAAAGCAGCCAGCCACATCAGAAAATGATTTGGTACAAGCATGCTGGTGTGTCTCACTCATCAGAGGGCAGCTTTGACTGGTATAACAGGGTCTGCACTTGGAAGCCTCTGTTTAGAGCACAGCCAGGTCATCAAAGTTCTACCTACACGCAGACAACGCATGCATAATGTTACCAAAGTGTTAGTTTTGTCCTTACTTTTGCAATGTGCCAACTTCTGCTAGCATCTTGAAAGGAAAGGTTTAATTACTGTCTTACTTGTTTCAAAGTCAGAAAATATTTACATGTAAGCTCCAGTCTCAGCACAGCAGCAGACAAACAGCTCTGCTGGACCATTGCACTGCTTCAATGAAGTCATTTTAACCTCCCAGCTCCACGGGAAAGCGCAGAACTTTTCACTTGCACAATGACACAACGCTGATTGAATTCAGAAGGTGTTCAGTGCCTCCCCAGTAACTGCCCTGTCTCCCAAACACAGCAGGCAAACGCTCAGGCCTATCACTTACCACCAGAGTGGGTGCTGTCAAAAGTCCCCAAGCAAAGAACTCCAAGAAGATGACGATAACAGCGTGGTAGACGCTAGGTGAACCTATTCCTTGAGGCTGAAACAAGAGGAACAACAGGTGATGAAAACAGGTAACCACCTATCACAATCATAAGAATGCATCTGAACATTATAAACAGAAGTAAGAAATTAAACAGGTCTCAGAACTCCAGAAAACTGTTACTCAAGCTATCAGGTACTGAGTGGAATTCCTTTTTTAACCCTTTGCTGCTAACATTCTCAAGTGTCTTAATCCTCTGCAGACTACAAAGCACACTCCCACCTGAAAGGACAAAATAAACCACTTACACTGTATTTCAGTATTCAGTATCACTAAGGTTGGAAGAGACCTCAGTGTGGGAAACGAGAGTGCTACTGAAAGAGGAAGCAGACTCTTCCTGAGCATTAGTTGCTTAAGAAGAATGCCTAAGCCAACACAATGCTACGTGCAAATCAAGTTGTCGTGACTTTCAAACATGGCAGTGGTCACACTCAGCTCACCTTGAAGTCTAAGTACCTGCTCTATAGCCCTTCTGATAGTTAATGGCACCATGGCTACATACAAAACACTGATAGGAAAGAAAAACCTGAACCAGTGAATCCCAGAGGTGAGTTCCAGGAACAGCACTGATAGCTTCCCAGATACTGAGAGCAGTCCCATTCGCTACAGCCTGCTTCAGATGTAGGTAGAGGTCTGCATAACAGATCTGAAACAAGGAACCTGAAATTCTTCAGTGGTTTAGCATACTCAGAAGGAACTTCTGAAGAGAACAAAAAGGCTAAGTGGGACAACCTGCTCCTCTCATACACTCTGTAAATGCCACCCTGTTAAACAACATGCCACAGCTCATCATTTGCAAGCTGGGCAAACTGCACTAATAGTCTTCACATTCATATTTTCATGAATAACTCATCAGAAATGTCACACACTTGCTTCAAGCTCACAGGTGCTGCCTTAACATCTCCTTTCCCAGCTTTGTGTGAAGGTGAGCTACAATCAGTGATTAGACCCAGCACTTCTACTGAGCAAACACATGCACGTTAAGGTCCTCAGCTACTTATCAAGAAGGCTCAGGGGGATCTTATCAACATGTGTAAGTATCTGATGGGAGGGAGTAAAGACTTTTCTCACAAGCATCAGTGACAGAACTGGAGGCACACACTGAAAACCAGAAAATTCTACTTAAATCTTGAACAAAACAGACCTCTGGAACAGGCTGCCCAGTGAAGTTGTATAGTCTCCATCACCGACCTGACTGGGTCTGGCCCTGATCAAACTGCTCCGGCTGACCCTGTTCTGGGGAGGAGTGGATAGTTGGATTTGAGATGTTCAGAGGTGCCTCCCAACCTCAAATACTACACAACTTCAAGTTTCAGTTGGGTAACAGATTCTTTCTTTATGCAAGGCACACCTCCAGATTCCAGTATTTCCAACAGAGAAGCTGGGGGGCGGAGGGGGGAGAAGGCTTTTGAGTAGTTTAGGAAACAGCTACAGAAACCATTCCCCCCTTTTGCTAGGGATGATCACAAGTTGCAAATCTAACTATAGCCATATGTAAAAGATGGGGTACAAAAGTGCCCCAACATTGTGATCATCTTCTTTCCTAAGCTCTCTTCAGTAGCACCACCCAGGTATTTCTGCTGGGTTTTTAGCCTATTTCAATTGACAGTCTTTATAGGTACACAAAGCAGCTATAATTACCTTCACTTCCCCCAACTCCTTTCCCTTTCCACTCAACCATTACTCTAGTTTTGGGTTAAAAATGTATCCAGCTCTGCACAAACTGTGAGTAACAATCTTGGCTGTTTGGCTCAGTCAGCTACAGCAAATCAGGTTCATTCTCACAGTTCCCAGATTCCTGTGAAGTTACAGACTGAAAACACCACAGACACACCCCCCAGGTATTGCAGATGGTGAAGCAGAAATCATGAACTGTCCCTGCCCTTCCAAGCACTAGGGGTCAAAAGTGTTCCTTTCTGTTTGTACAGAGCAAATGCAAGCTCAGAAGCCACTTGTCTCGGTGCTGCCCTTGTCCAGTTCAGGGCAGCTACTTGGAGACCATGTGCACAACTCAGTTTCACAGACTGAAAGCTGTGCCTGTCCTGTGCAGCTTGCTTATCACACACACTGGTCTTATCTAGATGAAAAAAAATAGTAAAAATGTAGTCACATTCACATCACCTCCAGCTATTTTTAGAGATGACTGCAACTGGAAAGTAGTAAAAGTGCTCCTGAGGTGGAAGAAAGAGGGAAGGAGATTAGTAAGTGGTTACATTACTGGGCATTAAGGTGCATTATATGCATTCAGTCCACAAGACTTAAGTGCTGGTCCTCCTCCCGCAACCTGCCCAGCGCAGGTGTTGGGTTTTCAGCCCTGTCTTACTCTGTAAACCTGCCCTGCTGTGCTTTACAAACTGGCTAATGGAGTGTAATGTAACAACCTAAGTGCAACCGAATCAAAAGGCCTTGCACCTGGAGATAAAAGATAAGGAGGCTTTCTGTGAACAGCCTGGAAATGACATGTTCCCATCGGAGTAATAGCAACCCTGCCCTGCAGCTGTGGAGCCAGAGCTGAGCAGCTTTATGTTGTACAGAGTTGGGGGCATAAAATAATGCTCTAAGAATGCCCCTTTCTCTGGGTAGAGAGGAAATGTCTTTAATGTCAGTCACACCAGTGATAAAAAGTACATATGCCAGGCAACCCTAAGAACACACAACTGACAACAGCAGAGTAAAAGCAAGGACGCATCAGATACAAGAGCACAGCTGCTGCTCCTCTGCTGCAAAGGAAGAGACATCAAAATCAAGCACTAAGCTCTAATGTGCTGCAGCACTGCCCAGGCCTGTACCCCTGTACGTTTCATGACTACTTCAAAAAAAGCACAATCTTACATAAGGTTAATTCCAACTGGTCATAAAGGAAAGCGAAAGTCTCGAGACTGTTGAAACCACTTCACTGGCGGTCAGTGCTTCTCCTCCGGTGAAGCTGACCACACAGAGCTGAGCACACACACCATTACACGGGGGGGTTGTGATACAGCTGCTAAGCCTTCACAGATGAATCACACAACAATGCCACCATGCACCCAACCTCCTGCATGCCCACCACTTCACCAAGGGGATCCAGCATAACCTGCAGCGTGAGGAAAGGCTTTGCAGAGGCAGGCAGAGTTTTTCCTCTTTTGCTTGTTTCTGAGTTCCCACATCAGAATCATAGAATGGTCCAGGCCAGAAGGGACCTCCAAAGGTCATTCAGTCCAACCTCCCTGCAGTCAGCAACTAGATCAGGCTGCCCAGAGCCCTCTCCAGCCTCACCTTGAATATGTCCAGAGAAGGGGCTCAACCACCTCCCTGGGCAACCTGTTGCAGTGTTCTACCACTCTCATAGCAAAGAACTTGTTCCTTACATCCAATCGAAATCTGCTCTTTTCCAGCTTAAAGCCATTGCCCCTCCTCCTGTCACGGCAGGCCTTTGCTAACAGAATCAGTGGTCAGAAGTGCAAATGAAATTGATTGAAGTTGCCCATCGGTAAACTCTTCTTGCTGGTGACACTGCCTTGTTAAAACAGCTGTACTTTCTTACCAGCAACACTCACACAACCTTCTGTGGTGCCAAACAGTTTCAAAACAAACCGATCAGGCTGGAAACCGCACACACAGAAGCTTGATTAATGACTGCTTTGACAGAGACATGCAGGACACAGGCCATTTTCATTTACCTCTTTCCCACAGTGTCACAGAGCACGTTGGGTAAGCAAACTAAGAAAGAAACTGAGTGCAGAAGGCTACTTAACCGTTTCTGCAAACGGATCAAACAAAACATCACAGAATGTCAGGGGTTGGAAGGGACCTCAAAAGATCATCCAGTCCAACACCCCCCTGCCAGAGCTTACAGTTTTGCTGTCATTGTAAAAAAATTCCTGTGATAGCTGACTTCAAAAACACATTGAAAACAAATTCTGAAAGCTGTATTTGAAGGCAGCAAATATCAGAACTTGTGTTTTTGTTATGCAGTGCTTATGCCCCTCCCCACTGTTTTAAACACAGCCGAAAATGGTACAGGACTCAGATGAGTTTGCACTCTGCTTTTGAAACCGGTGGGAGGCAATGAATGCAGTACCCTAAGTATCACTGAGTGCAGTTACTGTAACCTCTTTTCTCCTCTCTTGGCAAAAGAAAGTTAAAGTTGAGGTTCAACAAGAGCAAGTGCAGGGTCCTGCATCTGGGTGGAGGCAATCCCAGGCGCAAATACAGGCTGGGCAGTGACTGGCTGGAAAGCAGCCCTGAGGAGAGAGACTTGGGGGTGCTGGTGGATGAGAAGCTCAACAGGAGCTCTCAGTGTGCACTTGCAGCCTGCAAAGCCAGTCAGATCCTGGGCTGCATCAGGAGAAGTGTGGCCAGCAGGTCAAGGGAGGTGATTCTCCCCCTCTGCTCAGCTCTGGTGAGACCCCACCTGGAGTACTGTGTCCAGTTCTGGAGCCCCTATTACAAGAGGGATGTGGAGGTGCTGGAAGGTGTCCAGAGAAGGGCCAGGAGGATGATCAGAGGGCTGGAGCACCTCTCCTGTGAGGACAGACTGAAGGACGCCTACAGGAAGGCTGGGGAGGGACTTCTCAGGATATCAGGTAGTGCTAGGACTAGGGGGAATGGAATGAAGCTGGAGGTGGGGAGATTCAGGCTGGATGTGAGGAGGAGGTTCTTCACCATGAGAGTGGTGAAGCCCTGGAATGGGTTGTCCAGGGAGGTGGTTGAGGCCCCGTCCCTGGAGGTGTTTAAGCCCAGGCTGGATGAGGCTCTGGCCAGCCTGATCTAGTGTGAGGTGTCCCTGCCCATGGCAGGGGGTTGGAACTAGATGATCCTTGTGGTCCCTTCCAACCCTGCCTGACACTATGATAAAGGATGCTTGTAAGTATTTTAATCAAAGATTACTCCAGAGTAAGATCCTGAAGCACCGTGTCCCACTAGCCACAACATTCACCCTGCTTCTGTCACTCATTCTAAATTATTTGCATTTTACACTGGCACAGGACAATCCCACACATTTCTATCTTCACAAAGAGCAGGGACATGTGTCTTGAAAACATCAACATCCACCACTGGTGCTAGTGTTGCTTCTTACCACTAAGCAGTCCAGACTGCCGGTCACCAGTTCAGGGAACAACTCCCCTGGACATCTCCCTCTTGCCTGCTGTTGTTCCCCCAAGGCAAACTGAAGGGCCAGCTGTGATCCAGCCTGTCAAGATGGCTCTTTATTTGAAACACTGACACTGCCTTTAGACAAGTGTGGATCAAACTACACAATGCCACACAGAAGGGAAAAAAATAAATCCAACAACAGTGATAGACTGGAAGCACTGCTGCTCACCTGTTAAACACCCCCAACAAATTCCAGCAGCTAAAACACTTAGGAGCTTCCTTTCTTTTACAAACTCATACATTTAAGAGGAAGCCAAGACACTGGGAGGCAGCTGAACAGCACTTCCTTCCCAGCACCCTCTGTGGGACTTCTCCCATTCAAGAACTAGTCCCACCATTCACGGGCCTGCTCCTTCTCTGACTATGAGGACAGAAGGCTGCTTCGACGGCGATTCATTCAGCCTGCGGTCAAGGCCCATCCCAGCTGGCCCTTGCACCACCAAAGCTGCGTCCTAACAACAATACTGGGCGCTCCCTGCCTCCCTTCGCAATGGCCAGCCGCCAGCTCGCACCGGCCCAGGCTGTTGTGCGGCCAACTGCTGCTCCCAAGCACGCAGCTGGCTTTCCAGCAGCGATTCCTCACGCAAGGATTCATTTAAATCACTTTCAGCGTACAGCTGGCTTTGGACACGCAACCGCACGACCGCGGACAAGCGCAGGCGGTCTGCTCTCAGCGATGACAAACTCCGGAGGACGCCGCTTGCTCCCGAGCCCTACAACTCGGCCTGGCCTGAGAAGGGGCATTTCCGAGAAGGATCGGCGCGGGCACGACACCCCCGCAGGTGTTTCTCGGGCTCCTGCCTCCAGGCAGCCCGCCCGAAGCGCCGGAAGCAAGCTACCGGCGCTGCAGCAACTCTCAGCACAGAGGAAACTGCAAGCTCGCCACAGGACTCCGCCCGGAGCGGCGGCGGGAGCTGGGCCCGCTCGCAGGCCGCCCGCCGCGCCTGCCACAGGCCCTCGGGCCCACCGCCCGCCCATCCCCGCACCGGGCCCAGCCGCACCTGCTACGGCCCCCTGCCCGATCGCTGCCAGCCCTCCGCACGGCCGCGGCTCCTCGGGAGCCACAGCCGCCAGCTAGCCCCACAGCCTCTCCCCGCTGCCCCCCGCCCTTATGCCCTGAAGCCGACCCGCCGCTCCCCGGCCCCGCCCGGCCTCACCGTCCCGCCATCCTTAATGATGATCTTCTTGGCCAACATGATACTGCGGTTCACGGCGCGTTTCTTCTTCTTCCCCCCCTGGGTCATTTTACCATCCTACAGCCCCGGGGGGGAGCGGGGGCAGCAGCGGACCCTCCCCAGCAGCCGGGCCTTCGCCTGCCCTCCCCGCGCGGCCGCCGGCAGCGCTCAGGCTCCCGCCGCCATCTTGCCCGGCCAGCCCCGGGCGCAGCCGCCGCCGCGCATCACGCGATCGCCCCATTGGCCGGCGCCGCTCACGTGCGCAGGACGAGCCGCACGCGAAGGCCGCGGCCGCCCCTCCGCCTGCTCGCTGGCCGGAGCCGGGGCAGCGCCGCACATGTACGGGAAATAGGGCCCTGTGCTGCGGCGGCCTGCGCTGCGCCCCGGGCTCTGGCAGCGGGCTGGTGCCTGGGCCGGCCAGCCTGCCCGGCCGGAGCGCCCGAGGAAATGACAGACCTCCCCGGCATTCTGTGCCACCTCTCCCTGAACCAAACTCCCGTCTCTAGGCACACCGACCCCCGCCTCTGCTGCTGGAGACACCTTTTCCCCCCTCTACAGCCACCCATGGCATTTCAACATTGACCTTTTGTTACCTCTAGGTGCCTCGGCTCGTACACCTCAGTCCTCAGAGCTTGTGCCTGCCTCTTCTCCGCAGAACCTAAAGGCTTGTTTGCAGCTTTTCCCTCGCCCCCCAAGCCTGAAAAGAGGAGGGGAAAGTGTTTTTCGCTGGGTATGCCTGTTAGGAATCAGAAGATTTTTCAGAGTGCACAACCACAGATCTAATCCATCCTAAGAATCCAACGCGGGGACTCTCTGCTTTCTTTACCTTGTAAGGGTGGCTTATGAAAGCCTTCACAACTGGAAAGGGGCAGGGCCATTTCGGGTTCTGGTTTACCGCCCTGCCTGCACATGGTACCATCCCAGCATTCCCAAAGCATCATCAGCTTAGCAGAGGAAACCTTTCAGAAATTTGTACTATTATTATTTTTTAAATGTAATTCCTTCACTGCTGTGGCAGCAGAGCAACATTTGTCCACATCCAGGACTACTAAATTCACCACCTCAGATGCCTCTCTGTGGCCACATACCAGTCCTTATGCTCTTTTTCACACCATCCTCCCACCTTCTGACCCTGTTACTGCCTATGCCTATCTCCCAGGCCCCTGTGACATCCCTGTTGCCCTTAAAAGCTTGGTCATGCATTGACATCTTCCCTGACCACATGAACAGTGGCTGCTATGCCAAAGCTCAACCCTACCATACAGACCGGCTCTCTTGCTCCCTTACAGCACTCACTCACTACCTAAGATCATGTGGGCTTAATAGCCTTAACACCAAGCACCCTCTTATCTCATCATAATGATGCAGCTTTTAAGGCATGCAGACTTTAGTGAAGTGTAGCCCTACTCAGACTAATGAATCTACTCTGGTCTTACAGTGAGGCAAAGGCAAACGGGCTCTAGCTCATGACAGGAAGGACGGCTCTGCTGGGTTATCCACAGGGGAACAAGGATGTTTGCAGCCATTGCTATCATCAGTCATTTGTTACAAGTTCTACTAAGTTATGGCAAGCATGTGACAGATGTGTTTCAGGGTTTCTCAGTGCTTTCACTTGAAAAGGAAAGGGATCCCAAAAATCTGGCAGGGTTTCAAGACTACTGGTGGAGACAGTGCTGTTATATTTTGGTGGGAACACATACAGACATGTCAGGAACCCCCATTAAAAAGTTAACTACATCTCAGCAGAGCCATTTCACTAACTAGGCTGATTAAACAGCGGGTTTTCTACCTACATCTTTAGGTTAGATTAATCCCTGTTAGTGTCTCAAATTAAGTCCATCTTCAATACCAAGTTTGCTCATGTAGGCTGAGGAGGCAGTTCAAGTAAAAACTCTTGAACTTGGAATTAATGCTGGATAAATATGACTTGCTTTGGCTGTCATGGATTTCAGCAAGTGATATGTTTTCAAATGCCAAGCTCCACTTAACCTGCTCAAGCTCTAGCTGCCATTATTTGACTGAGAGACAAACATTTAATCCTAGAAGAGAAGCAAAAATTGTCTGCCACATCTAAACACCCATAGTGTTCGAACTTGTACACAAAGTAAACACATAACACTAGGCACTAGTTGCAGAAGATTCTTGCCATCTTTGTGGAAGCATATTGAAGATGGACAGAGTACTTTTCATCTCCCTAAGGGAGACCTTCATTCTAACAAACAGAGATGCTGGAAGGTATCCAGAGAAGGGCAACAAGGCTGGGCCTCGTCTGGAGCACAGACCTGTGAAGAGAGGCTGAGGGAGCTGGTGGTATTTAGCCTGGGGAGGCTCAGGGGAGACCTTATTGCTCTCTACAACTACCTGAAGGGAGGTTTTAGCCAGGTCGGGGTTGGTCTCTTCTCCCAGGCAACAATGACAGAAGGACAAGATCCAGTCTCAAGCTGTGCCAGGGGAGGTTTAGGCTGGATGCTCGGAAGAAATTCTTCACAGAAAGAGAGATTGGCCATTGGAATGTGCTGCCCAGAGAGGTGGTGGAGTCACCATCCCTGGAAGTGTTTAAAAAGAGACTGGATGAGGCACTTGGTGCCATGGTTTAGTTGATGAGATGGTGTTGGATGACAGGTTGGACTTGATGATCTCTTTTCCAACCTGGTTGATTCTGTGATGGTTTCAGTGGTCTCAGTTAAGACCACTTTTAGGCCAAACCTGAGGAACACTGTCCCTTGCAGCCCAGTCCTCTGTTCCAGCTATGCTCCTTTGGCTGTTTCATGAATAATTAATTTCTGTCCCCTACTACCTACACATTTCCGTTTAAAGCGTGCTGTGTGTGATCACCACAACCAGAATAGAACTGACAAGAGTTGCTGTCAGGAATGAAGTGTCCTGAAAGTTACTGGTGCATAATTGGAGAAATTACCTGATTTTATTACACCCACCTCTGGAGAGGACAGGGAAACATGTCATCCACCAGCGACAGCAATGCCTCTGTGCCCTCTGCTCAGGGCTTTGACAGCGTGTAAATTACAGCTATAGAACAGCTCAGCTTCTAACTTGTATCATGAACCAATGGATCAATAAGACCAACGCTGTATTCTAAAGGGTATAGTATAGAGTGCAGCTCACTGCTATCAAAATTAAATATTTAACATGGGCAGGTGGTGGTGAGCAAGTGAATCACCACCTGCCTCCTGGTAACTTGCGGCAACAAACTCTTCCACAGAGGATTGTTGTGTTTTGAAGCGGCACACAACACTAACTTGGCACTTGATACCCAGATGCTCCTTCCCACCTTCAGCTGAGGAGATGCAGCTCTGAGCAAGGAGATGAGAGGGTTTTCAGACCACAACAGGGAGGAGACAGCAAGCCTCAGGAACAGCGCTCAAATGCAGCTCACATGAAGTCACGATGCAGTGGTCACACAGAAGCATGCCTCAGGCAAAGTTCAGTGTGCTGTGTGCTACCATTAACACATCTCACAATAGCCTTTTCTTTATACCAAAAAATATTATATTCTGAAATAACAAACATTAATTAAAACATTGCTTTATTTCTGCTAAAATATGCATAAGGCAGGCCCCTCCAGTTACAGAGCTCGCAGTTTTATATCATGTTCTTCATAAAGCCAGTGCTTAATTTAAAACAGTTTATTAACATGGTGACATTATCTACACATACAGAAGAAGAAAAAAATACAGCACTTTATCTCAATATGGGTTAAAAAGATATCAGATATTAGGTCATGGGAGACGCACTCTGGTGAGACCCCAACTGGAGCACTGCATCCAGTTCTGGAGCCCCTATTACAAGGAGGATCTGGACATGCTGAATGTGTCCAGAGAAGGGCCATGAGGAAGAGCAGAGGGATGGAGCTCCTCTGCTATGGAAACAGACTTAGAGAGTTGGGGTTGTTCACTCTGGAGAAGAGAAGGCTCCAAGGAGACCTTGTTGTGGTCTTCCAGTATCTGAAGGGGACTACAAGAGAGCTGGTGACAGGACTTAGGGGGAATGGATCCAAGCTAGAGGAGGGGGGATTTAGATTAGACATTAGGAAGGAATTCTTCCCCATGAGGGTAGTGAGACACTGCAACAGGTTGCTCAGGGAGGTGGTGGAAGCCTCATCCCTGGAGGTTTTTAAGGCCAGGCTGGATGTGGCTCTGAGCAACCTGCTGTAGTGTGAGGTGTCCCTGTCCATGGCAGGGGGGTTGGAACTAGATGATCCTTGAGGTCCCTTCCAACCCTGACAGTTCTCTGAGTCTATGGTTCATCAGTGTTACACCAGAAAACAAGGAACCTTTCCCCAAACCGTCTGGAAACATTGTATATTAGAAGTGTATTCAGTGTGAGCACACACACAGAAATATCAACATCAACAGATAAACAAATCCTAAGACTACCTTTAAAATGCTGCTACAACATTGGTTTATTTCTATTTGGTCTCATTTAAAATAATTTAAAACAGACCTGACAATAAAGACAAAAAGGTCTAAAAAAAAAAGCTATTACTCGTGGCAGAAAATGCAAGCATCTGCTTAGCACATAAACAATTTTTACTGAGCTACAAATTGCTAAGGAATATGGCTAATTACAGTCAGAATGACGATGGAAGGGTGAAAGCAAGAGTTAAAAATGCCCTGGTCTGTTCTTGGATGCAAAGACCCAGCAGACATTCAAGAATGAGCACTGAATGGCACCTTGGGACACTTTTTTTCTTGTGCTTCTGGAAGGAGTTATAAACTCAGCTATAAATTCAGCATGTAAGTGGAATTTATATCAATTCAGTTATAAATTCCATCTAAATGGAAAAGAATTTAAACAGGCAATAAATTGAACTTCACAGGGAATTTGAATTCACAGCAACTGGAGCAGAAGATACAAATCTAAATAACCCTACTTAGTTTGCTGCATTTTTTTTTCCCAGTAAAAATATCTTCTAGATATATAAACACATATAATGAGCTTACCTGCAAAGAGAAGAATTCTTTAGTAACTTCCTGTGGAAAATAATCAGCATTAAACCCAAAAAGAAACAAAGGCAAGGCAACACTTCTTGGACTGAAGTGCAACTAGTGAACACCAATGGTAATGGATAGGCTACCAAATACAAACCCATCCCTGGAGGATTTTAAGGCCAGGCTGGATGTGGCTCTGAGCAACCTGATCTAGTGCGAAGTGTCCCTGCCCATGGCAGGGGGGTTGGAACTGGATGATTCTTGAGGTCCCTTCCAACCCTGACAGTTCTGTGATTCTATGTAGGGTATAATACCATGGTGTAGATAAACATTACCATTCAGTACAGCCAAAACTCTGAATGCTTTTTAATATCCTGTTTGTACAAAGGGTGGCTTTGAGAGAAGAAAACAATCCATCACATTCCTCATTCACAACAGCCAGCAACACACACCGCCGCCGGGAGAAAAAGATGAGCAACAGCTTCAAACCTGAACAACGATGACTGCTGAGCTACAACGGAACATGCACGGCCAGTAAGGAGATCTATGAGAACATGAAAGCTACTGAACAATCAGACCCAGAAGAAATGCAACATTTCATGTACCAAAGTGAAAACAATTGGACAGGATTCGTTACAGCCTCCAGAATTACAGCCATAAACCTAAGTGAGGAACACAAAACAATTACATCTAGAAACCCATGAGAGGACTGAATGAGTGACTGAAACAAACAGAGGCTACCAAAAGAAGTTGGTGGTTTGATTGGATTCTGGTTTTTTAAAGGAAAACAATACTTACTAAAAAGCCACAGTAAAAATAATAACACAACCCAAGATGTTACCTTGTAGAAGCTGAATCTAGAACCTAGAAGCTGAATCTAGAACCTAGAAGCTGAATCTAGAACCTAGAAGCTGAATCTAGAACCTAGAAGCTGAATCTAGAACCTAGAAGCTGAAACTGGAACCTAGCCATTATTAAAGCAAACAAAAAGTTTTCTTAGGGAGTGTCTAAGCCAATTTGACTAGAGCTATCAATTTATCTGAATTCTTTGGGGAAACAAACAAACAAAGACCATTGTTGGGCACTTGTGGATAGCAGAGAAATTCAACATATCAAGGAAAGTTTATCTTAGTCTGTTATGGTCAAGATTTTTCACCACTGAACTGATGGTTTCTTTTGCTTTTCTGAGTGTACTGTTGTTTGACCATTTATTCTGTATCCCAGAGATCCTCAGATAAAACTACCAAGTACCCAACTTATTGATGCAATAAATAGTTGTACTCCAATTATGCAAGTCTTAAGGAAAAAAAAACCAACGACAAGCAAACCAAACCCAATGCTGTAAATTCAAGTTATTGCAAATAAATACCCAGCTAGCATACTTATAAATATTTAAATAAACTTCTGCTCAGTATAGCTTAGCCTCCTAAATATACAACTGAAAAATTCCACTGTCTGCAAGTCAGGAAGAACAGGTCAGAAAAGAGAGGGGGAATGTTGGAAGGTTAGACTCCTACAGATTGCTTTTAGGGCAAACTCAAAGCACGCTATGCCCTACCTCCCAATGCTCTGTGCTAGAGATGCTTCTTTGGTTAGTTGATTTATAGCCTTGGAACTGCCTCTCCTTCTTTGAACTTTATGTTTATATTCTACAGCCCACTGAAGTATCTCTGTGAGAGAATGTGCATATGCTGCCATGTTGCAAAGGTTATGGAAATGGATAGACTCTCCTCAAATCCTTTCTGTTCTCAAGGAATAGATGCTGTCCTCCTCCCCTTTGTCTGGAATCCTGCTTTTTCAACCTGGACGGTCTCAGGCAAGAGCTTTTCCTTAGCCTTTAAGGGGAAAGACAGCTAAAAATGCAATTTCCTATTTCCATTGGCAACAAGAAGTGTACAAAAAGATCTATCCCTCTACTGGAAAATTTAATGGAACTGTCAGTGGAGAGCAGGGGAGAGCTGCTGATCTACAGACAGCAATTACTATTCCTTAGTACAACAGAGATTGTTTTCTAAAGCTGTTTGACATCCTATTCAAGCAAAAGAGTACAGATTCCTGGTTTTTCCCTTAAACTGACCCTTACTGACAAACATTGACAGGGGAACCTGAGATATTAAACCTGGGTTAAAGGTAATGCAAGTCCAGCAATGTGCTCATTATTTGGCCTGTTTGGTCCTCTCCTGTGCAACTGGCTTTAAAGTGTTCTCAACCTGCTGCTTGTGCTTCCTGAAGGAATCCCTCAGGGAAGTTAGCACTTGTTATCACCTGAATATTTCCACTACTGTGACTCATAGAGTTAAAGGTACTGCCATGTAGGCCAAACTCCAATGCAGATACTACTACCAACACTTCTCAGGTCGTTTCAGTCATGCAATTCCCATTCTGCACTAAGCAATGCTAGGAGCCACTGCTGAACACACATCTCATCTCACCTTGCATTTCAGAGGCAAAATGACTACGGGCTACGTCCCTTAGATTCTGCCATGCTGAACGGTACAGGTAAAAAAGATCAAACATTAACACAGAATTTAGGGTAATACAAGATACCTTCGACTACCATGACCAGTAGCAGAGCTGCGGCAGTTACCACATGCTGAGATAGATTCACAGTTCACAAAGCTTAGCAAGCCCTTGGTGTAAATCTGCAACGTCTTCAATGGCTTGCTCTGATAGGACAGAGAGAGAGTTGATAATCCATTGTCATGGCCAGCAGAAGGAAAATGCTAGTTTTACTCAGCTGTTGCAAGTGGAATTTTGCCTTTCCCATTTCCAGTGCCCCACTGAAATATTTTAGAGCACTCTTTCAGAATCACCTTGTCAGTCCACCACTAAAATGTGTAACAGGTCCATTGGTAAATAGTCTAAAATGCCTTCTCTCTACAACCTGCTGATTAGCACAAGAGAGCAGCAAAAAAGAACACAAGGAGGGGGGCAAATAAAAGCAATCACACTTTTCCCACTTGCCGTTCTACAGGTAAGTGACTATTGCTACGTTTTGTCTCTATGCATACCTTTTTAAGTGTCACCTGGGGAAGAAGTCACTCTGATACTGTGAATCTTGAACATGAGTAATTTTTAAGACAGCCTTTTGCTGCTGCTGCTGCTGTTGTTCATCAGTTTTGCCTTTTGTGTTGTGTTTCTGGCCATATGCAAGTACTTCAACAAGCAAGAAGTGTTCACAACACTCTAATTGGTCTGAGTTCTAATTGCACCTGGCTATCTTTGTAAAGGTTTCTTTTCTTGGGGGGGTGGGGGTAAAATAGAAGAAAAGCATGCTTTGATATTTACTTATTGCACAGTTAATTACTTTTTCATCACATTTGCTATTACAGTAATTCCAACTACTAGGCTCAATAGTTCCAGAGAACCCATTTTGGTTTTGTTGGCTCAAGGACTCCCAGACCAAAAAGTTCATGATAAAAAAAAATGTTCTTATGAAGCCATCAGGTAGAATTGTACTGAAAAAGCCTGGGAGAGTGCATGAGTAAACAACAGCTGTTTAAAAAGACCACCTCTGTAATAAAGTACACTACACTGATGACATACCAGAATAGCCCCAGATGGAGTTGTTACAGACAACAATAATGCAGTGAAAATGTTTATTATGGGCTGCTTTGTTGGGTTTTCTTTTTGAATTGTGGTTAAAAAAAACAACCCCACAGATGATATTTAAAGCATAAAAAACAACTTTAAAGGTTCTACCAAAATGGTGCTTGGTTTTTGGGGGTGTTTTTAATCAGTAAAATTAAAACAGAACATTAGATCTGAGCAAGCACTCCAGCATCACCCCACTCTCTTGCCAGGCAACCTGTTATAGAACAAGAGGACACAGTCTCAAGCTGTGCCAGGGGAGATTTAGGCTGGGTGTTAGGAAGGAGTTCTTCACAAAAAGAGAGGTTTGCCATTGGAATGGGCTGCCTGGGGAGGTGGTGGAGTCACCATCACTGGAAGTGTTCAAAAGAGACTGGATGAGACACTTGGTGCCATGGTTTAGTTGATTAGATAGTGTTGGGTGATAGGTTGGGCTTGATGATCTCGAAGGTCTTTTCCAACCTGGTTAATTCTGTATTCTGTGAGTGCAGTAAGCCCTGGCCTGTGCTCTCAGAGTGATTACATCTGTTGGAACATTACAAGCTATCCTAATGAAGCCTGGAGTATCAACAGTGATTTCCAGCTTTAACTCTTTCATTTCTCCCTTTGTGTGCCGAGGTGAGAAAGTTAACATTCATCCAACAATCTCAGCAACAGAATGACAACGTTTTAGTTTAATAACAGAGGCCTGTTATTAAACCAGCCTTCCAGAAAAAAACCAAACCCAATATCAAAATATTTGATCTCATCAAAGTGTCTTCCAATCATCACTTTCGTCTTCGCAGTTTTAACGAAGAATACCTCATCAGGACCCTGGCTTTAGAACTATGATGTGTGATTGCATGTAAATAGACAAACAATGAACCCCCCATATTGACTCAGGTTAAATAGAAGTCAAATTGCAGAACCACACGACCTGACAACGCTGTTCTTTCAAAGAGTGCATAGGACATAGTTATGCAGCAGTCAGTACAGTAACTTCATTTGATGCCATCTCAGTCAAGCTGTAAACATTCCTAACTGCAGTTGGTTGGAAACTTTTTGTTCCATTCAAGTTTTTATTAGCAAGTTGCACTGGGCATTCTCCTGCCTTTTTTCTTTGTCTTTTTGTCTCTCTCTCTCTCTCATCACTCCCAGACAGGATCACCATACACCTTTGAGCCCTCTGTTTGTTCCGAACTACTTGTAAGCGTTTCTTCAATAGATTCAGGGTAGCAATCCTTCCCTTGCAGTACACAATGATGCTTTCCACGTGTCATTGTTAGCAAGGCCCCTAGTGCATGGTCTTGAGAAGCAGCTTGATGAGGAAGTCTGCTATGCCTTAATGGGGTTTCCTTCAGGTTTGGGATCATAACCATACAGGAACGTGGCTGCTATTACAAGGATGGCTCCAAAGAAAAAGACACTGAATAGGATGGGGATGAAGGGGGAAGAAAAAAAACAAAGAAAAGTTATCTTGTTTTAGTTGATGCAATCAAAAGAAAGGACTTTTTTTTCCCTGTGGGAACACAGAAAAATAAATCATATTTGGCAGACTCACAGAGAACAAAATCGTTTTTACACATTTATTATAGAAGGACGCAGGAAAAGGTTTAAACAATAAGCTTAGATGCACAAAGTAATGTGTCATTATACTGACATACTCTGAAAATTGCTTTTATGTTGTTTCATGGAACAACTGACAAAAGCACTCAGATCCATCCTGTTTAGTTTTGGTTTTCACCTAAAGCTCTGTGCAAAATGCAAGCCGAAGACAAAGCAGTGCAGCTACTGTGGTCACCCAGACACTTTTAGCATCTTATGTACAACATGGTGTCGGAGTTGTGTTTGCTTTGAAGTACAAAAGTTATGTCAAACTTGCTGCTGCTCTAGAACCTGGGGGTCCTAGTGGATGGGAGGTTGACCACGAGCCAGCAATGTGCTCTTGTGGTCAAGAAGGCCAATGCCATCCTGGGGTGTATTAGAAGGGCTGTGGATAGTAGGTTGAGAGAGGTTTTCCTCCCCCTCTACTCTGCCTTAGTGAGGCCACATCTGGAATGTTGTGTCCAGTTCTGGGTCCCTCAGTTCAAGAAAGACCTCAGGAAACTGCTTGAAAGAGTCCAGTGCAGAGCTACAAAAATGATTAGGGGAGTGGAACATCTTCCTTATGAGGAGAGCCTGAGGGAGCTGAGGCTGTTTAGCTTGGAGAGGAGGAGCCTGAGAGGTGACGTCATTCATGTTGATAAAGATGTGCAGGGTGAGTGCCAAGAGGATGGAGCCAGGCTCTGCTGGGTGATGCCCAATGACAGCACAAGGGGCAATGGTGGAAGCTGAGGCATAGGAATTTCTATGGAAACAGGAGGAAACATTTCTTCCCTGTGAGGGTGACAGAGCACTGGAACAGGCTGCCCAGGGGGGTTGTGGAGTCTCCCTCTCTGGAGATATTCAAAACCTGCCTGGATGTGTTTCTGTGTGATCTGCTCTAGGTGATGCTGCTCTGGCAGGGGGATTGGACTGCATGAGCTTTTGAGGTCCCTTCCAGCCTTTGACAGTCTGTGATTCTGTGTGATTCTGTAATTCTGTGTGATTCTGTAATCAGTTTGCAAGTCTAATTTTTGGCAGATACATAAATATTTAAGTAAGAAAAAGAGAATAAAGGCATCTTTTGTATTTTGACATAGGGGCCTTTCAAGTTGTTTTGGTAATTAGAAGTCTGAAACAAAATGTCCAAAGCCAACAGACCCTCAGTACACATTTTAGAAAATAACCTTGTCATGAAGACAGGCCTTGGCAATTTGGTCTTCTGGACCAAATCCTGTGGCACATGGCATGATACTCCTTGGTGGAGTCGCCATCACGGGAGGTGTTCAGGAGGAGACTTGACAGGGTGCTTGGTTGTGTGGTTTAGTTGATTAGGTGGTGTTGGATGATAGGTTGGACATGATGATCTTGAAGGTCTCTTCCAACCTGGTCTGGCCTGGCCTGGCCTGGCCTGGCCTATTCTATTCTATTCTATTCCTTCAGGGAATATGGTTAGTTTATTTCTGGAGAGGATCTATTGCAACACATGCACTCTGAGGTACTTTACATCTATTATCCCAAACAAAATGTTTGGTGAAGTAACAGAAACATTTACACACTTTCAGTTTAAATAAATTCATTTGGCACAAGCAAGATACTAAAGGTTAAGTTTGATTAACTCCAGTTAACAGACCACCAGGGAGGTGGTCGAGGCCCTGTCCCTGGAGGTGTTTAAGCCCAGGCTGGATGAGGCTCTGGCCAGCCTGATCTAGTGTGGGGTGTCCCTGCCCATGGCAGGGGGGTTGGAACTAGATGATCCTTGTGGTCCCCTCCAACCCTGAATGATACTATGATACTATGATAAGATGAAGCAGCTTCAAGTTTTACATGCTGCTGGCTGGCTCCAGCTCATTTAATTATTTACCACTGTGTCCATTTTCACCACATTTGCAGAAGCTGCTAAGTTACCTATTAATTTTCCATTTAAGCCAGCAGATATTCTTAAGCCACCTTCTACATTTGTTTTAAGTGGACAAGTATAGGCTACTTATAATTTAGGTTCAATGTTTTCCACTTTTTAAGCCTAAATAGTTGTTCTGCTCCCTTTGTTTGAATGTTAAAGCAAACTCCTGCTAGTACTGCAAATGCTACTTTTAGATAAAGATGTTTCCTTGAGTACCAAAGTTTTAAGTACTATTAAAAATGCTTTTACACTGTGCATAACATATCTGGGGAGTGAATATATCTGAACATTGTAATGTTACTTCTACACTCCGAATGGAATGGAATGGAATGGAATGGAATGGAATGGAATGGAATGGAATGGAATGGAATGGAATAGAATAGAATAGAATAGAATAGAATAGAATAGAATAGAATAGAATAGAATAGAATAGAATTAACCAGGTTGGAAGAGACCTTTGAGATCATCGAGTCCAGCCTATCATCCAACACCACCTAATCAACTAAACCATGGCACCAAGCACCCCATCAAGCACCCCATATATTAACATGCCCTCCTAAGACAAGCACTGTTCTGGAGCCTACCCATGTACACAATCTGCAGCACACAGAACTACTAAAATCCCATTCAGAAAACATCAGGACAGAGTCTATTTGGCCTAGAAGCACATAGCAAGCATTTGTCTCTCTTTCCTGGTTGATTGTTTTTACCAATAAAGATGGTAAAAGCTCTGCTTTAGGGCTTCTGGGTGCCTTTGGTCAATTAATTGCTGTAGTGTAGCTTCCATGACTGTCTGATTGCAATTATCACAGAATCAGTGATCACTTTTAGAGACTTCTCTTTTAGGGGAGGTTTAGGCTGGATGTTAGGAAGAAATTCTTCACAGAGAGAGTGATTTGCTATTGGAATGGGCTGCCCAGGGAGGTGGTGGAGTCACTATCCCTGGAAGTGTTTAAGAAGAGACTAGATGTGGCACTTAGCACCATGGTTTAGTTGATTAGATGGTGTTGGGTTATTTCTGTATTCTGCATTCTGACTGTTTTGAGAGTGGATGAAAACCAGCATCAAAAAAATCACAATGACTGTTCAGCCATAACTCTTCTTGCAATGAGACGGGTTATGGGAGATCTGCCCGTGCAGGGGCAGAAGAGGCACGGCAAGTAACTCACTCCTCATGACTTTATCTCAGAATGGCCAGCAGGGGGTAGGCTGGCTCAAAGAGCAGAGCCAAAGGCAGTGCAAGGCAGAGCACCAGAACCAGACACTGACTTCAGCATAAAAGCAAAGCAGGAGCTGAACAGAATAGAGAATAAACCAGGTTGGAAAAGACCTTCAAGATCATCAAGTCCAACCTATCACCCAACATCATCTAATCAACTAACCCATGGCACCAAGTGCCTCATCCAGTCTTATTTTAAACACTTCCAGTGATGGTGACTCCACCACCACCCTGGGCAGCCCATTCCAATGGCCAATATCTCTTTCTGGAAAGAATTTCTTCCTGACATCCAGCCTAACAAACCGAGGGAGATTGGCTAAGGAGGGAAAGCAAGGCCAGTGAACTAAAATACAGACCCTGCAAGAGGGTGGTTTGTCAAAAGCCAAGGTTGGATATTCAGTTATTCCTGACCTGGAGGGGGCTGTACCTTACAAAAAAACTTAACCTTGCCAACTACAGTGAAACAGTTATTAGTTCTGGGATGGTATGAAACTAAACTTCTATGTGCAGTTTGTAAACCATGAAGCATTGTAAAAGCATGGCTTGGACTGCTTTTTTTTTCTGCTTATTTCTGCAGTTATATTTGGTCAGCATGAAGTTTACAACTTTCTTTTCTTTAAAAAAAAATAAGAAGCATACATGGAAAATAATTCTTACCTTGTAGGGACAAAGTCTTGCAGCCAGAAATAGGAGATGAGTGTTGACAGTATGATAGAAAGAGAAGTTGCAAAGCCCTTTAAAATGTTATCTGCGTATTTTATCACGGCAGCAATCACCAACCCTCCAAGTGCCTGGAAAAAAAAAAGAGATGAAGGTTTGGATTTGCAACCTGATGATTCCCCTGAGAGCAGCTATTTTAACAAGGTGCTCACTTCAGGAAAAGCTTTTGACTGTGTTTAGGAGCATTCCATTTATTTTCTGCTAGGGTTATGCACTGCTGAACATCAATATCAGAGGAGTTCTTCTTTCCCCATTAAAGAACTCGTTGATCTTATTATCATCATTAAATCAGTGGAAATGTTTCTATTATACATTTTTAGCTCTTTTGTGTGTGTGTGTGTGTGTGTGTGTAAACATTGCAAAAGAATGAATGCCTACATACTTTAATATTGCACAAGTCTTGGTCATATACCTGCTATACAATTTTCCAGGCTTTTCTTTAGAGGGTTAATCTAATAGTGACAGATCAGACTTTTGGCTGTAGAATTCTCAGTAAGCATAACACCCATTAGTTTCCCCAGCCATTTACAGAAGAGTAAATCCCAAGTGCCTTCACAAAAAAAAACCCCCAACATGTGATACAAGGTGTCTCACCTGTAGAACAACAACTACCCAAGTAAGTTTATTGTATCCTTGAAAAAATCCATTCTTGGACAGTTGTTCTCCGTCATAAATGTATACACCCATCAGTCCAAATATGCTACCAAAAAATCCTGAAAGTACAAGATTGATTTAAAAGCTTCAGGTGAAAAATGTGCAGACAGATTCCTCCTCCTCAAGGACTGCTCACATCGCTCTGATTTCAAACAGGACTGCCCCTTGAGATCCTATTACGTTCAAAAGCAATCAGTGTTCAGACAGATACTCTCTTTTCAAAGCTATTTTCCACGCTTAAAACAAGGTTTGACTGTTCCCATTAGAATATTCTTATCTTCCATCACTTTCTACTGGAAAGGGGAGATTTTGTTTATGGCATAGAGTAAAATTCACTTCAACACAATTTCAGTTTTCACAGGATCACAGGGGTTGGAAGGGACCCAAAGCAATCATTGAGTCCAACCCCCCCTGCCAGAGCAGGACCATAGAATCTAGCTCAGGTCACAGAGGAATGCATCCAGACGGGCCTTGAAAGTCTCCATAGAAGGAGACTCCACAACCTCACTGGGGAGCCTGTTCCAGTGCTCTGTGACCCTTACAGTAAAGAAGTTCCCTGTTGTGTTGAGGTGAAACCTCCTGTGCTGCAGCTTACATGACTGCAGGCTGAAGTCATACTCTAACCTGGAGAGAAACACAGGGAAAACTTTCAGCAGAGAAGGAGACAGTGTTTGATACAGCAGTTTGCCAATTCAGATAAGGATCCTGAAAGCAGGATTCTTCAGAACCAGTCTCAAACACATTGAATGTTTACTAACAGAGAAGAAATGGAGATGAGATAAAAAAAAAATCATGATTTGTTGAATATAGTGTTCTTGTTCCAAATGCTAAACTTTTCCTGACCTCCTCAGGCATGGAAGCAATGCATGCACCTCCTTTTTGACTGAGGTAGGTTCTAGTCCTGAGCAGGAAAGAAGGGAAAAAAATGCCATTCATTTTCTGCAAAAAGCTGACCTCTGTTTCCATCACATTTCCCTGCACCTGGCATTGTTTTGAACAACCCCAAATTTCTATTTTACAAGAAACTATTCTTTTTGCAGACAATGAAAAATGTAGGTTTAATTCGGATCAAACCAATTCCTTCTGTTTTACAACTGCTCTGCTAAAACAAAACACAGACATACCTGCATTCAGCTCTTCACACATCCCTGAGAGCTCTGTGCATTAGAAACCATAGTTCTCTCTGGATATGGAAGTGAAACCCAGGCTGGACCAATGTTTTTTTGCTGTTTGTGCTTTAAGAACAGCTCCATTTGAAAGCTCTCGCTTATGACTGACGTGCTCCTGAGGAATACAATGTCTAAGCGGGCAACTCTCTTGCACTTGCACAGAGGATAACACTACTGTCATTTTTAAACAGGGATTTTCAGATTTTAAATGTTTTCTGAAAAGCTGCATCAGGAACCTCTTTACAAAATATGACAACGTTAAATTTCCAAGTGCCGGGTGCTGCACTTTGGCCACGGCAACCCCATGCAGAGCTACAGGCTGGGGTCGGAGTGGCTGACAGCTCCCAAACAGAGAGGGACCTGGGGGTGCTGATTGACAGCCGCCTGAGCATGAGTCAGCAGTGTGCCCAGGTGGCCAAGAGGGCCAATGGCATCCTGGCCTGCATTAGGAATAGTGTGGCCAGCAGGAGCAGGGAAGTCATTGTGCCCTGTGCTCAGCACTGGTTAGGCCACACCTTGAGTCCTGTGTCCAGTTCTGGGCCCCTCAGTTTAAGAAGGACATTGAGACACTTGAATGTGTCCAGAGAAGGGCAACAAGGCTGGGGAGAGGCCTTGAACACAAGCCCTATGAGGAGAGGCTGAGGGAGCTGGGGTTGTTTAGCCTGGAGAAGAGGAGGCTCAGGGATGACTTCATTGCCCTCTACAACTACCTGAAGGGAGGTTGTAGCCAGGAAGGGGTTGGTCTCTTCTCTCTAGCAACCAGCACCAGAACAAGAGGACACAGTCTCAAGCTGCACCAGGGGAGGTTTAGGCTCAAGGTGAGGAGAAAGTTCCTCACCGAGCACATTGGAATGTGCTGCCCAGGGAGGTGGTGGAGTCACCATCCCTGGAGGCGTTCAAGGGGAGGTTGGACGTGGCACTTGGTGCCATGGTCTAGTCATGGGGTCTGTGTTGATAGGTTGGACTCGATGATCCTCGAGGTCTCTTCCAACCTTAGTTATACTGTGATACTGTGAAATTTCATTTTTGACCTGAGCACAACTTTAATAACCAATATAATCTACTGAGTGTGGTACTGAGGCCAATTTTAAACTCACTGATGAAAAAACAAATTAAAAAAAAAGAAAAACCACACCAAAAAAAGCTGATTTGATTCTCACTATTGCCACAGATGTTTAGGTCTTCATGTGTCACAGTCAGTTACCAGTTTGTGTTTAGTCTGTTTTGATCTCACACAAAGCAATTACTGGAACAGTCAATATATGACCAGGCTACCTATCACAACCAGGTGAACTTCATGGTTTCCACACATCTGCAGAAAAATAGTTTGAGACATTTTTTGTGTGAAGATCTGGAGAACTTTTACAGCATCTGTTGATTTTTCAACAGTTATGAACCTTTAATCAGGAATTGCTTCAGCTAGCTGCGTTGTTGCCCACTGAAGTGCTTTCAGCATGGGAATTGAGAGTAATAAGCTCTCCTTGGCAACAGGCTTTAAATTGTAGCTCCATCCAGAGCACGAGATCTTACCTTAAAACCCTGGGCTAAGCCACAGCTACCCACCCTTTCCTGCCTCCAAAATTCCCTCATAGTCTTTCCTCATAGATGCCCTACATCTTGTCCCAGAAAACTTAGATTTAATATACAGAATTTCAATCAACACTAGCAGGCAAGTAAGTAGAGGTTTTGATCCCCTTCTCTGTCCTCAGAATATGATGGACACATAAATATATTAAAATACAAAGGAAATGCAGTTCTGTATTTTTAACTGAGAACATCTGTAGTTAAAGCACAGCAACAGGAAAAGAAAGAATATTGCCTGTAATTAGGTATTTTCTGACCATACCAGTTTTGGGCCAACAATCTAACTACAAACCCCCCAACAGCATCTCCTGGTTTTAGTTGTACTTCATATAGTACACAATCCCGCTCCACCAAATAAACTCATCCTCATGAGTTTATTCTCCAGCCCTGTGGATTTGATCAAGAGGCTGTTCTAGAGGTGCTGGAAATTTCACATTCTGCTAAAAGCATTTATTAAAATATGCAATAAATTATTACTCCTTGCTGGATGAGGCTCTGGCCAGCCTGATCTAGTGTGGGGTGTCCCTGTCCATGGCAGGAGGGCTGGAACTAGATGATCCTTGTGGTCCTTCCAACCCTGACTGATACTATGATACTATTTCATTGGAGAGAGAAGGGCAATTCCATCAATGTTTTTCTGTTGCAAAACAGGAACAAGAAACATATTGCTGATACCATGTGAATAGGTTAAGATTGAAGTGAGGGAAATCTCATTCATGGAAAAGGGATCAACTCTGTTGCCATTAATATCTAGGGTTTCAAAGAAATATTTTGAAGAAAGAAAAGGTTAAGCACACTTAAAGGCATTAAAAAACTTGTAATGAACTGCCTTTTGCATCTGCCCCTCTCCAGTGATTATACAGACTGATCTGTGTACTGAAATGGTAATTAATGATCTCAATTTCATTCAAAAGCAAAGCAAGTCTTTTATATGAAAAGCAGCAAGCTATAAAAATTGCCTACCCAGGAAAAAGAAGTGGGGGGGAGGAAGTTAAAACCACCTAAACCCCACTGACTCAGAAACAGAATATTTTGTTTTAATGTACCTGTCCTCTCAACGACAAAAAACCAGTTTTAAAACAGGAAAAAGGAATACTGCCTACATTGATCAGGTCTGATTAATGAGTGTGAAATAGAGTAACTTTTAAAGACAGAGGATGTACAGAATCCTGCATAAGGTAACAGCCTTTGGAAAATGTTCAATACGAATTCAATCAACAGATTCTCTACGAACTTACAGACAGTCTACAAGCAAATTACATCAAGGATGAGGTTGAAATCAGAAAGCAGCTGCTAGAATTCCATCTAGCAAAGCTTATACTCTTAGTTTTCAAGGCATATTTATGCTAAACACTAAAATGTTGGTGGCATTTTTCACTGATAGATGTCATTCTGGACATTGGTCTTAATGCTTCAGAATGAGAGGACTAAAATTCAACTTACCGAGCTGAATGTTTCTGATCCACACAGACTGCTTAGTTTCCTTCAAAATCTTCTCAAAATAAACCCCAGCAAATCCACTGGAGAAGCATGCTATAAGAACTGCCATCAGGCCTACAAACTGAGACCCTGCTGAATGTTCCTTAGCAGCTGTTTCTTGAGAGTCTGAAGGCCACTGGATTTAAACACAGTAACACAAAATTCACCAATACAATAAAGCTGTATCTATAAAACACAATTTTGTTTGCTACCAACAGTAACAGTTCCTAAATACAATCACAGGCTAATAGAGTTTGGTATTTTGCATCATAAATAGTTACAAAGGACTACAAAGCTGTAATTTCTCTTTATAAGGAGTAACTCTGTCTCTGAACTGGGAGGACACCCATCAATTTGATTTTCAGTCCAGCATTTATAAGCTGGAATTAGTTCTGAATCAAAGCATGACTTAGTCATGGTCATTCATAGAATCATACAATGATCCAGGCCAGAAGGGACCTCCAAAGGTCATCCAGTCCAACCTCCCTGCACTCAGCAGGGACATCCCCAACTAGATCAGGTTGCCCAGGGCCTCGTTGAGCCTCACCTTGACTATTTCCAGGGAAGGGGCCCAAACCACCTCCCTGGGCAACCAGGCACCAGCATTTGCCACCCAACAATTAATTACCTGCAATGCAAGCACAGTTAGCAAACCACTTGCACCAGCTTTAAGATGGGATGAATTGTCTTTTGCATGTGCTCTTCAGTGACTACGCAGGCAACTCAAACAAGATGATATTTATTAAGCTAAAGTCTGCCATTTTTTCTAATGCTAACAGAATAAAAGGGAATGCTATAGACAAAACAGACTGAAAAAGTATGCTAGTTACCATCAGAATGGTTTGGTCTCGTTATTAGTTATTAAATTTGAGGATTCTGTAACAATCCTCACATTTTCTTCAAATCCTTAAGTCAAAAAAAGTAAGTTTCTAAGCTAAACATACTTCTAACAGTCTCCTGTCCCATGATCCTGCCCTCTGAAAGCTTCAAAGGCCTGCATCTGCACTATTTAGAAGGGAGGCCAAATTTGCCTCTTGAAAAATCCAAGTAAATGTGCAGGTTGAATGGCCTGCATTAAGAACAGTGTGGCCAGCAGGAGCAGGGAGGTCATTCTGCCCCTGTACACTGCACTGGTTAGGCCACACCTCGAGTCCTGTGTCCAGTTCTGGGCCCCTCAGTTTAGGAAGGATGTTGACTTGCTGGAATGAGTCCAGAGAAGGGCAACAAAGTTAGTGAGGGGTTTGGAACACAAGCCCTATGAGGAGAGACTGAGGGAGCTGGGGCTGCTTAGCCTGGAGAGGAGGAGGCTCAGGGGTGACCTTATTGCTCTCTACAACTACCTTAAGGGGGGTTGTAAACAGGCAGAGGTTGGTCTCTTCTCCCAGGCAGCCAGCACCAGAACAAGAGGACACAGTCTCAGGCTGCGCCAGGGGAAGTTCAGGCTGGAGGTCAGGAGGAAGTTTTACACAGAGAGAGTGATTGCCCATTGGAATGGGCTGCCTGGGGAGGTGGTGGAGTCGCCGTCATTGGAGGTGTTCAGGAGGAGACTTGACAGGGTGCTTGGTTGCATGGGTTAGTTGATTAGGTGGTGTTGGGTGATAGGTTGGACGTGATGATCTTGATGGTCTCTTCCAACCTGGTTTATTCTATTCTATTTGCAAGATGAGCAGCAGGACTGTGTTGGCACAGAAGATCTTTTTTAACAAAGTCCTGCAGTGACATGATGAGGGGCAATGGCTTCAAACTAGAGCAGAGCAGATTTAGATTGGATGTTAGGAACAAGTTCTGCACCATGAGGGTGGTGGAACACTGGAACAGTTTGCCCAGGGAGGTGGTTGGGGCACCATCCCTGGAGATAGTCAAAGTGAGGCTGGGCAGGGCTCTGGGCAATCTGACCTAGTTGGGGATGTCCCTGCTGACTGCAGAGGGGTTTGGACTGGATGACCTGGAGCAAAACTAGAAGTGGGTAGATTCAGGGTGGATGTTAGGAAGAAATTCTTCCCCATGAGGGTGGTGAGAGACTGGAACAAGCTGCCCAGGGAGGTGGTGGAAGCCTCATCCCTGGAGGTTTTGAAGGCCAGGCTGGATGTAGCTCTGAGCAACCTGCTGTAGTGTGAGGTGTCCCTGCCCATGGCAGGGAGGTTGGAACTAGCTGATCCTTGAGGTCCCTTCCAGCCTTGACAACTCTATGATTCTGTGATACTTTCTGAGGTCCCTTCCAACCCAGACCATTCTATGATTCTATTATCTGTGAATCCCTAAGGTCTGAAGAAGTGTGCTAATAAACACTGCTGTCACTGCGGGTTGCTCCAGGGGCCCTGTCACATTCTACAATAAAGCTCTGGGGCACCAACAAGGTGTCATCTTTTGCCTTCAAATAATTTCTGGTGTCCTCTATCCCTGGCTGGTTGTGATTTGTAGCTCCCAACTATACTCTGCCCTTCACGTGCAGCTGGTACAATCAGAATGCTGTACAACCAGTATAGAAATTCATGTTCCTTGAACAAACACATTAAACCAACACAAACCTCCTGTTAATATTTACCTGCACAAATGCCACTCCTGTCATCAATATCACTAATGAAAGCCACTGGTATACACCCAATTTCTTGCTCAACATGGACACAGAGAACAATGCTGTGGTAAGGATTTTCAGTTGATACGTGACCTAGGAGAACCCAGAAACAGTTACCAGGGAGTCATGCACAGGGAAGGGGGACAGGTTTGAAACTTACAGAGAAATCCAAAGGTGCAATACCTGGTACGTGGCTGCATCTAGGTTTGACAATGCTACATACAGCAAGTTATTCTGAAGAGTATAAATTCCTGAAGGAATAGCAAGCTTAAGAGTTTCCATGGGTTTATTAAGTATTTCATCATGCAGCACTCTGTTCAGAGTCCGTAAATTGCACTCTACCCAAAGAAACAATAAAAGAAACAGACATTCACTAAAAGGAGAGGCAAAAAACCCCCAACAAACCCAAATCAAACAAAACCCCCAAAGAGATAGCAATGCTCTGTTCTGTTCTTGAAGTCTCCTTCTCTGGAGACTTTCAAGACCCGTGTGGATGCACTCCTATGTGACCTGCTCTGTGGTCTGGTTCTGGCAGGGGGGTTGGACTCAATGATCTCTTTGGGTCCCTTCCAACCCCTAACATCCTGTGATTTGTGATCTTGAGATCACTGACAGCTTCCTAGAGCTATCACTGCTAACAGGATACTATCTATGGTTGTCTGACTTTCAAAAGCCTGATATATGTAAGGAACAAAAGGCTGCAAAACATCTTCATGTAGCCTGGAATATCAGGACTAGCAGAACTACTCAAAATACTTTCAGTGAAGCTTACTGAAACCACATCCATATCTGAAGATGGCACATTAAAGGAGTATCACCTAAAAAGTGCACATTTAGAAGCCTACAGTCACCAATATTTATGCACAGGCAATGGGTTTTTTTAAGCTGTTGAAGATCCAAGCACCAGATAGAGTATAAAAGGCACAAAATAAGAACCAGAGTAAATCTGAATATGCCTTTTGTAGGTTTCTTTGAGCTAAAAACTGTAGCTCTTCCTGTAGTAAGGAAATCACTTCTCTTCTGCATCTGTTGTTTATTATAGGCTTCTAAATTACCACTCATGCTTTGGACACCTTTTCATTTTTTCCTACTCCTCCACATGCCTGTGAAAACCACAAGCTTCAAGCTGCTAGTGGACAATGTATTCTTCCTCTCCTTGGTATCCACACTTCTTTGAAGAGAAGTCTCTTCAGCAAGTACACAGCCTCTTGTACTGTGTCTTGAGGGGTGAAATATGATTAGTATCTTCCCAAGACTATTTCTTACATGAGGAGAAAGGAAAAGCTTTGCTGTACACCTGTACTCACATGGCTGCTTTGCAGTTGCCACTACAATACAGCATATTGATTAGGGAAACTACTTGGGGCAAAATTTGACACATACTGCTGTCTTTGTAGACCAACAGAACACAGGCCAGAATCTTCAGAAGCTCAGCAATAACAACTGCTGTAGAGGATAAGTATCGAGGTCCTTCTTCTTTCAGCGTCCGAGAATAACGCATGGTCAAGACTAAAGTCGTGGTCTGAAACACCAGGATGCCCAAGGAGAGGTATTTTAAATTGGTAGACATTGCTTGGCTCTTTCCCTCCTGAAACAGAGAGAACACAACAAAACAAACCCACAACAAACCTAAAGTCAGGCTTAAAAGGTCACACCGCAGACATACTGATTCCCAAGGGAAACAGCGAGTTCAAAAAGTTACCCAGGGAGCTCAGCCAAAGGAAACCAACAAATCTAACCTGGTATTTCAAAAGAAAAAGGAGATGAACTTCAGAAATGGTTTGCAAATGCACAGCTGAAGATGGGGAAGCAAATCAGAGGAGTAGAATTGTAACTAATAAAGAAATGATATGTTTCTTATCTGCAGCAATAACAAAGTAAAATCAGGACTATTAACTGATAATTAGCTTCCCAACAACGGACTTCATATGAGAAATCTCCCAAGGGAAGCCAGTTGTGGATTTCTTTATGTAGGTGAGGGCTCAAAAGGCATTTTCAAAGCGAAAAAGGCCCATGCTGTGGTAATGCAGAAGGCCCACTACCCATGCTGCAATGAGTTATTCCCACAATGAAGAGATTTTATTCTTCCACCTCTCCAAAGTATTTCAGGCTGCAGCCTCTGCCTTGCCAGATGACACAGTGCCAGCACAAGACAGCGTAAGGGTTGGGCTGCTCTAAATGAAAATCAGAGGTATGCCTGAAGCAGATGGAAAAGGAGAGTAGTGGGAAAGCAGAGCTGGACAGGAAGACATGAGATGAAGCATTAAACGTATTCTGCTGATTGATTATCCTGGTCAGAAGACAATTAGTTGCTATAGATGACTGGGCAACTGTACTCATTTCCTTACACCGCAATGACTACCTCAAATCTTTGGTTAGTGAAGCTGCATTATCCTCATCTCTGCCAGGAACCTCCACCAACCTGACGTGGCTTTCTTTGTCAGCAAGGCCGTAACTTAGTGCATGAGACTAGCAGAGAAAGCAATTCTCACTTGGCAAGAATGATACATTGCAAGGAAACTGAAGAAATGCATCAGTGCTTTACAGAATACTAGACAATTCCCAGCTGTTCTTCATATTATAAAGAATTTCCAGACACAAAGAAATTATGCTTTCTTTAAAGCATTAACTACTTCTGCCTTCACTGCCTGCATATTCACAGAATCACAGAAACATTCAGGTTGGAAAAGACCCTCAGGATCACCAAGTCCAACCCAGAACCCTACTCTACAAGGGTCACCCCTAAACCAGATTCCCAAGCACCACATCCAAACCACCTTTAAACACATCCAGGCTTGGTGAGTCAACCACCTCCCTGGGCAGCACATTCCAATCCCTAACCACTCTAGCTGGGAAAAACTTCTTCCTATTGTCCATTCTAAACCTACCCAGGGGCAGCTTGAGGCTGCTCCCTCTTGTTCTATCGCCAATTACCTGTGAGAAGAGACCAGCACCAACCCCTCCACAACCTCCCTTCAGGGAATTGTAGAGAGCCATGAGGTCTCCCCTCAGCCTCCTCTTATTAAATGCAGAGCAGTGTTTTAGAAAGTCAGAGTAAAATCAGATCAGCAATTAAAAGCCAACACATTTTTTAAGTAAAAGGGAAGCAGTGACAATGAAGACAGTGCAGGTGCTCCTCAGGTTTAGAAGTCTAGGATGGCATAATCAGTACTCAGTGGATGCATACACCAGAGCTGTCCCTAGGCACGTTTTACACCCACAGGCACAAGAGTTTCAATGCACTAACTGTCTTCCTACACACTGCTGGTACCTCTAAATGCTTGTAGCTGAAACTGAAGCCAATTTTTTGCTGACTGCACATCTCTAGCTCAAGATGCATGTCACAATTTTTCACTGCTATTTTTTTTAGGCACCTGGAAAGCTGTGCTATTCCAATATTTCTGACGTGCCTTTACTTGGTCTCTTAAGGATTAATAGACTTTCTCCAGTCAGGCGTGAAGCATACATGAAGAGGGGATATGCAAGGTTAGAGATCATACTCCCTGGAGAAATATCAGCAGCACAGACAAGACAGAGGGAGAAAAAGGCAAAGAATTAAAAAATAAAATAAACCAAGAATGCACTGAGAGAAAATACAGGACTGAACTTCATTGAAAGATCTACCCTACGCTACTGCAGGAACCTGACATTGCAAACCAGACGTTTATGTGAGCCAGCTTGCACAAACAATTCCTTCCACCTTTTCCATCCACCTCCTATTTTAGTATTGAGACACCTACAGCTAAATAAGTTTCTTAACTTTTTGGCCTTCAGTGTGAGAATACAGATCTCTCTTGTGGTAGGATCCAAACTCCTGCACTCTGTGAGCCGGTGAAGAGACCAAAGGTTTTACAAGCGTTCAAAATGTTCATAGAGCAATTCCTCAAGTTTCAAAATAGGTCATAAGATCAGAACACAATGTTGTATGAATTTCCTGCCACGATGCAATCAACTAGTTAGCAAGCAGTTAAAAAGCTTACAAGTGATCATCAAAGCACCTAGCATGACAACACACGAAAAGCACAACAGCTTAGCAAACCCATACATACCACAGTCTCATCTTCAACTACAGTCTTGCCCTCATTAGTAATCATTATATGAAAGGAGCCTTCCCCAGACAATGTGTCTCAAAATGCTGCCAGTAGCAAGAAATATTGCTTTACCGTGACTCACAAATTTCAGCTTCAGAGTTTCCAAAGTTCTCAAAAAGTAGACTTAAAGGCGTCCAGTGTGATGGCTCAAAGAAAGATACTTGTTACAAGCTGTCCTGTCAGTGGTCAGCAAGACTGGCGTGAAGAGAGCAAGTGTATGAAGTTTTGTGCTGTACTTACAAGCAGTTGGTTCACAGAACAGGAACTAGAGAGTCCTGATACTCACGTACGCTAACTAAACAACCACCCTCTGCTGTGCACACATTGTGTCTTATCAGTTCTCCTGCTCCCTCTCCCTTGATCTTTATGAGAGCTGCACATCAGTTCATAGAATTTAGTGCAAACTGGGAACAGGATCCAGAAAACAAGCCAAGCACAGAGCTTCAAACATTTTAACTGTCTTCAAACGCAGCTTCACAAGGGGTTTAGATTTACAGATTCTTATCAGAGGTGTAATTGCTCTCTTCAAGCCATGAGTTCCCATTACCCTCACTGCAACAGACTCTGCACTCATACACTAAATGAACTATTCTCCTCACTAACAGCCCACGCTTTGTCTTAAATCAATAATGAAATGAAGGTTCCCAATGCATTTCCTGTACAGTTATCACCAGGCTTCTAGCTGAACTTTGCACAAACCACTGAGTACTCTGCAGGCTGCATCTGTTGCAGATTAGGTTTGCTAATACAAAGCCTGGAAGTTGAGTGCCCACATGAACTTGGTGAATATTGAAGAGAGGTGCAAAGTACCGGCAACTCACTGACTGAAACGTGGCCTGTCACATCTGTTCACTCAGTGAGGAGGTCATTATTCTTTCATTACACTAGGTATATAAGAAAAAGTAAACCTCTTCTGTGTACTTTGTTGTGTGTGTGGTGCAGACACATCCTGCAGCCAGCAATATGGGTGGCAGGGGAAAACACCAAAGGCAGATTTATAGAGCCCACGGAGTAAGCAGAGATGGAATTTACGCCCACACCACGTTCACACTCGGTACATGCACGTGGAGAAAACTATGTGAAGGGCTGTTCTCCTTAAAAGCATCAAGGAACAGCATCCTGGAAAGGTGCTACAGACTCACAAGAAAACAAAATGATCTATAGAGGAAGTAATACCAGGGGCTCCAAGTATCAGAACGTGCAAAGTCCAAGAAACATCTGTGCAAAGGAAGCAGATGTTTTTGAAGTGGAAAAACCACATTTCTATTTCATAGCATTCACTCAGATGAAATGAATATATTTCTGACCTGCTGATTTTAACCTTAGTAACTTCTCCCTCACAGACTGCAATTTCTTATTTTATATTTTTTTATACAACACTTTCCCTCCTAAAATGCTTCTAAATTCTAATGTGTGCAGATGGGCCAAAGGAACACAATCAATTTGACTTAATGAACAGTAAGCATATCACATTTTATTTTCCTCTATCCATTCTTAATGAAAGTCAGTAATATTTGGTGGATGACAAGCTCAATATGAGCCACCAGCGTGCACTTGCAGCTCAGAAAGCCAACCAGACCTTGAACTGCATCAAGAGAAGTGTGGGCAGCAGGTCAAGGGAGGTGATTCTCCCCTTCTCTGGTGATCTCACTCTGGTGAGATCCTACTTGGAGTACTGTACACAATTCTGGAGCTCCTGTTACAAAAAGGATCTGGACATGCTGGAATGTGTCCAGAGAATGGCCACAAGGATGATCAGAGGGCTGGAGCTCCTCTCCTATGAGGAGACACTGAGAGGGTTGTGGTTGTTCAGTTTGGAGAAGAGAAGGCTCTGAGGAGACCTAATTGTGACCTTCCAGTATCTGAAGGGGACTACAAGAAAGCTGGGGAGGGACTTTTTAGGGTGTCAGACTTGGGGAGGAATGGAGCAAAACTAGAAATGGGTAGATTCAGATTGGATATTAGGAAGAAGTTCTCCCCCACGAGGGTGGTGAGACATTGGAACAGATTGCCCAGAGAGGTGGTGAAAGCCTCATCCCTTGGAGGTTTTGAAGGCCAGGCTGGATGTGGCTGTGAGCAACCTGCTGTAGTGTGAGGTGCCCCTGCCCATGGCAGAGGGGGTGCAACTGGATGATCCTTGAGGTCACTTCCAACCCTGACAGTTCTGTGATTCTATGATTCTAATATTAATCAGGATTTACTAAATGAGCAACAAGTCAACATTTACAGAACTTTTATTAACCTTGAGATTTTGACTTTTAAAGATATCATGTATAAACCTCTGAGCTGATAAATATCTACAGTAACAGAATGTGGTGCAAATTAAGGATTAGTTTATTAATTTATCCTATTCAAGAATTTGTAGGTTGTCTCAAAATCTGACAGAACTACCTCTACAACTACCTGAAAGGTGGTTGTAGCCAGGAAGGGGTTGGTCTCTTCTCCCAGGCAACCAGCACCAGAACAGGAGGACACAGTCTCAAGCTGCGCCAGGGGAAGTTTAGGCTGGAGGTGAGGAGGAAGTTCTTCACTGAGAGAGTCATTGGTCATTGGAATGGGCTGCCCAGAGAGGTGGTGGAGTCACCATCCCTGGAGATGTTCAGGAGGGGACTGGATGAGGCGCTTGGTGCCATGGTCTAGTCATGGGGTCTGTGGTGACAGGTTGGACCTGATGATCCTCGAGGTCTCTTCCAACCTTGGCAATACTGTGATACTGTAAATATTTTAGTATCCAAAACACAGTAAAAAGGATTCTAGAAAGAACTGTAATTTGTTTTAAAATACTCTTTAGTTAGACTCAAGAGACTAGAGACTGTCTTGAGATATTTTCCAAATAGTTTAAGTGACATGACACATTATGGAAATCCTTCCAACAAGCACGGTTTGACAGCATCTGCGAGAACAACAGGGAAGGAGCAAGTCCACAGATTCAGGCGCTCCCAAAATTGCACACCATGCTGACACAAATATATCCTGCTGAAGTGAGCATACAACTGTTAAGACTGGAGTTCATCTAGCATCAGCTTTGTCCTCTTTGGAAAGCTCTTCATCCTCTGCTATGGAGACAAACTGAGAGAGTTGGGGCTGTTCAGTCTGGAAAAAAGAAGGCTCCAAGGAGACCTTATTGTGGCCTTCCAGTAGCTGCAGGGGGCTACAAGAAAGCTGGGGAGGGACATTTTAGGCTGTCAGGGAGTGATAGGACTGGGGGGGAATGGAGCAAACTAGAAATGGGTAGATTCAGATTGGATGTTAGGAAGAAGTTCTTCCCCACGAGGGTGGTGAGACACTGGAACAGGTTGCCCAGGGAGGTGGCAGAAGCCTCATCCCTGGAGGCTTTTAAGGCCAGGCTGGAGATGGCTCTGAGCAACCTGATCAAGTGTGAGGTGTTTCTACCTATGGCAGAAGGGCTGGAACTGGATGATCCTTGAGGTCCCCTTCTAACCCTGACAATTCTATGATTCTATCCCCACCTTGAGTACTGTGACCAGTTCTGCAGCACCTATATTCATAACCTGTCTGGATGTGGTCCTGTGCAACCTGCTTTAGCAGGGGAGCTGAACTCTATGGTCTCCAGAGGTGCCTTCCAAACCCCACCATGCTGTGATTCTGTGACCAAGTATGTAAGTTGATTAGCATGGTTCAGACTCATTGAAATGTTGAGGTTGGGGTATCTCATGTTTTCACATTTGATTTTTAAATTAAAAAGATGAAAGCTCATGTGCAAATGACCCAAATTTCCTTTACTTGACTCTGCATTTCTCCTGCACCAATTCAATTGCAAGTTCCTTCAGCATCCCAAACTACAAAATGCTCTGCATTATTTCATTACTTCAGCCAGAATGACTAAGAAAGCTTTTCTGCAGCTGGCTGACTTTCTTCATTAATTGCCTTTAAGCTTCTGAAACTTCAAGAGAGTATCAATGTGAAACAATAAATCAGAATCTAAATAAAAACCCCAAAGCACCCAACACTACCTCAAGAAGTAGCCAACACCACCACAACTAAAATAGCAATTAACAATTAATTCCAGCAAGTCACAGAACAAAAGAAAACAAAAAGAAAAGGTTAAATTCACAGGTCAAAATAACACCACACTCTCTGTCAAATGACTGTGGTACTGTCCTTGGGAATGGGCTGCCCAGGGAGGAGGTAGAGTCACCATCCCTGGAGGTGTTCAAGAGGGGATTGGATGGTTTAGTCATGAGGTCTGAGGTGACAGGTTGGACTCGATGATCTTTGAGGTCTCTTCCAACCTCGGTGATACTGTGATACTGTAATCCACAGTAAAAGTCATGCATGTTAATTACTAGCAGGTAACAGATGTGACAGAATACTTTACAGCCAATGAGTTGCAGGTACTTAGCACCCCTTACTGTAAGAGAAAGTCACTTAAAATTATTTCAGGGTACCTATGATGTCTGTAAATCAAGGTCCATTCATCACGGACACATCATTAGAACAAGTCCATACTAATAAAAAACAGAGGGATTCATAGAATGGGCTGGGCTGGAAGGCACCTCCAAAGGTCATCCAGTCCAACCCCCCCACAGTCAGCAGGGACATCCCCATCTAGATCAGGCTGCCCAGGGCCTTGTCAAGTCTTACCTTGAATGTCTCCAGGGAAGTGGCCTCAACCACCTCCCTGGGCAACCTGTTCCAGTGTTTCACTACCTTCATAGTAAAGAGCTTGTTCCTAACATCCAATCTAAATCTGCTCTTGGTGAGGGAGGGAAGGTAAAATGTACTGGCTTAGGTGCCCATCCAGCAATTTACACCTCACTGGTAAAGCCTAGGATTCTATACAGGCACAAAAGTAAAGGCTGCCTAGGCCATAGCCCAATGATGCACTTTATCAAAAGCAAATGCAGAGAGTAACAGAAAATGGTGAAATAAGGCCTTTCCACGAGGCTACAGAGTTAATGTCTGTGTTCATTTCTACCCATTTATCAAGATTTGACACAGAAATCATTTCTACTGGCAACTATTTCTTTACTCCTCCCTACCTGGTCACAAGGAAAGTTAAATTTAAAAAAATAAAATTAATTGCTTGCTAATATTATGCTTCCAACCTTCACAGTGATGGCATTACATGGATTACAGAATCACAGAATTATTGAGGCTGGAATAGACCTCTGAGACCATCAACTCCAGTCTATGACCTAACACCACCACAGGGACCACACCATGGCACTTAAGTGCCGCTTCCAATCTTGCCTTAACCACCTCCAGGGACAGCGACTCCACCACCTCCCCGGGCAGTCCATCCCAGTGCCTGATTCCCCTTTCCCTGAGGAAGTGCTTCCTAACATCCAACCTAATCCTCCCCTGGCACAGCTTCAGGCCATGCCCTCTCATCTTGTCACAAGTTGCCTGGGAGAAGAGCCTGATCCCCACCTTAATACAACTTCCCTTCAGGTACTTGATGAATGTGATAAGGTCCCCTTGAGTCTCCTCTTCTCCAGGCTGAACACCCCCAGCTCCCTCAGCCTCTCCTCATCAGACTTTCCCTCCAGCCCCCTCTCATCACTCGCTTCTGGACCTGCTCCAGCACCTCAATATGCTCCCTGAAGGGAAGGCCCAAACCTGCACACAGTGCTCAAGGTGAGGCCTCACCAGTGTTGAGCACAGGGCAGAATTCCATCCCTAGTCCTGCTGGCCACACCATTCCTGATCCAGGCCAAGATGCCCCCCGGGCACACTGCTGGCTCATGTCCAGCTGCTGTCACCCAGCACTGCCAGGTCCCTCTCTGCCAGGCTGCTCTCCAGCCACTCATCCCCCAGTCTGTAGCACCACATGGGGTTATTGTGGCCGAAGTGTAGGACCCAGCACTTGGCCTTGTTAAACCTCATACCTTCCAGCCTAGTTGTGTGAAATGTATTCACTGCTGATGGCTTTTCAGAATAAAAAAGCCAAACTACAGGAGTTCCTACTATTGCTGCCTCTGGTTTCATTTTAAAATGAACGAGTTTAAGATTACTTAACCAAGTAAAAGGCACTTAGACAGTATTTAAAACACAAAGCCAGACAGAAGCAGACAACCAGCCTTTTGAAACGGCACAAAGGCACAGTTTAAGTTCTGTGTGCCAGTACACCAAGTTCTATGTACGGGCTCTACCAGAAAATAAACACTGATTGAGTTTGCCTTACAGAAGGAAAACCAGGGCAGACAGTGGAACAGGTCAGGACACACTTCCTGGGCATCTGCTTGGAAATCAAGCTAGCAGACTAAAGAAACAGGAATGTGTTCTTGTATTTCTCAAATGAAATGTAAGCCCAGTGCTGATGTTACACCTGTACAAATACAGTGAGCTGACAACAAAGAGGAAAAGCATGGCTGGAAGGTGGAGCAAGAGCTAGCTGGCAGAACCTGAAGATCCAGTGTTACTGTATTTCCTTCTACACTTTGCACATGCATTGTCCTCTTCCCTGGGTTGAAGAACACAGGGGTAACATGCCACTGTCTAGACCACAACCACATTCCCCAGAGGAAAATCCTATTCCACAAATATTCTATGGGTCCCAATAGAGCTTTTTTTTTTCCTTTTAAACACAAAGTAGTATCTAAGACAACAAACAGTTGAACTCCATAAACAGAAAGAACTCAAGAAATTCAGCCAGGCCTGCAAGGTCCTGCACATCAACCCTAGGGCATTAGGCGGTATCAGTACCATCTGGGGGGTGAAGGGTTTGAGAGCAGCCCTGTGAAGAAAGACTTGGTGGTACTGGTGGATGAAAAACTGTAAGTCAGCAATGAGTGCTTGCAGCCCAGAAAGCAAACTGAATCCTGTGTTGTATCAAAAGAATCAAAGGCAGCTGCTCAAGAGAGGCGATTCTGCCACTGCTCTGGTGAGACTTCACCTGGCATACTGGCTCCAGCTCTGGGGCCCTCAGCACAACAAAGACATGAACCTGTTAAAGTTTGTCCTGAGGAGAACCACAAAAATGGTCAGAGGTCAGAACACCTCTCCTATGAAGAAAGGCTGAGAGAGTTTGGATTGTACAAACTAGAGAAGAAAAGGCTCCAGGGAAACCTTATCATGGTTTTCCAGTACTTAAAAGGAGTTTTTAAGAAAGACAGAAAGACTTTTCACCAGGGCCTGTAGAGTCAGGGCAAGGAGCAACTGTTTTAAACCGAAAGAGGGCAGATTTTGATTGGATGCAAGGAAGAAATATTTTAAGATGAGAGTAGTGAGACACTGGAATGAGCTGCCCAGAGAAGCTGTAAAAGTCGAATTGGATGGGGCTTTGAGCATCTGGATCAAGTGAAAGCTGCCTCTGCCCATGGCAGGGGGGTTGGAACTAGGTGGTTTTTGAAGGTTCCCCTTCCAACCTAACCCACTCTATGATTCTGTATTTACAATAGTACTGAGATGTGATAGGACTAGGGGGAATGGAATGAAGCTAGAGGTAGAGAGATTCAGGCTAGATGTGAGGAGGAGGTTCTTCACCATGAGAGTGGTGAGACCCTGGAATGGGTTGTCCAGGGAGGTGGTCGAGGCCCCGTCCCTGGGGGTGTTTAAGAGCAGGCTGGATGAGGCTCTGGCCAGCCTGATCTAGTGTGGGGTGTCCCTGCCCATGGCAGGGGGGTTGGAACTAGATGATCCGTGCGGTCCCTTCCAACCCTGAATGAAACTATGAAACTATGTTCCTGAGGGTGCACAGACCATTATGAATCTAGAACTGGGTTCTGAACAAGATCTTATACACATCCAAATATTTTAGCTGCCAAATTTGGAGACTGTAGTCTTCCCTCAGTATCACAGTATCACCAAGGTTGGAAGAGACCTCAAAGATCAAGTCCAACCCATCACCACAGACCTCATGACTAGACCATAGCTCCAAGTGCCACGTCCAATCCCCTCTCGAACACCTCCAGGGACGGTGCCTCCACCACCTCCCTGGGCAGCTCATTCCAATATGTGACCTTTCATGTCTATGCAATATAATTTTATTAGAAACCATGTTTTATAAACATTTCTAACAAACCTTTCACCTTGCATGTCTCACTTTAAAATGTCACTAATAACATTTTCCATCTTATTCGTACTCCACACAGGGTTCTTCTTTGCTCCCTCCCATAAGCTATCTGTAAGATGCTATATCTATACATCTATAAGCTGTTATCTCTAGAAGCTCCCTCCCATAAGCTATAAGCTGCTGTTCTTCCCCAAGCATGTGGCACTTTTCAACTGAACCACTGCAGCTCCCTTCATTAATTTATGACTTACCTTGCTCTTTCTTTTGTTTCTCATGTTCTTACTCATTTTCCTTGCTGGGCACCACGTGTGCTAGGTTCACGATGGGAAAAACAAGGTCTGGTTTCCTTAGAGCTTGTATTATTCACAAATGCTATTAAAAACAACTTCTCTAGCAAAGTTTTCTTCCTTATTCTTCTGCCAGAAAGTGAGCAAAAAAGGTATCTTCAACTGCTCAGAGAAATTAAAATGATCAGTGAACTAATACTATTTTCCTGGGAAGGACACCAAGCACATCACAGTGCCCGACAGAACACTGATGGACCTTGCTCCTGCAATGTCTTCTAACTCCCCAGCCACAGCCCTATCTTGGTGTGCTGCTTTTGGCTGGGATAGGCTAAACTTTGTTCATAGTAGCTGGTATGGACTTTGGTTTGGATTTGTGCTGAAAACAGCATTGATAACCTGGGGATTGTTTCCTTACTGCTGAGCAGAGCTTATACAGGTTCAAGGCCTTTTCTGCTTCTCACAACACCCAACCAGCAAGCAGCCTGGGATTGAAGAAGCTGGTAAGGGACACAGAGGGGACAGCTGACCAAAGGCACAATCAATACCATGTGACATCATGCTCGGCATAAAGACCTGGTAGAAGAAGAAGGAAGAGTGGAACATTTGGAGGAAAGCCAATGCCACTCCAGTCTTCAAAAAGGGCAAGAAAGAGGTTCCAGGAAACTATAGACCAGTCAGCCTCAGCTCCATCCCTGGAAAAACGATGGAGAAGCTCATTCTAGAGGTCATCTCTAGGCACTTGGAAGGGATTTACCAAGGGGAAGTCATGCTTGGCTAGTCTGATAGCATTCTGTGATGTGCTAACTGAATGGGCAGATGCAGGGAGAGCAGTGGGTGTAGTCTACCTTGACCTTAGCAAGGCTTTTGACACTGTCTCCCATAACACCCTTGTGAGAAAGCTCAGGAAGTGTGGGATGGAAGAGCAGAGAGTGAGAGGGATTAGGAACTGGTTACAAAATAGAATCCAAAGAGCGGTGGTCATTGGTGCCAAGTCCCACTGGACAGCTGTAACTAGTGGAGTCCCCCAGGGATCAGTGCTGGGTCCAGTCCTGTTCAACATCTTCATCAATGACATTGATGAGGGGACAGACAGAGTCTGCTCAGCAAGTTTGATGATACCAAACTGGAAGGCTTGGCTGAGACACCTGAAGGCTGTGCAGCCATTCAGTGGGACTTGGACAGACAGAGTGGGGCAAAGAGGAACCTCATGAGGTTCAACAAGGATAAGGGCAAAGTCCTGCACCTGGGAAGGAAGAATAAACTGCACAGGTTGGCAGGTGATCTGCTGGAGAGCAGCTCTGAGAAGAAGGAACTGGGAGTCCTGGTGGACAAGTTCTGCATGGGACAGCAATATGCCCTTGTGGCCAGGAAGGCAAATGGGATCCTGGGGTGTATTAACAGGAGTGTATCTAGCAGATCGAGGGAGGTTCTCCTCCCCCTCTACTCTGCCCCACCTGGAATACTGCATCCAGTTCTGAGTTCCCCAGTTCAAGAGGGACAGGGATCTGGTGGAGGGAGTCCAATGGAGGGCTACTGGAACAGACTGGAGCACTGCCTGATGCGGAGAGGCTGAGAGCCCTGAGGCTGTTTAGTTGGGAGAGAAGACTGAGAGGGGATCTGATCAATGTCTATCAATATCTGAGGGCTGGGTGTCAAGGGGACAGGCTCTACTCAGTTGCACCCTGTGATAGCACAAGGCACACAGGAGATTCCACCTCAACACGAGGAAGAACTTCTTTACTGTAAGGGTCTCAGCACCGGAGCAGGCTGCCCAGAGAGGTTATAGAGTCTCCTTCCCTGGAGACTTCCCAGCCCTGCCTGGATGTGTTCCTGTGTGACCTGTGCTGAGTTCTACAGTCTTGCTCTAGCAGGGAGGTTGGACTCAAAGATCTCCAGAGGTCCCTTCCAACCCCTAACATCCTGTGATCCTGTTTGAAGTGATGGTGTTTGCTTTCCCAAGCAACAATTCCCTGCTTTCCTGGAGGTGGCTGAACACCTGCCTGCTGATGGGAAGTGGTGAATGAATTCCTTGGTTTGCTTTGCTTGCACACACAGCTTTTGCTTCACCTGATAAACTGTCTGTGGCACAATGGATGAGTTTTCTGACTTCTGCTCCTCACATTCTCTCCTTACCCAGACATGAGGGAAGAGAGTGAGTAGATGCCTGGTACTTAGTTGCCAGCTGGGGTTAAACCACAACCTGTGGCCTTTTTCTAAACATGAAGGTAATTTTTAGCGCTGGTAAGTGAACTTATGGACAGCACTGTTACACATTAAATTATAACTGCTAAAGATTAACCAATGCTTTCTCCTCAACTTTGCTCCAGAACCCTAAGGTTTTGCTGAGTATAGTGGAGGTTGCATCAGTGATTCACCGGCCTATCACTCAGCCAGGAAATTCCACTACTGCCAAGTCTAACAAAACAAATGCAATTGGTGGTGAATGGAGCTAAATCCAGTTGGTAGCTGGTCACAAGTGGTATTCCTCGGGGCTCAGTGCTGAGACCAGTCTCTTGAATATCTTTATTGAAGACATGGACAAGGCAATTGAGTGCATTAAATTTTCAGAGGACACTAAGGTGGGAAGGGGTGTTGATCTGCTTGAGGGTAGGAGGCCTCTACAGAGGGACCTGGACAGGCTGGACTGAATGTCCAAGGCCAACAGTAGGAGCTTCAATGAGGCCAAGCACCAAGTCCTGCACTTTAGTCACAACAACCCCATGCAATGCCACAGGCTTGGAGCTGAGTGGCTGCAAAGCTGCCCAGCAGAAAAGGGCTTGGGGGTGCTGGTTGACAGCCATCTGAACATGAGCCAGCAGGTGCCCTGGTAGCCAAGAAGACCAAGAGCATCCTGGCCTGTTGTTGCTTCTTGTTACCAGCAAGACTAGGGAAGCAACTGTTCCCCTGCACACAGCAGTGTGGCCTCACCTTGAGTACGGTGGGGCCTTTACTACAGGATGATATGGAGCTAATGGAGCGGATCCAGAGAAGGGCAACAAAGCTGGTGATGGGTCTGGAGAACAGGGCTGGTGAGGAACAGCTGAGGGAACTGCAGGAAAGGAGGCTTTCTACAACTACCTGAAAGGAGGTTGCAGCAAGGTGAGGGGTTGTTCTCTTCGTCCTAGTAACAAGCGATAGGACAAAAGTAAGTGGCCACAAGTTGCATCAGGGGAGGTTTAGATTGGGTATTAGAAGAAAATTCTTCACTGAAAGAGTTATTAAACACTGAAATAGGCTCCTCAGGGAGGTGGCTGAAACCCCATCCCTAGAGGTGCTTAAAAAACAAAAAGATGTGGTGCTACAGGGCATGGTTTAGCACCAGACGTGGTAGTTAGATGATGGCTGATGATCTTAAAAGTCTTTTCCAACCCAAAGGATTCTGTGATTCCACACATATTAACCCATTTCAGACTAGGTTATAAATTGCTTGAGACTAAGATAAGTTTTTCCTCACAGGATGATAGAAAATCTAGCAGAAAGGGAAATTAGCATTGTTGATTTTTTTTCCTCATACAGGTTTTTGTCTGTTTGTTCACTCTTTTGTGGGGAACAATACAGAAATCACCATTCCAGTCGGACAGGAAAAGCTGGGCACTGGGAATCTTAAATGTGAAGCTTGTGGCTAAATGCTTTCTAAGCCCACCCCACCCACTTTATCCCAAACCAAAGAATCAAAAGACAAGATTTCTTTGATGGATAAGCATTTGATTTGATGAATATTAAAGAAATCACACATTGAGCATTTACCAGTCAGGAAATTCAGGCCCTCATCAAGCCAAATCTAACCCCACTATTTCTTATAAGATGAAGACTTCAACTCTCTGCACAGTAGTGCAATAGTTCCATATTGACATAACTGTCATTAAGCCAAATCCTGCCTGCCAGCATGGAAATTTGATACAACCTGCCTTAACTGCCTCTTTTTCAAACAGTCCATACACTACTGCCTCTTTTTCAAACAGTCCATACACTGCACTCATTGTATATGTTCAGTACAGAAAGAACCTAGTATCCATATTCAGGTTCTGTGAGCAAGGAGGCATTCAGTTCTCAGCTTTAGTTCAAACACCCATCCCTCCTCAAGCATGCCAGAGTGCAGTGCCATGAGCTGGAGCACTACCCAAACCCAGCTCCTGCAGATGCATCGTTCCAGTGAAGGAGCTTGATTTAAGGTACTGAAAGGCTGGACTCTGAACAGAGCCAGGATTTGGCCACAGCTTACACTTGTGCTATTTATGAATTACTAATCGAGTCCGAGTGCTTCAGGCAATGCAGCTACCTCCAGTCAAGGTGACCTACTCTGAGCAGAGTAACACAAACTACAGTGATCCTACAATGAAAACAAACCTGTAGCTGCTGCAGAAAGCTAGCAATTCCAAATAAAAGCAGACAGCTGTACAGTGTACTGAGCTGGTATGAATGCAAGACAAGAAGGTTCAAACAGTCAGTGGCATAACCTTGAATTCCTAACCATCTTATGTTATCATTCTAGGTCCTAAGAGGTACAGATCCTAAGAATTTCCTCTCCTTCCTAGAGGCAGCCTCTACGGGTGTGATCCAGCTGTGCAGCTTCCCAAGTTCCTGTGCAAGCAGCATGCATGTGGGTCTGAACTGAAGCCATGGGTGAAGAATAAGGCCTGGTGGCAAGCAATTAAAAAATAGTTTCATAGTTTCATAGTTTCATTCAGGGTTGGAAGGGACCACAAGGATCATCTAGTTCCAACCCCCCTGCCATGGGCAGGGACACCCCACACTAGATCAGGCTGGACAGAGCCTCATCCAGCCTGCTCTTAAACACCCCCAGGGACGGGGCCTCGACCACCTCCCTGGACAACCCATTCCAGGGCTTCACCACTCTCATGGTGAAGAACCTCCTCCTCACATCCAGCCTGAATCTCCCCACCTCCAGCTTCATTCCATTCCCCCTAGTCCTATCACTACCTGATATCCTGAGAAGTCCTTCCCCAGCCTTCCTGTAGGCCCCCTTCAGATACTGGAAGGCGACAATTAGGTCTCCTCAGAGCCTTCTCTTCTGCAGACTGAACAGCCCCAACTCCTTCAGTCTGTCCTCATAGGAGAGGTGCTCCAGCCCTCTGATCATCCTCGTGGCCCTTCTCTGGACACGTTCCAGCACCTCCACATCCCTCTTGTAATAGGGGCTCCAGAACTGGACACAGTACTCCAGGTGGGGTCTCACCAGGGCTGAGTAGAGGGGGAGGATCACCTCCCTCGACCTGCTGGCCACACTTCTCCTGATGCAGCCCAGGATCTGATTGGCTTTGCGGGCTGCAAGTGCACACTGAGAGCTCATGTTGAGCTTTTTGTCCACCAGCACCCCCAAGTCTCTCTCCTCAGGGCTATCCTCCAGCCAGTCACTGCCCAGCCTGGATTTGTGCCTGGGATTGCCTCGACCCAGATGCAGGACCCTGCACTTGCTCTTATTGAACTTCATGAGGTTGGCCTGTGCCCACCTCTCCAGCCTGTCAAGGTCCCTCTGGATGGCCTCCCTTCCCTCCAGCTGGCTGCTGCACCACACAGCTTGGTGTCATCAGCAAACTTGCTGAGGGTGCACTCAATGCCACTGTCCATGTCACCCACAAAGATGTTGAACAAGACAGGTCCCAGGACTGATCCCTGAGGGACTCCGCTTGTCACTGGCCTCCACTGGGACATGGAGCCATTGACAGACACTCTTTGGGTGCGGCCATCAAGCCAGTTCCTTATCCATCTAGTGGTCCACCCATCAAACCCATGTGTCACCAGTTTGGAGACCAGGATGTGGTGGGGGACAGTGTCGAAGGCTTTGCTCAGGTCCAGGTAAATGACATCAGTTGCTCGCCCCTCATCTATTAATTTTGTCACCTGCTCATAGAAGGCCACCAGGTTGGTCAGGCAGGATTTGCCCTTGGCAAAGCCATGCTGACTGTTCCCAATCACCTCTTCACTATTCTTTTGAGCGAGTAGTGACTCCAGGAGGATCTGTTCCATGATCTTTCCAGGCACAGAGGTGAGACTGACTGGCCTGTAGTTCCCTGGTTCCTCCTTCTTGCCCTTTTTGAAGATGGGGGCAATGTTTCCCCTTTTCCAGTCTGTGGGGACTTCACCAGACTGCCAGGACTTTTGAAATATAATAGAGAGGGGTTTAGCAACCTCATCTGCCAGTTCTCTCAGCACCCGTGGGTGTAACCCATCGGGTCCCATGGACTTGAACACTTTCAGGTTCTTCAGATGATCACGAACCTGATCTGCACTTACAATGGGCAGTTCTTCCTCCCCGTCCCTGGCTTTGACTTCCATAACATCAGGAGTGTGGCTAGAGGCCCTTGCAGTGAAGACTGAGGTAAAGAAGTTACTAAGTACCTCAGCCTTTTCCTCATCACATGTGACCATGTCACCATTTTCCTTTCTGAGGGGGCCCACACCTTCCCTAGTCTTCTTCTTCCCATTAATATACCTGTAAAAGTTCTTAGTGTTCCCTTTAATCTCCCTGGCTAGATTCAACTCAAACTCTGCTTTGGCTTTCCTAACCAGGACTCTTGCTGCTCGGGCAGCTTCCTTGTATTCCCCCTGTTCTACCTGTCCTTCCCTCCACTTCCTGTAGAGTTTCCTTTTAAGTAATAGTGTGTCCAGTAGCTCCTTGCCCATCCAGGCAGGCCTCCTAGCATTCTTCCCTGCTTTTCTCTTTGTTGGTACACAGAGCTCCTGGACACAGAGGAGGTGGTCCTTGAATACTGACCAGCTGTCCTGGGTCCCTCTTCCCTCCAGGGCTTTGTCCCACGACACTTTGGCTAGCAGATCCCTGAAGCGATCAAAATCTGCACGCCTAAAGTCTAGGGTCATGAGCTTGGAATACTTCCTCCTGATTGCCCTGAGGATGTTAAATTCAACTGCTTCATGGTCACTGCAGCCAAGGCCGTCTATGAGCCTCACATTGCTTACCAGCCCTTCCCTGTTGGTGAGAACAAGGTCCAGCATAGCACCATTTCTTGTTGGTTCCTCCACCATTTGGAGGAGGAAGTTGTCTTCTATGCAGTCCAGGAACATCCTGGATTGCTGGTGCCTTGCTGTGTTGTCCCTCCAGCAGATGTCCGGGTGGTTGAAATCACCCATGAGGACCAGAGCTTGTGACCTGGAAGCTGCTTCTATTTGCCTATGGAGGGCCTCATCTGCTTGGATCTGCTGGTCAGGTGGCCTGTAGGAGACCCCCACAGTAATATCTTCTTCCCCTGTCCTGCCTTTAATTTTGACCCATACACTCTCAACTAGCTTATCATCCCTCCCCAGTTGGAGCTCCACTGATTCCAACTGGCTATTGACATAGAGGGCAACACCTCCTCCTCTCCTTCCCTGCCTATCCTTCCTAAAGAGTTTATACCCATCTATGCCTACATCCCAGTCATGGGATTCATCCCACCAAGTTTCAGTAACAGCCACTATGTCGTGGCATCCCAGCAGCACAGTGGCCCTTAACTCATCCTGTTTGTTGCCCAAGCTGCGCGCATTAGCATAGAAGCACTTCAGCTGGGCTGGCCCTGTCCTCCTCTTGTGCCAAATCCCCTCGGTTTCCACAGAATGTCCTGATGGATCATTCGTGGCTTGCCTCAGGGCAGCAAGTTGAGAGCCCTTACCAGCTCTCCTTCTCTCTACTGCTGGTGAGCTGCCCCTCTGTTTGTCACCAGCCAGCAGGAGACTATTAACCCCTTCCCCCTTCAAATCTAGTTTAAAGCCCTATCAATGAGCCCTGCCAATTCCTGCCCCAGGATTCTTATCCCACTCTGGGACAAGTGTGTCCCATGAGTTGTTTTCAGCTCAGGTGCCTTGAAAACCAGTCCATGATTGTGGAACCCAAAGCCCTGTTGATGGCACCAGCCCCTGAGCCATGAATTGATCTGTCGGCCCTTCCTCAGTGTGTCCTCATCCATTGCTGACGTTAGAGGGATGGCAGAGAACACGACTTGAGCCCCTGATCCCTTTAGCATTTGCCCTAAGGTTCTGAAGTCTTTTTTAATAGATTGTGAGCCTCTCATTGTTACATCGTCACTGCCCACCTGAAAGACCAGCAGTGGGTAGTAGTCCGAAGGACTCACAAGGTTGGGAATTCCATCTACAACATCTTTTACTTGGGCACCAGGGAGGCAGCTGAACGCTCTATGAAATGGGTCTGGTCTGCATATTGGGCCCTCTGTTCCCTTCAGTAGGGAGTCTCCTGTAACGATGACCCTGCGAGGTTTCTTTTCTGGGTAAGTTTTGATGGCTGGCCTGAGGCAACCTGTCATTGGTGCAGCTTCTGACCTTCTTGAGTCCTCGACCTTACCAATGACCTGTTCCTCCTGCAGAGCCTCATACCTGTTCTGTAACTGCACTGGAGGCAGTGTGCTGCTCAAAGTAGCAGACTTCCTTTGTTTGCATTTCTTCCGTCGGGCAGAGACCTGTTCCCATTGGCCCTGCTCATGGGGGTTACTACAGGGAGGTTGAGAATCTTGCTTCTGGGAAGGTATCAAACTCCCTGTTCCCCTAAGTGTTACCCCCTGTTCTGGTTTAGAAGAGATTACATTATGGGAATTGTCAATTTTCTGCTCGCCATCTCTTCTAGCTCTTAGCCTTTCCACCTCTTCTTTTAGTTTGACCACCATGCTCATCAGATCACTGACCTGCTCACACCTGAAACAGGAGCTGCTCCCTCCAGCCTCCATGTCGAGTGCCAGGTTCCAGCACTCACTGCAGCCACCTACCTGAACATCTGCATCCTTGTGTGTGGTCTCTGTTTGGGTGCCCACTGTCCTTCTGCTAGCCTTTGCTCTAGTGGTCACCATCTTGTAGTAACCACCCTCTCCACACGGCTTTTTTTTTTTTTTTTTTTTTCCCCCTGTCAGTGAGAAGGCTGAGCTGCGCTGCTCAAGCTGCGCTGCTCGAGCTGCGCTTCTCAAGCTGCGCTGCTCGAGCTGCGCTTCTCAAGCTGCGCTGCTCAAGCTGCGCTGCTCAAGCTGCCTCTCTCCTCAGCCACGCGCTGGGTTCTGTTTGGTTTGCGCGCGGTCTCCGCGGCAACCCCTCCCCCAGCTACGTCACTGCCCTCCGGCAGGTAGGCAATCCGAGCCCGCTGCCCCTCCTCCTCTCTTTGGAAAGTCCCAAGCCACCAGCCCCTTACCGCCTGAAAAGCAAGGGAATCAAAGCCAAAAGCCAAACTCCCAGAGCTGCGCTTCTCAAGCTGCCTCTCTCCTCAGCCACGCGCTGGGGAGAGGCATAACTTTTTCTAGCAAGCCTGTCCCAAAGGTCAACTATGTCTTAGCCTCATGTATCACCGCCGGATCTGGAACTGTTTTTAAGCAGACACATTTCCCTAGGTACATGGTTCAGATGATCCCTGCCTTTTTCTCACTATTGCAAACAACTAGCAAAAGGAATTAGCCTGTGCAGGCAGCTTGGAAGACTGCTAAAAAGATAGAGTCACTACTAACAATACACTGCTCTAAATAAAACAATTTCATACTGACTACCACTGTAGTTTTCCTCCAAACCAGTATTTTTGATATACATTGGATTTCTACAATCCAGACCACCAAGCACCCCAAACCAAGGGATCCTCACCTCCCAGAACCATAATTTTCAATCACAAGTTTTCACAATGCCTAGCAAAGTACGAGCGAAGCATGAGATACAGTTTCTGAAGGAAGAAGTTCCTTTTTCCAGCATTGGCCTTTTTTAAGATTCAGCTGGACAGGATGCTGTCTACACCATAGTTTTACCAAGAAAGGTTGGAAGAGACGATCCTTGACGTCCCTTCAGACCTGAAATTCTGTGATGCTGTGACTGTAACTCAGTTTCTGCACAGCTATCACCTTCCTCAAACTCCGAGTCTCTTCGATAAATCTGATGCTTCTTACTCTCTTATAAAATCATGTGTCACAGAGATAGTCTCCTGCAGCAAACTGTCTATACAGTGACAGTGTTTGTGGAGCTGATCCTGTGCAGAGGACGGCTGAACAGGCCAGCCTCAACTCAATCCACACGCAAAGAGTTCGGATGAATCAAGCATAATGCCAGTGGAGAAAGGCAACCCCATAGACTCCGTGAGAAGCAGTCCACCACCTAATGCTCATCCTAAATCCCACGTTGCCAGTCTGCACATATGCTTTTTGAAAAGCAAAGGCTGCCTTAGATTCCTGCCCTGCTGTGTAGAGGCTCTCATGGCAGATAAGCTTCTCACGGCAGCCTTCAGTCAGTTTTAGAGAGGTTTGCTGCCTATGTTCTTTATGTCCTAAACAACACATCCGTCCATTGCAGAAAGCAGTCTCAGACTTCTCCACCCAATCATTACTTAAAAATCTTTTATCTGGTACCCAATCCTCATACTGATTTAAAATACACTTTATACGAGCCAATAAAATGAAACAACTTGAAGTACCTTCTGGTGCTTATCTTTCACCTTCCTGCCTATTCCATATAATGTATTATCTTCATTATGTTCGTTATCTCTGCAGCTTCTGATTTTCCGACTTCATGGATAAGCTCTGCACTGCTAGAGCACTTCTCATTTCCAACCCTCAGTATGAAAACACTTATACATCAAGCATTTGTTAACTTCACATCCAGCACTACCATCAGGCATAGCAAGCAGCACCCGCGCCTCCACCGAGAAGAAACGCAGCAAGTGAGGCACAACCTTAGCCACAATGACAGAAGCTGCCGACCAGACCCGTGTTCTTTCCCAACTTCACAGACAGCTGCTTCCCCACAGGAACTTCATCTTCACCCCTCCCCTCCCTCTTCTCCAGACCATTCCATTTACATTTATTCTCAGCATCTCTTCAATCCCACCCCAGCCTGTTTCCACAGACCTGCTTCCCACCCCATCCACCGCCTCCAAGCGTCTCTCCCTCCCACATGGAAGGTCTCCCTCATCCATAACCCTTGCACCGCTCGCTCCGGGGCAGCCTCAGCCCGGGGCAGCCTCAGCCGGGCTCTGCTCTTCCCAGCCCTGGCCCCGGCCTCCCACCTGCAGCACCCGGCCGGCGGCCCAGCTCGCCCCTCACCGCCGGCTCGGCTCCCACCAGCCACCCGGTATTTCCGGGTCCCGCGGTCCCGTCCCGCAAAGGCTCCGGCTGCAGCCGTGGCCCCGCCCGCTCCGTTCCCAGGGCCGCGGCAAGCAGCGCGCCTCGCCCATCACGAACCCCTGAGCCGCCGTGGCGTGGAGCAAAGCGGTAGCCTGCCCGTCTGTATGGGAGCTGGGGGCCGGGTTTTCGGCTGGCGGAGGTGGGACGGGCCCAGGGGGCTGTGGGGCCAATGCCGTGGCCGAAGCGGCGGCGGGGGCGGGAGGAGACCCTTGCCAAATGCAGAGCCCCCCCGCTGCGGCTGGCACGGGGCCGACGCTCGTGGCGCTGCGGCGGCCGTTAGGGCAGCGTCGCGCGGAGCGGCGCCGCCGATGGGAACCGCGATCCCCGGGCGCTCGGTCGCCGCCGGACAGGCGGGAAGGCAGCGCGCTGCGAGAACAGGCTGTGAACGGGACGTGGCCGCGGCCACTGGCACCGGAGTGGAATCCGTCACCAGTGTATTGAAGAAGAGCGAGGAGAGTGCGAGCTGTGGAGGAGGGCAAGGAGGCTGGGGAAGGGCCTGGAGAATAAATCTTGTGAAGAGCACCTGAAGGAGCTGGGGATGGTTAGTTTGGAAAAGAGGAGGCCGAGGGGAGACCTCATGGCTCTCTACAACTACCTGAAAGGAGGTTGTGGAGAGGCTGGTGCTGGTCTCTTCTCACAGGTCATTAGTGATAGAACAAGAGGGAATAGTCTCAAGCTGCAACTGGGTAGGTTTAGGCTGGACAGTTGGAAGAATTTTTTCCCATCAGGAGAGGTCAGGCATTGGAATGTGCTGCCCAGGGAGGTGATTGAGTCCCCAAGCCTGGATGTGTTTAAAGGTGGTTTGGATGTGGTGCTTGGGGCTGTGGTTTGGGGGTGAAGTTTGTAGAGTAAGGTACTGGGTTGGACTTGGTGATCCTGAGGGCCTTTTCCAACCTGATATTTCTGTGATTCTGAGTTCAGATATGGACTGCTCAAAGACACTCTCACTGGGTATTCCAAACCCCTATCATCGTTGGTAAGGCATGGGAAACAAGAGAGGTGCCTGAGCACTGCAGCACTCAAGCCTTCAGAAAGGGCAAGTAGGAGGACCCGGGTCACTATAGACTGGTCAGCCTCAGCTCCATCGGAAGGGTGATGGAACAACTTATTCTTGGCGCTGTCCTTAGGCATATCAAGGACAAGAAGGTTATTGGGAGCAGCCATTGTGGTTTTACCAAGGGGAATCATAAACTTCTTTCTGTTTTTAATCTAAACAGATTGTATTAGTCATGTTTGACCAACCTGATAGCCTCCTATGAGGACATAACCAGGTGGATAGATGATGGCAGAGCAGTGGATGTGGTTTGTCTTGATTTCAGTAAAGCATTTGGCAATGTCTCCTACAGCATCCTGATAGCTAAACTGAGGAAGTGTGGTCTGGATGATCAGGTAGTGAGGTGGATAGGAACTGATTAAAGGAAATAAGTCAGAGTTGTGGTGAATGGGACGGAGTCTGGTTGGAGGCCTGTGTCTAGTGGAGTCCTTCAGGCATCAGTATTGGGACCAGAGCTGTTCAATATACTCATCAACGACCTGGATGAGGGCACAGAGAGCACTGCCAGCAAGTTTGCTGAGGACACCTAATGGATGGAGTGGCTGACACAGGAAGGTTGTGCAGCCATTCAGTGAGACTTAGGCTGGAGAGCTAGGCAGGGAAAAATTGAATGAAATACAAGGGCAAATGTAGGGTCTTGCATCTGGGAAAGAAGAACCCCTGGAGCAGTATAGGCTGGGGACTGACCTCTTGGAGAGCAGCATTAGGGGAAAAGGACCTGGGGCTCCAGGTGGACAGAAAGAAGGCCAATTGCATCGTGGGCTGTGGTCAGTAGGCTGAGGGAGGTTCTCCTCTCCCTCTTGTCTGCCCTGGTGAGGCTGCATCTGGAATGTTGTGTCCAGTTCTGGGCCCCTCAGTTCAAGAAGGACCTCAGGGAACTACTTGAAAGAATCCAAAGCAGAGCCACAAAAATGATTAGGGGAGTGGAACGTCTTCCTTATAAGGAGAGCCTGAGGGAGCTGAGGGCTCTTGAGCTTGGAGAGGAGGAGCCTGAGAGGTGACCTCATTCATGTTTATAAAGATGTGCAGGGTGAGTGCCAAGAGGATGGAGCCAGGCTCTGCTTGGTGATGTCCAGAGATAGGACAAGGGGCAGCACGTGCAAGCTGGAGCATAGGAGGTTCCGTGGGAACATATGGAAAACCTTTTTCACTGTGAGGGTGGTAGAACATTAGAACAGGCTGCCCAGAGAGGTTGTGGAGTCTTCTTCTCTGGGGATAATAAAAACCTGCCTGGATGCATTCCTGTATGACCTACTCTAGGTGCTCCTGCTCTGGCAGGGGGCTTGGATTAGATGATCTTTCAAGGTTCTTTCCAACCCCTAACATTCTGTAAGATCTCATTAGGCAAAACTCCTTTATGCTTCAGCTTGGTTTGATTCCCTCTTGGTTGGCAAATGGGAGTGTTTACTGTGCAGCATATCAAAAACAGGTGAAATGCTGGCCCCACAGAAGGTGGTAGCAGAACTTCAAATCTATTTCATCAATTGCAGTTGCAAACCATGAGAGACAAGAATATTACCAGTAAATATAATTTTAATACCAGGCACATGTTTGATAGGACATGAATTAGAAGGATGCTTTAGGAGAATGTACTTTGTTACCACCAAACTCGCCTAGCCCGTGGCTAATGCTGATGTGGGAGCTGTAGGAGTGGCAGGACAATGGACACACCACTACTGACAAAGTGCCTGAACAGTGGTCACTGCAGCAACAGCAGGTGGCTCTGGCAGCTCCAACATCATTTAGTGCAGGGTGTTCCTCAGTACTAAAATGGGTCACAGCCTTTCTGTGATGACAACTACCTGTACCTGCAGCATCTGTCTTGAAATTAAATGTGCAGATGGATCAGGTAGCACAGGTTAGAGTAACTACTTGAGAAGAGGTGCACAGATAATATCAGTTTGACGAACTTCACTAGATTTCCATTCCTTCCCAAGGAATGCTTTGGTTTTCATCAGCTTCTAGCCTGATCTGGGACATGTTTCCTCATACAATTCTCCACAGAACTCTGGGTGTTTGGAATCAGTCTGAAGAGAGTTCAGCCTTGCTTTTGCTCGGTTCATTCCCATGGATTATTTATTTGGGTGGTTTTGTTTGCTTTGCAACTTCCATATTGAACTTGCATTTGATTACAATAGAGACTAAAACCAATACTCTGGTATGACTTTAGCATCTTCTGTCCCTTGGAGAACTGCTTATCAGATGCCTGTGTTAGCCTCATTTTATGGATGACAACCTGGCATGGTGCTCAGTTTGTGTGTATGACAATTTGTTTGAACCTGGTTAATAACCAAGTCTTTTCTAAGCCTTTGTCACACCAGTCAGATTTATGAGTGGTATTAAATCACATTCCCCGTTGGAAATACAAATAAATCAAGTAGGTAGGGGTTACAAATATGTTCTCTTAAAGTGATGCCTAAACCACTGACAAAACTAATGATATCTACTACAGACTAAAACCAAAGGTAAAGCAAGGAGAGGCTTGACATACTAGGTCGATGTACAACATAACAGCCAAGTAACATCTGCCAATTTGAGTTAAGGATTATTTCTTCTTTTTACATCAGCTAATTATTCTAATATTACTGAGTATAATCCATGTCTAGGATGCCAAGCAACTCTTCAGAAGTTCATATAGACCACTTGGATGTAGCAGAAGAGAGCACAAAGGCACTCAAAACACTGAACAAGAGCAGGAGTTGGGGAGTGGAGTGTTTCCCAGCAGAGTTCTATAAAAAAAGAGAGAGCAATTTGATAAACCACGTTAAAAATAGTTCTGTTACAATTACAAAATCATAGAAAGTTCCAGAGAAAACTTTTTCTCTTCACCCCATCTCTAATGTGGGCAACTTCTAATGTTAAAAGGGCATGTGCCACAGCTATGGTACAGGTGAATCCACAGGTGTTTAGCTTTTAAGTGATAGGTAGTTTTTAAGTGATAGGATCAAAAATATTGAACATGATGTGGCCCCCACCTCTCCTCATTAAATGTGAACAGTTTCAAGAACAATGTGTTGCACATGTGTTCTTCAGCATTTATACAGAGACAGGAAATCTGAGTATAAGCAATGCCTTCAGTTTTCTACAACATGCATAGGAAGAAGCCAGTAGAATGTAGAAGGAGAAATGCTTACCACTTGACTGCCACCTGAGCTAGTTGAATTCTGAAACCAAACAAACAGATAAGTCTAGAAATGTTCCCACCCAATGGTTCTGAACACAGCTTTGCCTTTGAGCAACAAAATGTTAATAGCCTAACCCACAGCACAGGTTAAAGTTCTTCAAGAGGAAAGTGGTTTTGCATAGATAAATAATTTTTAGTTACACTCTATTGTGTCTTACATCTGAATATTTCCAGCTAAAATTGATGACAGGACAAGAGTCTATTATTTTTCTCTCATTCCATTATCTTTTTCCCTCGCTACAGTTGAAAAAGGATGTTAAAAATTAGCAAGCATTATGGAAAAAAAAAACCACAAAACACAAACATGAAACCAGAGAACCTGCCAGTGAAAACCTCAACAATCTAGCTTGTGAAAAAAAAATGAAGGATTAATTGAGCAGAGCCTATAAAATCCACACAGAGAACAGGAATTTAAACACAGAGGACAGCAAAATGTAACAAGAACACTAAAGAGGATGTGAAGCAAGACAGGTTCAGATTTAAAATGTAACTGATACTGAGATAGCTTTCCCAGGCTGAGGTGGAATTTTCACAGTTGTTTCTTGAAATATGCTCTAACATAAATGGAACTAATACAGAATATTATCCTCAGACCAAACCATCCCCAATTGCTTGATCAAGCACTCAGCTTCTTTGTTTACTTAGAAAAGAAGATGAAAACACTACAATTCAGATACAGATAAGACATGATAAGTATTCTCACCTGCTTCCCAGAGTAAGTGCTTCCTTGGTAGCCCTGTAAAGTAATTATAAACCATTTATTTTGATTGTACCAGATTCTTAGTGAATCATGTCCCAGGCACTGGGGTGTCTGTACTGAAATGTGTCTGTAATAGAGCAGAGCTAAACTATGTCATTTCTTGGAGCACACTAGGTCTCTGGGGAAATTGGTACCCTGGGGGTACTGATTGACATCTGGCTGAACATGAGCCAGCAGTGTGCCCAGGTGGCCAAGAAGGCCAATGGCATCCTGGCCTGCATCAAGAATACTGTGGCCTGCAGGAGCAGGGAAGTCATTGTGCCCCTGTACTCTGCACTGGTTAGGCCACACCTTGAGTCCTGTGTCCAGTTCTGGGCTCCTCAGTTTAAGAAGGACATTGAGACTCTTGAATGTGTCCAGAGAAGGGCAACAAGGCTGGGGAGAGGCCTTGAGCACAAGCCCTATGAGAAGAGGCTGAGGGAGCTGGGATTGTTTAGCCTGGAGAAGAGGAGGCTCAGGGGAGACCTCATTGCTCTCTACAACTACCTGAAGGGTTGTTGTAGCCAGGAGGAGGTTGGTCTCTTCTCTCAAGCAACCAGCACCAGAATGAGAGGACACAGTCTCAAGCTGCGCCAGGGGAAGTTTAGGCTCGAGGTGAGGAGAAAGTTCCTCACTGAGAGAGTTGTTAGCCATTGGAGTGTGCTGCCCAGGGAGGTGGTGGAGTCACCATCCCTGGAGGTGTTCAAGAGGGGATTGGACGTGGCACTTGGAGCTATGGTTTAGTCATGAGGTCTGTGGTGACGAGTTGGACTTGATCTTTGAGGTCTCTTCCAACCTTGGTGATACTGTGATGCTACTGTGGTACTGTTTTGTAGAGTAGAATAGAATAGGTTGGAAGAGACCTTCAAGACCATCGCGTCCAGCCCACCATCCAACACCACCTAACCAACTAAACAATGCAACCAAGCACCCTAGAAAGTCTCCTCCTATTATGGTGTGTTTACTATGCAGAAAGGAAACACTAATAAGATGCAGTTAAAGACTGATTCTCCTGGAACCAGTCTGTAGTTAGATTTCGCAGAAGTAAATGTTAGAGTCGTTTACAACCCTGATTGAAGAAAGCTGTGATAAAAAAAGGTAACTGAAAAACTAACTGGATACTGAAAAATTAGATGTTCTACAAAAGTCCTGTTCAGTTTTCTGGCAAAGCTGCTCTGCTCATTTGAATGGCATTGCCAAAAGGAAATCTCATAAGCATCGATTCTTTATGAAATGCCATCAAATACAGTACACAAAACAGGATTCATGTATAAGAAACTGTGATGTTTGTCTCCACTTTATGATAGGTGGATAACATCTTGTGTTTTATAAGAGATAACCCCCACTCCTGTAATCTCACTCTGTGGTTACTAAAACTAATCCAGAAATTGACTGGAAGTTCAGCTGCAGAGTAAAATGCTGGCTCACAACCACGGAATTGTGTGAAAATAAATGGGTTTGTATTCACTGAGATTATCACAGAGAAGTAAATCATGTGACACACATATATATATATATATATATTTTAAACAGGCTTATTTAAAAAAACAGTTAAACTTGAAATTTTTTTACTTACTGGTTTACCATGTTGTCTGCCTCCAGAAGAATAGGAGCCCTGTAAGAAGTCAATCAAATATGTTAATGGCATGAAAAGTCCTCCTGTCACTGTATTGGGACAATTTGTGGAGCACTTAGGACAAATTTACTTGGATGTACCTAAAGGTATGGATGTCAATGGAGTACCTAAAGGTATGGATGTAAATGGAGTACCTAAAATTTAAGATGTCTACTGCACACCAAACCAATGGCACTTTGCTACTCTGAATCAAGAAAGCAGTGTTATGAAATACAACAATTATGGTGTGTTCAAAGGAACAGTTGATACACAGCAGCAATTCAGACACCAGCAGCTGCCTAGGCAGCCAAGAAGGCCAAGAGCATCCTGGCCTGTATCAGGAACAGTGTGACAAGCAGGACCAAGGAAGCCATTGTTTCCCTATACTCAGCAATGGGGAAGCCTCACCTTGAGTACTGGGTTCAGTTTTGGGGCCCTTACTACAAGAAAGACATTGAGGTCCTGGAGAACAGGAGCAGCTGAGGGACTGGAATTTTTTAGCCTGGAGAAAAGGAGGCTCTCTACAAAGGAGGCTCTCTACAACTACCTGAAAGGAGGTTGTAGCAAGGTGGGGGTTGGTCGGTTCTCCTTAGTAACAAGTGTTAGAATAAGAAGAAATTACCTCAGATTGCACCAGAAGGGATTTAAATTGACTATTAGAAGAAAAGTCTTCACTGAAAATGTTGCTAATCACTGGAGGCTTTTAAAAGACACAGGGTTGTGGTGTTAAGGGACATGGTTTAGCATCAGACTTGATAGAGTTAGGTAATGGCTTGATTCTGATACTAAAGGGTTTTTTCCAACCAAAACAATCCTGTGATTGTAACCAATTAGCTTGTTCAGCTCACTGAAATGACTTTCATTGTCTGGTACCTCAGCTATGGCCAAATGAATGCATCTTTCACAGCAAGTAATTGATCTGATCCAGGAAGTACAGGGAAGTGTTAGGAGTGATGGGATGGGAACAGCATATACTCACAGGCCCACCATACTGGCTGCCTCCTGAGGGAGAATATCCCTGTAAAGAAAAACAAAAGCACAGGAAACTTAAGTGCTTGAGCATTGGCAGAAAACACAACAGTTACTCTTTTCTGTGCATGTGTAGATTGAAGAACACAGAAGGAAAGCACATAAATCTGAAAAGATTCAGAGCAAGATTTCTGACTTCATTCCTTTAAGTTTCTTAATAGTTGAAGGTAGTAAATGTGGCCAAGAGTGTCAGAACACCTACTGTTCTCTGACTTAAATACATGGATATAAAGTGTCTTTGGAGTATGACTCTGCTCAAGAGAAACAAAATAATAATCTAGTTAAGATTTTCTGCTAGGTCAAATGTGTTCAGAGAACATCCTGTGCATTATCTTAAGAACAGCTTTATTATTCCAAGTAAGTAATTGGGGGGGGGGGAAGGGTTTGCATCATAAAAATGCATCCTACAACAAGTGACCTTCTTAAGAGAGTAAAACTGAACACAAATGCTTGCCAAGGGGGTAAGAAGAAATATTTTTCAGTATAGCAGAGCAAAACACTGGCAACAGAGTAACACTAATTAAAAGTATGTTCCCCCTTCTTATTAGATAGGTAACAGATGTAATGAATAGCTATCTGGGCTAGCAGGAGTTCTTGACAAACAACTGAGTCTACAAAAGGTACATAGGGAGCTGCGTAAAGTAAGAGACTTGAATTGCAGCTGTAGATGAGGAAAGTAGTATTGCTGTGGGTAAAACATCAGAATGTGTGTTTACAAAGCAGTATCTGCTGGTACAGTTTGTATCAAATTTCCAAGTATTTAATGTAAACAAATTAAAAAAGAAAGGATCACAGGATGTTAGGGGTGGGAAGGGACCTCGGAAGATCATTGAGTCCAACACCCCTGCCAGAGCAGGACCACAGAATCTAGCGCAGGTTGCAAAGGAACACATCCAGACAGGACTTGAAAGACTCCAGAGGAGGAGGCTCCACAAGCTCTCTGGGGAGCCTGTTCCAGTGCTCTGAGACCCTTACAGTAAAGAAGTTCCTCCTCATGTCCTGTGCTGTATTTTATATCCATTGCCCCTTGTCCTATCCAGGGCACAAGTGAGCAGAGGCTGTCCTTTTCTTCCTGACCCCTAGCCCTCAGATATTTATAGACATTGATTAGATCCCCTCTCAATCTTCTCCTCTCCACACTAAACAGCCCCAGGGCTCTCAGCCTTTCCTCATCAGACAGTGCTCCAGTCCCTTCAGCATCCTTGTGGCCCTCCATTGGATTCTGTGTAGTAGATCCCTGTCCTTCCTGAACAGGGTAATTTCAATACAATTGAATCCTGAACCACTGTCTTAGCAATGTGAAACTGAAGCATAAAAATGGTTAATTCAAATAATCACTTGAGATAAGGGGGATTCTGAGGTAAAGCAACTAAAATGATGATCCCTGCAGTTTCTTTAAATTGCAGTTTGTTCACACTACTCCATTTTGGTTACTGGGGGGTGGGCCCTGTTTTCAGGTTTTTATTGAGAGCAAAAGGATTCTGAAAAACTGCCTGGGAGTAAATGCACTGCATCACATTTTTCATGTAGTAAGTAGCAAGCAGGAGGAAAATCTTGAAAGCAAAGAAAAATTGCTTGCCTGTCCCCCGTACTGTCTGTTTCCAAAATACGGCGCACCCTGTAAGGAGAACGTGAAGCTCTTATAAATAAATACCACCTAGCATCAAGAAAGCCCCTGGACCTCCTGTGAACAATACTCATGGCACTGATTAACTGGGAGAACTCTACACAGTTTTTAATGCAGTGGCAAATGGCTGCTTGTCCACACTTTGCATTAGTGGCATATGCAATGAGATCACAGGATCACAGGGTGTTAGGGGTTGGAAGGGAATTCTGGAGATCTTCCAGTCAGCCTCCCTGCCAGAGCAGGACCTGGTGCAGGTCCTACAGGAATGCATCCAGACAGGGCTGAAAAGTTTCCAGAGAAGGAAGCTCCACAACCTCTCTGGGCAGCCTGTTATTCTGTTAGTCTTCAGTATTTTTTTGAAGTCAGAAAGCTTTTATAACTACAAAGTAAAATCTTGGCTTTGGTCTATAGAAAAGTACAACTTAAATGTCACAAGTGATTCAATAAAACCCACATCCACTCTCTGTAGCTGTTGTCTCTATCTCTGTGACTGAACTGAACTCAGTATTTAATGGGGTCCAGGCCATTCCAATATGGCAACTGAGCCACGTTTGTTCCTGAGGAACAGATCTGTGTAAATATTTAAGACAAATTGCCCACCTGTCCACCATGGTAGCTGCTTCCTCCAAAAGAGCCCTGTATTGAACAAAATTTAGCTTGTTTACTCTGTATAAAATTCAGAGTCATGTAGAGGAAAACAATGATCAAGTCATTTACACTGATTACTAGCATGCTTTTGTATTTGGTTGATTAAACAAGGATTTCGTTTTGATTCATCCTTATTCCTTCAGATAATTTGCTTGCATAAAGAAGTGAGATGATAATCCACAGGTTGTTTTCAGCACTTCTGATCCTCAAAAGTGGCTTATATACCATACTTATAGCATGAAGGGTTTGCTTGATTTCATAATCTGAGAAAGAGAAGTACTCATCTAAGCAACTTTACTTACACTGAGACGACAGGTAACTGAACCCTGCCTCAAAAGTAAATAGCTTTAATTTCAACAAGACAGGGTGGTGGTGGTGGCTTGTTTTGAGTTTTAATGTCTACAAAAGTATAGCAAATATGCCAACTAGACAGAAAAAATTGAAGTACTTGTAACTTTTGGAACATGTTGTTCTGCTTTCACTTGGAAGCATACCGGGCCAAGATTTCATACCTAAGTTTTGCTACCTCAATCATAACCATGCTAATAACCCTCATAATAGTAGCAGTATTGCACACATGTGTCCAAAATGCAGCAGATTTATTATCAGTCATTTGGGAAATAGAGTCTTTAGGAAAGTTCTAGGCCTCTCTTAGCAACCAAAAGAAAGTAAGTACTTCAAATCTGCTTTTCATGTCGGGATATTATGCTGAGATAGTCTTCCTTTAATAGAGATACTGGAGAATGTTACTCCTTCTTGAATCCAGGGTAGGGAAAGTGTGATTTATGTATTTCATGGAAAAGAGAAATGCACCTGGCTAGATAGTTCTGCATACAATGCTACAGCTGCAAGTCATTTAATGTTTTTGTCCTTAGAAGGTTAATCATTTCTCACTTTAGCACAATGTGAAAAACAAGCTTTCAGCATGGTGATGGTTTAACCCATCTAAAACTGTCACAAGCATGCAAATAAATTCACAGACAGAATTATTGTGAAACATATATTTCCTTGGGAATTTTCCAGTATGTACACATGCTATGAAAAACATACAAAGGCAGAGGATACTTACTGGACTTCCACCGGGGCACACACATCCACCCTGTACAAAAACACAACCAAACTTAGTTTCCTTGTCTGTCACTGGCAGAGGCCTCTGATTTAGTAAAGCATAGACTCACCAAGCTCTATCTAAGCAGTAGTTTCTTCTCTCCCCACTGTCCTTTCAGGCTAGCTGTGCACTTACTGGTCAAATTTTGTAGTCTTCTAACTTCTCATTTAAAATTTACAGTAAAAGCCTCACTCACCAAAAGGATGAGTAAAGAATTCTGGGTGGTACTACAGAAAATAGAGTGGTTTGTTGGCTGGGTTTTTTTTTTAACTTGGAGGTGCTAGAGCAGCTGGAGTACATGCAGTACTCTTCCACGCTACAGATGTTTCAGAAAACATTAGAGATGACATCCAGTGGAGGCCTACTAGGTGATTTCTACTCTGAGGGTTCACTATCTCACTTTTCACATTCAGTCTGCGTAAAATGTGTAGCACCAAAGCAGGTACAGAAGTTTAAACTCGACTGCTGTTCTGTTACTACTTGCTGCTCTGGTCTGCAAGACATCTGAACAACACAGAAAAGGAAGATAATGTGTTGCTGAGGCTTTAGTCAAAAAGGACAGCAGTGAAGGAAGACAGTTCTTGTGAAGGAAAGATGTGCAAAGGGTGAATGACACTTAGTGCAAGCGGGACAGTGTGGAAAAATAGAAGCATACCTGCCCGCCAGATTGTCTGACTCCTGAAGGAAAGCCCTGAAAAATATGAGTAGCAAATTATTTTTGTGTTACTGAGTAACACTCTCACTTGTTCTCTGTCGTCTTTAGTCTTTCAAATTGCTTCTGTTTAAATATGACAACAAAAAAGGGCTTCTTGGAACCACAATCTGCTTAAGGAAGCATTTCCATGCAAATAGGCCCCCGCTGTGTCATTTGCTCATACTATGATCTGACATCCCAAACAGACCCACACTGAGCAGTCCTCACTTATTTTGGCTTAAAGCCCTTCTTTCTTAGAATGTTCCTACTTTGGGGGAAAAAAACCAAACAAAAAAAAAGGGTTTGTTTTCCTAAGGAACTCTGAACGTGCAAATACTCGGCAAAACTGCAAATATTATGGAAGTTTTACCTGTCCACTATACTGGCTGCTTCCTGAATAAGCTGCACCCTAGAGAAATGAGAAAGCATGCGCAGTTGTTGCACATGACTCTGACCTGTCACAGAAAAACACACTCTTATTTGGCTTGCATGGAGTTAAATGTCACAGGAATGCAAACCCTTCTCCTGTAAGCACCCTGAAATCTACTGGCCCTTCTGATGGCTACTAGTTCAAGAGAACAACAAAGCTGAAGTCCAAGTCAGTTTCATACAGGTGTGCATACTGCTGCTGCACTGGATTGTGCATGCATGGCGGCCTCCTACGTTTTACTTTCCTGAGTGGGCTGACACAGCATGAGGTCATATATTCATCTCTTCTGCCTAAATGCTGTTTTCTGCAAGCCACCCCTTGAAGAGATATTCTGGTTTTGACAGAAGAAGAGGGAAAGGTGAGCAAGGGGAAAAATAATCCATGAAAAGAAAGCCAGTTCTCACCTGTCCTCCATAATGGCTGCCACCTGAGAAAGATGGACCCTGAAGCAAAGGTGCCAATTATTTCTCTATCAAAAAACTTCTTTAAGAGTTCTTACTCTCTTGTACAGTAAAAGATTGCATAAACACTCAACCTATTTATGTGTTCTATGCCCATTGGGGATGGTCTGTTACATGCAAATCTTCCATAATACCTATCATGAGGTTCATATACCTAGTTTTGTGAGGCTGCCTTTGGCCAGAAAAATCTCTTTTCTCCTCTAATTAGCTCTCCAATATATGGCAGTATATGTTATCAAAGGCCAAGGATGAGTTTGTTAAGGATTTCCCTCCATATTAAGGGCTGTACCATTAGGCAGCACTAGAAACCCTATATATCATCTTTTATTTCACAAGGGTGCAGAATATCTCTTAACAACTCCTGACCTCTCCTGTTACCCTCCTGAGACATACTGCTTCTCTGGTGTCAACTCAACATTTAGCTGAAGAAAGGCAAGTGTCTCATAGGTAGAGGGAAATGAGGAATGCAGTTTGTTTCCAGCTGTTCCTTACTGTTAGGACTAAGACACCATGACAGCAGCAGAAGGGAAATGAGTATAGGATGAGGAGGGCAGGTGGTGGGAGGGTAGAACAAGGCCAGAACTTTGTTTACTGTGATACAACAGAAGCAGTGGCCCTTCAGAGTTTTTATATTGTTTCAGATCATCTCTCTGGATACCTAGTCATCTCTTACCAGATTAATAGAGTTTACTCAAAATGTTGGGGTTTTTTTGGTCAATAGAAAAGTACCAAGGTTTGATGTAGAAGTTGGGTGTTAGGAAGAGAATCTCACCTGTCCTGCATACTGGCTGCCTGCTGAAGAAGGTGAACCCTGAAGAAGGAGAATTAAATTATCTCTATATCCATGTCCCAGTACTCATTTAAACAATGCTCCATATGAAGGAGAGAGACCTAATTTATTTCAGTGTAAAACTGGGAGTGGGCTGAACCAGATGTGTGCAAAAGGGAGGGAGGTTCACCTGCGTTTGCCACGATCCATCAGAAAATACCTGTCCTAAAAACACTCCCATAGCTTTGTATCACATACACTTATAACCACCATATACCTAGCAACAGATTAAACAAAATATGAAAGAAAAGCTAATGTAGAGGAAAACAATGATCAAGTCATTTACACTGATTACTAGCATGCTTTTGTATTTGGTTGATTAAACAAGGATTTCGTTTTGATTCGTCCTTATTCCTTCAGATAATTTGCTTGCATAAAGAAGTGAGATGATAATCCACAGGTTGTTTTCAGCACTTCTGATTCTCAAAAGTGGCTTATATACCATACTTGTAGCATGAAGGGTTTGCTTAATTTCATAATCTGAGAAAGAGAAGTACTCATCTAAGCAACTTTACTTATCCTGAGACAACAGGTAACTGAACCCTGCCTCAAAAGCAAATAGTTTTAATTTCAACAAGACAGGGTGGTGGTGGTGGGTTGTTTTGAGTTTTAATGTCTACAAAAGTATAGCAAATATGCCAGCTAGACAGAAAAAACTGAAGCAGTTGTAACTTTAGGAACATGTTGTTCTGCTTTCACTTGGAAGCATACTGGGCCATGATTTTATACCTAAGTTTTACTACCTCAATCATAACCATGCTAATAACCCTCATAATAGTAGCAGTATTGCACACATGTGTCCAAAATGCAGCAGATTTATTATCAGTCATTTGGGAAATAGATTCTTTAGAAAAGTCTAGGCCTCTCTTAGCAACCAAAAGAAAGTAAGTACTTCAAATCTGCTTTTCATGTCTGGATATTATGAAAGAAAAGCTAATAAAATCAATATCTTTAAAGTGTTCTTTTACACTGAGAACTACCAAGGCTCTTACATAGAGTTGTAAACACTAGAAGGGAAGAATTCTTACCTGTCCACCATACTGGCTGCCTCCTGAGGAAGGTGAACCCTGAGTATCAACAAATAACAAAACTGAAATTTCTTTGCACCCTTTTCATAAAATCATAGAATCATTTCATAAGGCTTTAAACAATTTTGGTCAGCTTTATAGAGTACTAATTCATGTCAGAAAGGTATGACCTCTAGGTCCTGCAGATTTCAGGAGCCAATTGAGTCAACCATGTAGTTCACATTCCCTTTTTAATTAGTCTTAAATGATAGTCTTCATCTGAACTTGTGTTTAACTGCAGTAGCACCAGAATGCTACAGAGAAAACTGAGAAGGCTTCAGATTAAGATAACTAATCCTAAGGCAGACAGCTGGGTAGACAATGAATGAACTACAAGTTTGCATAGGTCAAAATTGCAAAAGAGGAGACTGCTAATGCTTACTTGTCCACCCTATTGGCTGCCTACATAAGAAGATGGCCCCTGAAAAAATACTGAAAGTTAATTCTTTCTGAATGCCTAATTATTTGAGACATCTCGATTCCATTATTTGTTTGTTTGTAACCTTCTCAGAATAAATGCTCTAGTTTTGTTATCCTTGAATTCACAGTATTGCTAGAGAGCAGAGATCACTATGAGGGTTCTGAAGTACTAAATTGAGATAGCTATCTAGAGAACCCTTTACTTGCTAAGAGCAGGATAATGGTAAAACAAATACATAATACAAAATATGAAATGTAAGAGCTTACTTGTCCGCCATACTGGCTGGTTCCAGAGGAATACGAATCCTGTGAGGAATACCAAATAAGTGAATTATCTGTGGTAGGAGTTCATTAAATCAAAACATGACTGTCCCAGGACAAGAGGAGCAAAAGAAGAAGGTGGCAGCGCAGGGAGGTGAGCAGGACTTCACATACATTTTAATAACTCAAGTTCAAGCCTCATGAGGTAACTTGGGGAAATAAGAGTTCCTAAGCAAGGGTGGAAGGCAAAAAACCCTACTGCTTTGTCTGACTTGTTGGGATGGCTAAAGCAATGTTCTTTCAAGTTATTTCTCTGCTCATTTCTGGTGTAGGGCATTTTTTTTAAGTTGGAAAGCTTAATCCTGGCCCAAAACTAGCAGTAAGACTGGTTACCTAACAAGACTCTGAGAACCAGACTAAGCAAGCTTAGTGAAACATCATACATGAAGTCTCTTTAAAGAGAGGAGATGAGATTTGGTTTTCTTCCTAATGGAATTAGGTCCAGGAGGAATCAAAAATGCTACATTTCAATTCTTTTTTCTGTACACCTATTTTTGGTGTGAGCATAATTGTGCAAGCTTCACAAAACCAAGAATTCATTGTGTGCTATTTTTAGGACATAGCACACTCAGTGAGGAATTTAATTTACTGAGGTTTCTCATCTTTAAACGTAGTTCCCATCTGAAAACTGAATTTGACTGAATTTGTGCCTGGCCATCATTTTGGGAAGTGGCAGACTGGTTCTGCTTTTGGAATGAGTGCTTACTTGGCTACTGTACTGGCTGCCTCCAAAAGATGATGAGCCCTGAGGAAAGAAAACGACAAAATAAACCTGTGATTTTGCTTTATCTATTTTAACCCAAAACTTCTGGAAGGACAGTAGTATATAAATTTCTATTGAAAACTTTTGTTTTTTCTCTTTTTTTGCTGCTTGGGTTTAAAATCCACTTAAAATGTGGCCTTCCCTACTTTTCCTGTGCACCAGAACACCTGTCTCAGAGACCTTTCAGAAAGGAAATGCCAATTATTTCACTCAGAGTACTCTGAGCTTCCACAACATCTGCTAAGCTCATTCAGAAGTGAAAATGGTTTGTGTTTAGTATATGATGTTAAGCATCTATCAGAAGCATGTCCTTCTAAATGAAACTGGTTTGTGTTTAGTATATGATGTTAAGCATCTATCAGAAGCTTGTCCTTCAAAATGAAACTGGTTTGTGTTTAGTATATGATGTTAAGCATCTATCAGAAGCATGTCCTTCTAAATGAAGCTGGTTTGTGTTTAGTATATGATGTTAAGCATCTAGCAGAAGTGTGCCCTTCAAAATGAAGCTGATTTGTGTTTAGTATATGATGTTATGGTGTTAAGCATCTATCAGAAATGTGTCCTTCTAAAGGAATGTTAACTGTGTAAAAGGGTCCTGTAATGAAGATACTAAAGACAATGCACCGAGGTAGACTGCAACATATAGCTGGGGGAGAACTAAGATCTACATCCAGTATGCAAAACCCATTCCCCCATGCTGAGGTACTGTGTGCATTAAAGTACAGATCAAGAGTGTGACTTTGAGACAAAACTCCTGATAGTCCCCACTCACTGTAGTTTGTTTGGCATTATGGAGTGGTGTTGGAGTGAATTGGATGCCTTTCAGATTAAAGTAAATTGTAGGCTATGCTCTGGAGCACATTCAGGTAGTAAATGGACTTCTGGTCCATAGGACCTGACCAGAGCATACCCTTCCTGATGTATGGATAGTGTGACCATCAGTTCATCAGCACTGAACTGTTTTACTCTGTAGGGAGTGCAACAAGCCCAGCAGTTTGTTAGAACGTGTCAATGAAGACAAACCCGCTGTGTTTTCTGGCTTTATACACAACCCACCGATTCTGAGCTGCTGTCCAAGGACAGCCAAGTCATTAAAAAGCAAAAAAAGCAGTCTCAGCTAGAAGCTTCAAAAGAAACAAATCCCAACATCAAGAATATGAAGGATGTAGAACATGGGAGGGCTGTAAATGTATACACATTCCTCCTTCCTGCAATGGAGCACAAGGCCAGTCTTACTTATCATGGGATGCATCAGGAGTGTGTCCAGCAGGGCAAGAGAGAGGATTCTCTCCCTTTACTCTGCTCTTCTGAGACACCACCTCAAATACTGCATCCAGTTCTGGTGTCCCCAGAGGGACACAGATCTGTTGGAACAAGTCCAGAGGAGGATATAAAGATGTTCCAGGATAGGCTAAGGGAACTGGAATTGTTCAGCCTGGAGAAGTGAAGACTCCAGGGGGGACCTCAGAGCTGCCTTCCAACACCTGAAGGGATCCTGCAGGATGGCTGGAGAGAGACTTTTTACAAGAGTGTCCACCCACAGGACAAGGGGAAATGGATTTAAATTGAAGGAGAATAGGTTTAGACTGGATCTTAGGAAGAAATTCTTCACCCTGAGGGTGGCAAGACTCTGGAAGGGATTATCCAGAGAGGCTGTGGATGCCCTCTCCCTGGAGATGTTCAAAGCCAGGCTGGATGGGGCCTAGCTGAGAGGCGTCGCTGCTCATGGCAGGGATCTTGGATTAGATGATCTCTAAGGTCTCTTCCAGTCTAAGCTGTTCTATGACTCTGTGATTCTCTTACTTGAGTTGTGAGTGCTGCATGAATGTCCTGTATATGTTCTTCATTGTAACTGTGGAAGGTTATTTTCACACATGTATTACTTCTGTAGGATACTGACTCATTTGAACCTTGCTAGCCATTATATTGACAAAACAAACACAGGGTACACATAAAAGCTGGTGAACATTGCTTACGTTTGCATTGGAATCACTTCTGGCTAAGGTAGGGGATCCACCCTGTAAAGGAGGGTGAAAAGGGAGAAAAATAAAGTAAAAACTAGCCTTTGTCTTTGATCATAAATGAGACAAAACCTTAGGAAGCCTGTTCTATGGAATTTAAAAGGAAGAATATCAGTATCAAATCACACTTACAATTCATTTACCTTTCTTAATTTGCCAAGATAGCAGAGTGCCTTTCCTGGCCTGGAAGGCCAGAAGTGACAGTCTTGTTTTGTTTCTACCCATGACTCATTTCCTAGAATTGCCCAAGGTGCAGTTCTTTACCTACTACATCTCAGTTGACTGCATGTGATTTGCCTTGGGAAGCTTCACACTCTTTAAATAATTCCATCTGGCCTTCAAAGCACAAATGAGAAATGGCTCAGGGTTTGTATTGTTCTGGGATCTTTTGTGTGGTGTGTGGTTGGTTGGGTTTTGTGTGTTTGTATTATTATTATTTGATAAGTCCTGATTCTGAGGCAACTTTTTATGGTTGACAGCTTTGTAGACTTGATGTTATTTTAGCTTTATACTTTTTGTGTTTGTATTGTGTCAATGAATTCTGCTATTCACTGCAATCAATTTTGATTTTTACTTTTCTTAATTTAGAAGGCATACACATCTCTGGAAATACTGCATGGTAACTATACTGCTCAGAGAATGTGATTGCTGCCAGCTTCGGGTGTTCCTAGCTTGTATCTGAAATGGCGTGGCCTGCAGGACTAGGGAAGTGATCGTCCCCATCTACTCAGCACCCAAGTACTGTGTTCAGTCTTGGCTCCCTCACTACAAGGATGCTGAGGTGCTGGAGTGTGTCCAAGGAAGGGCTGTGAAACTAGTGAGATGTCCTTACAAGTCTTGTAAGGAGAGGCTGAAGGAACCGAGGTGGTTTAACATGGAGAGAAGGAGGAGAGGGAAGACTTTATTGCCCTCTACAATTACCTGAAAGGAGGTTCTAGTGCTGTGGGTGTTGGTCTCTACTCCTGAGTAACAAGTGATAGCATGAAGGATATTACCTCAAGATGCACCAGGGGAGATTTAAATTGGATATTAAGAAACATTTCTTGACTGAAGTGATTATCAAGCACTGCAAAAGCCTGCCCAAGGCAGCAGTTGAGGTATTTAAAAGATGAGGGGATGTGGTGCTTATGGGCAATGGTATAGTGATGGACTTGGCAGTGTCAGATTTGTGGTTGGATTCAATGACTTTAATGGTCTCATCCAACCTACAGGATTCTGTGATTCTGAATTCTTCATCTTGGCATAATGACAAACACGTCCTACCATGTCAGTGATGTGCAAGTCACCAAAGGACCAATCAATACAAAATTAAGAGCACATTCAAGTAACTAAATTAGAAATAACCAGGACCACAGATAATTTTGCAGTTAAATCATTTGATAAAACAAAATGTAAAATGAAGAAACAACACTTACAGCACTTGCCCCAGAACAGTCACATCCACCCTGAGAACAATGCAGAAAATATTTCAAATATCAAAATCCCAGGTCTGGATGAGATTCCAGTCACTGCTCAAATTACTCCTACCATCCCAGGTATGCAAGCCATAAAGCTGCATTTATCACTGCTCAAGTGCTCAACCTGACCTGCATGTTCTCTTCATCCTATGCAAACACTCCTGCACTTAACACTCTGATGGGGCAAAAAAACTTCTAGTTTTGATATTTTCTAATGTCTTATCTGCAATCTTTACCCTAAAAACTTTACTCACCAAAAGGAGTAAAAACATCTGAGCATTACTACAGAAGGCAAATGATTTTTTTCCCTAGAGATGTCAGAGCACCTAGAACACATACAGGAATCTTCTCTGCTACAGAAGTTTCAGAAAACAGGTGGTATCTACTCTGATAAAACCAACTGAGAGGTGGCCAAAGGTTCACCATTCAGTGCCTCACTTTCCACATTCACTCTGCATGAAATGTGTAAGAAGGAAAATGTTTAGCACCCAAGCAGGTACAGAAGCTTAAACACAACTGCTGTTCATATTGCTGCTAGTGGCCACTCTGGCCTGCAGGGTGACTGAATGATGTGGAGAAAGAAAACCACGAGTTGCTGGGCCTTTAGTCTGAAGGGACAGTGATGAAGGAAAACAGTTCTTGTGGAGGAAAGATGTGCAAAGTAAATTGTGAGTGCCTGATACTAGGACAAGTGACCAGTGTGGAAAAAGATAAGTATTACCTGTCCACCAGACTGGCTGCCTCCTGAAGGTGAACCCTGTAAAATAGATAAGTAAAAGATTTCCTGTAAGTTTGACATGTATATTTTAATGGAATGTATTGCCTTTTACTCTCTAAACTATCTTTGAAAAGATCTACTTGACTAAGAATCCTTTTTGTTTTTCTATAGAAAAATTAATGAGTATTAAAAAGAAACAGCAGAGTAGTTTGGAAGCTTAGGTAATGCCAATCTGGTAATATTTGCTTGAAATATTTACATCTGGGGGGGAGGGAAGAAAACTCAACATTGCAAAAAAATCTCTCACCTGCCCACCATATTGGCTGCTTCCAGATGAAGAAGAGCCCTGAAAACAATAAAAGTAACTTAATTTATATTTTAAATAGAAGTAACTTAGTTTAGATTAAAAAAAACCCAAAATATGTTAACATTTTTCTGTTCTATTTGGAAGTTTAGTTTTTAAATGTAAATTAATGTCAAATACTTATTACTTTCAGTTTTCCCTGCTGTAGGACCATCCATTAGTATCATAGAATCACAGAATGTTAGGGGTTGGAAGGGACCTGAGAGACTGAAAGGGTTAGGGCTGTTCAGTCTGGAGAAGAGAAGGCTCCGAGGTGACCTCATTGTGGCCTTCCAGTATCTGAAGGGGGCCTACAAGAAGGCTGGGGAGGGACTTCTCAGCATATCAGGTAGTGAAAGGACTAGGGGGAATGGAATGAAGCTGGAGGTGGGGAGATTCAGGCTGGATGTGAGGAGGAAGTTCTTCCCCATGAGAGTGGTGAAGCCCTGGAACAGATTGCCCAGGGAGGTGGTTGAGGCCCCATCCCTGGAGGTGTTTAAGAGCAGGCTTGATGAGGCTCTGGCCAGCCTGATCTAGAGTGGGGTGTCCCTGCTCACGGCAGGGGGGTTGGAACTAGATGATCCTCGTGGTCCCTCCCAACCCTGACTGATACTATGATACCTTGAAAGCTCATCCAGTCCAACCCCCCTGCCCGAGCAGATCACACAGGAACCACATCCAGGCAGGTCTCGACTATCTCCAGAGAGAGACTCCACAACCCCCCTGGGCAGCCTGTTCCAGTGCTCTGTCACCCTCACAGCGAAAAAAAAATATTTCCTCATGCTTCCATGGAACTTCCTCTGCCTCAGCTTCCACCATTGCCTCTTCTGCTGTCATTGGGCATCACCCAGCAGAGCCTGGCTCCATCCTCTGGGCACTCACCCTGCCCATCTTTATAAACATGAATGAGGTCACCTCTCAGGCCTCTCCTCTCCAAGCTCAAGAGCCCTCAGCTCCCTCAGCCTCTGCCCATAAGGAAGATGTTCCATTCCCTTCATCATTTTTGAGTTATACTCTGATCACCCTACTTACAGTTGGAATTTTAGTTGGAGATTCCTCCCAGATAAAAAAAAAAAAGTGCTGTCAGACAATAAGAGAACTCAAGCTTTTGTGTAACAGATAGTACAGGTCAAAAAAACAGAGTTAGTATTTACCTGACCACTGGAGTAGCCACTGCCTTGAGAAGTTGATCCCTGCAAAAAGTAGATGTAATTTGTTATTTTTTTTCCTAAATGGCTCTGGAAAATAAGACTGTGTTGTTGAACAGTCAGATACATTTTGTAAGGCTTTTAAAAACAGTTTGCCAGTTGGTGTCACTAGACATGATGCCCCCATGAGGGTGGTGAGACACTGGAACAGGTTGCCCAGGGAGGTGGTGGAAGCCTCATCCCTGGAGGTTCTAAAGGCCAGGCTGGATGGGGCTCTGGGCAACCTGATCTAGTGGGAAGTGTCCCTGCCCTTGGCAGGGAGGTTAGAACTATATGATCCTTGAGGTCCCTTCCAACCCTGACAATTATTCTATGGTTCTATATGATGGTAAATTCTAGGAGATCAACAATTGGCTGTAATTTACTCATCAGGATAAGTTTGCAACAGACCATTTTAGAAGGGAACTGTAAATAATGAATAAAATACATGCTTACATGTCCACCTGACTGGCTGCCTCCTGGGGAATAAAAATCCTGGAAAAATGTATTGAAATGACATGAAAAAAAAATAGGAAAAGTTCATTTCTTTTGCAGTATGGAAAGATCAGGGTGGAAGCTGAACACTTCTCTTGCTTCTCTACTGTCTTTATTTTTCTCTCATGGATTGCTCAAGAGCAGTTGAAAAAAGATCTTTCTGTATCAAACAGCACATGCCTCTTTGTCTGTTGATAATTGCTCTCTTGAGGAAAGAGATTCTTTTGGACACATTGGTTAAAGAGTTCTTATATATCACCAATAAAGCAATTTCCATGTCTGTGTCACTTGGTTCTCATTAGAATAAATACAATGACTGCCATGTAAGAATGCTAGGAAAATGGAAGCCCTCATAAGTAGGTCATACAGCACAACAAAGCTAAAGGTTTCACTTAGAATTAGTGCTGGACAACTTATGGCATTGAAGCCTTTTGCAGTTAGGCAAGGAGTACAAAAAAGCAGAGGATTCTGAACAAGTGAACTGCAGTCCTGTGTTTGTAAATGGGAGTTTAAGATGCAAGAGCACACACCAGCTTTGGTTGGGATTTCTAGCAGTACTTTAACACTTCAGCCATACCCTCACTCCCTCTGTGCCTGGGAACTTTCTGGCCCACACTGGAAGCTGCCACAGCAGCAGCTTTCACACAGGATTTCATTTAGGTGGCTAGCAGTTGCCAAACACCAGGACAGACACCTCAGTAATATGCAAGGAAGGACATCTTACCCTTTCACTATGATGGCTGCCAGATGTTGAGGAGGAATTCTAAAGAAATATAAAACTCTAGTTATTGCATGGAAGATACTTCTGTGGTTTTTTTCTAAGTAAGGATGGGAGGCAGAGGAAGCTGCTGTTTGTTTGGAAGATGGAAAGATGTAAGCTGTAGGATAAGCAGCATGCTTGCAAGCTCTTTCTCTGCTGTGGTGGTTTAAGTTAACCCCCAGCTAATATGGAGAGAATTACCCCCAGCTCAGTTTGGGATGGAAGCAAATGAAGCTCTATTGCCAAGCAAACTAAAATCTAGAAATACAAAATGCAATGAATATGTACGAAGTATATAACCTATGTACAATATACAGATATTTGCAATTTATAAACAACACAAACTCCTCAGACCCCCCTGGATGGCTCCAGGGGGACTGTTCACCTCCTCCCCCACTCCTTCCCTCCTTCCCATTACCTCACACAGTAGTCAAAACTGAGGTACTCTGGTAAGACCACGGAGGAGAGAGAGAGAAGTTGCAAGCAGAAGCGACAAGAAGAGAGAAAGGACTGTTTATGCCTCTGCTTTATATCCCCATTAGCAATCCAATGAATTGTATAGACCTTGGCATTATTTTCCTTTTACATCCAATGGTAATTTGTTTTACTTTCAGTCTTTTCAGTCAGGGACTAGGCTAAAGTTCCCCCGTCAAACTGTAACATCTGTTCATTTCAGGAGAATGGCATTTCTTTATTTGGAAAGTTGGGTCCTGGTACAGCATAACAAAGAAGTAAAATCACACTTTAATGTATATATTTTTTCTCTTAGGATGCTCTAGGGTAAAATATCAGAATTGAAAAACTGTGTACCTCTTGTGAGATCACAGTGGTACATGGCAATGTTGTTATACCTTAGTTTCTTTCAGAGGTACCCTTTGCAGAATCCTATTTTAGCTTTGCTGAATATCTTCAAGAATATTTTCTTACAGTAACTGACACACTATACTTGTGGCTGAAGTGCACAGCTGAACTTATCAGAATTGGTGGAGAACACTTTCCTACTAACCAGGACACTGGGAAACAGTACAAATCCAGTTCAAGTACAAACAATTACTCAAGACTCCAAGCTCTATTAGAATTAGAAGGAAATACACCACATTCAGGAGAAAAGGCAGGTTCTTAAACAGAAATGCAAGCAGGTCTCAACACACCACATGCAAGCAGACCATTCCCATGCAATATATAGATGAAAGAACCTGCATCTTATGTGTGGCGTTGGAAAAACATAAAGAAGTGCATTGTGAATTGGAAGTGGAGAGAGAGGTTAACTAGTCTGCAGCACTGATAAGGGAGGTTGCATTGTAGAAGGAATGAGATAATGATTAAGGGTGAAATGCAACGTGTCTTCTCAAAATAAACAACAACATAAACCAACACCAAACCCACCAACAAACCAACCCAAGGAAATGTTGAATTTTAAGAGTAATTACTTTTAAAAGTCTTAATTTGTGGGAAGTTTTTCCATTTGGGTAATTCCTGTATCTGGGTCAGGGCAATCCCAGGCACTGATACAGGCTGGGCAGTGACTGGCTTGAGAGCAGCACTGAAGAAGTTGACTTGGGGATGATGCTGGATGAGAAGCTCAATATGAGCTGCCAGTGTGCACTTGCAGCCCAGAAAGCCAGCTAGAGCCTGGGCTGCAGCAAGAGAATTGTGGCCAGCAGAGCCAGGGAGGTGATTCTCCACCTCTGCTCCACTCTGGTGAGACCCCCACCTGGAGCACTGTGTCCAGTTCTGGAGCCCTTATTACAAGAATGATCTGGAGATACTGGAATGTGTCCAGAGAAGGGCCACAAGGATGATCAGGGGGCTGGAGCTCCTCTCCTGTGAGGACAGACTGAGGGAGTTGGGGCTGTTCAGTTTGGAGAACAGAAGACTCTGAGGAGACCTTATTGTGGCCTTCCAGTATCTGAAGAGGGCTACAAGAAATCTGGTGAGGGACTTTTTAGGGTGTCAGGGAGTGAAGGGATCCAAGCTAGAGGAGGGGAGATTTAGATTAGACATTAGGAAGAAGTTCATTACCATGAGGGTGGTGAGACACTGGAACAGGTTACCCAGGGAAGTGATGAAAGCCCCAGCCCTCGAAGTTTCTAAGGCCAGGCTGGATGTGGCTCTGAGCAACCTGTTCTAGTGTCTCTGCCCATGGCAGAGGTGTTGGAACTAGATGATCCTTGAGGTCCCCTCCAACCCTGACAATTCTGTGATTCAATGTAATTGGTATGAGAGTTCACAATAGTAAGCATATATGGAATATAATCTTAAGGAAATAAATCACATGAAAGAACCCTTAGGAACAAGAATGGTTGACCTGACATGCAGATAATATTGTTCTTTTCATTAAATCAGTGCTATTTTTTCACATCAACTCAGTGATTGCTGAAAGGAAGGAGTATCCAGTTGTTTTGTACACCGTGAGTATATACTGCTATTGAGATTTGAGGGAAATTGTGAAAAGAGCTTTCTTTCCAAATGCTAGGGCTATGACCCAATTAAAACAAAAAAGAAGTATGATTGTTACAAGTCAGAATGGTCCTCACTGCAATTTTCATTGGCCAAGCCCTTATCGTTCCACAGCACAACAACGTGACAAAGTTTAAATCTGCCAGTGGCAGAACAAGAGGACACAGTCTCAAGCTGTGCCAGGGGAAATTTATCCCAAGGTGAGGAGAAAGTTCTGCACAGAAAGAGTAATTGGACATTGGAATGCCAATGCCCAGGGAGGTGGTGGAGTCACCGTCCCTGGAGGTGTTCAAAAAAGGATTGGATGTGGTGCTTGAAGCTATGATTTAGTTGTCAGGAGGTGTTAGGTTGGACTTGATGATCTCTGAGGTCTTTTCCAACCTGGTTGATTCTATGATTCTGGGATTTTCATTTTTGTATAGAAAAGTATAATTTCATAACAGTAATTGCAGAAAGTTATTAAGAACAACATAAATGATTAGAAGGTATAGTGAAGAAGCTTTGGGAAATAAGATGGTGAGCTAAGGTAGATGTGCCTGTAAGCACACTTTGAGAAGGTAGCAAATTCTGCTATACTTGAGAAGAAGTGCTTACGTTGTCATCAGCTCCTTCACCTCCTATGGAAGGTGAATCCTGTAAAACAACAGAAACCCACATTTATTTTCATATAAAAAGGTCTCTTACATGATCTTGTGGAGAATATAAAACAGAAGAAACAACATGAACAGCCACTTAGAATACTCATTTTACTTAAACCAGGGAGTATGCAAGGAAAGAGAAAATACAGGAGTTTACCTCTTGCTTAAGCAGAATGATTTTAAAACCAAACCAAACCAGCCTTGTAAACATGCATTTTTACAAGGAAAAAATTTAGAGGAAGGTGCTATACAAAATTAATTGTAACAGGATCACAGGATATTAAGGGTTGGAAGGGACCTCTGGAAATCTTCGAGTTCAAGCCCCCTGCCACAGCAGGACCACAGAATCTAGCACAGGTCACACAGGAATGCATCCAGAAAGGGCTGGAAAGTCTCCAGAGAAGACTCCACAACCTCTCTGGGCAGCCTCTTCCAGTGCTCTGTGACCCTCACAGTGAAGAAGTTCCTCCTCATGTTGAGGTGGAACCTCCTGTGCTGTAGTTTCCATCCATTGCCCCTTGTCCTATCATAGGGCACAAGTGAGCAGAGCCTGTCCCTTCCTTCCTGACCCCCAGCCCTCAGATGTTTATAGACATTGATTAGATGCCCTCTCAGTCTTCTCCTCTCCAGACTAAACAGCCCCAGGTCCCTCAGCCTTTCCTCATCAGGCAGTGCTCCAGTCCATCATCCATATAGCTCTCCATTGGACTCTCTCAGGCAGATCCCTGCTGCTCTTAAAATGGGCTGCCCTTACATTTTAAGATCCCATCAGCTACACTTTCTAGATTCTGCACTAAAGGCAGGAACAAAGACAGTGGTTTATGCAAAAGCCAATCTGGATTCTGTGCTCTATTTTTTCATACAGATTTCTGTGTGACTACAGACCAGTCAGCCTCACCTCTATCCCTGGAAAGATGATGGAGCAGCTCATCCTGGAGGTCATCTCTAACCACAAGGAAGACAAGAAGGTTATCTGGAGTAGCTAACATGGATTTACCAAGGGGAGATCCTATCTGACTAATCTGATAGCCTTCTATGAAATTATGACCGAATGGATAGATGAGGGAAGAGTATATCATCATATATCTTGACTTCAGTAAAGCTTTTGATACTGTCTCCCATAACATCCTCGTAGAAAAGCTCAGGAGATGTGGCATAGAGGGCTGGTCCATGAAGTGGGTTGTAAACTGGTTTGATGACAGAGTTCAGAGGGTTGTCATCAGTGGCACAAAGTCAATTTGGAGGTCTGTGGCCAGTGGTATTGCCCAGGGATTAGTACTGGGTCCAGTTTTGTTCAAGATCTTGATCAATGACCTGGCTGAGGGGATTGAGCGTACCCTCAGCAACTTCCTGATGATACAAAACTGGAGGGTGGCTGACACCCCTCATGCTGTGCTGCCATCCAATGTGACCTGGACATGCTGAGGGCTAGGTGCAGGCAAACCTCATGAAGTTCAATAAGGACAAGTGCAGGGTCCTATATCTGGGGAGGAATAACAGCAGGCACCAGGACAGGTTAGGGGCTGCCCTGCTGGAAAGCAACTCCATCGAGAAATGGGACAGTAATGTGCTCTTGTGGCCATGAGAGCCAATGGGATCCTGGGATGCATCAAAAAGGCTGTGTCCAGCAGGTCTAGGGAAGTTCTTCTACCTCTCTATTCTGCCCTGCTGAGACCACACCTGCAATCCTGTGTACAGCTTTGGGCTCCCAAGATCAAGAGAGACAGAGACAGATCCAACAGAGAGCCAAGAGGTTGTTTAGGGGACTTGAGCATCTCCCCTATGAAGAGAGACAGAGAGCCCTGGGGCTGTTAAGTCTGGAGAAAAGAAGAGAAGACTAAGAGGGGATCTCATCAATGTGTATAGACATCTGAGGGATAGGTGTCATGTGGAGGGGGCCAAGCTCTTTTAGGCAGTGCACAGTAATAAGACAAGGAACAACAGGTACAAGCTTGAACATAGAAGATTTCACCTCTACATGAGGAGAAGCTTCTTTACAGTGAGGGTGACAGAGCATTGGATCAGGCTGTCCAGAGAAGTTGTGGAGCCTCCTTCTCTGGAGACTTTCAAAATTCACCTGGATGCATTCCTGTGCAGACTACCCTGGGTGATCCTGCTTTGGCAGGGGGGTTGGACCCAATGATCTCTTGAGGTCTCTTCTGACCTCTAATAAACTGCGAGACTGTGATACTGTGGTTAAAATGTGTTGCTACACAAAACTTCAGATGGTCCCTACAGAACAACCCCACAATTCACATCAGTAAATACAGATTTCAGACACATTATGTTCATTCCCCTGGGCTTTTAACAGTTTTTGCATAAATAAGTGCACTAATTCTGTTCCTTTCGAAGGAGCTAATGCACAAGGAATGAAATGATTAAAGCACTGAATTGTCACAGCGGCACAGTAAGCAGGACAGTCTGTATAGTATGTCACCTTCCCTCCAATATCACAGTATCACAGTATCACTTAGGTTGGAAAGGACTTCGAGGATCATCGAGTCCAACCTATCAACACAGACCCCATGACTAGACCATGGCACCAAGTGCCACGTCCAATCTCCCCTTGAACGCCTCCAGGGTCGATGACTCAACCACCTCCCTGGGCAGCCCGTTCCAATGACGAATGACTCGCTCGGTGAAGAACTTCCTCCTCACCTCAAGTCTAAACCTCCCCTGGCACAGCTTGAGACTGTGTCCTCTTGTTCTGGTGCTGGTTGCCTGGGAGAAGAGGCCAACCCCTTCCTGGCTACAACCACCCTTCAGGTAGTTGTAGAGGGCAATGAGGTCACCCCTGAGCCTCCTCTTCTCCAGGCTAAACAATCCCAGCTCCCTCAGCCTCTCCTCATAGGGCTTGTGTTCAAGGCCTCTCACCAGCCTTGTTGCCCTTCTCTGGACACGTTCAAGTGTCTCAATGTCCTTAAACTGAGGGGCCCAGAACTGGACACTGGACTCAAGGTGCGGCCTAACCACAGCAGAGTACAGGGGCACTATGACCTCCCTGCTCCTGCTGGCCACACTATTTCTAATGCAGGCCAGGATGCCATTGGCCCTCCTGGCCACCTGGGCACACTGCTGGCTCATATTCAGGTGGCTGTCAATCAGCACCCCCAGGTCCCTCTCTGTTTGGCAGCTCTCAGCCACTCCGACCCCAGCCTGTAGCTCTGCATGGGGTTGCTGTGGCCAAAGTGAAGCACCTGGCACTTGGACTTGTTGAATGCCATCCCATTGGACTCTGCCCATCTGTCCAGTCGGTCGAGGTCCCTCTGCAGAGCCTTTCTACCCTCTAACTGACTAACATCTGCCCCTAACTTTGTGTCATCTGCAAACTTGCTGATGACTGACTCTACCCCTTCATCCAGATCATCGATGAGTATGTTGAAGAGGACAGGGCCCAGCATTCGTAATTGTAAAGGGATGAATGAAAACAAAGACTAAAAAAAAGGGAAAGTGGCATTCCCATGGTTCTCCACTTAAATGTATTTGAAATATAGAACCCAGTGCAGATAACCAATAGAGCAGAGTTAACTTTTGATATATGAGTATTTACCTGGCCATAAGACCCAGCACCACCGTATGAGGATGAGCCACCCTGTTTAGAAAAGAGAAATTATTTTCATATTGCAGACAAATAATTATTTGCTTTTTGTTTTGTTTTTTTAAACTTGGATTCCTACTTCAGAGATCTCCTTCCAGGAAGATTTGAAAAGTATTAATGTTTACTCAGTTATCAGAATGTCTGGTGAGCCACACGTAACTATGCCCCTGGTAAAACTAATGCAACTTATTAGGAATTCAAGTTCTATTTCCACTTTTGCAGAGAGCTTCATCTTGTTGATAATTCAAAGCTGACATTGCAGAGCAAAATAACATTTAACATGGAGGCACTCCCCCTGAATACTTCAAGAGTGCTTAGTTGAAAATATATGCGAATTAACTCTGCAAACGAACAAAAGACCTTCGTTAAAATACAGTGAGAGGCAAAATACAGAACATATTGGTGTATAGGAGGGAAGAGTATGGGCCCCCACCACCATTTATATAAACAGAGTATTTACCTGGCCATAGGATTCACTGCTGCTGTCATAGGCAGAAGAGCCTCCCTGTAGACAAAATGTTAGAGTTTCTCTTACTTTGCTTCCCCTAAGAAAGAATTTTCTGTCTTTCAAGGGGAGTGTAGGAATGCAAATAAGAGAGGTCTGCCTCATCTTTACAAAGAAGGAAGAACATTTACCTGTCCATAAGATCCACCAGGATAGAAAGACCCTCCCTGTACAGAAAAGAAAAACATTTACTGGTTTATATCTGAAACATCCTCTTGGGGAAGACCTCTGGACTGCTCCTGTGCAGGGACAGTGGCCAGAATATTTACCTGGTTACCAGAGTAAGAGCTGTGGGAAGAATCTGGGCCCTCCTGAAAGGAAAGCATGGATCAGCTGTGCTCTGGCAAAGGAGTGCTTGAATATCATTGTATTCAGTTATCTCTTTACACCCTTTCTCCCAATACTCAGCTAACATTTATGTGCCAAAATAAAGACCAATATTGTTAATATAGAAGAAGCCTTCTGGTGGTAATTTTCTTAGTCTCCTGAGCTGTGAATTCTGCAAGGACACTACACATATTATTCTGTACTATTCTCTGTCAAAGCTTGCAGCACTAAGTTACACCAGGGGGAACTTAAGTGTTCTGCTCTATGAGACAACTGCCAGATCTATGATTCTAGCATGTCATAGCACCTACAGTATTGGGAGTCTAGGAACTAGGATGATGGGAGCCTGTGCTCTCCTGGTAGAGGAGGAAGAACTACTACCTGTCCATGGTATCCTCCAGGATAGAAGGAAGGCCCTCCCTGTACAGAAGACAGAATGGGTTACTGGTTTAGATTTGGCTATTCCTTCAGGGAAGGCTCTAGGTGGAAAATGCAATTAACACCCACAATGATGGGAGTCTAGGAAATGGAATGATGGAAGTGTGTGTTATCCTGCTAGAGGAGGAAAAGCAACTACCTGTCCATAGGATCCTCCGGGATAGAAGTAAGGCCCTTCCTGTGCAGAAGACAGAATGGGTTACTGGTTTAGATTTGGATGTGCCTTCAGGGAAGGCTTTAGGTGGAGTTTCTGAATGGGGCATTTTATTTGCATGTTTACCTGGTTGCCAGAATACGTGCTGTGTGAAGAACCTGGGGCTCCCTGAAAGGAAAACACAGGCTAGCTCTTTCTTTCCAAGAGGATGGTGTAAATAATGTGCCTGACTCTTCCCTCAGGCCAGCACTGTTAAAGCACAAGGAACCTTTCATCCCTGCTTTTCTTATGTGGATGAGAGATCATTCCACAGAAGCTACAAACACTATTTGGTCTTTTCCTCTGACAGAGTCATGTTGCAAGGTACAAACTGTTGATTCAATTCCTTGCTGTTGTATTTCAGAACAGCCACTATATGAGGACTACAGGGATGTAGGTAAGAGAGGTCTGCCTCATCTTTACAAAGAAGGAAGAACATTTACCTGTCCATAAGATCCACCAGGATAGAAAGACCCTCCCTGTACAGAAAAGAGAAACATTTACTGGTTTGTATCTGAGACATTCTCTGGGGGAAGACCTCTGAGCTGCTCCTGTGCAGGGACAGTGGCCAGAATATTTACCTGGTTACCGGAGTAAGAGCTGTGGGAAGAATCTGGGCCCTCCTGAAAGGAAAGCATGGATCAGCTGTGTTCTGGCAAAGGAGTGCTTGAATATCATTGTATTCAGTGTGTATCATTGTATTCACCTTGAATATTCATTGTATTCAGAAAGGGTGTACCCTTTCTCCCAATACTCAGCTAACATTTATGTGCCAAAATGAAGACATATACCAATATTGTTAATATAGAAGAAGCCTTCTGGTGGTAATTTTCTTAGCCTCCTGAACTGTGAATTCTGCAAGGACACTACACATATTATTCTGTACTGTTCTCTGTCAAAGCTTGCAGCACTAAGTTACACCAGGGGGAATTTAAGTGTTCTGCTCTATAAGACAACTGCCAGATCTATGATTCTAGCATGTCATAGCACCTACAGTATTGGGAGTCTAGGAACTAGGATGATGGGAGCCTGTGCTCTCCTGGTAGAGGAGGAAGAACTACTACCTGTCCATGGTATCCTCCAGGATAGAAGGAAGGCCCTCCCTGTACAGAAGACAGAATGGGTTACTGGTTTAGACTTGGCTATTCCTTCAGGGAAGGCTCTAAGTGGAAAATGCAATTAACACCCACAATGATGGGAGTCTAGGAAATGGAATGATGGAAGTGTGTGTTATCCTGCTAGAGGAGGAAAAGCAACTACCTGTCCATAGGATCCTCCGGGATAGAAGTAAGGCCCTTCCTGTGCAGAAGACAGAATGGGTTACTGGCTTAGATTTGGATGCGCCTTCAGGGAAGGCTTTAGGTGGAGTATCTGAATGGGGCATTTTATTTGCATGTTTACCTGGTTGCCAGAATACGTGCTGTGTGAAGAACCTGGGGCTCCCTGAAAGGAAAACACAGGCTAGCTCTTTCTTTCCAAGAGGATGGTGTAAATAACAATGTGCCTGACTCTCCCCTCAGGCCAGCACTGTTAAAGCACAAGGAACATTTCACCCTGCTTTTCATATGTGGATGAGAGATCATTCCACAGAAGCTACAAACATTATTTGGTCTTTCCCTCTGACAGAGTTATGTTATAAGTTACAAACTGTTGATTCAATTCCTTGCTGTTATATTCCAAAACAGCCACTATATGTGGACTACAGGGATGTAGATAAGAGAGGTCTGCCTCATCTTTACAAGGAAGGAAGAACATTTACCTGTCCATAAGATCCACCAGGATAGAAAGACCCTCCCTGTACAGAAAAGAGAAACATTTACTGGTTGGTAGTTGAATTGTTCTCTCAGAGAAGGCTTTTAGGATGTTCCTGTGCAGACACAGAGTCTGTACATGATAGGAGTCTGTGTTACCCTGGGAGTGAAGGAAAAACAACTACCTGGCCATAGGATCCTCCGGGATAGAAGACAGGCCCTCCCTGTGCACAAGACAGAATGGGTTACTGGTTTAGATTTGGATGTGCCTTCAGGGAAGGCTTTAGGTGGAGTATCTGAATAGGGCATTTTATCTGCATGTTTACCTGGTTACCAGAATATGTGCTGTATGAAGAACCTGGGGCTCCCTGAAATGAAAACAGAAACTAGCTATTTTCTTGCAAACTTGGCTTTGCTGAATCCGTTTCTGAACTATTCTCCTTTGAAATCACAGCTTCAAAGAGAACATTGCTGCTATCATTTGAAAAGGAGCACTGGTTATTTATGACAGAGATAAGACAACTTTTAGCAAGTATTTTTCTGTTCAAATTATAAGAGCTTCTCACTTTTTCGAGTCACAAAATCCTATGTCCTACCTGGTGGAGTCTGCATTGCAAGTGTTATAGATGATCATGGCCCTGATCATCTTTTTTTAAAACCTCCAAAGTACTGAAACTCCAAATATAAATGGGGTTTAAGAGTGCAGATTTTTCAGCTCAACACTTACAGGAGAAGATTCTTTAACAGCACATAACATCTATTACTGCTGTCACATCCCCTCCGTATTCCAAAAAGACCAAGTGTTATTCTCTGATTAAACTACTTCCTCAGAGACTATTTGGAGTCTGAGCTCATCTTTAGGTGAAGCTAAGAGAAACAGTGAAATATTTGAAGTGTGAGGATCCACATAAGGAAAGCCATTGTTTCCTTTGAAACAACATGGTTTTAATATGTATAGCTTTGGCTTTTAGTTTATAAGTCTTCTCTAGGTTTTAAGAGACCTTCCTGTAAGTCAATTTTCAAGTTTCAGGAGAAAAAAAATAAAGCTTTTTACTGGGTTTTTTTCTCCTGGGCTGAAGAATCTTCAAGGAAGTAGATGTCTCTTTTATGTAACATTTATGAATGCTGGTTTATTTATGTTCTTTTTTTTGGCTCCGAAGAGTGAACCTGCCTATCATGGCCAACCTGCTTCCATGCTAATCTCAGGCAGTGCTACTGCCATGTGCAAAGGACTGACCCTAGAGAGAAAATTAAAATGACTCTAGTTTTCAGATCAGTGTATTCCTTTGCAAGCATTGCTGAACTTTACTCTTGGGTGAAAATAAATGTCAAGATTATTGGTACCCATTTTAGCATAAATGAATCAGCTGATATTATCACAAACTGAAATGCAAATCTCTGTTGTATCAGAGGGGAGGCATCAGCACTGAGAACTGGTTTTCTAATGTCCAATTCAGATGTCTTATGTAATTCACAATGAAAATGTTTGCTTGATAGCAACTAAATGCACTGTCCTCCCCGTGGCCAAGCTGTGGTGGCTTGCCACTGAAAACTAAGCCTCCTTTTTGCACCAAATTAAGAATGCAAAGAAAAAGGCCCTGTAAGAATGGAAATTTGCATAAAGATGTCTACTTCTTCCCTTGTGAATGGATTTGCTTATACAACATTAAAATCACACAACAAAGTATCTCCTCAATGAAGTTGAAATGTTAGTTATTTTAACAGACTAAGTTATATTTTATATCATAGAATCACAGAAATATCAGGTTGGAAAAGACCCTCAGGATCACCAAGTCCAACCCAGAACCCTACTCTACAAGGTTCATCCCCAAACCGTATCCCCAAGCACCACATCCAAACCACCTTTAAACACAGCCAGGCATGTTTACTGCTCAGCCTCATTTCAGTCTGGAGAAGAGAAGGCTCTGAGGAGACCTTATTGTGGCCTTCCACAATCTGAAGAGGGCTACTAGAAAGCTCGTGAAGTACTTTTTGGGGTGTGAGGTAGTGATAGGACTGGGGGGGAATGGAGCAAAACTAGAAATGGGTAGATTCAGATTAGATGTCAGACGTTCTTCGCCATGAGGGTGGTGAGACACTGGTACAGGTTGCCCAGGGAGTCTTCTCCATAGAGGCTTTTAAGGCCAGGCTGGATGTGGCTGTGAGATACCTGCTGTAGTGTGAGGTGTCCCTGCTCATGGCAGGGGGTTTGGAACTGGATGATCCTTGAGGTCCCTTCCAACCCTGACAATTCTGTGATTCTATATGATCAGTTTATCTTGTGCATCATGATTCACAGACCATAAAGTTGCAGTGATTCCCTTTACGAGAGAGAATAGTTTAAATGTCAATTTAAGAGATTATTATTAGATAATGTCTTTTGATTTATCAGGTGTTGTCATTTTAGTCACAATATCTTATTGCACCAGTGAGAAGGACAAGGAACCTAAGCCAGATGTGATTAAATTCTGTGGTTATTACAGGAAATGTTGATTCTGGCTTTGGAAAGTAATGAGTAACCAGCACATAGCAGTCAATGGGCAGGGCATCTGGATTACCAAGCACAGCTGCAGAAAGTTAGAGGCCAAATGTTAAGTGTGCAGCTAAAATAAAGCCTGGGTCCTTCTTCCATTTCATTACATAAAATTTCATCCATACTGAGGAAGTTATCAACAATGTTTAGTGTTACCCAAGTGTCCATACATACTAGGGAATTAACTCAAAACACTCCATCATGTGGATGCAAATGTAATCGCAGAAAAAGAATTACCTGTCTGCTGCCAGTGCTTCCATCAGGACAAATGCAACCACCCTACAATTAAAAAAAGAAACAACAAACAATTATTGCATTGGGGAAGTTTCACTTGTAAAACTGTGTTTAAAGGTGTGGCAGTTTGAGGCTATGGCTCCCCAGAGAGGTTGTGGAGTCTCCCTCTCTGGAGACTTTCAAGACCCATGTGGATGCATTCCTGTGCAACCTGTGCTAGATTCTATGGTTCTGCTCTGGCAGGGATGTTGGACTCAAAGATCTCCAGAGGTCTCTTCCAACCCCTAACATCCTGTGACCCTGTGTACCTTTAAGAATGCCACAGTGTTGAGACCTCCAGTGTCCAGTGTGTCCAGCCCAGTGGGTGGACACAGGAAACAGTGTATTTCTTCCCATAAATCCTGCATCCCTATAAATCTGGCTGCAAAGTTATTTTCCTCCCTTTTCTCCTTGCCTCTCTACTCCCAGGAATGATGTCCAGGTTCTTATCTCCTGCAGGGGAGTGAGGCCTGGCTGTTGGCCTTGGCAGTGCTGCCAATTAGGCTGTGGCAACTCGAACTGGGGCCTGGAGGTGCCAAGCTGAATTTTGTGCTGCATCACGATGCCTTTGTGGTATGGAGGAGAAGAGACAGGCCTTGGTAGGGAGGGGGCATGAAAGCCTGGGTTGGTTGGCCTGGTGTAAAGGGCATTGTGTGTGAAGCTTTGGCTTGCTGTGGCTTTTCTTTGTATTTTGTATGCTTTGCTATGCTCACCACTATGTAACTGTAGCACTGTAGTTTGTGAGCAGCCTTCCCTTTTAAAACTTCCCATCATTATCCAATCCACTGTGTAAGCCTTATTCTTTTGCCCCTTTTGGAGCAATAGAGCAATCTGTCTGCTTGTTAATCACGACAGATTAATTTGGTGCATTGCCCAGGAAACAAAATGATTTTAAATTAATGGCTTTTGGATTGGAGAAGTACTGAACTGGAAAAGTTAAAATGGATTTCTGGGTGCTTTTGGTTTTGTTGCTTCAGCCTGTTACAAATTTGGTTCATCACAGGCTGGTAGACCTTCTATCTTACCACTTTTTTTTGGCCAGTTTGGGATGTGGTGAAAGAGTGGCTTAAGGCTTTACCAAAGTGTTTGTATGAGTATCTTATGGGTCCTGACAGGCTACAGGGCTATAGAATAGCTCTGACTTTCCTATGCCTGGGTTTGATTTGGAAGTTAGACTGATGCTGTGTCTCTCAGAGCTATTTCCCAAGGACAGATGCATCATCAAGAGGCTAGTCAAGAGTACAGAGAATTGCCATTGTGCTCTCACCAGCAAACCATTGTGTGAAACTGAAACAGTGTTAAGAATTGATTTCAGAGAGCCATTTTAGATGAAGTTAATCTGACTAGGGTCACTCCATTTGCAATTTAATACAAAACATCATTAAACCCCCATGCAAAACCACTGGACTTTAACTCTGATTCTCAATTTAATTACTTAAATTACCAGGAAGCTATTTGGACAAGATCAGATAAAAATAAGAGAAAATCCTGACCTGATTACTTGATCCACCACCAGTTGCAATAAATGATCCACCCTGTGAAGAAACCAAATATTGTAAGCAGATAAACACTTTGTGCTGCCTCCCTGTACTAGGGATTTATGTTTGTTCATAACTCTCTGCCTCAGTCATTGTCAAAATGTAAATTTGGATGAAATTTAATTAAGGTACTGGATACAATATCCAGGGAATGGGTATCAGGAAAGCTAATTTAATGAAATTCAACAAGGGCAAGTGTAGAGCCTTGCACCTAGGAATGAATGACCCCATGGATCAGTATATGTTGGGGACTGATCTGTTGGAGAGCAGTGAAGGGGAAAAGGACCTGGGGGTCCTAGTGGATGGAGGTTGACCATGAGCCAGCAATGTGCTCTGGTGGCCAAGCAGATCAATGCCATTCTGGGGTGGATTAGAAGGGCTGTGGTTAGTAGGTCAAGACAGCTACTCCTCCCCCTCTAGTCTGCCCCGGTGAGGCCACATCTGGAATATTGTGTCCAGTTCTGTGTCCCTCAGTTCAGGAAGGACCTCAGGGAGCTGCTTGAAAGAGTCCAGTGCAGAGCCACAAAAATGATTAAGGAAGTAGAACATCATCTTTATGAGGAGAGACTGAGGGAGCTGAGGGCTCTTGATCTTGGAGAGGAGGAGCCTGAGAGGTGACCTCATTCATGTTTATAAAGATGTGAGCAGATGCCCAATGCCAGCACAAGGGGCAATGGTGGAAGTTGAGGCATAGGAAGTTCCATGAAAAAATGAGGAAAAATGTTTTCCCTGTGAGGGGGACAGAACACTGGAACAGGCTGCCCAGGGTGGGCTGTGGAGTCTCTCTGGAGATATTCAAGACCTGCCTCAATGTGGTTCCTGTGTGATCTGCTCTAGGTGCTCCTGCTCTGGCAGAGGGGTTGGACTGGATGAGCTTTCAAGGTCCCTTCCAGCCCCTAACATTCTGTGATTCTGTAATTAAGAAAATTTACTCTCTGGAGCTGAGAAATCTGATGGTACTATTGAATTAGACTTCAAACTCTGAGACTGAGGACTACGCTTGTGTTACATTGACATAAGGCTCGGCACAGCGGGATTCCAAATCTCTGGGGAGCTGGTGAGTATCAATACCAGTAAGAAAAATAGAATCAGGCACCATTCTGGATCAGTTAAATTTCATGCAACTCTACAACGTGTGCACTGCTGCACCAGCACATATGTCTACAGAATGTGGAAGTTGGACTTGCTTTTGTAACAGAAGTACATAGTCACTAAGATGAACCTTGGTGCTAAATTGAAAATGAAGCAGAATTACCTATCTGGTCATTCTGCTCACTAGAGCAGGAGTGATTCTAAAGAAAGATCCTAAAGCTATTTCTTAGTGCTTTGGAAACAAAAACGTTATGTAAGAAAATACCTGCAATGCTTGGCTGCTTAGAGGAGTGAAGGATCAGAGGAAACAGCACGTTCTGGCCCTGTCATCATTATTTACAATGATCCAAAATTACAACATTACAGGGAAAAATGAATAGAATAGACCAGACCAGACTGGAAGAGACCTTCAAGATCATCGTGTCCAACCTATCATCCAACACCACCTAATCAACTAAACCATGGCACCAAGCACCCCATCAAGTCTCCTCCTGAACACCTCCAGTGATGGTGATTCCACCACCTCCCCAGGCAGCCCATTCCAATGGGCAATCACTCTCTCTGTGTAAAACTTCCTCCTAACCTCCAGCCTAAACCTCCCCTGGTGCAGCCTGAGACTGTGTCCTCTTGTTCTGCTGCTGGTTGCCTGGGAGAAGAGACCAACCTCTGCCTGTCTACAACCTCCCTTAAGGTAGTTGCAGAGAGAATGCTGCCAAATCAAAGCAGCATCCTTCAGCACAGGTAAGTTAGTGCAACCCAATTTTCAGAAATGAAATATGAATGATCAGAAAGCTCCTTGCAAGGAGATCTTGCAGTAGACACTACGTGATTACCTGGAGGTTAGTGTGGCTGCTGTTTGAAGTAGAAGATTCATTCTGTGAGGAAACAAGAAGTTAATAATTTATTTATTTATTTAAAACGGCAATAAATTAAAAAAAACACCACCCAACATTAAAAATTAAATATATAAAAAAAATAAAATAGGTTGTTCCATTGGGAAAGATTAGATAGATTGTTCTATTGGGCCCCTCAGTTTAAGAAGGACATCGAAGCACTTGAGCGTGTCCAGAGAAGGGCAACAAGGCTGGGGAGAGGCCTTGAGCACAGCCCTGTGAGGAGAGGCTGAGGGAGCTGGGATTGTTTAACCTGGAGAAGAGGAGGCTCAGGGGTGACCTCATTGCCCTCTACAACTACCTGAAAGGTGGTTGTGGCTGGGAAGGGGTTGGACTCTTCTCCCAGGCAACCAGCACCAGAACAAGGGGACACAGTCTCAAGCTGTGCCAGGGGAGGTTTAGACTCAAGGTGAGGAGGAAGTTCTTCACCGAGCGAGTCATTCGTCATTGGAATGTGCTGCCCAGGGAGGTGGTGGAGTCACCATCCCTGGGGGTGTTCAAGAGGAGATTGGATGTGGCACTTGGTGCCATGGTCTAGTCATGAGGTCTGTGTTGATAGGTTGGACTCGATGATCCTCGAGGTCCTTTCCAACCTAAGTTATACTGTGATACTGTAACTACCTAACTCTAAACAGAATACTCTGCTGTGGAAACTAGATCCTTGTTCTCCTCTTTGTAGGCAATACACCAAGAAGCTGTAACACCACCAGTAATTTAGACACAGTCACAGGAGTGGCTTACCTGTGTATCATAGTCTCTTTTGCTCAAAACATGGGATGTATCCTGTAAAGAACAAAGACATCTCATATGGGGAACTGAAAACACTTTGGGCAGTGACAGGCCAGCCCCCTCCCCCCCCCCTCCCCTATTATTTATTTATAACAACTCCAGACTCTTTAATGCATACTTGGAGTAGGAATGCCTTATCATAAAAGGTTATTTGCACATCATTTCTATAGGCTACTGCTGAATCTGACTTGAAGCTGTGCAATACACATATCTGTATCTCCTCCACAATATGCTGAGCTGCCCTGTACCTCACTGGAGAATTTTCATGTCTTTTTCTCATGTGTATATTTCCTTTAAATTCACCCAAAGAGCAAGTAGCCAAACTAGTTTATTGTTGTCTTCCTTAAATAGAAGGATATTAATTAGGACAAACACAATTAAGGGAAAATTAGGCATAACTGGGCCAAACTAGGTCTAGTTAGGGTAAAAATCCTACGAGCAGTAAAAAAATGTTACTTACTCGGGCAACAAGAACTTTCTTCTTTGCACAACCAGAGCTCTGTAAAGAAGCCAGAAACCAATTGTTACTTTATAGATACAACTATCCATGCAAAACACTTCCAGCAAAAATCTACCCAAACTTTTCCAGGTGGCATATTTCAGAAAGAAGTATGTCCAGGGATATCACTGTAGTATAAATAAGAGTCTTTAAAACAGTATTCTTCCAGAGAACCAGAGAAACAGCAGTTTAAATTAGAGTGGAAGAAGCTTGAGGTGGCCACATGCCTCACCTACACAGATAGTTAGTTCCCAAATAATATCCAGTTCAAGTGCTCATACTAAAGCCACCCTGTGTTAGCATATCATCTTGGAAGTATTGCTGTGCAGCTTTACACAATTGGGCAGCAGCCTTGGGGACAGCTAGAAGGGGGAGAGTACAGAGAAATACAACATCAAATACCTCATTCTTTAATGAGCTTTTGAAGGCTGTTATAAAGCAGTGATACACTATAATTAGAGGCCCACAGGTCTAAGGTAGAGGTGCTCAGTTACTAAGGCTGTTATTAATCATAAGAATTTAAATATTACAGAAGAAGACAAAGCACTTACCTGGCTTTTGGCACTATAGGTAGTGTCGCTCTGGAAAGGAAGAAATAGTTTCCTTCTTGAAGAATTACTTAAAGCTTACAGCTTAATTATTCATAACTTCTTATTATTTATTATATTATTTTATTATTTAATTGTTAAAAGCTTACAGAAACATGATTCTTTCTGATAAATTACAACAAAGCATTTGTTGCTCATACCCTCCACAGCCTTGCCTAAATGAGTTTGCAATCCTATCCTTTCCATCTAAAAAAAACATTTTAATGGCAACTTTGGATTGGTAGAAAGGGAATGTGCAAAGCAGTGCAATATCTGCCTCTGTATCTTCCTATTTTTCATAGAATATTTGTGGTTGGAAGAACCTTTAAAGGTCATCTGGTCTGACCTCCTGAACTAGATCAGGTTGCCCAGAGCCCCTTCAAACCTGCCCTTAAATGTTTCCAGGGATGGGACTTCTACTACCTCTCTGGGCCAGTCTTTTACTGCCCTCATTATCAAAAATGTCTTCCTTAGATCAAGTCTTCCTTTAGACTAGATCTAAGGAAGAGGATCTTCCTTACATTAGAAACTATTAGTCCTTGTCCTCTTTAAAATTATTAGCCCTTGTCCTGTTATCATAGGTCCTGCTAAAAAGATTGTCCTTTAAGTACTGGAAGGTCACACTGAAGTCTCATCGGAGCCTTTTCTTCTCTAGCCTGAACAACCCCAACTCTCTCAGCCTTTCCTTACAGAAGAGTTGCTCTAGCCCTCTGACAACCAGGTTGTAGCTTTCTATCAGCATGGTGGATTTCAGCTCCTCCTGTTTGTTGCCCATGCCACATGCATTGGCATAGAGTCACTTCAGCTGGGCTCTCAGACCTGCCACCTTCTTAAAGGAACTCCCCTTAATTCCTTTGATGTTTCACTGGTGTTTGCCTGTTGACTCCTACCTACCTCAGAAGCCTCTGTCTGATCTTAGGCCTTAAAGTGTGCTGCAGTGTAGCTGGCATGCCTCAGAGCAACAGGCTGAGTGCCCTCACTAGCAACCTGTCACTCTAATCCTGGTGTGTCATTCCAGTTTGTCACAGGCAAGCCTAGTATTATTCCCCCTCCCCCTTCAAGCTAGTTTAAAGCTCTGTCATTGAGGCCTGTAAGCTCTGTTATGTTTTCAGTATGAAAACATGCAATGTGGAAGCTCAGTGTTCTTTGTTGCTCATCCTGTTCATCAGCAGTGCAATATTTTACCATCTGCATGAAAAATGTTGTGATGAAAACACATTACAGAAAGCATACTCACATCATCACAAGCATTGGGATTGTCATCTGAGAAATCTTGTGAATCCTAGAAGGACATCAGAGATCAGTTATTTCCTGACTAAAATGGATCATTAAAAATACACTTTGATGTTGCACACGCTAAGACCAAATTAAGGCTCATGCAAAACCAAACCAAACCCAACAAAACCAAAGTAAGGCAAACCAAAACCTAACCCCAAACCCAAAACAAAACACCTGAGTTAAAGTAAGATCTTTGTAAGGAAAATAAGGAGCCAAATGTGTGGCTGCAATAGTTGCTTGAAGGTAATGTTCCATTCTGCGATAAAGAAAAAAACCAAACCAAAACAGCAAACCAAAGGGATCCAAAGGAGCACAGAAACTGTTATGGTTTATTACACCTTTGAGAAATATGATGTAGGCACTACAAGGATTAGTGTGGGGCAATATATTACTGCAAGAGAGAAACAACAAGTTACCTGACTATCATAATAGGTGTCTGAGGAGGATGATCCACCCTTCAAAACAAACAAGTGAAAATCAGAGAAAATCAGTATATGGCAAACCTGATTTTGAGCAGGGCCTGTATGAAGTGACATAGTACAAGTAGGTAAACAGGTCATTACTTACCTGGCCACCACCATAATTTTGTGAGGAGGATCCACCCTATAAAATAAACAAATATAACCCTACTTCAGAATAAACTGTGATTTTAGAATAAACCAAACCAGGTTGGAAGAGACCTTCAAGATCATCATGTCCAACCCATCAACCAATCCAACCCACCCAAACAGCTAACCCATGGCTGTAAAGCTGGAATAAGCAGTTGCCTGGGATTCCTTTGAACAAACACAATTTTCTAGATGACTTATCAGACATGATAAAAATTCTTACCAGGAAGAAAATCAAGGTCTGCCTACCTGGTTGGCACCATAATTTTGTGAGGATGGTGATCCACTCTGAAAACAAAGAAAAAGAATTAGTGTTACAGCATTGCAGATTGGATATTGATCAGTCATTGTGCAATCAGCTCAAAGTAAAACTTCAGTGGGAGGAAATAATGATCTAGTACTTACTTGGCTACCACCATAGTTTTGTGAGGAGTATGAGCCACCCTGTGAAAACAAAACAGCCACAGTAACAATGCTGGAGAGCTGAATTTGATCAGAATCCACTGAGATAGCTTTAAGTCTCTGAGCTCTTTCTATGGAAGTGGAACTTCAGGGCTGCTGAAAAGTGGGTTTGAAGACAGTTTGGAACTGGGGATGCTCTGCAAGAGTTTGGATGCTCACAAGCAAGAAAACTGTACTCTGGATTAGAACTACTTCAAAGACTTTTCCCAATGGATAATAAAGAGCTACCTACCTGACCACCCTGTGATCCACCCTGTGAATTAAAAATTACACATGCTTTAGACACTTACTCTTTGGTTATGGATTATTTTTAATGAAAGCTATGACATTTACTTGGCAGGAGGAAGGAGCAGAGGTAGATGTGAAATAAAGATGTGATTTCTAACATAGACACCATAGATTCCCAATAGTGCAAAGGTAAATACCACATGAGAGCAATGCCAAGGAACTAAAAACATTTTTTAAATGCCTAGTCCACAGATGAGTTTCATTCCAGTCTACAGGGAATGTATTTATTTCACTCCTGTAGAAAACCCAACTTATACAAATGAGATGAAAAATTCCCCTGGTAGCATTGTTCTAGTTGTGAGAAACAGTGCCCTTGAGGAAAAGGTTTTAAGTAAAACACTCAGTATGTGTCAACATGTCCTCTTTAGAAGAGGAATGTAATTCTTCCAAGTAAAATTAGAAGAGAAGCTGACTATGAGTTGTCAGCGTGCACTTGCATCACAGAAAGCCAATCATATCCTGGGCTGAATCGAGAGAAGTGTGGCCAGCAGGTCAAGGGAGGTGATTCTTCCCCTCTGCTCAACTCTGGTGAGATCCCACCTGGATGCCTCTGAGAAAGCTGTGAAGGCACTTTTTGGGGTGTCAGGGAGTGATAGGGCTGGGGAGAATGGAGCAAAACTAGAAATGGGTAGATTCAGATTGGATGTCAGGAAGAAATTGTTCCCCGTGAGGGTGGTGAGACACTGGAACAGGTTGCCCAGGGAGGTGGTGGACGCCTCATCCCTGGAGGTTTTTAAGGCCAGGCTGGATGTGGCTCTGAGCAACCTGATCTAGTGTGAGGTGTCCCTGCCCATGGCAGGGGGTTGGAACTGGATGACCCTTGAAGTCCCTTCCAACCCTGACAATTCTATGATTTGTAGAAATATTAGTGTGAAATGTGCATAATAAGAACAGTGAAATCCTGAGGTATCGAAGTGATTGGGACATTTCCCATTCACTAAAATTGTGATTTCATCATGAAGCAAAGGAACAATCAAAATTACTGTCTTTCAACGTTCTAGAAGTTTTCAGAAGGAAAACTGAAGTGCTGCCTTTAGTCTTAGAAAGAAATTTTTATCAAAGCCAAACACACCTGAAAAGCTCTTCTGAAATATAGTTATGTAACCTACATCGCACCTTATTCTTACAGCATATTGTAAATACCACACCTTAATAGAATATAGCAGCATCTGTGCTGTTTGCATGTAGTATATACTTCTATCACTAAAAACTGACAGTAGTTATTACAATGCCTCTGCCACCAATAAAAACAGATAATCTGTTGCCATGTCCTTACTAATTTTTACACATGTAGAGAGATTATTTCTTTAAACACAGCTGACAGCTTTTAGAGGGGTTGGGTTTAGAGTTCCAGCACCAAAACATGTTAACAAATACACTTGTAGCTATCTGTACTTCACTGCAAAAGATGCTGGAATTGTCAAGGCAGACTCTTTCAGGAGCCCTAAAAATATTCTCTCACTTGTTAATGAGAAAAGTGCAGAGATGCTGGTAAGTGCCAGCCCTGATTTAAGTAGTGGAAGTTGAGGAATTCTGGAGCAGACTTGTTCTTTATATACTATAAAGCCAGACATTTCAGAGAATGAAAAAGGAGGGAGGAGGAAAAAAGACCCCAAGCCCTCTCAGTGTTCCTGTGCATAGGAAGACAGTGAGTTATAATCTCATATTTGGTAAGGTTACACATGTGTATTACACTCTATGGATCTGAAGCAGAGTTAGTGGCACAACTGATTTTGGATGCAGCTTAAAGTCAGAGTAGGAAAACCATTTACCTGGTGGCAGGGATTGCTATCATATGAAACACCCTGTTCAAAAAGCAAACAAACAAACAAATCAACAGGTAAATGCCTATATGTTAATTAATTTAATTAATTAAATACAAATCTATTCTGTGAGAATTAATGTAACAGAGCTCAACAAAAACACTCTACAGAGGTTGAGTTTATTTTTATCTAAGCTTCTAAGTCTTTGGGTTTACCAGATGTTACTCCCACATAGAATTGAATTGAATCGAATACACCAGGTGGGAAAACAATCATGCCCAACCTATCACCCATCACCACCTAATCAACTAAACCATGGCACCAAGCACCCCATCAAGTCTCCTCCTAAACACCTCCAATGACAGTGACTCCACCACCTCCCTGGGCAGCCCATTCCAATGTTTTTTCCAAAGGCCTGCAGTGACAGGATGAGGGACAATGGCTTCAAACTAGAGATTGGATGTTAGGAACAGTTCTTTACTATGAGGGTGGTGGAACACTGGAACAGGTTGCCTAGGGAGGCGGTTGAGACCCCACCCTGGAGATATTCAAGGTTAGGCTTGACAAGGCCCTGGGTAACCTGATCTATTTGGGCATGTCCTTGCTGACAGGAGGTTAGAATTGATGAGCTTCAGACATCCCTTCCAGCCTGGACCATTCTGTGATTCTATGATCCTTTCACCTGGGATCTCATCGTTTAAAGATATCATCTTTACATCACTGCAGGCATACAGAAGTTTAAATAGATACAGGATGAAAAATACTCATCTAATTCATATTTCACAGAAGTCACACTGACCCTATCACTTTCTATAGGAACTAAATTGAGCAATATCTGAAAATCATTTCCAAGCAAAGATTTTATCTGTTTATTGAATAAATGGATCAATTTGCCATTGGAATGGGCTGCCCAGGGAGGTAATGGAGTCACCATCACTGGAAGTGTTTAGGAAGAGACTGGATGGGGCATTGGTGCCATGGTTTAGTTGATGGTGTTGGGTAATAGGTTGGACTTGATGATCTCGAAGGTCTTTTCCAACCTGATTAATTCTATTCTATTCTAATCACTATTTGTCTGTCTTCTGTGCATGTAACATGACATGAGAGAAGTCACTTAATTTAGGTTACAATGACCAACAATACCAACCTTTCTTGATCTCTGTGCTGGATAATTCCACCAATGATAAAACCAAGACATTCCAAATAACAAAAGTTACATAACTTACTGAAAAACGTGGTAGTATTACAAAGGAATCGGGGTCTAGATTTCAAATAGTTTGGAGAAAGAGGACTTACTTGTCCACAACCTGAAGAAGATCCACTCTGCTGGACAAAAAAGACAAAGACCAGGTCAGTAACCCAAACATTTCCTATTTTGAAGGGTTTTTAGAAGCAGTTGTGTGACTACTTAGAAGGTAGAAGAGCAGCTACATCCTGTTGTGAATTTCCTTGTAAAGTGCTGAGTATGTGGAGTATTACAGTGCATCAAAAAGCTGACACATCCATGTGCCCTTTACTGTGTGGGAAGGCTCTGCTTCAATGATCATATTGCTCCCAGAAACATATGAACAAACTTAAGAACTTTTACCTCTAATGAGAAATTATTTCATGAAACAAACCACAGAATTCTCAATACATGTCTTAAAATCAAGTACATACTGTTTACTGGCTGGGGATAGACTAATGCTTACCTGGCCATAAGAACTGCTACCTTGAGTCTGGGAGCCCTGTAAGAAAAAAGCAAGGAGTCATTTGTAAGCAATGTAGATGGTACTATCCTCAGCAAAAGCCATGAACTGAACTGAGATGAAAACTACCAAAAGAAGCACCACTCAAACATCTGCCAGGTGTGCTGGTCCCAGAAACAGCAGTGAGGAACTTCCTAGAGAAGCTCCTGTTGGCTTACCTGACCATAAGAACTGCTGCTGCCAGAGTAACTTGGCCCACCCTAAGACAAGGACACCATTTGGTTACTTTCCTTTTGTAAGGCATTCAGCCTACATTGCAAAGAGCAAGCAACTACATACTGGTTGATTCAATGAGAGGAACCAAATTGAGTGCCACTCAGGATCACCAAGAAGATAAAAAAACCCAACCAAACCCCAAAGTGCATTTACAAGGCAGGTCCCTACAGAAAAACACAGCACATAGCAGCTGAAGTGTCTCACCTGGCCATAGGACTGGCTACCTTGGGAGCCCTGTTGAAAAAGAGAAGATAATTAGCACCTTGACAAGGACGCTTCTATAAAGGCCATCATGCTTATGGCAATGCAGCTGAAACAAGGGCTTCCCAAAAAGCCTCTCCCTGAGCCAAAGGAGACAGAGCAGTGTGTTTGCAGCTGTGCAGCAGACTGCCCTAATCTCAGACAGAGCCAGGAATCAAACTGAGATGCAGACTACCAAAGGAAAACAAATCTGCCAGTTGTGCTGGTCACAGAGAGAGCAGGGAAGAACTTCCTAGAGAAGCTCCTGCTGGCTTACCTGACCATAAGAACTGCTGCTGCCAGAGTAGCTTGCTCCACCCTAGGACAAAGACACCATTTGGTTACTTTCCTTTTGTAAGGGATTCAGCCTGTGTTACAAAAAGCAAACAGCTACATCCTAAAGCTGTGCTGGGCAGTATGAAGAGCCTGGGCTTGCTCCTGGCCTTCACAAAGGTGCTGAGTGCAATGGTTTTGCATGCTGGGATTGCAGATAAGTGAGTAGTATGTGGATAAGTTTTGGGTGTGAGAGTAGACCCTCTGAGAGAATAAGATGCTGAGTGACTGCTGTGTGCTTCTGCAGTGCTGTGGCACTGGACTTTCTCATCTGCTGTCTTGTGACTGGTGACTGAGTGATGCTTACCTGACCATAGGAACTGCCACCTTGAGGCTGGTAGCCCTGTAAGAAAGGAATTATTGATTGATTATTATTTTATTTGTGAAGCAGCTGCCTCTTTCATCTCTGTCATGTCTTTTTATGAGGGTGGTGAGACACTGGAACAGGTTGCCCAGGGAGGTGGTGGAAGCCTCATCCTTGGAAGTTTTTAAGGCCAGGCTGGATGTGCCTTTGAGGAACCTGCTCTAGTGTGAGGTGTCCCTGCCATGGCAGGGGGGTTGGAACTGGATGATCCTTGAGGTCCCTTCCAACCCTAACAATTCTATGATGACTACCTGACTTGCTTTGTGAGGAAAAAACCCCAGCATGGGACAAAGAATGTACTGACTGGCTTGAGTAGAATATTTTTGGCGTTTCCTATTCTGCATATTTGCTTATAGTGTATTTATCAAAGGATAATCACAGAACAGTTTTACATCTGTCTCAGATGAGCCTCTAGTCCTATGAAGGGCTTCCAGGATGTTTAAGTGACACAACTTCTCCTTCTGATCTTTTTCCTCTGTTTGATCTCAGACACTGGCTAAGGTGACTAATGGTAGGTGAATACTGGCTGCCTATGCTTGTATTTTGGGAGATGCCCAGTTGCACAACTGAGTTTCTCTGAGGAATAACAAAGGGGATAAATAATTTTTAGAAAAATTAGGAGTGAATTACAAAAATAAAACCAAATCCTGAAATGGAAACAAAACAATAGAAGTAAAAGTAGCAGGTCAAGTGAGTTAGTCAAGGCTGCCAGTACCTTTTGGCACCTTTTGAAGAGCTTTCAGTGACATAAAGTGACTGTGGGTAACTATAAACTGCTGATGCAATCTGCCTTCTCTATAATATCGAAGCAGAGCAGATGCTGTGTAACATGCAGTCCTGTGCCACAGCTCTCTGGATGAGTTGTGAAGACGAGGATTAACAAGCAGGGTTTGAATGGTCTTGTCTATTTCTGCTGTGTGACACGACGACATTTGTAAGTATCCTAAGGCTGTTTTAATTCAGATAAAAACTGTAAAGCATGGCAAGCATTCACCAGCAGCAGGCTCTCAGGCCAAATCTTCCTGCAGCTGACAATGTGACACAGCATTCTTTACCTCCTCAGCACTGTTCCTCTGTACTGATCCCAAAGGAGACAGTGAATAAGCGACTGTAAATTTGTCTTGCCCCATGTAATTTGACTGGAGTGGGAGCAGCACCAAATGAATTATTTCTGCCATTGATTTTAAAGTACCATAAGCATGGAAAGGATGAGGTGGTAACATGACTACCTATGCTTCCTGTAGGCATCCATTAAAAACACAGCTGTCATTTTCACAACAGAAGTTTTGAAATGGATGGAGAGATTTGAATGAATTTTTAAAGGCCAACATAAATAGGAAAAATAGATGGAATCTGCAGCTTTCTGCAGTGCCATGGCATTCAGTGTCCCTCAATGCTGTGTTCTGACTGATGCTTACCTGGCCATAGGAGCTGCCACCTTGAGGTTGGTAGCCCTGTAAGAAAGGCAAGAAGTCATTTATAAACAAAGCTGTAGTTTTAGCCCAGCTCTGACAGAAAGCCCATTTGCAGCTGTATGTGGCAGGGAACAAGATCCATGTCTGATAACTCCTCTGGCCCAGACACCAAGGGGTCTTTGCACACTGCTTTCACATCCCTCTGCGCCATGTTTCCTTTCCTTTAGGGTAGTTCCATGGGATGAAGCAAGGATCACTCAGCAACACCAAGAAGGGAAAAAACACCCAACCAAACCCCAAAGTCCATTTACAAGGCAGGTCCCTACAGAAAAACAGAGCACATAGCAGCTAAAGTGTCTCACCTGGCCATAGGACTGGCTACCCTGGGAACCCTGCTGAAAAAGAGAAGATAATTAGCACCTTGAGAAGGACGCTTCTATAAAGGCCATTGTGCTTATGGCAATGCAGCTGCACAAGGGCTTCCCAAAAAGCCTCTCCCTGAGCCAAAGGAGACAGAGCAGTGTGTTTGCAGCTGTGCAGCAGACTGCCCTAATCTCAGAGCCAGGAATCAAACTGAGATGCAGACTACCAAAGGAAAACAAATCTGCCAGTTATGCTGGTCTCAGAGAGAGCAGGGAAGAACTTCCTAGAGAAGCTCCTGCTGGCTTACCTGACCATAAGAACTGCTGCTGCCAGAGTAGCTTGCTCCACCCTAGGACAAAGACACCATTTGGTTACTTTCCTTTTGTAAGGGATTCAGCCTGTGTTACAAAAAGCACACAGCTACATCCTAAAGCTGTGCTGGGCAGTATGAAGAGCCTGGGCTTGCTCCTGGCCTTCACAAAGGTGCTGAGTGCAATGGTTTTGCATGCTGGGATTGCAGATAAATGAGTAGTATGTGGATAAGTTTTGGGTGTGAGAGTAGACCCTCTGAGAGAATAAGATGCTGAGTGACTGCTGTGTGCTTCTGCAGTGCTGTGGCACTGGACTTTCTCATCTGCTGTCTTGTGACTGGTGACTGAGTGATGCTTACCTGACCATAGGAACTGCCACCTTGAGGCTGGTAGCCCTGTAAGAAAGGAATTATTGATTGATTATTATTTTATTTGTGAAGCAGCTGCCTTTCATCTCTTTCATGTCTTTTTATGAGGGTGCTGAGAGACTGGAACAGGTTGCCCAGGGAGGTGGTGGAAGCCTCATCCCTGGAAGTTTTTCAGGCACTTTCTCATCTGCTGTCTTGTGACTGGTGACTGAGTGATGCTTACCTGACCATAGGAACTGCCACCTTGAGGCCTGTAGCCCTGTAAGAAAAAAAAATCAAGAAATCATTTGTAAACAAAACTGTTGTCTCAGCACAGCTGTTACAGAAAGCCCAATTCCACTGCAAGTTCTTCTGTGCTATTGTCTTTTTTTTTTCCTTCATGGTAGTTCAGTGGTGTGAAAAAAAATCAAGGACCACTCAGCAACACCAAGAAGGGAAAAAAAACCCAAACAAAACCCAAAGTCCATTTGCAAGGCAGGTCCCTACAGAAAAACACAGCACAAAGCAGCAAAAGTGTCTCACCTGGCCATAGGACTGGCTACCCTGGGAACCCTGTTGAAAAAGAGAAGATAATTAGCACCTTGAGAAGGACGCTTCTATAAAGGCCATCATGCTTATGGCAATGCAGCTGAAACAAGGGCTTCCCAAAAAGCCTCTCCCTGAGCCAAAGGAGACAGAGCAGTGTGTTTGCAGCTGTGCAGCAGATTGCCCTAATCTCAGGGCCAGGAATCAAACTGAGATGTGCTATGCCAACCTTATGCACACTGAATGTTTGTGTTGTTGAGCTCTGGCCTTGCTGTGCCCTTGATCCCTAGAAGTTGTACCTGCTCTTGAGACATATTTTCCTAGTTACATGTGGTCATACAGAGAATGCTGACATACATTTGCCTCATTTTATTTTCTCCCCTGCAAAAAGGGAGCAGTCTGAAGCTCCTTCATACATGAATCCATGAGAACTCGATCGTTGTGTTTACTACTTCACATGCTTGCTTTTCATGAAAGTAGCTTTACCTACATGGTTTTAAGTAAGGCTGGAAGATGTTGCACATAGGTCCAAAGTTATGATTTTCCCATCATTCTCTATCTAGATAAGCAACCATCCCTCACAATATTTGAAAGATTGAGATCTAATTTCTTTGGGTGAGAATATACCAGCATGGATTTATGGTGTGATTCTGGGCACAGAAGCACTTCCTGTTGGTACCATGACCTTTTTGAAGGACACATTGAGTTCAACAGGGCCATTTCACTTCAGCCAACCACATGTGGAAGTACATTTATGAGCATTCCAAATAAAAATAGTTGAACCATCAATGGCAGCTGACAACTTTGTGAGCAAACATCCTAGAAACAGAAATACCTGTGCCCTGTGAAATCCATTTGATGAAATAATTGAGTTCTAAGTTGTTGAGGCCTCCTCCTTGGAGATATTCAAGGTGAGGCTGGATGAGGCCCTGGGCAATCTGATCTATCAGTTGGGGATGTCCCTGCTGACTGCAGGAAAGTTGGACTGGATGACATTTGGAGGTCCCTTCCGGCCTGGACCATTCTAGGATTCTTGTTTTATTATGATCTGCAGGAATATTTCTGGTTCTTTTTAAGTTTGCTTACCTGAACATAAGAACTGCTGCTGCTTTGCTGTCTTTGTCCACTCTACACAGAACAACAAGAAAAAAAAGTTACTTTATTTTTAAGAGGAATTTCTCATACCAAGACATTTCAAGAAGCAACTCCATCCTGATAACTGCTAGAGAGTTTGAATACTGGAAAGAGTTCCTTATACCCTTTCTTACTTTGTCATCTTCATGCATTACAATGTTCCATACTTCAGTGTAAAAAGATCCTTCACAAATAAAGTGCCAAAACTATTCATGCACCTTGCTGTCATTTTCTTTATGAAAAGCCATCATTCTGACACATCACTGTGTCATATTGGGGTATTCCAGGTGAGTCTAAATAATCCTGCCCTTCAAATGTATCACACAAATGGTCACTAAACTTGTACCAATTTATACTCATACTACAACTGGTTTGCTAGTGAAAAAGCACAATGAACTTTTGACATCAGCTTTGTCAAAACAAAAACTGAATCACAGAATTAACCAGGCTGGAAAAGACCTTCAAGGTCAACCACACCAACCTATCACCCAACACCATCTAATCAACTAAATCGTGGCACTAAGTGCCTCATCCAGTCTCTTTTTAAACACTTCCAGAGACAGTGACTCCACCACCTCCCTGAGCAGCACATTCAAATGGCCAATCTCTTTCTGTGAAGAATTTCTTCCTCACATCCAGCCCAAACCTCCCCTGGCACAGCTTGAGACTGTGTCCTTCTGTTTTGCCTGGGAGAAGAGACCAACCCCCATCTGGCTACAACCTCCCTCCAGGTAGTTGTAGAGAGCAATAAGGTCTCCCCTGAGCCTCCTCTTTTCCAGGATGAACAACTCCAGCTCCCTCAGCCTCTCCTCATAGGGCTGTGCTCCAGACCCCTCACCAGCTTTGTTGCTCTGGACACATTCCAGCATCTCAACATCTTTCTTAAATGGAGGGGCCCAGAACTGGACACAGGACTCAAGGTGTGGCCTAACCAGTGCTGAGCACAGGGCAGAATGATTACCCTACTCCTACCGGCCACACTATTGCTGATCCAGGCCAGGATGCCATTGGCCTTCTTGGCCACCTGGGCACACTGCTGGCTCATGTTCAGCTTAAGTGCTATTTGCCTTCCTGAGCAGACTGAAGTGGTTAAATGTTGCAAATTTTGGCAGCATTATGGAACTAACATACAGAGGGTTTCATAGATTAGGACTGTAGAAAATAGCTGCAATAGACACTAATCAACAATCAAATAGGCCAGCCACCTTCCTGTAACCACAGCAACACCCTGCTCCATCACTGCAGTTTGTGGATATCTAAGATATCCATAAGTTTTCCATACTTCTTTATTCCCAAAGATATGAATCATCATGCAGCTTAGTGAACCCAGGGCTTCAGTGAAAACTCAAGTATGATGGAGAAAGAATGCCTACCTGTATTATGATCCTAGTAGCAGAATTTCCCAAGCTCTGGAAACAAGACAAAACACCAAAGAAGAGAGAACATTTAGGCTTGTTTAGATGCAGCATAGTTGAACAGACAATACCCAGCTGCACTATTTTGTTTGGGAGAATAAAGAGAAAGGATATATGTCTGAGCTACTCAGCAGTAAACTAGTTCATCAGCATCTCTGAAAGTCGGGGGGGGGGGGGGGGGGGGTGTGTCAGCCTGAACCCACTAAGTAATTTTCTACACTTGCATCTACTTCTGTTACAACTTATGTGGTGAGCAGCAGACCAGAGGCTATTGCACCGCCAGACAGCTCAGTTTTTCCAAATGTGGAGAGTGAAACTAAGACATCATGATCTCTCCAGCTGCAGTGGACATACATCACCACACCTCTGAATTCACTTCCTGATCCAGTAATCTCTTTGTTGAAGTTCTGGGCATGAGGGGCAAATGCAAAAGGGTAGTAGACACCATAAAAGGGTAGGAGACAGCATGCTCAGGCAAGTGGTTTGATCTTTTAAGAGCTATATTACAAGTATATAAAAAAAGCATACTTACCTGGGGGTAGGTATGACGCTGAAAATGAAACAAAACAATCTGTTAATTGTTTTTTTTTTGCACAAGGGCTTGTCCAAACAGAATATTGCAGCAGAAAAAGGGCCTTATCTTTTAGGTGCAGTCACAATCAAATGTGAACCTCATGAGGTTCAACTAGAGCAACCTCATGAGGTTCAACTAGAGCAAGTGCAAGGCTCTGCACCTGGGCCAGAATAATCCTCACTATCAACACAGACTGGGGGAGGAGGTTATAGAAAGCAGCCCTGAGGAAAAAGACTTGGGGGTGCTGATGGATGAGAAGCTGGACAGGGGCAGGCAGTGTGACCTTGCAGCACAGAAGGCAAATCACAACCTGGGTTGCATCAAAAGCTGCATTGGTAGCAGATCCAGAGAGGTGATTCTGCTCTGGTGAGACCTCACCTGGAATACTGTGTGCAGGTCTGGCCCTCAATATAGGAAGGACATGGACCTGATGGAGCAGGTCCAGAAGAGGAGGTTGGAGCACCTCTGCTACAAGGACAGAGTGAGGAAGCTGGGGGTGTTCAGCCTGGAGAAGAGGAGGCTCTGGGGAGACCTAATAGCAACCTGCCAGTACCTGAAGGGGGCTACAGCAAGGATGGAGAGAAATTGTTTTGCGAAGGCCTGCAGGACAAGGACAAGGGACAATGGCTTCAAATTAGAGAAGAGCAGATTTGGATTGGATGTGAGGAACAAGTTCTTCACTATGAGGGTGGTGGAAGACTGGAACAGGTTGCCCAGGGAGGTGGTTGAGGCCACCTGGAGATATTCAAGGTGAGGGTTGATGAGGTCCTGGGCAGCCTGATTTAGTTGGGGATGTCCCTGCTGACTGCAGAGGAGGTTGGAATAGATGAACTTCAGAGGCTCCTTCCAACCCAGACCATTCTATGATTCTCTATGGAAAGGGACAGCACACAACAAGTTCAACTACATTTTTGGTTAGAAACTAGACATGGCAAGAACTTGTATCTCAAATGGTACATCACACAATCACATTTTAACAACCTTAAGGCTAAACTTATTTTGAGTGACTGGAATGGAGCTCTTAAGGAAGCCAGAGCCTGTGAGCAATGAGAGATCAGGAATCTGCAGCTAATACAATATCTCTGCATTTACTAAGAGGAGGAACAGAGCCACATGACTTGTAGCTATCTTACTGCTTCCTTTCCCTTCAGGGTAAAAGTTGCATGCCATAGAACTGTCTCCAAACACCAGCAATCTTTCTGACAAATGAAGCATGTGTGTGTATCTATATATACACACACACATATATAAAATGCTTCTTGAGTTAAAATTCTGAGCACTGTTGAGGAAAAAACTGCTTACCACAGGTGGAAAAGGGTTGCTGTTGGCAACAACCACTACCTATGGAGAAATCACAGAAAGCTCTTTAGTAACCAAAGAAGTTATTTAAACAATTCAATACAGTAGGAAAATGCAGAACACTGAACTCACTAAAGTTACAAAGTTTGATAACAATGTTATGGATGATCACTTCTATAAAATACTAATTAATGCATGCTATGCAAAGAAGAATATATATATATATATATATACATAAGAGGATAAGGAGTCTTTACTTGTTCCCAGTTACACCCTGGCTCCTCTGTAGAGGCAGAAGGATGATTTCAGGTATTGTACTGTAGCTGCTGGCCTATACTCTCTGTTCTTTTTGATCTTCACCTTTCCACTCCAAAATACAAGATCAGGGTTTTTTCCTCTTTATTCAGTATTATGCTAAAAAAAATGGCTCAATATTGAGTTCCCTCAAGAAACTTAAGCCCAATAGTGCATGGTTTACATCAGATAGGGAGTCTTTACTTGCTTTACATGATGACTCTGTAGAGGCAGAAGGATGATTTCATGTAGCGTACTGTAACTGCTGCCCTATGCTCTGTGTTCTTTTTGAACTTCAACTTTCCACTCCAAAATATATGATAAAGTTGTTTTTTTGTTTGTTTTTTTTCCCTTTATTCAGTATTATGCTAAAAATGGGCTTAATATTAAGTTAAATCCAAAAAATTAAGCTCAGTGGTATCTTACTAGGCTTCAATATTTTCTAATTAGAAACAGATTTCTTCCCCTCTTTTAAAACACTTTGTACTATCCAGTGGTGTAAAAAGGAAGAGAAGAATTGGTGCTACCAAAAGGAAAGAAATCTAATACAAAAAAAAAGACCTTAAAACCCAGAAGTATTAAGAGTATTTTAACCTATATAATGAAAAAAACAAATCTATAGTTGTTTTATAGTTTTAAAACAACAAAACAATTCAAAGTAAAAAAAACAATGTCTGTGACAATAATGTGTACCTGAGTGGTACAAGAGTAAATAAATGCACAGGGCACATGGGTAGACTGTGTGTTTAGTGGACACACCAAAATACTAGCCCTGAGATTCTTGGAGACTGGACTGAGAAGAGTGGTCCATTTATATACTGTAAGTCAAGTTCAACAGCAATATGAATTTATTGATTTCACTTGCTTCGAGACACACAGTCCCATCTGAATAATAATTACATAGTCTATGTACTTAGAGTCCTAATTACATCAAGTACAGGGTTTTTTTCAAACAAATACCCATAAATACGGTTTACCTTTTATTTCCTGTACAGTTAAATCAACTCTTAACAAAAGCCCCCACAGTGCGGCTCGTTACTAGAAGGCAGCTAAGAACCTAACTGATTCAAACCATGTGAATCAATCAGGGTTAAAACCTTGAAGAGTCTTAGCTGTTTAAAGGAACTGTAATACCACTGCAATAAAAGGAGCTGTGCCCAGCTACAGCTGCAAGACAGTTTTTCCCTTTAGAATTGAAAAGAAGAGGAGTGCTTACCTTCTTACTGGAATCTGAACTGCTTGAAGGGACAGACTGTAAAGAACAGAATTGAGTTTTTGCTTAGTGTAGCAGTTTGAGCTAGTCTCTAGCTCAGACACTAATTATAAATGGGAATTTCTAGAGACTTTGAGTTAAAGATAAATAAGGCAAATTTACAAAGGTGTTTTGTACTTGGGAACTTTGCATGGATCTACATCTGAGATAGCTGGAATGAAGAAATGAACTGAAACCTGAACTACTCATCACGTAGATACTGGTTTTAATTAGATGGGTGACTGGATGCAACCAATGGAATGCAACATATTAAAGGGGTGGGTTGTAGTAGTTTGAGCTAGTCCCTATCTTAGATACTAACTGTCATAATGAAAATTCTACAGACATTTGAGTGTAAGATAAATAATGTAAGGGATTGGATGCAAAATGAAAATAATGTAAGGGATTGGATGCAAAATGATAATAATAGGTTAATATAATTCCATTGGTGTATTGAAAACCTTCCCTCTTGCAGCACAGTTTGTTCTCTCTGCTGCTCACTCTTGCTGCTTCAATTTGGCTTTTGGGCTGTGCTATTCTTCCTCTTACCTTGGGCCTCTCTATTTTTTTGCTTCTCTAAAGGTACAGGGTGGGCCAAGAGGGAGCGGGGGTGGTTGTTCAGCTTCTGGGGCCCTTTTGTCCCCAGGAGGGGATAGAAGAGCTGAATTGGGGTGCAGGGTGGGGGGGGGGGGCTGTGCTGTTGTTAAGCTGTACATGTAAATACACTCTGTACATATTTATTGCCTTTTGTACTCTTATATTTAGTTTCTTTTGTAAATACAATTCCATTTTTACTTCCAAATTCTGAGTGTGGTGAATTTGCTTGGGGCAGGGGGAAGCAGATTCCACAGGTATTGGTGGGAATCCAATCCAACCCGTAACGCTTAGGCAAATTCATGACAAATCAAACATCACATTTCTACTTTAATCAAAAAAGAAGCTAACCCAGGCTTCAGACCTCATCCCTCCAAAACTAAAAAAATCTGCTGTTGAAATGTAAATAAATGGGCTGCATCTTAAGAAGAGAAATGTTTGAAATGAAACAAACTACTGTGCAGTGAAGTTTTCCATTTCATCAACCCACAGGTACGTTTGAGAGCCAAAAGCCATAAAACCCAGGTTTAGTTCTTAGTCGCTGTCAAGGTCAGCAGTGTCTTTCGGAAACTCACAAAAGGAGCTGATGGCCATTTACAGAACAGATATAAATCACAGTATAACTAAGGTTGGAAGAGACCTCAAGGATCATTGAGTCCAACCTATCAACACAGACCTCATGGCTAGACCATGGCACCAAGCGCCACGTCCAATCCCCTCTTGAGCACCTCCAGGGAGAACGATATAGTGATTTCTAACAGTCGATATTACAACATACTCTAAGCATGTAACTTATTGGCTGGAGATGTTTCTGTAGGACTATTACTAAATCATTTGAAGACAGTCATCCTTTATCTCCTTCCATGGTTTTTCAATATATTTTGGTAAAAGTTGGGCATAGTTTCTGAGCAGCTTAAGAAACCATAAAGACATTGAGAAGCACATAGTTACCTGGCCATAGGTAATACCATTGCTGGATGCACTCTGAAATACAAATACACATCAGGCATTCAGTTAGATGATCATTTAATTGTGCCTAGAAGTCATCAATTGTTTCTTTTTTTTTTTCCTGAGAGGATGTGCACTTCAAATCAAACTGATTAACATTCATGCTGAAATAAATCCAGTGTCACTGACCGAGTTGAACCTGCAGTAGTGAAGTACACTGAACTCACTTAAAGATATCTAAATTAAAACTTTCCCAAAATTATACTGTAATCACAGGATGATAGGGGATGGAAGGGACCTATGGAGATCACAGAATCACAGAATCACCAAGGTTGGAAGAGATCTCGAGGATCATCAAGTCCAACCTGTCACCACAGACCTCATGACTAAACCATGGCACCAAGTGCCACGTCCAATCCCCTCTTGAACACCTCCAGGGATGGAGACTCCACCACCTCCCTGGGCAGCACATTCCAATGGTGAATGACTTTCTCAGTGAAGAACTTTCTCCTCACCTCCAGCCTAAACTTCCCCTGGTGCAGCTTCAGACTGTGTCCTCTTGTTCTGGTGCTGGTTGCTTGAGAGAAGAGACCAAGTCCCTTCTGGCTACAACCACCTTTCAGGTAGTTGTAGAGAGCAATGAGGTCACCCCTGAGCCTCCTCTTCTCCAGGCTAAACAACCCCAGCTCCCTCAGCCTCTCCTCACAGGGCTGTGCTCCAGACCTCTCCCCAGCCTTGTTGCCCTTCTCTGGACACGTTCAAGTGTCTCAATGTCCTTCTTAAACTGAGGGGCCCAGAACTGGACACAGTACTCAAGGTCTTTGGGTCCAACCCCCCTGCCAGAGCAGGGCCATAGAATCTAACACAGGTCACAGAGGAACACATCCAGACAGGGCTGGAAAGCCTCCAGAGACTCCACAATCTCTCTGGGCAGCCTCTTCCAGTGCTCTGGGACCCTTACATTGAAGAAGTTCTTCCTTGGTTTGAGGTGGAAACTCCTGTGCTGTGGTTTACATCCATTGCCCCTTGCCCTATTATAGGGCACAAATGAGCACAGGCTGTCCCTTTCCTCTTGACACCCAGCCCTCAGTCTTCTCCTCTCCAGACTAAACAGCCCCAGGGCTGCCTCCACTGACTCATCAGGCAGTGCTCCAGTCCCTTCATCATCCTTGTAGCCCTCCCTTGGACTCTCTCCAGTAGATCCCTGTCCCTCTTGAACTGGGGGGCCCAGAACTGGATGCAATATTCCAGGTGGGGCCTCAGCAGGGCAGAGCAGAGGGGTAGAAGAGCTATAGTCATAAGACTAACCTTGCTGTATCACAAATACAGATTAAGAAAAATTAAAATGTATTTAATAGTAAGAATTAATATAACTAATTATGTAGTTAAGCATATGATTAAGCAGTTCCTTGACTAGGGTTGCAGTTTCTAAGAGGTATCACAGAGAGAACATTGTCTTTCTGAGAGATTTTTTTTGTACTTGCTTTTGTGACTTTTAAAAATGGAAAGCATGTTAGGTTTTGAAATAAATTTGGGTTTGGGTGAGAATTCAATAAATGAGGGTGACAACAGAAACTTCTCCACTAATTAAAGAATTATTGGGTTCATACACAAATATTGTAACACACACACCCCAACAATACTGCACAATAGGCATAATAATAATAATAGACCAGGTTGGAAGAGACCTTCAAGATCATCATGCCCAACCCATCAACCAATCCAACCCACCTAAACAACCAACCCATGGCACCAAGCACCCCATCAAGTCTCCTCCTGAACACCTCCAATGATGGTGACTCCACCACCTCCCCAGGCAGCCCATTCCAATGGGCAATCACTCTCTCTGTATAGAACTTCTTCCTAACATCCAACCTAAACAATTATTCTAACAGACAAAAAGTGTCACTCAGTAAGAATTCTGACGTGATGAGTAGCCCCTCTAACAGAAATGATGACAATTGAAGGAGTAATAAAACCACCTCAGACCACCACCATTTCCCTTAACATATTTAGGAGGAATAATACAGCTCTGCAGAAGAGAATCAAGTACTATATGCAATAAGGAAGTGATTTAAACATCATAGCACCACAGTAAATACATAAACCAGTAAATTGATAGGTAACTAACTTACATCTAGGCAGGCATGTTGACTGTATGCATTAGCAGCACCACCCTAAGGAAAAAATGAAACCAGTTATTGCTCTGCTAGAATTGCTTAGGAAGAAAAGGCACAGTTCTGAGTGATCCTTAGGTAGAGTATCTGAAGAAGAGATGATAAGGAGAGCATTGTACTCTCCACTGTTAATGTGTGAACAACCAGGTATGAAGAGCAGACCCAGGCACATTAGCTCCTTCTATATTAGTGATCACCTAGTTTTACTCAGGAAACATTTAAAAACAGACATTGCCAAGGTATTAAGAGCAATAAATTATGAAGATTCACAGTATCACAGTATCGCTTAGGTTGGAAAGGACCTCAAGGATCATCCAGTCTAACCTATCAACACAGACCCCATGCCTAGACCATGGCACCAAGTGCCACGTCCAGCCTTCCCTTGAACGCCTCCAGGGTCGATGACTCAACCACCTCCCTGGGCAACCCGTTCCAATGACAAATGACTCGCTCGGTGAAGAACTTCCTCCTCACCTCGAGTCTAAACCTCCCCTGGCGCAGCTTGAGACTGTGTCCTCTTGTTCTGGTGCTGGTTGCCTGGGAGAAGAGGCCAACCCCCTCCTGGCTACAACCACCCTTCAGGTAGTTGTAGAGGGCAATGAGGTCACCCCTGAGCCTCCTCTTCTCCAGGCTAAACAACCCCAGCTCCCTCAGCCTCTCCTCATAGGGCTTGTGTTCAAGGCCTCTCCCCAGCCTTGTTGCCCTTCTCTGGACACGCTCAAGCGTTTCGATGTCCTTCTTAAACTGAGGGGCCCAGAACTGGACACAGGACTCAAGGTGTGGCCTAACCAAAGCAGAGTCCAGGGGCACTATGACCTCCCTGCTCCTGCTGGCCACACTATTCCTAATGCAGGCCAGGATGCCATTGGCCCTCCTGGCCACCTGGGCACACTGCTGGCTCATATTCAGGCGGCTGTTGATCAGCACCCCCAGGTCCCTCTCTGTTTGGGAGCTCTCCAGCCACTCCGACCCCAGCCTGTAGCACTGCATGGGATTGCCATAGCCAAAGTGCAGCACTCGGCACTTGGACTTGTTGAATGCCATCCCATTGGACTCTGCCCACCTGTCCAGTTGATTGAGGTCCCTCTGCAGAGCCTTTCTACGCTCTAACTGACTAACATCTGCCCCTAACTTTGTGTCATCTGCAAACTTATTAATACAAGCAACAATCTCCCCCAAAAGAGTAATTTTGTTTTCCTTGCAAATACCCAAGAGGCATTGTCAGGAATTGTCAGGAGAATAGAGAACCTATAGAATGAGCATAATGTTAAGTGCAACAGATAACCCCTTGCTGTATTGTCTTTTTCATGATTGTGTGTTTTTACTTAACTTCTTAACATCTCTGCTTGCTAGCTGCATCCTAAGATTAAATAAACTGTAATATTAACCTTCTAGCTCACTCAGTTATTTTCTATTTGCAACAGAAACTCCCACATAAACACTGTGTAAATAATGCAATTGGAAGCTGAGTTACTACAATGACAGTTATGTTTGGGACACCAAAAAAGTGCAAGAAAAGTGCTTACAGGACCACATCCACTCTTGCTTATTGTGTAGACTACTCCACCCTGAAATAAAAAGAGAAGTCAATTATTTCCATGTTTGGTGAACCAAAAAAAGAGAGAGAGAGAGGAATGGCCACAAAGAAAACTTCAGGTAGTTATGTGACAAGATGATAAAGGTAGCTGTTAGAAAAGCGCAGTTTCATGGTCTGGTAATTCCACTTACAAGTAGTAAAGATTGAGTGAAATATTGGCAGATAATTCACTAATTAATATAATCAGTAGCAAGTAATAAAAAAAATATACCCTTAAAAAGCTCACCTCAAGCAACTAGAGGCATACCAGAAAGCATCTGACAGTTCAAGTGCAAAGAGGCACTTTACAGAGACAGTTAACTAAAAGCCCCATCCCGGGAGGCTTTTAAGGCCAGGCTGGATGTGGCTCTAAGCAACCCGATCTAGCGTGAGGTGTCCCTGCTCATGGCAGGGGCATTGGAACTGAATGATCCTTGAGGTCCCTTCCAACCTTGACAAGTCTATGGTTAGAGAATTGAAAGTGGTCAGTGAGAATGCAAACATCCACAGCCCAGAAGTGTGGGAAAAACCTAACTAGACAGTGAAATCCTCAAACTTTCCACTGCGAATATAACCCAGTGTTAAAAGTGATACTGACATCAGACTGCAGCGTTTGTATAAAGATTATGAAGTGTGGACAAATTTTGGTGGAGCTGAGAGTGAAACACAATTAATCCTTAATAATAATAATATAAAGCCAGCTTAATTTTCATTATGGCAGACGTCTCTCAAACTATAAACCCAATGGTTTGTCTACGCTTGCATGCACATGCATGTACAGGTAGGAATCATCTAGGATCAAGTTAATGCTTGATGAAAAACCTTAACCTGGGAAATCAGAAGTGGTGAAGGATCTTGCAGGTAAGAATACTGACAGCAAGCTACTGAGTTCAAGGGTATAGGCAGATGAACCTGCTCCAGGTTCTGAAAATGCAGTTTGCTGGATGAATAATTCTGACATTCTCTGTCAACTAGCAGAGACGATGTTTCACAGAATCACAGAATTGTCAGGGTTGGAAGGCACCTCAAGGATCATCCAGTACCAACCCCCTGCCATGGGCAGGGACGTTTTCCGCTAGATCAGGTGACCCAAAGCCACATCCAGCCTGGCATTAAGAACTTCCAGGAATGAGGCTTCCACCAACTCCCTGGGCAACCTTTACCACCACCCTCATGGTGAAGAGCTTCTTCCTAACATCTAATCTAAATCTCCTTTCCTCTAACTTGGATCCATTCCCCCAGGCCTATCACTACCTGACATCCTAACTAAGTCCCTCCCCAGATTTCTTGTAGCCCCCTTCAGATACTGGAAGGCCACAAGAAGGTCTCCTCGGAGGCTTCTCTTCTCCAAACTGAACAACTCCAATTCCCTCAGTCTGTCTTCATAGGAGAGGAGCTCCAGCCCTCTGATGATCCTCGTGGCCCTTCTCTAGACGCACTCCAGCATGACCATATCCTTTCCTGTAATATGAGCTTTAGAACTGGACAGAGTACTCCAGGCACAGTATTAATTAACCTCACTGCTCTAATTACCAAATTTAAGTTGTTCAAAGTTACTAAAGGAAAATGTTCAAATGGTGGAAGTTAGAATTCTTACCTGACTCCCTGAATAGCTCTTCTGAGAGGAACCAGAAGGTCCAACCTGCAAAGGAACCAAAAAGCTGTTTATTATTTTGCAGAAAACTGGGCTTTAGATCAATTATTTTCAGGAAGAAAAGATCTACTTGATAGGAAAAAAAAAAAAAACCCCACACAAAGTGATTTCCACCACTGATACTCTTAAAATTATTTCAGGCATCTTTGAAACCAAATAATCAAAAGTATACCAAGCCAGCTGGCATAAATTAAGATAATTCTGCCACAATTAGATCATGATTTGCCAAAGGTAAGGCTTCAGAGCTGTTGAGATAACTGATCTTGAAAAGCAAGCAAGCACTCTGACTAAGAAGTGAAGACAGAAAAGAAAACCTGTTAGGGAACGGCTGCAGATCAGCTAGAGACAGCCTGCAGGAGGAAACCATTTAGAAAGTTTGGGATTTGAATCAAGCAGGGTAAACTGTCAAAAGCAAAACCAACTGGGAGAGAAGCAGCAGAAAGGTGTGACTAGAGGCAGCCTTGACTTCTTTTGCAATTAGCAATATGTCAATGTCTTTGGGAAAAGAATATTTACCATGACACATCCACCTTGTGTTGTGTAAGTCCCTCCACGCTGCAAGAAAGTACAGGCTCTGGTTACTCTTTGTTGGTTGGTGTACAAATACCCAATTATTCTCAAAAGGAAATCCACTCAATTCACAGCCATGGTCTGAAGGAGGAAGTGTTTCATTGCTTTTACTGTCTTACACGTTGTAGCAATCTGTTCTGACAACTGACAATTAGTTAATTAGGGAGGTGATTCTCCCCTCTACTCCACTCTGGTGAGACCCCAACTGGAGCACTGTGTCCAGTTCTGGAGCCCCTGATGGATCTGGATGTGCTGGCACATGTCCAGAGAAGGGGCATGAGGATGATCAGAGGGCTGGAGCTCCTCTCCTGTGAGGACAGACTTGAGGGAGTTGGGGCTGTTCAGTTTGGAGAAGAGAAGACTCTGAGGAGACCTTATTGTGGCCTTCCAGTATCTGAAGGGGACTACAAGAAAGCTGGTGAGGGACTTTTTAGGGTGTTGAGTAGTGACAGGACTCGGGGAGAAGGGAGCAAAACTAGAAATGGGTAGGTTCAGATTGGATGTCAGGAAGAAATTGTTCCCCATGAGGGTGGTGAGACACTGGCACAGGTTGCCCAGGGAGGGGGTAGAAGCCTCATCCCTTGAGGTTTTCAGGGCCAGGCTGGATGTGGCTCTGAGCAACCTGATCTAGTGTGAGGTGTACCTGCCCAAAGCAGGGTATTGGGACTGGATGATCCTTGAGGTCCCTTCCAACCCTAACAATTCTATGATCCTATGAAAATAAAAATACCTTCAGAACTGCACTCATATGTAAGAATAAATGAGGTCTTGCTAGGAAAGTAATTTGAATACTGCAGTCTTCATGTTACAACCATGAAGCAATTGGATCAGAAGACACAAATTCTCAAATTCAGGTAACTGAGAACTGGAAAAAATGGGAGAAAATTTGCTCTTACCTTGTTACATTCCAGTTCTATCATAAGCTGTGGGGGGAAAAAAGAGAACATTTTTTAAAATGAGGAAACATTTGCAAAATTATTTACTGAGGACAGAAAGCAGCTTGCTATTGGAAACAGAAAACACATTGGTGATGTGAGGGACAGAAAACAGGTGTTCACATTTGGTCAGATCACAAGATGGCATCAATCAGTCATGATACTACAGCCAAGAACCAATATGGTAGATTTCTTTGCTTCAGCTGCATGTTGTTTTTAAGATGCTTCATATAAGCATAATTCTTAGCCCCAAACTGAACTAACTTCTAAGAATATGCTACAGAGCTGTATTTCCCAGGGAAGGGGGCAGCAGTTCACAGGACAGTACATCAGAAATCAGAAGTAGAGTTCTCCTTATGGCCAATTTTCTTTTCTTTAGATTTATGCTATGAGTTGCTTTGATAACTAGATTATCAGCTTCCTTTTTTCCTTTTGTGGGGAGGAAATATTTTTTCCCCCCATCAATTCAGTAAGAGGATTAGGCAGTTAAATTAAACGGGAAAAGGCAAGTCAAAGCTATTTTGATTTACTGTATTAATCCCTAGTATGCAGAATCAATCAAAACACACCTTCCTTTTACTTTTTCCTGTCCCATTAACTGACTCAGAACGTGCAGGTGTCAGAGTTTTGCTTTGAATTCCAACCCAAAATTTCTCTAGATCTTGAACAACAGTTGCACTGGAAAGAAAACAAAACATGAATTATTTTTCTATCACAATATTTCAGCATAAAATGCCAATAATTCTATTCTATTCTACTCTATTCTATTCCTTCTCCCTCCCCCACTGCTAGTAAATCTACTTTATTTTTATTGCACTACAAGTTTGAAAAGAATATCATGATTTTCCAGGACTCTTTTCCAGTTACTCTATTATCATCTGGCATCATTTTGAAGATAAATAAAATGGATGCTAAGAAGCAGTAGGAGAATAGTGCAGACTATATAAAGGAGAACTGACTTCATGGGGAGTACCAGCTCAAATGTCCATAAAAATTGTTACACCCTCTTCCTGCTTCAACAATCTCTGTCTATATCTCCTCCATCTCCATCCTGAGGTTCAACAGGACCAAGTGCAGGGACCTGCATCTGGGTCGAGGCAATCCCAGGCACAAATACAGGCTGGGCAGTGACTGGCTGGAAAGCAGCCTGGGGGTGCTGGTGGACAAGAAGCTCAACATGAGCTCTCAATGTGCATTTGCAGCCTGCAAAGCCAATCAGATCCTGGGCTGAATCAGGAGAAGTGTGGCCAGCAGGTCGAGGGAGGTGATTCTCCCCCTCTACTCAGCTCTGGTGAGACCCCACCTGGAGTACTGCCTCCAGTTCTGGAGCCCCTATTACAAGAGGGATCTGGAGGTGCTGGAACATGCCCAGAGAAGGGCCATGAGGATGGTCAGAGGGCTGGAGCACCTCTCCTATGAGGATATATTGAAGGAGTGGGGGCTGCTCAGTCTGCAGAAGAGAAGGCTCCGAAGTGACCTAATTGTGGCCTTCCAGTATCTGAAGGGGGCCTACAAGAAGGCTGGGGAGGGACTGCTCAGGATCTCAGGTAGTGATAGGACTAGGGGGAATGGAATGAAGCTGGAGGTGGGGAGATTCAGGCTGGATGTGAGGAGGAGGTTCTTCACTATGAGAGTGGTGAAGCCCTGGAATGGGTTGTCCAGGGAGGTGGTTGAGGCCTCGTCCCTGGAGGTGTTTAAGCCCAGGCTGGATGAGGCTCTGTCCAGCCTGCTCTAGTGTGGGGTGTCCCTGCCCATGGCAGGGGGGGCTGGAACTAGATGATCCTTGTGGTCCTTTCCAATCCTGACTGATACTACGATACTACGATCTCTCTCCATCTCCACCTCTATCTCTACCCATGACACTAATGAGTGGAAGCAACCACGCCCTGATTTTGTGTTCTTTTGCCCCTTTGTGTATTCCTCAAAGATTTAACGAAGCACTGCCAAACTGCCCCCCACCCCCACCATAGTCTCCAAACAATACCAAGCTATCAAATATTTAGATATTTGCAAATTATATCAAGCATGCTTTTTGTTAAACCAGGCAGTATTTTCACAAGCCTCCTCAGGTCCAAAGGAAAAGTAGCATTAAATGTAGGATAAATTTGTCTTCTCCTGTTTCCAGTCATTAATTTGTGGGCATGGTAGGTCTGGGGCTCAGGTGCCCCAAAAAGGCCACAAAGAAAGTCCTCCAAAAAGATCCTAAGGGATGGATCTGGTTACCCCAGGATAATGTAACATGTTATTCTATTCTGGTATCACACTATCTAAGGCAGTGTCTAGCTGATATCCCTCCCCTGCCCTCTTCTCCTTCTCTTCTCTCTGATAGGCCTGAGGTAGGGAGTACATCTTTGTTCTGCTTACAGGTCTGCTGAGGCTGGTAGGGGTGGAGGGTTCTGGCAGATCTTGGTCTGGTAGACTCAGCCTAATTTGTGAATGTATTTATTCTACCTGAATGCCTTCTGTATGTATATTCATAAACAGAATTTCCATTTAAACTGCCAATCAGTGTGCAGCATTTTTACTTTCACTCCCCCAAAAGGGGTAAAATATCTGTAAGAGTGGTGGAACACTGGAACAGGTTGCCCAGGGAGGTGGTGGAAGCCTCATCCCTGGAGATATTCAAGGTGAGGCTCAGCAAGGCCCTGGGCAACCTGATCTAGTTGGGGATGTCCCTGCTGACTGTGGGATGGTCAGACTGGATGACCTTTGGAGGTCCCTTCTGGCCTGGACCATTCTGTGATTCTATGATCTTTTCTGTCCCTTGGTCTGGAGTAGCTCATGGCTCTAAAGGGTCATACATTTATTTTCAGATTTACCTTACAAGTATTTAACATCAACTACTATTCTTCTGCTGCTCTGAATGAAAAGAGTTGTGATTTACTAGAGTCTGAACTTGACTTCTGCAGGGAACTAGTTACATTCATATTGTTGCTCTTGTAATTAAAGAGGTCACGGTGTAAAAACTTGTTACTCAAGGATCCATTAGGAACAGTCTACCTAATGGAATCATTTACACATGTTAGAATCAAAGACTTGTTACTCAAGGATCCATTAGGAACAGTCTACCTAATGGAATCATTTACACATGTTAGAATCAAAAACTTGTTACTCAAGGATCCATTAGGAACAGTCTACCTAATGGAATCACTTACATATGTTAGAATCAAAAACTTGTTACTCAAGGATCCATTAGGAACAGTCTACCTAATGGAATCACTTACATATGTTAGAATCAAAAACTTGTTACTCAAAGATCCATTAGGAACACTCTATTCAAGGTGAGGCATGATGAGGCCCTGGGCATGTCTAGTTGGGATGTTGGGGATGTCCCTGCTGACTGCAAGGGAAGTCTGACTGGATGACCTTTGGCAGTTTCTTCTGGCCTGGACCATTCTATGATTCTATGGTTATGATTCATGGAATTATTTATATATGTAGGGCAGTGTTTATCTTTTCTAATTCCACCTTGAAATGGAAATCACGTGATTTAAAATGGAAATCGGGTGATTTAATGAACACAATGGGAAGTTATGATAAATCAGGAAAACACCCAGGATTGTGTCAAGGCAAGAACACCAGAAACAGCAACGCTGATTCATGTCAAAATAACTCATAAGAAAAACATTCCAAGGGGGGAAAAAAAGTTAAAAAAGAGCAGTTACTTACATAAACTGAAGATCTTTAACATCAGGTGGAGCAACCCATGTTGTTGTAATTTTCTGCTTCACATCTGAATTTGTGTGACTTATTGCTGAATTCTGTAAAGAAAAAGGGGATGTGAAATGTGAAAGCGATTTCTGCTCCTGTTGTTAGATGGGAATTTGCATGACTTATTGCTGAATTCTGTAATTCCAAAGAAGTAAATACTAAATGTGGAAGTGATTTCTACTTCTGTTGTTAAGGGAACTCTGTCTTCTACAACAGGTAATACTGAAGTCACCTGATAAAGGGCCAAGCAGTTTCACAGGTGATTAGTAATAGAAAGAGGGAAAGGCTTCAAATTGCAACAGGATAGGTTTTGAACTGGACATTAGGAAAAATTCTTTCACAGAAGGAGTGGTCAGACATTGAAATAGGCTGCCCAGGGAGGTGGTTGAGTCAACCAACACTGGATGTGTTTAAAGGTCTTTTAGATGTGGTGCTGGGGGATATGGTTTAGGGGTGAACTTTTAGAGTAGTACAGTCAATGGTTGGGCATTTCCAAACTGAATGATTCTATGATTCTACATTACATTCATATCACATCTAGAAGACACATGGGGATTTCTATGGAGAAAGTCTAAATCTTGAAACTCCCCTGGTGAGGTAACTCTGGCCTATGCAAAGTGCTCACAGCTTAACAACAATTCTGATCCAAATATTTAAAAGGACATGAAGCTTAAGTAACTCTTCCAAAGACAGAGCACATACCGTCATGTTATGACATCCCAAGCCTTTGGTGTTTGGATCTGTAACTTTAAAAGTACCAATAGGAACATCTCCTTCTACTTCTCGAGCCTGGAGATTAAATCCTTTAAAACCAACATCTTTAAGTGCTTCTAGGGTCACTGTGAAAAGACATTTTGACAAATGTTAAGTGTCACACATAACAAAAAAAACCTCTTCAGTGTTTAACCAATAATTTCCCTCACTCTAAAAGGACAAGGCTGCATGTACAGAAGTTGCCTAAAAGCTTTTACAATTGGATTTTATTATAGTTTTTATTAATTATCAAGAGAATGACAATAAAGGAAAAGGAGGAAATTTGGAGAGGCATTTCTGTGTAGCAGCATGACATATGGTTTACTGCCCATTTTAAAAGGAATTCTGCTCTACCAAATGACTACAACTTTCTTAGTAACCTTATTTTTTCTCCATGCATGTTCAGAATATTGGCCAATGGCCCTCCTGACCCAAAAGGTTGCTTATTTTCTGTCTGCTAAGCCTACAAAGTAGCTGTAGGAGAAAGAGGATTACATTTCTTTCTGCCTCTGTTTTGAATTAAAAGATTAACTTTTGCCTAAGGCTGAGTTGCCTTTTTTCCCCTTCTTGTGTTACAACTGGAAGAAGATAAGCTAGATAGTTGATCTCTCAAGTTCTGTATCAAATATGAAAAATTAATGATTAATTTTGGGGGTGCTGGTGGACAAAAAGCTCAACATGAGCTCTCAATGTGCTCTTGCAGCCCGCAAAGCCAATCAGATCCTGGGCTGCATCAGGAGAAGTGTGGCCAGCAGGTCGAGGGAGGTGATCCTCCCCCTCTACTCAGCCCTGGTGAGACCCCACCTGGAGTACTGTGTCCAGTTCTGGAGCCCCTATTACAAGAGGGATGTGGAGGTGCTGGAATGTGTCCAGAGAAGGGCCACGAGGATGATCAGAGGGCTGGAGCTGCTCTGCTATGAGGGCAGACTGAAGGAGTTGGGGCTGTTCAGTCTGCAGAAGAGAAGGCTCCGAGGTGACCTAATTGTGGCCTTCCAGTATCTGAAGGGGGCCTACAGGAATGCTGAGAAGTCCTTCCCCAGCCTATCAGGTAGTGATAGGACTAGGGGGAATGGAATGAAGCTGGAGGTGGGGAGATTCAGGCTGGATGTGAGGAGGAGGTTCTTCACCATGAGAGTGGTGAAGCCCTGGAATGGGTTGTCCTGGGAGGTGGTCGAGGCCCTGTCCCTGGGGGTGTTTAAGACCAGGCTGGATGAGGCTCTGGCCAGCCTGATCTAGTGTGGGGTGTCCCTGCCCATGGCAGGGGGGTTGGAACTAGATGATCCTTGTGGTCCCTTCCAACCCTGAATGAAACTATGATACTATAATGATTATGAATGACTTAATTTTACTCCAATTTTGTTACTGAAGAAGCTCAGTAAAAGACGGAAGAGAGCAGTGCCCTTTATGTCTGCATTGAGATTAAATACCCAAATGAAAAGATCAAATTTGTTCTGGTCTATTATAAACTTCCAGTGTTAGGCACTTCTGTAAGTAGAATCAGAATAATGTTTTATGTTCAGAGTTATTAAAAATAAGGACAGATAAACTGAGACTGGCACAGAAGGCAAGGCAAGGACCAATCATACCTTGACAAAATAACATTGCCAAACACCTGCAAAATCAACCTTCCAATTTGTCAACAGTGTGAGTACTAAGTCACTAGTTTTTCACAGGTGCCAGAGGGGGAATGACAGCCAACCTTTGAATGCAATGTTCAATCAAGGACAGAGAGGACTGTGATGGTCGGGACACAGCATAACACAGGTGAAACTGCAGGATACTCAATGGAAGGGGAACCTAATGAAGCTCTCTGAGACCAGATACTGGATGAGAACAGTTTGAAGCAATAGAAAAGTAGTGCTAAAGCAAGATAAGTGTGGTTAGAAGAGAAGAGAAAACAAAACAAGATGGAATAAAGGCAAGGGAAGGGGGAAAATGAAAAAGAAAAGAGAAAATGAAATAGGGAGAGGGGAGGCAGGGAGAGGGGAGGCAGGGAGAGGGGAGGCAGGGAGAGGGGAGGCAGGGAGAGGGGAGGCAGGGAGAGGGGAGGCAGGGAGAGGGGAGGCAGGGAGAGGGGAGGCAGGGAGAGGGGAGGCAGGGAGAGGGGAGGCAGGGAGAGGGGAGGCAGGGAGAGGGGAGGCAGGGAGAGGGGAGGCAGGGAGAGGGGAGGCAGGGAGAGGGGAGGCAGGGAGAGGGGAGGCAGGGAGAGGGGAGGCAGGGAGAGGGGAGGCAGGGAGAGGGGAGGCAGGGAGAGGGGAGGCAGGGAGAGGGGAGGCAGGGAGAGGGGAGGCAGGGAGAGGGGAGGCAGGGAGAGGGGAGGCAGGGAGAGGGGAGGCAGGGAGAGGGGAGGCAGGGAGAGGGGAGGCAGGGAGAAAAGAAAAAAAATAAAAGGAAAAGAACCCACAACCCCTCAAAAAAACCCCAACCCTGTCCAATGTGAGTAGCATCTAGGATTTCCTGGTTTTGACAAAGCAAATCCCATATAACCTCACAGAACAGTCTGCATATATTTGATCCATCCATCATAGTGCTGGAATTAGTTTTAAAAATATCAATCAATAACCAAAGGATCTCAGGTAGTGATAGGACTAGGGGGAATGGAATGAAGCTGGAGGTGGGGAGATTCAGGCTAGATGTGAGGAGGAGGTTCTTCACCATGAGAGTGGTGAAACCCTGGAATGTGTTGTCCAGGGAGGTGGTCGAGGCCCTGTCCCTGGGGGTGTTTAAGAGCAGGCTGGATGAGGCTCTGTCCAGCCTGATCTAGTGTGGGGTGTCCCTGTCCATGGCAGGGGGGTTGGAACTAGATGATCCTTGTGGTCCCTTCCAACCCTGAATGAAACTATGAAACTATGAAAGGGCCCTCCCATCCTTGAGGGAGCTCCTCACACATTTTCCAAGAATGGCTGCTATAATAGGACTCCAAAGCTTCTCTATTCTTCTCCCTGCACATCACTGTCCATGGAAGCATGTCTGTTGTTACTAGTTTCATGTAAAATAGAAGCCCAATTAGAGAGTAGCTACCTAGTGAACAATCCTCTTTCAGTTACAGACATACAGCAGCAGACATGTGATGGCTTACAACTCGCTTCCACTTCCATGCTGCTTCTATCAAATGGCTAGAAGCAGCAGCATTCCCAAGCCACTTAAAGTGTGACAGCATCATGACATGGCATCACAGCACAGAGAAACAAGGCTGTCAAGGTGTTCCATCCAGAGAGCAATTTGGGATTAGGAAGATAGAAGGTGTTTTAAGACAATAGCTCCACCTCTTGTAATTGATAAAATCTGGGATGCAGCTCTTAGAAGGATGACTCAGAATTTGTCACTCTTGAGATGTTTTATACTTCATCCTGAGTTTTTATTTTCCTGTCAGGTGTCAGCATGTGAGCATCTAATGAGCAGGATTTCTTTGTAATATAGAGACCTGTTCCAACAGCAAACACTCAAAGTTAAAGACCAGCTGATTATTAGCCTGCTTTGGCCAGCTGTCCCATACCATTTTAATCTTGTCCCCAAAAAAATGATAGCATGAGGCTCAGGTATATTTATCAGACAGAGAAAAGGAAAAAAGGGAATATCTTTTCAGTTATACAAATACACACATTAATATGAATGAGATTGAAATGAAAAAATATAGATTTAACTAGCATGAGAGGAAAACAGAGGAGTTTGGGTGAAGACTTGGTAATTCTGATTTCTCTGTCATTCACATTATTTACCTTGGATTTCGTTTCCTGGCTCAAAGTTATCGAAAGACACAGCAATAATATACGGTGGTGCAGATTTCTGGGGTTCAGCTTCATAGTTTGGTAACAGAGAATCACAATCAATTGAGGTATTTGTCTGTGGAAAACCAAGGATTCCAGGCAAGAATATCCCACAGAACAAAACAACAAAGCAGAAATGTCTCCTCATCTGTGGAACAAACAAACAAACAAAGTAGTTTATGAGAACTGGCTTCCATGTTTGACCATGTAGCAGTTGGGGCCAGGTGCCTCCTGCTGTGTTTGCATGAGAAACACCTCTTGTGTCCCAAAGGAGTCCAGCCCAGTGGGTAGGCACAGGAAGCCAGGTATTTCATCCCATAGTGCCCTGCTCCCCTGTAAGACATCAGCAGGAGTCCTGCACTTCCTCTTTTCTTCCCTTGCCACCACCTGGTAACTGGGGGGAGGTATCTCCTGGACTTTTGGGCCTGGCTAGGGGGATGGTAGGGGGGATGAAAGAGCCCTGGGGCTCTCACCTGTACCGTCAGGTGGGGATGGGATATTTCTGGGTGTGCTTTGGGATCTCTTTTGTCACTGTGCTTCTGGTTCTCTGCAAAACATTCACTGCTTTCCATTTAAACTTTCCATCACTTTTGCAATCCATTTGTCTGAGTTTCATTTTTGCCTCTGGTGGGGAGGGGGTCAGCCTCAACCCGTCACAATCAATACCTGCTTTCCTTCAGGGTAGGAAACAGAACAAGCCTAGAAAGCTGGGCTTTCATTGCATTTGTGTAGTCTGAAGAAAATAAAGTAAAATAAATCCCTGCATACACTGGCAGAACAAGGCAATAAGTGACACCAGTATTTCCACTTCAAAATGTTGAATTATTAATTGAAGTTTAAATTCTCTGGTAAGTGACAGCAATTCATGAGCAGCCACGTCTGCTGCCTTACAGCCTTGGTCTAGAAGAGGCTTTAAACAAGCTTCCTCTTTGTTGAGGCAGCAGATTTAGCTCAGTTCCTTCATTATTCAAGAACTAAGAATCAGACCTTGATGTCTCAAACTGCTTTTTGTAGATAGTTATATCTACATGACAGTTGTATCTGTGTAGACAGTTACATCTATATGACTGATAGCTATATCCATATGACTGGCCTGCATTCTTTGCATCACCTGCTTCCACTTCCAAGAGACAGCTGAGATCTGTTCTTAAGTACCCTGCAGAACTCCTAGAAACTTTAAAAAGTATTTGTTGCCTTAAGAGCTTACCAAAAGACTTCCAAAGAGCCCTTTGGAACTTCTAAATAATTTAAAACCACTACCCTGTTAGTGCATGCTTCCTATGGGTTAAGAATAAATTCTAGCTAGTACAGAAATCCACAAATAGAGCTACAAGGGCAGACTGAAGTGCAGTCTTCAACAACTGTTAGTGGAAAGGAAATGTGTTTTCTTCATAATTCATTAGTAATGCTGACTCTGATATTAAACTGGTTCCCAGACAAAAAGGAAACATCTCCCAGCTGTATTCTCAGGTGGTTAATACCAGATTTTATGGCCCACGTTCAATGTCTAACTGTGGCACTGCATAATTCGTCAGGCCATTATGCTGTATGAATATCCCACCATTCCAGTCACAAAAGTGCTGATACAGCAGTTCAATCACAAGAAATAGGTAGTGACACTGTTTTGCATGCTGTGTGCTACAGGATTGCCTTGTGTGATACAACAGGGTGTAACAGAAAGAAGGGAAGTATCTGAGAACACAGAATGTTAGGGGCTGGGAGGGACCTCGAAAGATCATCCAGTCCAACCCCTTTGCTAGGGCAAGATCACCTATACTGGGTCACACTGAAACATCCAAGGGGGGGTTTGAATATCTCCAGGGAAGGAGACTTCACAACCCCCACCCAGGCAGCCTTTCAAACACTACAAAGCATTTCAAACATGGCATAAGAGACCTCTTCAGTTTGTCAGCCACCTGTGTTTGAATGCATAAGACCATTGGGTTTTGTCTGTGCTAATCAACTAGCAAGCATCTAGAGATGCAGCAGTGCAAAACTTCAGAATACAATTCCAAACACCCATGGACTTAACTGTGAACTTAAAACATCTTTTAACAAAGCCACTGAATCAAAAATTAATGAAAGAGGTCAGTGTGATGGGATGAAAATTTTCCTTTAGGAAGATGATGAAGGGTTGCATGGTGTCACAAGCAGTAAGAACAGGAATCAGGAAAGCTGTACAGGCAAGTTACCATGTCTGTAGAGCAGGTGAGGGCTCCCCCTCTCCAAAGTCTCATGAGAGTGTCACTTAAATGGGATCCTAGTAAGCATTCTGTTTTGGAATCAGTGTGCTGGGTGTGGTTAGCCAATCTCTTGTGATGATTTTGACGTGGTCCACCTCTAATTACACTTTAAACACAGCATGTAGGCGCTATTAAATTAACAGATGTGGTAAACAGTGATTTAATAAGAACCAGTCTATGTGTTGTTGAAATCTTTGCCTGACTCATGGAGAGATGGGAAAAGAAATGAAATTAAAAAAAATCCATTTCTAATTAGGTGTTCTACTCCAAAGCACTGAGTCCTTAGTATTAGCTCAGCTGGGACTGGAAAATTGTCTGGGGCATCACCCTGCCTCAAAAGAAAGCTAGTCTGAAACATTCTTTTCTCTTTTTCTAGCTAGAAGAGAGCCAGAAACACAAGCACGAGTTGAAATGTGCTTGAGATGCCTTCTCTTTGCATCAGCTCCTGATACAAGAGTTCAAGTGCTATCCTCAAAGTCTCACCATGACATCTCTTGAAACTAGGTTTTAGGTGAGGAAGAGAAAGATAGCAACAGCTTACAAAATCCCAACTCCAGACTTGAAGCAGAAGCAGAAAATTTCCGTGGACCCTGAGTTCCAATACATGCTCAATGCAATCATGTCATCTTGCATCACAAATTTACTTTTTCTCCACAAACAATGCAAAGAAACTAAATTACATATTTATGAAACAGAAGCATAAGCAATCATGACAAATAAATACTATTTGCAAGCTTCTTCTAATTGGATTATGAAAAACTAACTCTCTCTTCAGTTCCTTCACCTGATGGAAAAATGCTTCTATTTTCAACCATGGATACAATCCCTTCTTCCTGTGGGTCTACATGGCCTTCATCTCTGCAGTACCTGAGCTGCTACTGTGAGAATCCTCTTCTGCATTTAGTCTAATGGGACTTCAGGCCACCAATTAAATCCCTGAGTTCAAGTTAGTTAGCTACTATGTTTAAAGCCTAGGGAAGAGACACATTGGTTTGCTTTTGCAGAGCCTTGGGCAAACTTCTGAATAGTGACAAAAGTTGGTTTAAAGGTCTTTAAATACAGAGCATTTACATAATGTGATAAACACTTGTCTGTAATCTGAAAAACACAGTCCTGGCAAGTCCGTCCTGCCAACAGTTTAAGAGTATGGCCCTTTCTCATCCCATTCCTTATGAGCATTTTTCTCCTGTCTTTTCTCCTCCAAGATGCTCTGGATGAGCCCAGCCTTGCTGCTTAGCCTTTGAGAACAAATATCACCGGTTAGTGCGCACCCTGTCCACCACATCCCCACCAACACACCTTATCGCCCGAGTGCCGACGCGTGGGCATCCTCCGGTCCCTCTGTGGTCAGTGTGGAGGAGCAGCAGCCGGGCAGTGGCAGTGCCCCAGCAAGATGAGAGAGAGGAGGCGGCAGGCTTGGCCAATCTGCAGCGAGGCGGGGAGTTGGCACAGCCAATCCGGGCTGGCTGTGCCTCTGCCCTGGAAATTAGGACACCGCAGGTGGGACTCCCCTGCCCAGATGGGGCAATGACAACACACACTCCTCACAGGTGAATCATGCCCCCTCCGACCTTTAACTAGGCATCTGGGATAGGTAAGGCTTCTGAAGGCTGATAGTCTAAGCTAGTGTGTTGACTGAAATCTACAGAATCATGTTATACAAAAGATTCACTGATATTTCATGGTAAAACATTCCTCATCAGTCTGTTTAATTTGGCCTCAGAATCCTGTCCCTACTTTTTCATTCACTTTTTTTTGCTTCCTTACAGTTAGAAAGGACATGAAAAAATTCCACTAATTGTAATACTGCCAAGCAGTTTCTCCTCCTGTTTTACCTCATGTACCTTTCTCTTCAGAAGCTGAAAACTGGGAGAAGTCCAAAAGCTGGATGATGTATAGAATAGAACAGAATATATTCAGGTGGAAGGGACCTACAATCATCTATCTAGTCCAACTGCCCGATCAATTCAGACCTGACCAATTTGAAGCAAGTTATTAATGGCATTGTCCAAATTCCTCTCAAACACTGACAGGCTTGGGGCACTGACCACATCTCTAGGAAGCCCAACATTTGACCACCCTCTCAGTAAAGACATGCTTCCTAATGTCCAGTCTAAATGCCCCATGGCACAGCTTTGAACCATGCCCATGGGTATCATGACTAGATACCAGGGAAAAGAGATTGGCATCTCCCTCTCCACTTCCCTTCAGGAAGCTGTAGAGAGTACTGAAGTAATCCCTTGGTCTCCTTTTCTCTAAACCAAACAAACCCAAAGTCCTCAGCTGTTCCTTATGGGACATTGCTTCCAGCCCTTTCACCAGCTTTGTTGCACTCCTGTGGATGCATTCAAGGAACTGAACAGTATGACAGATTATTTCATGGCACCTCTCCTATGAGGACAGACTGAAGGAGTTGGGGCTGTTTGGTTTGGAGAAGAGAAGGCTCCAAGGTGACCTAATTGTTGCCTTCCAGTATCTGGAGGGGGCCTACAGGAAGGCTGGGGAGGGACTTCTCAGGATCTCAGGTAGTGATAGGACTAGGGGGAATGGAATGAAGCTGGAGGTTGGGAGATTCAGGCTGGAGGTGAGGAGGAAGTTCTTCCCCATGAGAGTGGTGAAGCCCTGGAATGGGTTGTCCAGGAAGGTGGTTGAGGCCCCGTCCCTGGAGGTGTTTAAGACCAGGCTGGACGAGGCTCTGGCCAGCCTGATGTAGTGTGGGGTGTCCCTGCCCATGGCAGGGGGGTTGAACTAGATGATCCTTGTGGTCCCTTCCAACCCTGACTGATACTATGATACTACTATGACACTATGATTTAACCAGAGAATACCAAGAAATCAATGAACCACACACTGTTTTCAAGACACTTCTTCAACTTCTTGATGTCTGTGCATTTAAAATGCACTGAAAATCCAAAATGCTGATAGCAATTTGAGAACATTATGTACTTTTAAAGGTTTAGCATATTTAACTAACTGTATTCTCTTTCAGTTAATCACCTTTAATTAACGTGTAGCATTTTATTTAGATTATTCCATTGTGAAAGACACATCCTACCTGCTACTACCCACTGGGGAAGAGATCCCAATCTTCCTCTTCTTACTGTACCACCAAACTCACCATTGAGACCAATGTGTTATAAATAGCAATGAAAATGAATGCTCTACACCACAAATGCAATAGCACACTGGCAACACCTCCAAATAAATGACACAGGAAAGGAAAGGCAGCTGATTGCACTTAGAATCACATAAACGAAGAGATGGGATCTTAAAAGTGCATTTGCAAGACCTCCTGCACTTCATTACCAGCTAGGAGACACTGAGAGACAGCTAGAAGGTTCAGAATTATTACTCCAGGCTACTCTGAGCTATGAGCACTCCATGAATGGTTTGACAGGCAAATATGCAAATGTCAGGAAACAAATTGCTGTAATCTTGGCAATATTGTGGTTATAAAGAATCACAGATAAGACTGGCAATATGCTTATGTTGACTGCAACACTAATAAAACACTTTATTGAATAAGCTGGTAAAGACTCAGACCATTAGTTTACAATGGGAGAGTTGTAAATTTGATGTCCCAGCTCTTACACAACTTATTGCTGGCAGTTTCCTTCAAAGCAACAGTATTTCCACTGAATCAAACACAGGGCACTGATCCAGTGTTCATGTACAGAACCACAGAATCACAGAAACACTCAGGTTGGAAAGGACCCTCAGGATCACCAAGTCCAACCCAGAACCCTACTCTACAAGGTTCACCCCTAAACCACAGCCCCAAGCACCACATCCAAACCACCTTTAAACACATCCAGGCTTGGTGACTCCACCACCTCCCTGGGCAGCACATTCCAATGCCTGACCACTCTTTCCATGAAAAAAATTTTACTACTGTCCAGTCTAAACCTCCCCAATTGCAGCTTGAGGCTGTTCCCTCTTGTTCTATCACTAATTACCTGTGAGAAGAGACCAGCACCATCCTCTTTAGAATGTCTTTTCAGGTAGTTGTAGAGAGCCATGAGGTCTCCCCTCAGCCTCATCTTTTCCAAACTAACCATCCCCAGTTCCTTCAGTTGCTCTTCATAAAATTTATTTTCCAGGCCTTTCCCCACCTTCCTTGCCCTCCCCTGCACTGGCTCCAGCACTTCCACATCTCTCTTGGTTTGAGGTGCCCAGAACTGAACACAATTCTCAAGGTGTGGCCTCCCCAGAGCTGAGTACCAGGGGACAATCACCTGCATATCAGAACTTTCAGCTAAAAAGAAAAAAAAGAAGAAAGAAAGAAAAAAAGCAATCTTTTTTTCAGGTCTCCACACTTGAAAAGAAGATTTTGAGATGACAAATTAAATACTGACTGCACTGATGGTGAATTCTTGACTCTGGTGAAACCATGATTCCAAGGGTTGCTCTACACTGAAACTCCTGCGCCGATGCAGAACAGCTCCATGCTATAGGCACAGGGACTTCCCTCCAGTGAATATTCCCTGTGAGAATCTTAGCCACTTATTTGTTGTGGTTTGTGTTTGTTTGTTTGTTGGTTTGTTTCAGATACCTGGTTGTATTCTAGCCCACACAGAGTTAGCTGGTCTTTCTTGAAATAATCACACATTAGACTTTTGCCATCAAGGCTGAGTCAATTCATTTCAGGAAAAAGCCAGAGAACATGGGAGAGAGACAGAGAATCAGTTGAAAGGAAAGGGATCCCTGCTGGGCAGTGGGTGAATATTTTAAAGGGTACCTGGTGGACAAAGAGAAAGCCAGCTACTCACCTAGGCAGAAAGGTATCTTCTTGAATAAAGAACTGCAAACCCTGGCAGAGATTTCTAGAAATATTTTTTGCCACTCAAAGTTATTTAAATCGAGTTAGCTCAAGCAGCTTCTTTCCTTTTTCCTCACTGACATGTAATTTCTTTCAAAAGCCTTCAGCTTGCTTTCTGCAACTTCTGAGCCAAGCATTAGTTTTGATCTAGTAACTTTCACTGCGACTGGAAAGGCCAGAAAGCATAGCAAAGCTTCAACTAATGTCACAGAAACACAGAATAGTCTGGGCTGGAAGGCAACTCCAAAGGTCATCTAGTCCAACCTCCCTGCAGTCAGCAGGGAAATCCTCAACTAGACCAGGCTGCCCAGGCCATATATATATATATATAAAGAGCAAGCTAAAAAAGGTGAGGGGTGGGTAGTTTTGTCAGGGCCTGGTATCCTTATTAAACTGCCTTGATGTTCCCAGTGTGCTATTGCATACCTGATATACCTTAATATTCCACTGAGTCTTGGACTTTGTTTGGATACCTCAGGTGTGCTGGGAAACAATTCATGATAAAAAAGTAACTACTCCAAAATTATTTATGTGAGTAATGTGCATAAGAAGTGGTCTTACATATCTGATGAGATGAGATTATAATCACTGAGTACTCCAAACTGACCCTGTGAAACAATAAAACAGAGTGGAAAGGGAGAGAAAGAAACTTTATTTCTTCCAAACACTATTTTCCATAATTCTGGCAAGGAAAACAATTGTTACTGATCTTCCTTGCCTCCTCTTAAATGTCAGCTACCTTCCCAAGCTCTCCAAATGGAAGTGGTTTTGCTCAGTGTAAAGTATCTGTGCTAGTAAGAGGAGGACTTTATCGTTGCTGCAATCCTCCAGTATACTTTCTGTAACTTGAAAGTATTCAACTGAAGTTATTTGGGAATGCAGTCCTTAATGGGTTATGGGAATTGTATCACAATGATGTCACAGAGCTATATTTATACTTTACTTTTCCTTCAAAACCAGTATTTATTCTGCCTTCTACGAGTGTGTCACCATTTACATCCTATTTCCAAGGCCTTCAGTATTGCCAAATCTTTTATTTATAAAGGAACACTATATTCCCTTCTTGAAACAAAGTGCAGTGGAATTACTCACTGCTCAAAATAGCTCTAGCTATTTTTCTAGGAAAAAAAAATATGAACACTCCCCCTCCCCTCCCCCCCCCCAAAAAAAAAAATTAATCCTTCCTCCCATCATAAAAAGGTTCAGCTCCTTCTGGTCCTTAATTTCTTATTTTTGCATGTTAGCACTTTTCCTGTCTGCTTTAAAGCCTGCCAACGTTAGTGTAAGTCTGCCTCTCTATAAGTAATAATGGTCCACACCCCGAAAGTCCTCGTTAGATGATGTCACTGGGAGCCTTGTTAATGAGAAGGGAAGAAAAAGGGAAGACCTGACTGCAAAAGAGCAAAAAGGAAGTGATGAAACGGATTACTTCTCCTAAGCTTCTTTGTCACAGCAGAGATAAGGGTGAAGATGTCTGTGCACAGCTTCTCGATGCCGTGCTCTCAGGTGCTGCTCAGAAGAAGCGCCTGAGAAGGAGAGCCATGTACAACAGCAATGACATATGAACATTGCATCATCTTATCTCATGCATTGTGCAACCCAGAAAACACTATTGTCCCTCTGTGCTTTTAAGGTGAGTGCCCGGGTGTGGCTGCAAACGTGTGCAATACTCCTTGTAAGCCACAGCGACTACCATTTGTTAGTGATTTACCAGCCTGTACCTTCAGATTTAAGTAAATGTAAACTTCTGTTCATGGCATGGAAGGTGTTTGTTATGGGTTGGATTGGATTGGATCCCCCCCAGTAACTTATTTTTCCCAAATCTGTCCCAGAGAGCAAATCTCACCACACTCAGAATTTGGAAGTGTAAATGGAATCGTATTTACAAAAGCTAAATACATGTAAAAGGCAACAAACATGTACAGAGTGTGTTTACATATATATATACACACATATACATGCAGCATACCAACAGGGCCCCCCTGTACCTTTGAGACAGCTCTTTGTCCCCCTCTTGGGGACCCCAAGAAAATGATACAAACCACACACTAGCTTGGCCACCCCCTCCACTTGTAGAAGCCAAGTAGAAGAGCTACCCAGGTCAGAAGGGAGGGTAGCACAGGCCGAAATCCCTGCAGCAGAGCCAGCAGAGAGTGAGCAGCAAAGAGAACAAACAAACTATGCTGCAAGATATAAGGTTGTCAATACACAGATGGAATTATGTTAACCTATCTATTGTTATCATTCTGCATCCAATCCCTTCATTATTTATCTTATATTCAGAAATCTCCAGAGATTCCTATTCACAGCTAGTGTCTAAGTTAGGGACTAGCTTAAACCACTACAATGTTCTAGAGGAAGGATCCCACTACTGAGATATGCAGTCCAAAAGCAAACAAAAGTAATTGTAAAAGTAGTAACTATCAAAATTAATTGTTTTCACAGTCACAAAGGGGCTGAATGGTCTCTCTCACACATACCACCTACTGGTATCACTGAAAAAATTCTCTTTATATATTATTTGCATCTATGGCTCCAGAATACTACAGGCACAGCTGAAATATGTTTACAGTCAAGTCCCAAGTCCCCTGTATAGTGGAGTTAATGCAGGGCATATATATGCATGTGTGGTCCACTCAGGAGTGAGCAGCTAGGGTTGTAGAATTACAGAATGGTAGGGGTTGGACAGGAGGTCTTCTAGTTCAGCCCCCCGTCATCTTGGTCAGGGTTCAGTAATTTAAGTTCATCTTTAGAGCTTTCACCAGTCTGACAGTATTGAGTCAAAAACACCATAGCTACATGATAGAAAACACTGACTGGTATAAAATCACTTTGCTGATGCACTTTCATTCATTTAAAGATTTTTGAGTGCTTTAAGAGAATTGCATTTTGGCTAATTTGAGAGAAACATTGTTACATGTCCATAATTGATAGCCATGAAAATCTGCACTACAATGAGATAAGACAATCCCCTGATCTGGCATTAATAAGCATAGACCTGCAGCTCATGGGAATATCTTTCAATAAGCTAAGCCAAGAAGGAGATGCTCATGTTAGGAGATATTCCTTTGGACTTCAAAATCAACTTGACTGGGATTCACCTCTTTGAAACTGTTATGAAAGGAAGTTTATTACATAGCTCTATATCAATGTGTACAAGATCTTCCTAGGGAAGAGAATGTGATTGCAGATTTGGTATGTCTCAGGTTCACCAACTATAGAAGCCAGAAAGAAGCTGTCATAGAAAGAGACTTGAAGGGGGCCTACAGGAAGGATGGGGAGAGTCTGTTTACAAAGGCCTGCAGTGACAGGATGAGGGGCAATGGCTTCGAACTACAGAAGGGCAGGTTTAGATTGGATGGTGGTAGATTGAGGGTGGTAGATCACTGGAACAGGTTGCCCAGGGAGCATTTTTACTTTTACTCCCCCAAAAGGGGTAAAATATCTGTAAGAGTGGTGGAACGCTGGAACAGGTTGCACAGGGAGGTGGTTGAGGCTCCTTCCCTGGAGATATTCAAGGTGAGGCTTGATGAGGCCCTGGGCAACCTGATCTAGTTGGGGATGTCCCTGCTGACTGTGGGGAGGCTGGACTGGATGACTTTTGGAGGTCCCTTGCAGCCTGGACCATTGCATGATTCTCTGATAATACTTTTGGGCAGGCAGAGAGGGTGTTTGATTTTGCCTAATGAGATGCGCACAACCACTTGAATACAAAATCATGAAGGAAGCAGAAGAAAGAGGGATGATAGGAGGGGCTTAAGTGGTTTCTGACAACAAAAGATTCCCAAACACTGTTTAATTGACAATGTATTTTCCAGGACATGATCAACAAGATATTTGATATTTTCCAGGTCTCCAGCAATAAATAATAACACTTCCGCTGCACCTTTTCTATTCGTCTTTGCAAACGCCCTGTAAATAGTAATGAAGTAATCCCCAGAAGCTCCTTGTGAGGCAGGGAAGTATTATTATTTGTACCTAATTCTGCAGATGAGGAAAGCAAGTCACAGAGGGATTAAATGACTCGACCAAGGTCATATAGAAAGTCTGCATTCTGGTATGCGTCAGCCCTTGTCAGCACTCGGTGACACACCCAGAAGTTCACTCAAGCCCTTTCTCTGCGTAGGACAGCATCTTTAAGGTTTCACAAGTATCATCTTCCACCCTAACTCTCTCAGTCTGCCTCCATAGGAGAGGAGCTCCAGCCCTCTGACCATCCTCTTGGCCCTTCTCTGGACACCTTCCAGCACCTCCAGATCCTTCCTGTAATAGGGCCATCAGAACAGGACACAGTACTCCAGGTGGGGTCTCACCAGAGTGGAGCAGAGGGAAAGAATCACTTCCCTTGAACTGTTGGCTCATCTTGATGCAGCCCAAGCTCTGTTCAGCTTTCTGGGCAGCAAGTGCACACGGGTGGCTCATACTGCTTCTCATGGAGCTTTTCATCCACCAGCACCCCCAAGCCCTTCTCCTCAGGGCTGTTCTCAGGCTGGTCCCTGCTCAGGCTATATTGGTGCTTGGGATTACCCTGACCCAGATGCAGGATCCTGCACTTGTTCTTGTTGAACCTCCTGAGATTGGCTTGGGCCCTGCTCTGCAGCTTGTCAAGGTCTTTCTGGATGGATCCCTTCCCTCCAGCCTTGTCAGCTGCACCACACAGCTTGGTGTCATCAGCAAACTTGCTGAGGGTGCACTCAGTGCCATTGTCCATGTCACCAACAAAGATGTTAAACAAGACTGGTCCCAGCACTGATCGCTGAGGGACTCCGCTTGTCACTGGCTTCCACTTGGCCATGGACCCATTGACAGCCACTCTTTGGGTGTGGCCATCAAACCAGTTCTGTATCCACTGAATGGTCCATCCATGGAACCCACACTGCACCAGCTTGGGGACCAGGGTGTTGTAGGGGACAGTGTCAAAGGCTTTGCTCAGGTCCAGGTAAATGATGTCAGTTGCTTGTCCCTCATCTATTAATATTGTGACCTTGTCATAGAAGGCCACCAGGTTTGTCAGGCATAGCCCACATTACGTTAATTTGCATCTCATATGCATCTCAGGAAACAGTCTGTCCACTGAGTGCTGGTCTCTTTGTAAGCTCAGTATGGCTGACAATAGAGCAATCAAATCCACGAAGTAAAAAAAACCCACAACAATGTGAATATGGGGGGATTGTTGTCAACTGAGAAGTTAGCTGTGCTAACTGAGGAAAGAGAGAAACATTACTTTTTTAATGTGCACTAAACTGTAAATTGAGATGCTGGAAGTAATCCATGAGTGGGCAATGAACTATCAGCCTCTACATACATAGCAAAGGAATTAACATGGACACATATAAGGGCCACAGAAGTGTTCTATGCTTTTGTCACACACTGAGGAAAATGTGAACCACACAGAGAACACTGCATTTTGCTCACTTTAAACAGGAATGCTGAAATTCAGCCACATTCAGAACAAGAACCCTAAAAATAAATCACTATGTTCAAGACTCAGGACCAGATGTACAGCTGTTTTCTCTGTGCTGCTCAGACAAGATTTCTGGTGCTGCATAAAACTGCTGAAAACCCCCTTCTGCACTCTCACCTTCTTCAAATTCAGGTCTCAGATTCTTGCATTCCTCCAGCAGATTACCAGGAAAGAAGCAGAGCTGCTCTTGATTTCATTTTTATTGGCTCAGTAATCCACCTGTTCAGTGGATTAGCACATTAGTAGTGCTGCTCCAAAGCCATGAGTGCCTTTTCTTTGGGTCATTTTGTAAGCAAAACATTGGGCATGAGCTGGAAGAGCTGCCCTTTATTCCTTCCTCTGTCACAAATTCCCTGTGTCACTTCAGCAACTCATTAATCTCTATATGCCTCATCCAGAAAATGGGATAATGATCTTTAACTATTTCATGGGGAGGCTTAATGGTTGTTAAATGTGCTGAGCTCCCTGGATGGGAAGAAGCTGCTGTCAGAGTGATCAGTAATAGCATGACTATGTTTGGTGGGAATGTTTTAGGAGGGTCACTTAGTAACATCAGTATCACAATCCTGCATTACACAGGCATGCCTGGGTAATCAAGTTGAGTCACTGGCAAACTTGTGTTTTACTTCACTTATGAGATCTGTGTGCACTGTCTGGACCCCAAAGTCAAGAAGAAATTATCAACACCGTTAAAATTGTTAAAACTGTGAAAAGAAGTCTCTTCTCTTGGAGAATGACACATTCCTTCTCTAATCTTAGAATCTAACTGCAAGCATCAGCCTACAAACAATTTAGAAACATGCCTATGGGCTCTGAAACCAGCTCCAGATTGGTACATCCCATCACGAGACAGAGCAGTCACAAACAGTAACATGGGACTGCTGTGGTTGTTTCTGCTTGGCACTATCTGAATAACACAAATTCTGTTAGTAGCAGAAGATGACACCTAATGAAATACTATGTAAAGGTTACAAATTAGATGTAGGAATACCTGAATGGACTGTTCCTGTTCTCTTACTGGTTTCTGAACATTTCTGTACCCTGGAAAGCTTTTATAACAAGAATAAATTTAATGTACCTGCCTTCTAAAATACTCAATACAGATTCTTGCAAGACAAGCCATAGCAGATATGCTACAAGAGACAGCATTAATCTTCTTGAATTAACTCCACTCCAGATTTTAAACCAAGAAGGATTCACCTGTTTTACAGACTGCTTCTAGTGTGGGGTGTCCCTGCCCATGGCAGGGGGGTTGGAACTAGATGATCCTTGTGGTCCCTTCCAACCCTGAATGAAACTATGAAACTATGCTTAAAGATAGATCACAGAACCATAGAATGGTCCAGGCTGCACAGGACCTCCACAGCTCATCCAGTCCAACTTCCCTGCAATCAGCAGGGACATCCTCAACTAGATCAGGCTACTCAGGGCCTTGACAAGCCCTGCTCTAGTGTTCCACCACCCTCGTAGTAAAGAGCTTCCTCCTGATACTCAATCTAAATCTACCCTTCTCCAGTTTGAAGGAATTGCTCCTCTGTCACAAGGCCTACCCAAACCTAAACCTGATCATCCACAAATCTGAGGCTATTCTATGTTTAGAATCTGGTTTAAAATTACATCAGGGCACGCAAGTTGCAAGTATTGGCTTTCAGCAAAAGGAATGCAGTAGTCACACTGCGTAAGCTGACATCACCGACAGGTCTGTGCAAATCCACACTTATAACCACAGGGAGATTTACAACTGAGAATGAGACCTACTTTTACCTCAGAAAACAATGTCTGCCAGCAGGACCTAACACTCAGTGGAGAAAAATGCAAGCTTGGCAGCGCTACGGCAGGCATTCAAAGCGGTACTGCTGGGAGTGGATAAACTGGAATGGGCAAGGTCTAGAGTATTAAAATTTGGCCTGTTTCTCCTGTTGAAAAACTCATGGAGGGGCTGTACTGGGACAGCTGGTATGTGAAAAACAGTAAAAATAAACTACTCTCTGAAAAAACTGTTACAAAATGTTAGAAAGAATGGGTATAACTAGCTAAGGATTAAGAAAACTGAAGAAAAGATGAAGAGGCACTTCAACACTAAAGGAAGAAGTTACAGATTAGTTATTTTCCCCTAATTCTTGATATGTATTTGGCTATATGGGTAGAAAAATGGTTGCAATATTGCACATCACTCCTGGCTCCTTCTCAAAATGCCCAGTTGATTCTCCTTCCACCTGTGCTCTCCAGAGATCAGTAGTGGCTCCAGCCATGTTTAATATCTTCATCAACGACCTGGTTGAAGGGATGGGCTGTACTCTCAGTGAGTTTGCTGATGACACAAAACTGGGAGGAGTGGCTGACACACCAGAAGGCTGTGCTGCCATTCAGTGAGACCTGGACAGACTGGAGAGTTGGGTGGAGATGAACATAAAGGAAGTTCAACAAGGGCAAGTGTTCAGCACCTGTGGAGGAGTAACCCCATGCAACAGTACAGGTTAGGGGTAGACCTGATGGAAAGCAGCTCCACAGAGAAGGACCTCTAAGTCCTGGTGGACAATAAGTTAATCATGAACCAGCAGTGTACTCTTGTAGCCAAGAAGGCCAGCAGAGTACACTGGGATGTACAAAGAAAAGCAGGACCAGCAGATCAAAGGAGGTTCTCCTCCCCCTCTATTCTGCCCTAGTGAGGCCACATCCTGAGTAACATCTCTAGCCCTGGGCTCCCCAGTTCAAGAGAGATAGGGAACTACTGCAGAGAGCCCACCTGAGTACAAAGATGATTAAGGGACTGAAGCATCTCTCTTATGATAAGAGACTCTTTAGCCTGGAGAAGACAAGACTGAGAGGGAATCTTACCAGTGCTTATAAATGTCTAAAGGGCAGGGATCAAGAGAATGGAGCCAGCGTTTTCAGTGGTGCCCAGTGACAGGAAAAGGGGCAATAGTAACAAACTAGAACACAGAAGTTCCATCTAAAGATAAGAAAAAAACTTGAGGATGATGGAGCACAGACCAGGCTGCCCAGAAAGGTAGTGGAGTCTCTTTTTCTCTGGAGACTTTCAAAACTTGCCTGAACATGTTCCTGTGCAACCTGATGTAGGCAAACCTGCTTTATCAGGGTAGTTGGACTAGATGATCCCCAGAGGTCCCTTCCAAACTCTCCCATTCTATGATTCTGTAATTGGAACAGTGTGAAATTACAGAGGTTATACCATATCATGCCATGCCGCTATAGAAACCACCATGCTAAGACTGTGGAGCTCTTAAACCGCACAAACTACTGTGCCTTGCTAAGATGGTAGGAACATATAAAGGTTGAAATGAGAAAGCAAAAGAGGAAGGGAGCCACAGAAGCAAGTCCTCCACTGGTCTGAGTCCCTAAAGTAAGAATTGTTAACAATATGGAATTTCCAGTTTAATGTTTTCAAAGTGAACTTCAGGATCTGAGTGATCCTGAAGCAGCTCTAAGGTATTGACCACTGCTTTCAAATGCAGCTTTTGGTAAAAGCAATGAGAGGCCTTTGAAAGCCATAAGCATTCTAGTTCCTTCACATATAAACCCCACACAGATGGTTACAACAAGTTATAGGCAACCAACAAAATGACCACCAACAGCCTAGCTACCCTCTGAATGAAATTTGCTGCCTCTCCCTGTACCAGTCTTAAGTATTTAATGGGTAACTATAGGAAGTTTATCATTTCAGAGCATAAACATTGAAATAGCAATTCTAATGAATGCTAATGTATGCTGCTAATAATTTCAGAGTAGAAAAATTAACTTTATTTATAATTCAGATCTCCAATAAAGCTTAAATGGTCACGTTTACATGGCTAGCTGCAAGGCACCTGAAGTGTTATACATTTCTAATTTATACTTTGAAATTGATAAGGTGTCTTTTAATTGTAGAGTGCTGCTCTGTTGGAAGGGTGCAACCCAAAGTTCAAGGGCTGACACTGACCTGTGAGGTGATGACTTAGAGCCCTAAGGAGATGGGATATCCCTTAATTTATTCGGATGCCGGGTATCAGACACGTCACAAAATTCTCTGGCCTGTTGGTTAATGGTTACCTTGATTCTCATTCCCTTGCTACAGAAACATCAAGCCAGTTCAGATGAACGTGTTCCTCCATGTGGAGTGGCAGGTTCATGCAAAATTAAATGGAAAGCAGAAGAAAAGAAAAAAACAACAGAAAAAATCTGAGTTAATTTAGAATAGAATAGAATAAACCGGGTTGGAAGAGACCTTCAAGATCATCACGTCCAACCTACCATCCAACACCACCTAAACAACTAACCCATGGCACCAAGCACCCTGTCAAGTCTCCTCCTGAACACCTCCAGTGATGGCGATTCCACCACCTCCCCAGGCAGCCCATTCCAATGGGCAATCACTCTCTCTGTGTAAAACTTCCTCCTGACCTCCAGCCTGAACTTCCCCTGGCACAGCCTGAGACTGTGTCCTCTTGTTCTGGTGCTGGCTTCCTGGGAGAAGAGACCAACCTCTGCCTGTTTACAACCCCCCTTAAGGTAGTTGTAGAGAGCAATAAGGTCACCCCTGAGTCTCCTCCTCTCCAGGCTAAGCAGCCCCAGCTCCCTCAGCCTCTCCTCATAGGGCTGTGTTCCAAACCCCTCACTAACTTTGTTGCCCTTCTCTGGACTCGTTCCAGCAAGTCAACCTCCTTCCTAAACTGAGGGGCCCAGAACTGGACACAGTACTCGAGGTGTGGCCTAACCAGTGCAGTGTACAGGGGCAGAATAACCTCCCTGCTCCTGCTGGCCACACTGTTCTCCTGGCCACCTGGGCACACTGCAGACTCATGTTCATCCTACCATCAACCAGCACCCCCAGGTCCAATTTGGAGGCACACAACTGATAAGTTATGCCAACAGCAACAAAACCCCCAAAAGACACCACCACCACCACAAACAAGAAAACAACAACAAAAGGTTAAAAATCAATTCTTGAAGGTCTCTTCCAACCTGGTTTATTCTATTCTATTCTATTCTATTCTTGTCAGTACCTGTGATTCAGTAATTAATTTCCTCAGGGCCAAAAGAAAAGTGACTGCCTAAGAATATCAGCTTCCTTTTTTCACTCCAGCCATGCAAAAAATAAAATCACCCCAAAGCAAGCGTTAAAGCAAGCACTGCCAAGCAGAAGCCAAAAGTCTGTGAGCCACAGGTATGGTAAGTGCTAAGGAGAGGAGGGAATCAGTCTGTTCTCACAAGTAAAAAGCATTAGGTCTAGAGGAAATGGACCCGAGTTGTGCCAGGAGAGCTTTAGGTAAAATGTTTTCACTGAAAGGGTTGGCAAGCCCTGGAACAGGCTGCCCAGGGAAGTGGTGGTGTCACCATCCTTGGAAGGATTCAACAGATGAGCAGATGTCCTGAGGGACATGTTCTGGAGGTGACCTGGCAGTGCTAGGTTAATAGTTGGACTTGATGATGTTAAAGGTCTCTTGCAACCAAAACAATTCTACTAACCTCTATTTCAAATACTGAAAAGAGTGATAACTGTTTTATGTTGTTGAATTTGCAGTCCTGGATCTAATCTCAGCGCTTTTATTTTTCTAGCTAAAGGGGAGATGCTCCTTCTATATAACTCCCTTACATCAAAAATTAGATTGGGCCAAAATGTGTTCATTTCCTTGGCTTTGGTTTAGGATGTTAGCCATGACACAGCTATTGATCTGAAACATTGTGTGTGGAAATAATCTGGGCTTCTTGCAAGCAGTCGAGAGAGACTTTTCACACCAATAAATAGCAGTTGATTAGAACTGTTAATATATTTAAGTGGTGTTAATAATAATCAAAAATTAGAGCAGTATTTCCCTCTTGTGAGGAAGTATATGTCCAAATGTCTTCAAGACACAAACTTTTAGGCAAATTTTTGTTTTAATCAAAGCCCTTTTCAGTGTTTTCTTGTAGATGAGAGATCTTGTGGGCAGTACAAGACTTAGGCATTCTACACAGGCTGCAGCATTGCTAAGCCAGACCACTTCCAGTAGTGTGAAAAGTTGGGAAGAGGGTGAAGCCTTGGCAACATGGGAACAGGTTTAATCCTCGCAGACCTAAACATGTTGACTTGCTGGAACGAGTCCAGAGAAGAGCAACAAAGTTGGTGAGGGGTTTGGAATACAAGCACTATGAGGAAAGACTGAGGGAGCTGGGGTTGCTCAGCCTGGAGAAGAGGAGACTCAGGGGTGAGCTTATCACTCTCTACAACTACCTGAAGGGAGGTTGTAGACAGGCTGATGATGGTCTCTTCTCCCAGGCACCCAGTACCAGAACAAGAGGACACAGTCTCAGGCTGCGCCAGGGGAGGTTCAGGTTGGATGTAGGAAGAAGTTCTATACAGAGAGAGTGATTGCCCATTGGAATGGGCTGCCTGGGGAGGTGGTGGAGTCGCCGTCATTGAAGGTGTTCAGGAGGAGACTTGCTGGGGTGCTTGGTGCCATGGGTTAGTTGTTTAGGTGGTGTTGGATTGGTTGATGGGTTGGACGCGATGATCTTGAAGGTCTCTTCCAACCTGGTTTGGTTTATTCTAATAAATACTGGTCCACTATGACCCTGAATTTCTAAGCAAACACAAATGGTGGATAACAAATGAAATGTTCTCTGAAAACAGCAAAAGGGCAAAGAGTTGTGAGACAGGTGAACATCACATCTCTGTAAGCATTAAGCCTCAAGCCTCCAGTATTTAACAACCACAGCAACACAGAAACTAGAACAGAAAGTATAATATTAGTGGCATTCTGATTCCAATGAGCCACAGCTATTTATTTTGAGAGAGAATATAGAAAGAGGAGTACCAGCTTTGTGAGGGAGCCGAGGGAGAGGTCTGTGTTTCGCCATATCCTGTTTTGAACAGTTTCGTAAGGCTTACCCTACAATTAATTTTAGGAACAGATCTTGCAGCACCCTAAGGATATCTGCTCTTTCCTGACTGTGTTCCAGAAGCTCACACTCAACTGATGAATACTTCTAGACCATGATTTTTTTCCAAGCTCATCAACAGTCAACAAAGCAAATAATTTGCTGCATCCCAAACTTCTACATGATAATATTAATCTTGACCCAAACTGTCGGGAACTTGATAACACATCTCAATAACCTGAGTTACTTCTTCTGGGACCTATTCCTATTATTTTGGAACTTAGAATAAGGAAAAAACAAAATGAAACCTTTCAAACAATTCTAACATCCTGTGATTCTGTGTCATTGTTTGACACACAGAAAGCCAGTGGATCCTAAAATAATGAAGTGCTAATGAAGAAAGAAAAGCATAGCATAAACTACATAAGGGCCTAATGCAATGAACATCAAAAAGACCAAAACATAAACTGTCTGTGGAACTCATCCAACGTATTAGGACTAGAAGCAATTTATAAGTACAGACTCTAGAGATATTTCTTAGAATATTTTCTTCTTAAGGTTCAGTTGAATGTGTAAGCAAAAGTGTCATCAGCTAAGGTGAAGTTTTAAGCAGTGGGTTTTTTTCCTGGTACTGAATGAAACCAGGTGCCTAAAAATGAAGCTTGGGAACCAGTAACAGCAATGTCACTGATAATACCAGCAATGACAATTATCCTCTCTACTTGCAAGCATATAAAAATGATATCCAGTGTTATGAAAACAGGAGGGTGTCTGCTTCAATCTGTCTGCTGATCCAGGTGAAGGCTCCTTCTTTGCTCAGAAATACTGGGTATGGATACACTCACGTATACAAAGAAGCCTATTTATTTATTTGGCCTGGGAAACAAGAAGTTAGGTGTGACAGGCTTGAGCAATTCCTATTATAGTCTCTGCAGATAGCTTCCTACACTGAAATCAGTCCTGCAATACTTATTTGCAAGGGCTTGATTAGGTGGCATTGCATCACAATTTCATTTTCAACTTATAACCAAAGCACTTTTACAGTTTGAAAAGCAGGCAATTGTACAATAGCAGGAAATGCACTTAAGTAAACCATGGCCATTAGGTTTAGGCCATTAGGTTAGGGTTGGGGTTAGGGTTAAGGTTAGGGAATGGGTCAGGGGTTAGGGTTAGGGTTAGTTTGACAGGCCATTAGGGGTTAGGTCTTAGGCGTTAAGGGTTAGGCTGTTAGGGGTCAGGGTTAGTTTTATGGTTAACGTTAGGCTGTTAGGGGCTAAGGGTTAGGCTGCTATGGGTCAGGGTTAGGGATTAGTTTTAGGCCTTAGAGTTAGTGGTTTGGGTTAGGCACTGCACATGGTGTGCTCATTTTGTACTGATAAACTATGAGAAGTGTGATGCATAGCAGTTACCTGAACACAGCTAAAGTGGTAACTGAACACAACAGTACTGCTTAATCTCCATTTAGTTATTTTTTAAGCAGCAGAATTAAAAGCTTCCTGTGAGGCTCAACTAATTAATTTACATAGATGAAGATTTCTCAGTTACTTGGCACTGGAGCTATTTATTGGATAAGAGGTACTTCAGTAAGCTTCTTAGCATTTTAGACTCCAGTACATCTTATCGTTGCTAAAATTTACTATTGCTGATCAGTCAGTCATTTCCTTAGCATGTAAGTTACTCCTAGACTACCCAATAGGATGCTGCTATGCAAGAAATCATACACTAAGACTAATCTGACACACTTTTAAAACTGAGGCACAAACTGGTCAGGCAGAAAATACAGATTCTGTCTGTAGCTTTGCCAGGATTTCTTAAGTCAATCATAATTCAGCTTCCTATTTTTTTTTAATGTATAGTAATTACTGTTGGATTACTTCTAGAGTTCCTGATGCTTGGAACTATGGATAAGGCAAGCAATAGGATCTGACTTCATATTTTTTAAGTGATGGTCATCCAAATGATCACCTGCATGACACTGCAGATCTTATCACACAAATCCAGTAACTGGAGACATGAAGGAAAGAATAACTGATGACAATATTTTTGTTATGGCCTTCTTTTTCCAGAGGAGCATTCCATTCTCACCACAATAAAAATGGCTTGTTAGAAATAAATATAGAAGCAAAATAACAGTTATAACAGAGTATCCCAAGAAATGCAGCATGCAGAAAATATTTGCTCACACATAGAGATGTTGGAGAAAATTCTATCATCGTTACCTGGTTGCTTCTGCTAAATTATTTATCTAGAAACTTTAGCCTTGCAAATCACTCAGGTTTGTAAAGGTGCCTCCTAAAAGCATCAGGAGCCTAAATTGAGCTTAATCATATAAGAATTTAGTAGTGAGCAGTTGATAATTACAGTAGAAAGAATGTGAGTGCAATCACCTAGAAGGCACTCCTCTTCTCTCCTGTCCTCAAGAAGTTGAAGAGTTCACCTGAAAACATCTCCCTCACAACCTAGTCTGCCTGCCTCAAATTCAGACAAGGAAATGTTTTGTAGCAGTCCAAACACCAAAGACTCAGCAAAAGTATCTTTAAAAGTGTGTCCAACCAACCCAGCCAATGTGTCTCCTCTCCAAAAGAGGAGATTGTAATGATGCCAGAATCTGAGAATGTAACCCAGAATTAGACATGACAGAATAGACAACTGATTAGGACAGCTAGATGTCAGACTCAGGCTGTCCTCCTGATTCTAGGCAAAGTCTGGCTGCACCTATATTAAATGCTAGAGTTCAAATCAGGAGTAGACTTTCACATCAGTCCTGAAGCACTTGTGTTCTTTATTTTAGCAAGATTGGTCTTACTCCTCCTTTTTCAAAGTCTTTCACAGCTTTCATTCTACTGCATCGATCCTTGGCAATAACTGCCTGATCCACTCATGCTGAGTCAGCACCTCACACTAACTGTTGACTTCTCTCTTTTTATTAAGAAATAGTTGTCATATTGTATCAATAAGAATTCCTCTAAGTGTAAATTCAATATATTTTTTTTGCCATAATCTATTTTCACATTTCATATGAGTGTATTGTGATTTTTCAAATATTTTAAGAGCCTTGGAGCTGCTCCATTCACAGATCTAATACAGATTGGCTTTGGTGACTTTAGACACAGAGTCAAAAGTTTCCCTCAGGTTTCTTTGCAGAACATAATTAATGAGCTACAGTGAGTGGGAAACATGGAGATACTGCATTGGGCTAAATTCCTACTAGACTAATTCAATGAGGCTTTAATTTCAGTGGATAATGAATCAAGATTTTCAAGCACTTAAGACACCTATTAAATTTAAAAACAACCAAAATGCTTGTGATCAGAGGTAGGAAGCTTACTGGAGCAGTGGCTGTGACTGCCTATGTCATAGTCAATGCAAGAATACCTGGAGCTTCTAGATATTGCCTTAATACAAACATCATTAATAGCCTAATAGAGACTTGGAAGGCACAAGAGAAGCCCACAAAGAATCAACTGATCTTTGTAGCTGAACATTCAAAGGTCTCCTCCAGATGTGCCAGGACTGGGATGTGTGTCTTGGCAGTTAGGATGTGTCAGTCAGTCAGAGAGTTTCAAAGGTATTCCCTGTTTCCCAAGCCCTTCCTTTCACTCTGCATAGCAGTGAGAAGTCACTGCAGGATGTGTCCTCATGATGCACCAGGGTTGCACCAAGTTTTCGCTTTCAAAGGCCGAAGGCGGTGAAGCCCCATTCCTTCAGCAGCTAATAGCACAAGGAACGCTCAGCTAACAATCTCTGTCCAGTGCTATTGACTTTTTTTTCATGCTGGATTTGAAACTTACTATACAGGCAAAATCATCTGATTTGCTATTAGCAGTGAGTTCTCCAGAGCTGGAAGAGTGTCTTCCATTTTGTTTCAAAACACGAAGCATGTCTGGAGTCATATCTGAAATTAATAGACATGTAGTATCTCAGGCACATTTATACTCACCAGTCTGCAAATGTGTAATGTCTGTTAGCACCTGCCATCCCATCCCCAGCACGGTCATTAACTCATCCTCAAACCAAAAGTGTCTGGTTTCTGTTTGGCATTCCCATTGCATGGCAATAGACAGAAGTGCACTAGAGGATAAAGCATCAGAAGGGGATAAAGCATCAGAAACGCTAATATACCATACATGCTTTGGTACTGCAAGTAGCTCTAGGGAGTTGGATTTGCAAAGAGTGCTCATTATGGAATGCATAATACCAAAGGACCTGAGGCTGAAGACAAAACTTTTCTACTAAGGCCTTTTAACCTTTCCTTTTTGACTTTTTTCTACACCCCACACCCCCCAGCCCCGACTTGTGTTCACTTTCCTATAACACCACTGACTCCTCCATCAGACAGAAAATGGTATCCTTGTGTGAACCAACTTAGTGGCTTTCAAAGTCAGTTTATAAACCTTCATGTCTTTCTGACAAAACTTTCAACCCTGAGGCTTGATTAACAAACCAAGCCATGGAACATCCCAAATTCTACATTTTCTAGACCAGGGCAGAGCTGACCTTATTTTGACTAGACTGCCAAATCTTTGTTTTCTTAAGTACTGAGCTGTCAGGTGCCCTGGTCTCCCATGCAGTATTCAAGGTATGGCAAAATAAGTGACATATCAACAAGATCTGCTTTCCTAGATGAAGTAATAACATGAAAATACACAAAACTCCTAGTATTCTGAGGAGGAGAATCTGTTTTGGAGTACCCTGGGAGGAGGGATATACAAAGAATTTCTATCACTGTTTCCTTTTTGCACAACCCTGGATATCTGTAAGGGGCACACAGAGACTCAAGCATAGAAGAAAATTAAGAAATGGGGCTGAAGAAAGCATGGCAACAAAGAGCTCAAATCAGGAGCTGACAGGGACGAATGACACACAGGCTACTTTTCTGTATGCAAGCCATTCAGTTTACAAGGGCAGTGAACTGCACACACAATATAGAGCTGCCCTCAAGATAGCACTTTCCTGAAATAATCACTTCACACTAGTAGAATTCTCTTCCATATACTAGTCATGAAAATGCTTTGAAATCAGAGCTTACTTAATTACAAAGTCCAACCTGGTTAATTAAGGCAAAGATCCTGTGTTTTTGAAGTGATGGCTCTTGTCTTGCCATCTCATTTTCCCCTTGTCTCTTGCTATTACTCAGAATGTTAAGGCTAAATGTAGGATTATCACCTTTTGGAAGCAGAGACCAAGCATTATGTCTTTGAAGCACAATGAATCCTAAGTAGGTACAATCAATATTAATTATAGTTATCCAATGGAAAATAGGAAGATGAGGAAAAGGAAATGTCTGAGATCATAGTAATTAGTTTGTATTAGGACTGATAGGGAAAACTAGTGTCAGAAGCTGGCCAGCTGGGGAAACAAGATATCTAGTGTTTTCCTTGGAGCTGGAATAGCAAAGTTAAAGTGTACCAACGTGTCTATGACTTATAACTTTAACAACCTCTGGAAGTAAAGCTTCTACTTCCTTTCTACTGGATGTTAGATGCACCTCTGACAGTTTTGCTGAAGTAGCCTCTTTGGAATGCAGCAATTACTACCTATGTGGCAAATTGGAAGTGTTACATTCCTCTGCTAGTAATCCACTCCTCCATTTAGCCAGAGGACTGGGAGGAGGAGGAGGTGGTGACTCTAATGGAAGGAACAGTCAGAGCCACAGAGGATTCTACTGGAAGGGGAAAGAAGCACTAGGCGTTAACCTGACAACATAAGATTTAAAGGCCCTCCAACACAGGAGTGTGAAAGCCATGGATACACGAGAGACGAGATAATCTGCCAGAAGCTGAACTCCAGAACACTTCTGCTTTAATGCTTTGTGATCCTACTGGCCACTGAATTCTGGCATTCCAAGAAACACTGCTCAGTTCTATCTTGCTAACACCAGACTGGTTTAGGTTTGTTTGCTTTCTTTTGCTTTGCTTTTTTGCTGTTGCTGTTGCTTCCTTTGTTTGTTTCCTTGCTTGTTCTCTGACAGGCTTGTGGTTAAATGCTACACAACCAAAATATACACGAATAGTGCTACAGCTATTATTTGCTTTCCAGGCCAATAAGAAGTCAAACTACACCTGTGCAATGGTATCAGCATGTATAAATACATACACATATGTAAATAAACAAATATCAGCATGCATCAGCATAATGCTGCCATTTCAGGACTCAAGGTTTACAAGTGAAATAATGTCTTTTATCTCCCATGATCAAAGGCAGAGTTTCAGAATAAATATATACTTTAAAGGGAAAAAAAAATATAAAGAGGTGCTTCACAGACAAATTGCTTCAGTTATTTTAAGAAGCATAGTGTTACTCTGAACAAAATGGGAGAGCAATTAGAATATCACACATGGTAGTATTCTTCCTAGTCTAGTTTTAAAACAAAACAAACACCACTCAACAATACAACCCCACTCCACCCACCCTGAAAAACCTATACCTGTCTTTTGGTTGCAGTTCAATAACCTTATGCAGTCTCCAAGACCAATTCCAAGTGTCCTTTTTTCTCTACCTAATTTGACATCTGTGTTCTAATCACCATTAAAAAGAAATCCTATGTCAAATCCATGCCTTCTCAGTTGTCTTTATTACTCTTGGCCCATATCCAGTTCTTACACTAACAAAATACTACTCATGTTAAATTTTCAAAGCATGGCCTGTATTGGCTTTCTATATTGCACACATTTCTGTTCTTGCTACAACATGCACGTACAAAAATGCTAAACACAGCCCTCTCAAGACCCAAAAATACCAGATCCAGTTTTGTGAGTAGGTGTAGGATGACAGCTTTTATTCATGAAGATAAATAGCAGCAGGGTGGTGAAGCAGTGTAAATCAGGCTTTTTTAGTGCACTGCTGGATTATGGCCTAAGCACAGAGCCACTGAAGCCACTTCTAGTCTCCGGTGGAAATGTTTTGTTATGATGATTCCACAGAGAACCTGCTGACCATCCAGGCTGTTGTAGCTACAGGGTCCCTCACAGCTGTGCTGGCTGGACATACAGAAAATCAGGGTAATAAGTCAGTGTGTGGCATGCCTGGCAAACACAGCTTTAATGCCCTCTTATCCTTCCAGCATTTTTCAGTGTTTTTGCTCTGCATTAAGATGAAACTGCCCAGTCTTCCTTGGGCCACTGCAATCAGGTGGGGTTCGCGCTCAACAAGGACTCACAAATCAATTTTCCTGGGTTTTTCCAATCTGATGTTCTACCTATTAATTGGATTCCTAACAGAATGCATGCATGCATTTATTTTTTAACAATAAATTTGAATGTGATTATGAAGTATAAAGGTGCTTATGGAGAAGTATTACTTTAATATAATCCATTAATTTAAAGACTTCCAGGCTTAGCGTGCGTGCTGTTACTCACAGTATGAAACACAAACTATTTCTTAACTCCCTATCAACCTCTCACACAAGAACAACATGCTTGCAGCACCTGCAATTATAGAGATACAGTAATAAAAATATCCTCCATATATATTTTCATTAGGTTTAGCAAGTAAAATTATTTTGGAGGATCAACACAAGATCAGATGCCTAAGGAACACCTGGCAGTGGTTGATCCTCCTAGAGTTATTCACAAAGAACTTACCATTTCTATGGTAGCTCAAGAAAATACATTCTGCTGTCTGCTATGGCTTCAAACTCCTACTGTTGTTTGTACTACCAATGCATAAATAGGCTTTTGCTTGTCTTTAACCCTTTAAAAGTGTTAAACTACATCTGCATCCACAGTTTAAGATACTAATTAGATACCTGAAAGTAGGCCACAGAATTGTCAGGGTTGGAAGGGACCTCAAGGATCATCTAGTTCCAACATTAATTCAAACTAAGTAACACAACTGGGAATGAGGAGAGAAGTGAAAAACAGCACAGGAAAAGGGAAGAAAGGAAAATACAAACATCTCAAGTCAGAAAAGGTAGCTGAGGAGGAGCACACTTCTCAGGATTTTGCTATGGAGCCAGATACTTTCAGCTTCATTCTAAGTTCACAGAAGGACAAGTTTCATCTTTAATTTAAGAAGACTCTTATTTTTACATTGTCAATGCTTTCTCCAGCAATGCAAAAGTAAAACCAAGTCAGGAGTGTGTGGCTCCCAGTAATAGGAACAGAAATTAGTATTTTCATTACAGTGGTTTATGCCTCCAAAGCTCTAAATTATGGAATAATGGGCTTGGAAAATAAAGAAATAAATAGCTAAGTGCAGCCTGCATTAAAACAGCACATAGATATAACTTTCATATATCACTTCCTCACATGCCATATGATTTTCTGCAGAACACAGCACAGTGAATAATATCTCCAGAGGCATTCAGTGAACATTTGACCTGTTTCTTAATATAAGGCTACAGGATGACCCAAAGAAAGACTCATCCTGGACTCTTTTGAAACCTCTGTTACACATTTCAGACCTCGGTTTGGAAATTACGCTTCAAAGAGCTCAGAAAGCTGCATACAGTTAGGTCAGAGATGAGCACAGGCTCTGTGAGGTTTCCTGACAGCTGAACACAATTTGATGTGACAGATGAGAGAGCAAAGGAGATACAAATTGTAGCAGGCATTTATTTACTTGTTACAAGCTATTTTAACTACAGGGAGTGCAATCTGAAGGTACATACATAAGCAGACCTTCAGGCCTACCACAAAGCATTGTGAGATTTGGTGTGGTGTAAACTGCTGTATAATCCCCAGGCTGGGAAACTAATACTTAACTTACTGTGTTTAAATGTTGGTGTTCTGCTGAACTTCACAGTCTGTGAGAGCATCAGTCACCCATCAGCCATGCTCACAAGAGGTCTTCTGTTAATAGTACCACCAGCAATGGAAGCAGCAATATTCAAGCTCCAGAGCCCCAGCTTCCTCACTCCCTCCTCAAAAGGAAGATGTTCCACTCCCTCAATAATTTTTTGTGGCTCTGTGCTGGACTCTCAAGCAGTTCCCTGAGGTCCTTCTTGAACTGAGGGACCCAGAACTGGACACAATATTCCAGATGTGGCCTCACCAGGGCAGAGTAGAAGAGGAGGAGAACCTCTCTTGACCTACTAATCACAGCCCTTCTAACAGCCCAGGATGGCATTGGCATTCTTGGCCACAAGAGCACATTGCTGGCTCATGGTCAGCCTCCCATCCACTAAGTCCCCCAGGTCCTTTTCCCCTTCAGTGCTCTCCAGCAGGTCAGTCCCTAACCTATACTGGTCCATGGGGTTGTTCTTTCCCAGGTGCAAGACTCTCCCCTTGCCCTTGTTAAACTTCATTACATTTCTGCCTGCCCAGCTCTCCAGCCTGGCTAAGTCTCACTGAATGCTTCCAATATTCTCACCGAGAATGTTTTCTCCATTTTAGTAAGTCCAAAGTACAAAAATCTAATCAGTTTTTGTTTAGTTTGGAATACAGCAGAATGTAGAGTCTGTTCTGTTAGATTCCCACAAAGGTACTGACTTTATACTTCCATGCAGGCAAAAAACCCCTACGTGTGACTACTCTAAACAGCCCATCAAGACAGTGTATCCAACCACAGCACAGGCTCCCCTGCCCTGGAACAAACAATAGCTGACAGCATCACTAGTTCTGATTTCTACTGCTAACTGCTCTTTCTGAAAGTGCAAAATTGTGCAAAAGTGAATTACTCAATTACTGAATTACTCAAGATATAGAAATTAAATTACCCTATATCTATTCTAATTCAGTTTATAACAGAATCTGGTGTTCAAACTTAAACGAATGATGCCTGTAAGCCTTTGGAAAAGATCTGGGGTAACCTAACTACATCAAATGCATCAATAGAGCCCACAGAGGCCTGGAGTCATACTAGCTAGACAGCCATTGCCGGCTTCAGCAACTGGAGTAACTGCTAGAAAATCTAGCTTGTTAAAAATATGTAAAGATGATGGCTAGAGGTTAAAGCTGTAGGACATTTTTCACCTGCACACTCTGTATTTTGGCTTTTGATAGTGTATTTCATATAAAGCTGGTCTGAGCCTCTTAAAATAATCTTCTATTTCATATTGCTCTTTTTATTCTCTTCCTTACCGTGTCTCCATGCCTGAGTCCATCTTGATTCCTTCCTAGTGCTGGGGTTCTCATCTAGACTTCCCCATTACTGCTTTTCATTCTTAGGGTACAGTCTTACCATTATCTTTCTTTAGCCAACAATACTACAGTGCAAATCTCAAGCCTATGAGTCTTTCATGCTCTGAGAACACAGGCATTCAGAGCAAACTGGCAACTACACCCAAGCACTGCACAGTTCTGCTGGATTCCAAACTCTTAATTTGCAGTAAGTTCCTTCCTTTTCAGCATTTCCACTTGCAATTGATTGCCCTGGGAAAATGCAGTCTGCAAACTGAATGCCATTAAGGGAAAACAAAAATCAATGTAACAAACCACTTAAAATAGCCACAGTTGTAATGAAAGGTTGCCCAGGCAGAATTACTTTCAGTTTTCTCATTAAGTTTGTCGGGACATAAACAAAACAAATAGGGAGACAGATTAAAATGTGAGTAATTACAGAATCATTAGATAAACTGCAGCCCAAACAAAAATGCTAACATGCACCTGGTCTCCTATCCTAGCATTTGTCACTCTTTAAGACATAAATAAACCTGCAAGAACTTGGACTTCAGCATAGCCTGGTGAGGCCACATCTGGAATACTGTGTCCTGTTCTGGGTCCCTCAGTTCAAGAAGGACCTCAGGGAACTGCTTGATAGTCCAGCACAGAGCCACAAAAACAATTAAGGGAGTGGAACATCTTCCTTATGAGGTGAGAATGAGGGAGCTGGTGCTCTCTACTTGGAGAAGAGGAGCCTGTTGGGAGGACAGAGAAAAGTTCTTCTCAGTGATGTTCAGCAACAGGACAAGGTGCAACGGGTGCAAGCTGGAGCACAGGAGGTTCCACGAGAATATAAGGTGAAACTTCTCACAGTGAGGGAGGGCAACAGAGCACTGGAACTGGCTGCCCAGAGAGGCTGTGGAGTCAAAACCTGCCTGGATGCATTCCTATGTGACCTGGTATAGGTGATCCTGCTCTGGCAGGAGAGATGGACTGGATGATCTTTAGAGTTCCCTTCCAGCCCCCTAACGTTCAGTGATTCTGAGACACAAAAATACGCACTTGCTCCGAAGAACTGAAATCTCCCAGGCTAGTCTTTCCACGGGATGAACAAGTGAAGATGGTGAAGTGGCGCCACCCTCTGGGACAAGCTGAAAATGTCTATTTTTAATGCGTGCTTAAAAGTGACATTATTTTTACCCAATCTGTTATCATCAGCTTCCTGCTGAGATGTTTGCTTCCAGCCAACCCATACTGCTGGTCTCTAGATTCACACACATTGAATCAAGAGCCTTTCTAGCATGTCAGTCATGGTGTTTAACTCAATCAAGCTCATCCACAACATTTGCATACCAACTTACTTCAATTCTACTCCAAACCCTCCTTACACATAATACTACAAACTGCCTTGACAATACTTAGCTTCCCAAATCCCTCCAATAACTGCTCTTGCTAAGACAATGGCACATCATTATTTTGCTACTCTTGAGGCTGTTATGCAAGCAACTGTGAGCCTTACTTTGGCACTGGGAAGCAATTTTTCATCACATACTATTACTGCTGATATCACTCTCCACATGGAGGCTGTACATGGGACCCTTATAGACAAAGCCTGTAAGAAGAGTTACACAGAGATTTAAAAACCAGCTCCTGAATGTGGCCTACAAAAGACTGCTCATTTTGCAGAAACCTTTCCCTTGAGATCTCACATGCAAGAAATAAACCTTCCTTTCAGCTTTCCTGAAATTTCCTATGGGACTGTGACTCTAAAAAAAAACCAAACAACAACAACAACAACAAAAAAACCCAGACCCAAAGACCTCCACTTTAGAGCATCGTATTTTAAAATAGCTGTACTTGCAAGGATGTAACTGCAAATACCTTTCTTGCTTTAGAACTGATGAAAGGACATGTGTGTCCTGTGTCCAGTTCTGGGCCCCTCAGTTTAAGAAGGACATTGAGACACTTGAATGTGTCCAGAGAAGGCAACAAGGCTGGGGAGAGGCCTTGAGCACAGCCCTATGAGGAGAGGCTGAGGGAGCTGGGATTGTTTAGCCTGGAGAAGAGGAGGCTCAGGGGAGACCTCATTGCTCTCTACAACTACCTGAAGGGTGGTTGTAGCCAGGAAGGGGTTGGGCTCTTCTCTCTAGCAACCAGCACCAGAACAAGAGGACACAGTCTCAAGCTGCACCAGGGGAAGTTGAGGCTGGAGGTGAGGAGAAAATTCTTCACAGAAAGAGTAATTGGCCATTGGAATGTGCTGCCCAGGGGGGTGGTGGAGTCACCATCCCTGGATGTGTTCAAGAGGGGATTGGATGTGGCACTTGGTGCCATGGTTTAGTCATGAGGTCTGTGGCGACAGGTTGGACTCGATGACCTTTGAGGTCTCTTCCAACCTTGGTGATACTGTGACATAATCTTACATTTCTCATCACTAAACAAAACTAGGCTCCAGTTTGTTTGCCAAAGTCAGAACTCAGAAATAGAAAATTCCATGTCTGTTAGAAAATTTAATGTGAGGAGCTCACCTTAGAGCCATCCAACCTAAGATCCCTGCCAGGCTGCAGCATAATTCTCTTTGTTTGTTTGTTATTATACAGGGTGAGCAGCCACCTGGGGAGGGAAGGCGTCGATAGCACAGATAGCACAGAGAGATAAAGATTGCTGAAATGGATTGAAGGAGCCATTATGCAATGAGACCAACACCTGCTAATAGCAGGATAGTGCAAGTGCCTACAGAAACCCGAGAGTCTGCAACAGCACAGCTGCCTAATGGAGTAATCAGCAGGAACATCATCTTCTTTCCATGGTGCCTCAGATACACGTTTCTAGCACCACGACTGCTGGCAAGCTCGCGTGCTAAGTTCTGCTTTGGAATCTGTGTCTGTGAAAAACAGTGATTGCCAAAACAGGGAACAGAACTGCACCTTGTTCAGGACTGTACATGCTGCTCATACCCTGAAACCAGCATTCCCCAGCCCCATTTGAAACAGCCGGTGCTTCACTCCAAGAGTTGCACTGCCATGCACATCTCAGATCTAGGAAACCTCTGCTTAGCACCTTCTACAAAACACCTACCACACATGGGTGAACCTCACAGACTGTGAAAAACTCTCAGGATTGGGCTCTTCTGCATGGTGCTGCATTAAAACAGGTATAGGAGCTCTGACCTTTGTACATATTGAGAGGAGAGGAGAGGGAGAGGGAGAGGGAGAGGGAGAGGGAGAGGGAGAGGGAGAGGGAGAGGGAGAGGGAGAGGGAGAGGGAGAGGGAGAGGGAGAGGGAGAGGGAGAGGGAGAGGGAGAGGGAGAGGGAGAGGGAGAGGGAGAGGGAGAGGAGAGGAGAGGAGAGGAGAGGAGAGGAGAGGAGAGGAGAGGAGAGGAGAGGAGAGGAGAGGAGAGGAGAGACCTTTGAGATCATCCAGTCCAACCTAGCACCCAGCACCATCTAATCAACTAAACCATGGCACCAAGGGCCTCATCCAGGCTCTTCCTAAACACCTCCAGGGATGGGGACTCCACCACCTCCCTGGGCAGCACATTCCAGTGGCCAACAACTCTCTCAGTGAAGAACTTTCTCCTCACCTCCAGCCTAAACCTTCCCTGGCACAGCTTGAGACTGTGTCCTCTTGTTCTGGTGCTGCTTGCCTGGGAGAAGAGACCAACCCCCTCCTGGCTACAACCTCCCTTCAGGGAGTTGTAGACAGCAATGAGGTCTCCCCTGAGCCTCCTTTCCTCCAGGCTAAACAACCCCAGCTCCCTCAGCCTCTCCTCCTAGGGCTGTGCTCCAGACCCCTCAAGCCCCATGAGGAGAGGCTGAGGGAGCTGGAGTTGAAGTTGGTGATCCTCTAAGGTTGGTTCTTCATCTGCTAGGATGAGAGCAAACAGCCTCAGGTTGTATCAGGGGTGGTTTAGGTTGGCTATTGGGAATAGTTTCTTCACTCAAAAGATTATCAAGCTCTGGAACAGACTGTCTAGGGCAGTGGTGGTTCCACCCTCCCTGGAGGGATTGAAAAGCCATCTAGAGGTGGTGCTAAGGCACATAGGGTAGTGGTGGGCTTGGCAGGGGTAGGCTGAAAGAGTTAGATGTGATCTCAAGGACCTTTTTCAAGCTAAAGGATTCTATATTCTGTAATTCTCCAAGGGAGGGCAGAGGAGATCCCAGAGCACTCTGTGCTCAGCACTTGAGTAGTTAACAGAGCTCTTTCTTTCTGTCTTTCTTTCTTTGTTTCTCCCTTCCAGAACAACCTAATTATGTTGTCCAGGAACTCTCAGCCCTGAGAGCTGCTGAAAGGGGAACTGCAGTTTTGATTGGCCAGAGCCAGAGAGCTGCATCCTCTGTGGTCTGGAGAAAAGGCACTGCTGAGCTCAGGGCTACCAAGCAGTCTGAGATCACAGAGAAAGGACAAATGCTCCAGCTGGCCATAAATGACCTGGAGAAAAGTGACAGTGACACTTCCCCCTGTGCCATTGGTGATGCCCAGTCCAGAGCCAAGCTTGTGGTGCGAGGTGTGCATGAGATTGTGCCTCTCATTTCTCCAGCAGAAGCCACTGTGTGCAGAGGCAGATGCCTTCCATAGTGGTGAAAGGTCTGGAGCACAAGTCTGAGGAGCAGCTGAGGCAACTGGAGTTGTTTAGCCTGGGGAAAAGAAGACTGAAGGGATGCCTTCTGGCTCTCTGAAGGGAAATTGGAGTGAGCTGGGGCTCGGTCTCACCAAGAACAAGCAATAGGACAGGAGGAAATGGCCTCTGCTTGTACCAGGGAGCTTTAGGCTGGACACTAGGAAACATTTCCTCCCCCAAAGGGTTGCCAAGGCCTGGAACAGGCTGCCCAGGGCAGTGGTGGAATCTGCTTCCCTGGAGGGACTTACAGACGAAGATGTGGTGCTGAGGGGCATGGTTTAGTGGTGATCTGGCAGTGCTGGCTTAACAGTTGGGCTCCAGGATTGTAAAGGTCTCTTCCAAGCAAACTGAGTCTGTGATTCCATAGAAGCAGCAGATCCACTGATTTCTGGCTCTGGCTCACTCATGAGCTGGAGCCACTGCATGGAGCTGGGGCAGAGCTGTATACAGCAGCACGGAGCTGGGCACACAGAGCAATCTGCCAGCTTGAACAAGTTACACCTGGAGCACTGTGGATGGGATTTGAAACCTGAAGAGCCAGTGTGAGGAGAGGAAAAGCTGATGCTGCTGGGGGAGCATGTGCTGAACAGCATCCAGAGTGCCTGCTGTTAGAGGAGGAAAACATTATTCTGCCCCCAGGCTTTTCTCCCTGTCCCTTGGTGCCTCTTTCCAGCAGTGATTTTGAAGAGAGTCTGGGTGAATGAGTGAGCCAGGGATGGTGAAGTGCTTACTGTCCTCCTGCAGCTTGGAGATGAGGGGTACAAGCCAATCTTCAGCTGAAGAGCTTGGATTGGATGCTAGGAGCAGTGAAATGAGCTGTAGTGGCCAATGCTGAGAGCAGGGCAGTGTGGAAGGGGCAGGGCTGAGCTCTGGTTGTTCCTGTTCTTCACAGGTCCCTCCCTGGAAACCCAACTGGGAGAAAACCTTGAGCTGAACTTGGTGGAACAGTGAAAAGAGTAGGAGCAGCCCTTCAAGATCAGTCCCATGGGGATGCAGTGGTGCTTCTTCTTGTAGTTAGCTATTAAAGACTAGAGGGTAAAGCCAGACTTTTCCCCCTCTAGAGCAGCCTTGAGAAACAAAGTGTGCTTAGGCCTCCCTGTGGCCTCCAGACCTGAGCTCCCTGGAGGTTTCTAGCAGCAGCTTTTCTGAGTGCAAGAATGCTTCTGTGTCACACAGCTCAAGCTAAAAGTGAAAGCTTCCTGTGCTGGCTTTGGTCAGGAGGAGCAACATCAGCTGCATCTTTGTGCCCAGCAGTAGCCCTGGGGTAAAGTGGGAGGTCAGGGATGAACAAAGGAATCCATGGAAGGAAATCTGGAGATCCCTGACCCCTCTGGCAGGAAAGATTTCTCCTGCTCTCCAGTCTAAACCTCCCTTGGTGCAGCCTGAGATTATTTTCTCTTCTCCTATGACTTGCAGCTAGGGAGAAGAGACCAAGCCCCACTCCACTCCAACCTCCTTTCATGGAGCTGCAGAGCCAGAAGGACTCCCAGGAGTCTCTTCCCCAGGAGTCTCTCTTCTCCAGGCTGAGCAGCCCTAGTTTGCTCAGCTGCTCCTCCCCAGCCCTGTCCTCCAGACCCTTCCCCAGCTTTATTGCCCTTCCCTGGACATGCTGCAGCACTCCAATGGCCTCCTTGTAGTGAGGAGCCCAACATTCCTCAAGGTGTGGCCTCACCAGTGCCCAGGGCAGGGGCACAATCCTAGAATCATAGAATCAGCCAGGTTGGAAAAGACCTCAGAGATCATCAAGTCCAACCAGCACCTCCAGACAACTCAACCCTGGCTCCAGGTGCCACACCCAATCCCCTCTTGAAGCCCCCCAGGGATGGGGACTCCACCACCTCCCTGGGCAGCACATCCCCAGGGCCAATCTCTCTTGCTGGGAAGAACTTTCTCCTCACTCCAGCCTGACCCTCCCCTGGCACAGCTCAAGACTGTGTCCTCTTGTTCCTGGGAGAAGAGCCCAACCCCCACCTGGCTACAAGCTCCCTTCAGGGAGTTGGAGAGAGCAATGAGGTCTCCCCTGAGCCTCCTCTTCTCCAGGCTAAGCAACCCCAGCTCCCTCAGCCTCTCCTCACAGGGCTGTGCTCCAGACCTGCTGCCTCAGGTTGATGTTCTTCTTACACTGAGTGCCCCAGGTCTGGACACAGTACTCCAGGTGAGGTCTCAGCAGAGCAGAGTGGCACTCTCACCTCCTTCCATCTGCTGGGCACTCTTCCTTTGATGCAGCCCAGGATGTGAGTGGCCTGAAGAGAGGAGACTGTGCCTGCATGTGCTCACACCTGTGCTGCAATACATTCACCTGTGATCTTGATCTTGAGGATGAAAGAAGTCCTGTACATAGCAAAGAAAAGAAACAAATAAACCAGAGACTGGATGAAGGTATCTCTGAAATGGAGGCACTGGCACACAGTAAATGTAATGAGGACAGTGGTCGTTGCTCTATGCTAAGCAGTCAACATGCTGATACAGTAGAACATGATGATACCTTTGGCTGGGAATAGCTGTGGCACACCAAAGCAGTCTCATAAGAACCAAAACCAAATTCAGTTTTCAAACAAGACTTTGTTGCCAGTGATCCATTTTGAAGAGATGATTTGCTCAACTTTGAAAAAAAGTGCTGGAAAAAACCTGAAGTCTTGGGCTGCAGGAGAAAAAAGTTGTTTTGAGAGGAAAGGTTGAACTTTGTCATCTAATTGGCTGACCTCTTCCAAAAGAACCCGAAGCATCTACTAGCAAATATTTTAAGGCATCTTGGTGAGATGGATTTACTAAATTTTGCCAAAGTCAGCACAACCTGGCAGAAGATTCTGCAGGAAGATAAGTGGATCTTCCAAAAGTAGAGTAAAGCTGTGCAAAGCTGTTCCAATGCCACCGAGACATCAGAGAACGCTGCAACGAGGGAGTTTGGCCTCTACCGAGCTGCTTTAGCTTCCATTCAGAAAGCAATCCCACCTGCCAACTTGAACCAAAAAGGCACCAGATCCAAAGCATCCCAGAATCACAGCAGGCTCATGGAGTTCTGGGAGGCTGCCAAGACCTTGAAAAGTACTGAAAGCCTTAAAGTCTGCCAGCAGTGTGGCTCCCCTGCGCAGTACGACTCCCGTCTACAAAGGGCGGCATGCAAGCCTGGAAGTTGTGGCTTTGGCTTTTGCACAGAGGGCATGTGCAGCTACCACAACTCCAGTGACTGCAGGAGCAGCAAACCAGTGAAACCTAACTCTAAGCTGGGGCCACTTCCTGGGACTAAAAGAAGCCAAGAGAATCCACGCCGACTATGATCCACCCATCCCAGTACAGACTCTTGAACGTGGGGGGGTTTAAGGTACAAAACTACCCACAAAGCAAATCAAACATGGAGGTGCTTGCTGCTGTTCTCTTGAGGTGTGCTGGAGTTCCTGGGAACTGTCACAAACATCCATTAGAAAAGATTTTTAGATGCATCAATGGAAAAGAAAATTCTGAATGAATTCTAATGACATTCTCATGGTTGTCCTGGTGATCCTTCTGCTGTGTTTCAGTCTGCCAAACACCCCAGGATAATGAACAAACCAAAGCAGTTTTGACAAGTAACCTTCCATGTGTAGCCCTAGCAATTCTTGAGTGCCTGAAGGGAGAAACTTCAGTTGTGTTTTATTGAAATCTTTGCTACTCTTCAAAAATCCTTTCAATACCTCTGCAGCTCCCTGAAGGGAGGCTGTAGCCAGGTGGGGGTTGGGCTCTTCTCCCAGGCAACCGGCACCAGAACAAGGGGACACGGTCTCAAGCTGCACCAGAGGAGGTTTAGGCTGGAGGTGAGGAGAAAGTTCTTCACCAAGAGAGTCATTCATCACTGGGATGTGCTGCCCAGGGAGGTGGTGGAGTCCCCGTCCCTCGAGGTGTTCAAGCGGAGATTGGACGTGGCACTTGGAGACATGCTCTAGTCACGGGTCTGTGGTGGCAGGCTGGACTCCATGATCCTCGAGGTCTCTTCCAACCTTGGCGAGACTGTGAGCCTGTGAGACTGTATTCATAGATCTAGGGGTGAGTGGCTGCCAGAGCAGCAGCACCCAGGGCAGTCTGCAGAGGAATGCATCCAGGATGCAGGGCGTGGGAAGGCTCCAGAGCAGGAGACTCCACAACCTCTCTGGGCAGCCTGCTCCAGGGCTCCAGCAGCCTCACACCAAAGAAGTTTCTCCTCCTGTTGAGCTGAAACCTTCTCTGTCCCAGTTTGTCTCCACTGTTCCTTGGCTGATTGCTGTGCACCACCCACAAGAGCTTGGCCCCCTCCCCTTGCCCCCCAGCCCTCAGCTATCAATAGACATTGATCAGATCCCTCTCAGCCTTCTCTTCTCCAGACTAAACAGCCCCAGGGCTCTCAGCCTCTCTTCCCAGGGGAGATGCTCAAGTCCCCTAAGCATCCTCCTGGCTCTCCCTTGGACTGTCCCCAGCAGCTCTCTGTCTCCCTTGAGCTGGGGAGCCCAGAACTGGACCCAGGATTGCAGCTGTGGTCTCAGCAGGGCAGAGCAGAGGGGGAGCAGATCCTGCCCAGCTCTGCTGGCCACACTTTCCTTGCTGCACCCCAGGACCCCATTGGCTCTCTTGGCCACCAGGGCACATTGCTGTCCCATGCAGAACTTGTGCACTAAGACTCCATGGAGCTGCTCTCCAGCAGGGCAGCTCCTAACCCATCCTGGTGCCTGCTGTTACTCCTCCCCAGATGCAGGACCCTGCCCTTGTCCTTGTTGAACTCCAGGAGGGTTGCCTGCAGCCAGCTCTCAGCTCTTCCAGCTCTCACTGGATGACAGCACAGCCTGAGGGGTGTCAGCCACCCCCAGCCCCTAGTTCTGACTGCAGCAACTCCTAAGAATTCCAAATGATTTGTGAAACCCAGGTGCTTAACCCCTGAGCAATAAATGATTTGGCATTCTGAAGGTCTCACAAGAACCTTGGCTTGGTTTTCCCTTTCCCTGAGGACTCTGAGTTGGATCTTGCCCTGTCTGCAAGCACAGGTAGCATGAAGGCTGATGTGAGAAACTCACCTTGTGTGGCTGGCAGTTGGAGAGGTTCTCAAAGGGGCTTGGTGCAAGGCACAAGGTGAAATGGTTTGGAACAGGGGAGCAAAAGGAGTTAAGAGAATATTTCATTGTCTGAGCTCCTCACAGGAAGCAGGAGCAGCATCCAGGCTCCCACAGGCAGCACATCCTTGAAGAGGTTGAAACAGGACCTGGGAGTGCTGGTGGGCAACAAGCTCTGCATGGGACAGCAGTGTGCCCTGGGGGCCAAGAAGGCCAAGGGGGTCCTGGGGGGCATTCAGAGGAATGTGGCCAGCAGAGCCAGGGAGGTTCTCCTCCCCCTCTGCTCTGCCCTGCTAAGACCTCCCCTGGAATATTGCATCCAGCTCTGGGCTCCCCAGCTCAGGAGGGACAGGGATCTGCTGGAGAGAGTCCAAGGGAGGGCTCCAAGGATGCCGAAGGGACTGCAGCACTGCCTGGGGAGGAGAGGCTGAGAGCCCTGGGGCTGTTCAGTCTGGAGAGGAGAAGGCTGAGGGGGATCTGATCAGTGTCTCTCAAGAGCTGAGGGCTGGGGGTCAGGAAGGAAGGGACAGGGACAGGGACAGGGACAGCCTCTGCTCACTGTGCCCTGGGATAGGCCAAGGGGCAGTGGATGGAAACTGCAGCACAGGAGGCTCCACCTCAACAGGAGGAAGAACTTCTTGACTGTGAGGGTCCCAGAGCCCTGGAGCAGGCTGCCCAGAGAGGTTGTGGAGTCTCTTTCCCTGGAGCCTTTCCAGCCCGGTCTGGATGTGTTCCTGGGTGACCTGAGCTGGATTCTCTGCTCCTGCTCTAGCTGGGGCTGGAAGATTCCTGCACAAGGCAGAAGCTATTGAAGAGGAGGATGCTGAGAGGACAACTTTTCCCTGATGACAGGACAAGAGGTCATGGGCTCAAGCTGTGCTAGGGAAGGTTTAGCTTGGATACTATGAAGCATTTCTTACAGCTAGAGTGGTCAGGCAGTGGAAGAGGCTGCCCAGGGAGGTGGTGGAGTCCCCATGCCTGGAGGGGCTCAGGAAATGTGTGGCCATGGCCCTTGGGGAAATGCTCTGTTGGTGATGGTTGGACTCCATGGGCTCAGAAGTCTTTTCCAGCCTCAAGGGCTGTAGGAAAGGGGAAGCAGAGTGGCCTCAGTTCATGCCACAGCTGCAGACAAACACCAAGGTGAGGGAGTGGAGCTTGGGGAAGAAAGAAGAGAGCCCTTTGGTTCCACCTTCCCCCTCTGAAGCTGAGTGGGGCTGCCTGATCCACAGAGGCTAAGAACAAGAGCCCCAGAGCCCCTGCGATGATGGCAGAGAGGGGGAAGGCAGACTGGAGCCCGTCCCGGGAGGAAGGGCCTGGCCCAGGCGCCCCCCGAGGGAGCCCCAGCCCCAGGGTCCCCCAAGGGGGTCAAGAGGCAGCCAGAGGAGGTCTGAAGAGCCAAAACCCCGAACCTTTAGCGAACAACACAGAGAGGGGGGGAGCCGGGCCGCAGAGGGGAGGGGAAAGGGATGGGAACCGCGAAGTGGGGTAGGGGGAAGCGAGCCGCAAAAGGGGCTGGGGCCGGGGGAGAGCGGCGCCGAGGACGGGAGCGGGCGTTACAGTGCTGAGGGGGGAACGGACACAAAGCAAGGGACGAAGAAGAGCTCCCACGCCAAGGGAGAAGGTGGAAGCAGCGCTGGGAGCTTGGGCTGGGCTCCTGGCTGCTGAAGTCTTCACCTTAAGAGCTTCAGTGGCTGGGAGCTGGAAGCAGGGAGGCTGCTGCCAAGGGCTGGGAGCACTCTGGGGCTCCTCCTGCTGCGCTGCTGCTCAGAGGGCCTGAAGGATGCTCTGGGGCTGCAGAGAGAGGAGAGAGGGGCATGAGGCAGCTCTGGGGCACATCCAGGCACTGGCAGCTCCCTGCTCTCTTGCCCTCCCCTCAGCTGGGGCTGCAGCCACCCCCAGCACCAACCATCCCCATGGCAGGGCTCTGCCTCGCAGCTGGCACGGGGCTGGCACAGCAGCAGGCTGCAGCCATCCCCCCCAGCACCAACCATCCCCATGGCAGGGCTCTGCCTCGCAGCTGGCACGGGGCTGGCACAGCAGCAGGCTGCAGCCACCCCCCCCAGCACCAACCATCCCCATGGCAGGGCTCTGCCTCGCAGCTGGCACGGGGCTGGCACAGCAGCAGGCTGCAGCCACCCCCCAGCACCAACCATCCCCATGGCAGGGCTCTGCCTCGCAGCTGGCACGGGGCTGGCACAGCAGCAGGCTGCAGCCTGCCCCGGGGCAGGGCTCACTCCTGGCAGAGTGGCTCCCAGGGCAGCCTCACCTGGGCTGCAGAGGCCTTGGCAGCTCGGTGCCTGCTGCGCAGCTGGGGGATGCAGCTCCGCTGCCCACCCCCGGGGGGGCAAAGGGCTCTGAGGAAGGCAGAGAGGCCATTGGCACCCAGCCAGGCTCGGGGCAGAGGCCTCCCTGCGGCCCAGAGGGCACTGGCAAGGTGCAGCTGCAGCCATGGGGCAGGGCCCACAGTGGGAGCACAGGCAGCCCCTGGCAGCTCTCTCACCTCTCAGCTGCCTTCTGCTTCAGGGCAGAGGCTCTGGAGCCCACAGGCAGCCTGGGCACAGAGGGTGCCTGTGTGGCACAGGCCAGCATGCAGGGCCTGCAGCCAGGGCAGGGATGGTTAGTGCCAGGGGGGATCCTGACTGCCCCTGGCACGGGGCTGGGGGGCAGCTGGGCCAGGGCAGCACTCACTTGGGCACCGAGAGGGCATCCTGCTGCTGGAGGAGGTCCTGGCCGGGGGGCTGCAGGGCTGCTGGCTGAGGCTGGCAGCCTGCACACCTGGGAGGTGCCATCGAGGGCAGGGCCTGGGGGCCGGGGCAGGGCACAGCCCTGGGGAGCTGCCAGGGGCAGGCGGCTCCGGGGCAGCCTCCCCGGGCACAGCCTGGAGCTGCAGGGCCAGGCTGGCAGCGCCACAGGGGCTGGGGGGCAGGGGCTGGGGGCGCTCTGTGCCGCCCTGGCAGCCTCTGCTGGCTTCCCACTGCTCCGCCGGCGATTCAGCCGCGGGGAGAGGCTGCAGGCAGAGGCCGGCTGGGGAGCAGTTGGCATCTCAGGGACCTCCTCCTCTTCCCGATGGGGCTGAGGGCCAGCAGCCTGGCACTGCTGAGCGCAGCCAGGTGCTGCCAGCCTGGCAGGGGAGAGCTCATCACAGGGTGCCAGGCACAGCCACAGAGGTCTCGGCTCAAGGAGCAGAGCAGAGACCGAGTCAGCTCCCTGGCTGCAGCTCCCAGGCACCCCCAAGCCCCAGGGGTCCCCCTCTGCCCCCCACCCCCCCCAGCTCTTTGCTGGGGCTGCCCCAAACCACACCAAAGCCAAGGACAAGAGCCAGCACAAACAATCCTGGGCCCAGAGCAAGTGTCCCGTGGCAGGGCCTGGCCTGTGCCCAGCAGCAGCCTCTGCAGAGCCAGGCTCTGCGGCTGGGTCATGCATTGGCACTGAGGATGAGGAGGAAGAGCTCAGCCCTGCCCAGACACAGGCTGCCAGCAGCCAGGCCACAGCTGGGCTGAGTGGGGCAGATGCCCCCCAGAGCAGTCACCCACAGGAGATAAAGGCAGGCTCAGACCCCACTGGGTGCCAGGGCAGGAGAAACTTCTGCCCCTGCCCTGTGCCCACAGCTGGCAGCTGCCCCCCAGCCCTGCAGCAGAGCCTGGGACAGAGGGGAGAGCACAAACCTGGATCCTCAGCAGCACAGCCCTGCTGGCTCCTCTGGGCTGGGCTGGCCCTGCTGGCCTCTGCAGCCCTCCCTGGGGAGGAGGCCTGCTCCTGGCTGGCAGCAGCCTCCTGAGGGGCCAGGGGCTGCAGTGCCTCAGAGGCCACAGCAGCAGCAAGGAAGCTGCCAGCCTGGGGCAGGGACTGCTGCTCTGGGGAGGAGCTCCTGGCAGCAGCTGCAGCCCTGGGGCAGAGAGAGACAGAGCCAAGGAGCAGTGAGGGGCTGAACCTCAGCCACTGGCACCCAAGACAGGCTCAGCACCACCAGCAGCACCTCTGAGCCCCCTCCTCAGCTGGGGCACAGCCTGGGGGGAGCTCTGGGCCAGGCAAGCTTTCAGGCTGAGGGATCCCCAGGCTGGGACTGCAGAAGCTGGGCTGGGAGGTCACCTCTTGGCTGCAGGGCACCCAACAGCAGCCCCAGAGCTGTGCTGGGCCTCAGGCACACAGCACAGGCAGCCTCCCTCGGGAGACCTTCCCCAAGAGCTTCCTTCTGCCAGGACATTGGGGCAGAGACAGCAGCAGGTGGTGCCAGGGCAGCCCTGCCAGGGCAGCACCTCGGGGAGCAGAGGCAGCAGCAGAGCCCTGGGGGAGGCAGCTCCAGGCCTGGCAAGAGGCACTGAAGGCTCTCAGCTGCTGTGCCTGGAAACCTTCCCTGCTGACCCTTCCAGGGGAGCTTCTCCCCTGGGACTGGCCCTCTAGGAGCCAAAGCCCACCTCAGAGGGCAGGCACTGCTCTGTAAGCCAAGGCCTGGGCCCTCCCCCACCTCCAGCACCCTCAGGGGGGCTGCACACCGCAGGAAGGTTGAAACTCTCTGAGCAGCCAGGAGGAAGTGGCACAGGGAGGGGGCACAAGGACACTCACCCCTCTGGCTGGCTGGCAGTCAAGCCCTGCAGGAGGAGGGCTGCTTCCTTTGCTTCCTGCTGCACATCTGCCTGCTGGCTGGCTGGGGCAGACCTTTCCTCTGCAGCCTGCAGCAAGCCCCCAGAGCAGCATCAGGCCAGAGCTGAGCTGAGCCTGGGCCCCCAGCTGCCCCTTCCCTGCCAGGCTCAGAGCTTTCTCCAGCACTCCACAGCCCAGCACCTGCTGAGCCAAGACCTCCCAGAGCAGCTCAGCTCCCAGCTTGCCCAGTGCAGCCCAGCAAGGTACCTGAGCTGCCTGCTGGGTCCCACTCACCAGGCCAAGCCCTCCTCTCACCTCCTCCAAGGCCAGCTGCAAGGGAACAGGACACCCAGCTGCCAGCTGCTGCTGCTGCTCTCCAGCCCTCTCCCCACCAGTGAGGTCCAGGCACACCTTGGGCACAGCCTCCTCCAACCTGCAGGAGTCACAGCAGCAGCCCCTGAGCCAGGGAAGAGCCTCTGGGGAAGCCATCCCTTGGCCTACCAAGGTTTGGGATGGAGCCCAAGGAAGCTTTGGCCTTTGTCCCCCAGCTGTGGGGGCTGCCAGGCTCCTCACTCCAGCTGGGCAGCGGAGAGGCTGTGGCACAGCAGCAGAGCAGCTCAGCTGCGTCCTGGCAGCCACTTGGGCTGCAGCCAGCAGCCAAACTCTGCAAGCTCCTGGCCATGGGGGACCCCAAGATGCCAGCCCAGGCTCCATCCCTCCTGCCCAGCAGCCTCACCTGGGCAGCTGCAGCAGGCTGGAGCTGAGGGCAGGCAGCAGCACTGGCGCCTGGCTCTGTGCCCCCCGGGCAGCATCCTCATAGGCACGGAGCTTGGCCTGCAGCTCTGCCACCTGTGAGCAAGGGGCAGCCCTGGCTCAGAGCATGCCCTGAGCCCCAGCAGCTCAGCAGGCTGGGTGCCAGGCAAAGCAGAGCTGCAGACAGAGCCCAGCCCTGCGCTCAGCAGCAGCTCACCTCCGCTCTCAGCTGCGCACACAGCACAACATACTGACAGACGTGGGAGTCCAGGCTGAGCAGGTTGCTCTTGAGCTGCAGGGAGGGAGGAGCGGAGCTGAGAGCAGCACCGGGACAGCTCCTTCCCCTCTGCTGAGGCGGGAGCAGGGCAGCTCCTCAGCCTCCTCTGGGCTGGTGGGGCCCGGGCGGCTGCAGCTGACTCTGAGAGGGGCTCCAGAGGCAGCCCGGCTGCAGCAGGGAGGCGGCAGGGAGGCAGCAGCCTGCCCCAGGCTCCTTCCCAGCCAGCCCCAGCAACTGCCGGCCGCGGGGCGAGGGGCTCACCGAGACCTGGATCTCCTTGGCCCTGCTGGCACACCTGAGGGTGTTGAGGGTGTCCTGGCAGCAGAGCGGCGAGGGGCTGAGGGCAGCCAGCATCAGGGTGCGGCAGTTGCCGCCGATGGAGTCCTTCAGCAGCCGCCTCAGCTTGCTGTCCCGCTACGGGACGTGGCTCTGCTTGCCCTGCCCGGCACAGCGAGGCTCCGCTCAGGGGCTGGCCCTCGGCTCCCAGCCCTGGCCACGCTCAGCCCACGGCAGCTCTGCCCTGGGGACGGCGCTCAGGGCCCCTCGGCGGCAGCCTTCCCTTGGCCCCAGCCAGCGCCTGGCTGACGCTGAGCAGGGCCAGCAGCGAGCGGTTGATGCTGGCTCCCTCCCGCAGCCGCTCGCCCCTGCTCTTGGCCACCGCGGCTCGCTCCGAGCCGGCCAGGTCGACCAAGCTCATCTTGGCCACCTGCAGAGCCCCAGCGAGGCCCCCGGCGCGGTCCTGCTGCTTCACCTGTACCTGGCAGGGCACAGGCAGGGCAGGCTGCAGCTCCGCAGGGCGCTCGGGCTCGCCGCTCGCAGCCGCGGCAGCAGCCCTGGCACGCCGGCCCTGGCACAGCATCGCCGCCTGCTCCCTGCCGGGCAGCGGTGCCAAGGGCTGCCCCAAGCACCACCCCTCACCTGCAGCACGGCGTGGGAGCGGGAGGAGGAGGCGTTGGCATCGGTGGGATGCTGCGTGCGGTTCCTGCTGCCCCCGAGCAGCATCTGCAGGAGCTGCTCTGCCGAGCTGGGCTGGCGGGGAGCAGGCAGAGGGCAGGGATCAGCGCAGCCCCGGCACGGGCACCGAGCGCCCACAGGCACACAGGCTGAGGCCTCCTGCGGCTCTGCAGGGCTCCTCTGGCCTCGGGCTCAGCGCTGCTGCCAGCCAGCACCCAGCCAGCTGGCACTCCCGGGTCCCCACAGCCCCTGCCCCGGGTCCCCACAGCCCTCCCCTCCCCCCTCCAGGTCCCCCAGTGCCCGCTGGCATCCCTGGGGCAGGCGCAGCGCTGCCCACACCTTGTGCCTGCTTCCACCCCCACCTGCTGGATGGAGAGACCCTGAACCACAGCTCCTCTCTCAGGATCCTCCGGGATGGGCAGAGGGCCCTTGGGCTCCAGCAGGTCACGGATCTGCTCGTTGTAGACCTGCAGCAGGCAGCTCCAGCTCGGGCTGAGGCTTGGGGCCCCAAAGGGCAGCAGGCAGAGCAGCTCTGGACCCCAGGGCCTGCTGCCCACCCAACAGCACCTCTGGCACCTGGTGCCAGCAGGAGCAGCTGAAGGTGCCTTAAAGGCAGAGGACAGCTCAGGAGGCTTCACCAGTGAGGCACTGAGCCATTGCTCCTCCAAAGCCCTTGCAGCCAGGAAGCCCTCATTGCCCTGTGCCCTGTAGCCCCCAGCTCCAGAGGGGGCAGACCAGCAGCACCAGCTCAGCAGACTGGGTAGGGGCAGCCTGCTTCCAGTCTGGGGCTGTCCTGGCCACTGGGCACAGCTGGCAGCACAGGGGTAGCCCTGGCACTACAAGTCCAGACCTTGGAGATGGTGGCCTGGCAGCAGGAGAGGCACAGCTGGGCACAGCCTACCTCCAGGTAGGAGACCAGGACCTGGTAGCTCTTCTGCTCCTTCCTAGCCTCCAGCCTCCTGTACAGCTCCTCCATGGTGAGGTAGATGATGCCAGGGCTCTTCTCTGAGCCCAGCGTGGTGTAGGTTTTCCCTGCTCCTGTTGCTCCGTAGGCAAACACTGGGAGGAGAAAGGGAGGAGCCCTGAGAGCAGCCTCCATCGACAGCAGCACTGGGGGGATGCTCCCAGCTCTGCCTCAGCTGGAAATGCCCCTGGGGACACAGCCCCAAACCCAGCTCCTGCTATGGGGCACTGCTGCCTCCCACTCACATCCTGTCCAGCAGGACCCCCAGGGCCCTCTGCACCGGGCTGCTCCCCAGCCTGCACAGGGCTCCCAGCTGATGCCACCCCACAGGCAGGACTCCACACTCATCTGGGCTTGTCTCTGCTCTCTTCTTGCTGGCCTGGGCCCTGCCTGCCCCCAGAGCCCTCAGGTGACATCTCCAGGTCAGCACTGGCCCTCTCAGGTTGCTCAGGGAGGGGATTGTGACAGATGCAGGTGGGGCTCACAGAATAAAAAGATCCTGGGTAGGGAATTGGCAGGTCTCATCGACAGGGCTTTAAACTACTTTCGAAGGGGGAAGGGGCTGAAAAGAGTCCTCTCAGACAAGAGTCTGGGGGCGACAAGCTAGAGTCGGAGGTGAAACCAGCAGCCCAGCTGAAGTGCATGTACAGTAATGCACGAAGCATGGGTAACAAACAGGAGGAGCTGGAAGCCTTGATGCAGCAGGAAAATTATGATATAGTTGCCATCACAGAGACGTGGTGGGATGACTCACACGACTGGAGCGCTGCAATTGACGGTTACAAGCTCTTCAGGAGAGACAGGCGAGGAAGAAGGGGTGGAGGGGTGGCCCTTTACATCAGGAAGGCACTAGATGCCATTGAGATGGAGATTAGGGACGATCGGGTTGAATGCTTGTGGATAAGAATTAGAGGGAAGACCAGCAGGGCAGACACCCTGGTTGGAGTCTGTTATAGACCACCCAACCAGGAGGAAGATGTTGACGAAGCATTCTATAGGCAGCTTAGGGCTGTCTCAAGATCTCCGGACCTTGTTCTCATGGGCGACTTCAACCTGCCTGACATCTGCTGGGAACTCAACACAGCAGAGAGGAGACAGTCTAGAAGGTTTTTAGAATGCATGGAGGACAGCTTCTTATCCCAGGTGCTGGGAGAGCCTACCAGAGGCAAGGCTATGCTTGACCTCCTCTTCACCAACAGGGAAGGACTGGTGGGTGATGTGGTGGTTGGAGGGTGTTTGGGGTCCAGTGACCGCGAGATAATTGAATTCTCGGTTTTTGGTCAAGCCAAGAGGGGCGGCAAGAAGACCTCCACTCTGGACTTCCGGAGGGCAGACTTTGAGTTACTCAAGGAACTAATTCAGAGGGTTCCTTGGGATAAAGCCCTTAAAAACAAAGGGGTCCAGGAGAGCTGGACCTACTTCAATGAAGAATTGTTGAAGGCTCAGGGACAGGCTGTGCCAATGTGCCAGAAGATGAGCCGCCGGGGCAGACGGCCAGCCTGGATGGTTCATGAACTTTTAATGGAACTGAGGGTAAAAAAGAGGGTGTATCACCTTTGGAAGCGAGGGGAGGCAACCCACAGAATGTTTAAAGATGTTGCTAGGTCTTGTAGGAAGAGAATTAGGGAGGCAAAAGCACACTTGGAGCTTAAACTGGCCTCTACTGTGAAGGACAACAAAAAGTCCTTCTATAAATACATTAATAGCAAGAGGAAGGGGAAGGAAAACCTCCACTCCTTGGTGGATACGGAGGGGAACATTGTAACCAAGGATAAGGAAAAGGCAGAGATACTTAACACCTTCTTTGCCTCAATTTTTACTAGAAGGGCAGAACGTCTTCCTGACAGCTGGCCTGCAGAGCTAGCAGAAGGAGCCAGGGAGCTGCACAGTTTCCCTATGTTCCATGAGGCGGTAGTTGGAACTCTCCTTAGCAGCTTGGATCCCCACAAGTCCATGGGACCAGATGGGATTCATCCTAGGGTGCTGAGAGGGCTGGCAGATGAGCTGGCCAAGCCACTCTCCATAATTTTCCAGCAGTCCTGGCTCACTGGCGAGGTCCCAGAGGACTGGAAGCTGGCCAACGTGGTGCCCATCCATAAGAAGGGCCGGTTGGATGAGCCAGGGAATTACAGGCCTGTCAGCCTGACCTCAGTGCCAGGCAAGATCATGGAACAGGTCATCCTGAGTGCAATCACACAGCACTTAGAGGATGGCCAAGGGATCAGGCCTAGCCAGCATGGATTTAGGAAGGGCAGGTCCTGCCTGACCAACCTGATCTCCTTCTATGATCAGGTGACTGCCTGGTGGATGTGGGGAGGCCTGTGGATGTGGTCTACCTGGACCTCAGCAAGGCCTTTGACACCGTCCCCCATAGCAAACTGCTGGCCAAGCTGTCAGCCCATGGCTTGGATGGGAGCACACTGCGATGGGTTAGGAACTGGCTGGAGGGCCGAGCCCAGAGAGTGGTGGTGAATGGTGCCACATCCAGCTGGCAGCCAGTCACTAGTGGTGTGCCCCAAGGATCAGTGCTGGGCCCTGTGCTCTTTAACATCTTTATTGATGACCTGGATGAGGGCATTGAGTCCATCATCAGTAAATTTGCTGACGACACCAAGCTGGGGGCAAGAGTTGATCTGCTGGAGGGTAGAGAGGCTCTGCAGAGAGACCTCGACAGGCTGGACAGATGGGCAGAGTCCAAGGGCATGAGATTTAACACATCCAAGTGCCGGGTTCTGCACATTGGCCACAACAACCCCATGCAGTGCTACAGGCTGGGGTCAGAGTGGCTGGAGAGCAGCCAGGCAGAGAGGGACCTGGGGGTGCTGGTTGATGGTAGGCTTAACATGAGCCTGCAGTGTACCCAGGCAGCCAAGAGGGCCAATGGCATCCTGGCCTGCATCAAGAACAGTGTGGCCAGCAGGAGCAGGGAGGTCATTCTGCCCCTGTACACTGCACTGGTTAGGCCACACCTCGAGTACTGTGTCCAGTTCTGGGCCCCTCAGTTTAGGAAGGATGTTGACTTGCTGGAACGAGTCCAGAGAAGAGCAACAAAGTTGGTGAGGGGTTTGGAACACAAGCCCTACGAGGAGAGGCTGAGGGAGCTGGGGCTGCTTAGCCTGGAGAAGAGGAGACTCAGGGGTGACCTTATCACCCTCTACAACTACCTGAAAGGAGGTTGTAGACAGGCTGATGATGGTCTCTTCTCCCAGGCAGCCAGTACCAGAACAAGAGGACACAGTCTCAGGCTGCGCCAGGGGAGGTTCAGGTTAGATATTAGGAAGAAGTTCTATACAGAAAGAGTGATTGCGCTATGGAATGGGTTGCCCGGGGAGGTGGTGGAGTCGCCGTCATTGAAGGTGTTCAGAAGGAGACTTGATGGGGTGCTTGGTGCCATGGGTTAGCTGTTTGGGTGGGTTGGATTGGTTGATGGGTTGGACACGATGATCTTGAAGGTCTCTTCCAACCTGGTTTGGTTTATTCTAATAAAGGTTTATTCTAATAAGCTCTCTTCACCTCTTCTGGCATTTTGAGGCCCTGGAACTGTCTTGCTAGAGGTCTACACATGTCACCCAGGGGAAAATGTGCCTTCCTCTGCTTATGCAGCAGAGCAGCTGCTTTGACACCATTCTGTCACTAGGCCAATCTATAGCTGGATCTCGGGTTTAAGCCCCACTGCACCTAAAAGAAGGAGTTTGCTCAGATGTGGCTGTTACAGTGTGCTCCAAACCCTCCTTCCCCCATCTCCACTAGTGGAGGTCTGAATGGGGAAAGACAAAGGCAGGAAATTGCCTTCCCCTGGGACAGGTCCAGGCTGCTGGAGGGGGAAGTCCGCTTGGGTTTGGCACTATGATTAGCAGGGTGCTTGGCACCCAGTGTGCCTTGGCCTGGGACACATTGTCTCTGAACACCTTAACCAGGGTGAGCAGAAGGCTGTGGGGGCTCTCTTGCTCTTGCCTTCCTCTTGCTCACTCCCACGTTCTGCTTTGCTCTTGGCCTCGCTGCCTTGGCGGCAGCATTGCAGACACCAGCCCTGGGTCCTGGCTTCTCCCTGGCCCTGCCTGCCCTGGGGCCCTGCTCCCTGGCTGCCTGCCGGCAAGCTGCGGCTGTCTCGCACCCTTCCGACAGGGCTGCCGCAGGAGTTTGGCCTCGTGGCAGCCGTGCCTGAGGACACTTTGGTTCTGGCAGGTCCTTTCCCTTTGGGCTGTGCCACACGACCCGCAAATCAGATTACAAACCGGCAGCTCTGGAGCCTGCTGCCGACCAGAGACCTAGGGAGCATCTCCCAATTCCTGCTCCATCCCCGGGAGCAGAACCTGCGCGCTCCTTGGCTCTTCCTAAGCTCCTGCCTGGCCTCTGATTTGATCCGTGGGGTGAAGCTGTTTCGTGGTTTAGCCTTTTCCATTTTCTGAATGCTCTACACTGCACCCAAGCTGCCCAGGAGCATCCTGGGGGAATTTGCAAGCAAACAGAACCTGTCCACAATCTAATAAGTGTAATACCTAATCTTGGGGGGGCGGGGGGGGGGAATAAAGAGAAGTCTCTTGTTGTAATTCCTGCCTGGTTAGCTTAACCCAAATCAAATCAGTGCCTTAAAAACCAGCAGACAGAAGCAAACTTCTGGGAGTGGTTCCTGCTTTTGTTTAGGCACATGCAAGTCATTTGTCTGCAACAAAACCCCCAACTCCTCTGCAGAGCAGGGAACAGCAGAGTGCAAACAAAACCCCACTGCTGAGTCAGAAATGAATTCAACTGCAGATCTAGGCAGAGGGACACAGCCTGGCAAGGGCAGAGGGTGCTGTGGATTGTGCTTCCTTAACAGACCCATGGTGGCATTTTTATCACCCAGAAGCTGGATTTCCCTGCTGGTTTTCTAGCTGCTGGCTTGAATGGACTTCAGGAGGTGTTCAGGAACACACCTGGATTCTCCTCCTAGATTTGATACTGCCCTGGAGAACAGCTTGTGCTTACTTCAAAGGAGAGCTGTAACTGGGAATGCAAGTCTGGAAGGATCTTTGACAGCCAAAGGCTTGTTCCCCTCCAGTCAGATGTAAACTCTGAGCATCAAATGTGACAATGATCTTTGCTCCTTCTTCCCTGTGGTTGAAATTCCCCCCCAACATTACCTTTGCCAGCCCAGCCCAGCTGGAAGCAAATGAAAGCTGTATTTATAGGCAAAGGGAAATCTGCAATGGGATGCAAGGAATATGTACAAACTCTCCAGGAGTTACAGTGTTGAGATATATTCACAACTGACAACCAGCACAAGAACCCCACTGGTCAAGGACCAGGGGAAGCTACTAGCTGGGGTCTGCAGCAGCCCTCCTCAGCCAGGGAGGGATCCCCTGGGCCCCCGGGAATGGAGGGGAAGAGAGGAGGAGGGGAGGAGAGGAGCTGCTGCGAGGCCACCTTCAGATCCCTCCTGGTGCCACTGCCCTCAGCACCTGACAGGGCCAGGGGCTGGAGCAGGACAGGGCCAGCCCCCCCCCCCCCGCCCGCCTGCGCCGCGGTGCCAGCACACAATGGGCATCGCCGAGCCCGACGACCACGCCCTGACAAGTCCCGCCCCCCCTTGGCACTGCAGCCAATCAGCAGCGCCGCTCCGCCTCAGCCTGTTGCCTGGACACCGAGCGCGAGGGACACGAGGACGAGGACGAGGACGAGGACGAGGAGGAGGAGGAGGAGGAGGAAGGAGCTCAGTGGGCTGGGACGGCTGAGTCGAGGCCAACGAGCGTGGCTCCATGGTGCACAGCATGCGGAGGCTGAAGGAGCTGGAGGAGGGGCTGGCGCCGGCAGCCAAGAGGCGCCGGCTGGGGCTGGGTGAGGAAGGGGCTCCGGGCTGGCCGCCGGCTGCCTCGCCCAAGGAGCTGTGGCAGCAGGAGGCAGAGTCTGAGCGTGCCGGTCGTGGCAAGGGGGATCAGCCCGGGGGGAAGCAGCTGGAGCCCTGGGTCGAGGCTGGCAGCCACCGCGGCAGCCCCAAGGAGGAGCTGACCAGCAAGCAGGGTAGGTAGAGAGGGCCGAGGGTGCTGCTGGTGCTCCTGAGCCCTGGGGCTCAGCGCCTCTCTCCCTGCAGGCGGTGAGCAAGCCCCAGCAGCAGGAGGGGACGGGGTCCCCGTGCCCCAGCAGCTGCCCTTCCCCGTGGGGCGCCTGTCCCTGCGGTGGGAGCGGCTCTGCGGGGTCGGCGCTGGGCTGCACAACCTGGGGCGCAGCTGCTTCCTCAACGCCACGCTGCAGTGCCTGAGCCACACGGCGCCGCTCGCCAACTACCTGCTCTCCGAGGAGCACGGCCGCAGCTGTGAGTGGGGAGCCTGGGCCGGGCGGCTGGCGGTGCCAGGCTGGCAGTGCCAGGGTGCCCGTGGGGAGCGGGAGCTGCCTGCCTGTCCTGCGCTCGGCACCTCTGCAGGTGGCCCTGGCAGGGGCTGCGAGTGTTGGGCTGTGCCCTCTCTGTCCCTGCTGCCCCTGTCTCCACCAGAGGCTGTTCCTGTCTTCTCCTGGCCCTAGCGGTGCTCCCCAGCTCTGCAGCCTGGCACCGGCGAGGTGCTGCCTCTGCTGGCTGCAGCCAGGGCAGGGCAGGAGGCTGCCTGCGGGCAGCAGCTGCTGTGGGAGGCTCGGAGCTGGGAGCAGGGGGAGCTCTCAGGGCTCACAGCCCTGTCTGTAGGGCTCTGCTGGGACCTGCCCCTCAGGGCCAACCTGTGCCCTCCTCCGGAGAGTGCCTGTGCCTGTTTTCCATCCCCATGGACGCTCTCTCCTCTGGGGGGGGCGGGGGAGGGCTGTTGCAGTGGTACTGTGAGTGGGATGGCATCAGCCAGGGTGAGGTCTGCTGGCCCCTGTGTACCCAGGATGCCCAAGAGCTGTGCTGCAGCACAGAGCTCCTAGGGACCACTGAGTGTGGCTGAGCTCTGTTGGAAGAGAGATCCCTGCAGCCTCTGTCCTGCCTCCATCTCTCCTGGCTTTGTCCTTGATGTCCTGTCCTCTGCTCTGCTGCTCCAGGTCGCCAAGAAGGCTTCTGCATGCTGTGCCTGATGCAGGACCACGTGGGGCAGGCGTTTGCCAGCAGTAGGCAGGCCATAAAGCCGGTGTCCTTCATCCGGAACCTCAAGAGTAAGGGAGGCTGCCCTGCACTGCCCTCTCCTGCCTTGCCCTGCCCTGCCCTGCCTTCCCTTGCCCTGCCCTGCCCTGCCCTGCCCTGCCCTGCACTGCCTTGCCCTGCCCTGCCTTCCCTTGCCCTGCCCTGCCCTGCCCTGCCCTGCCCTGCCCTGCCCTGCCTTGCCCTGCCCTGCCCTGCCCTGCCTTGCCCTGCCCTGCCCTGCCTTCCCTTGCCCTGCCCTGCCCTGCCCTGCCCTGCCCTGCCCTGCCCTGCAGGGGAGCAGGGACTGATGCTGGAGCAGAAGCTGTGGGCTGGGAGCAGCTCTTGGCAGACAGCTCTCCTGAGGTGACTCAGGGAGCCTGCCAGGGGCTGGGGGCTCCGTGGGCTGCGGGGGGCTCCTCCCGTGGCCGTGAGTCTGACAGCAGGTTTGGGCTGCGGGGGAGCAGGGAGGGAGGGAGGAGCTGCATCTGTTGCAGCAGATGCTGAGGCTGGTTGCTGCCCCTCCTGCAGACATTGCCCAGCACCTCTGCTTGCGGCAGCAGCAGGATGCCCACGAGTTCCTGCGCTACAGCATCGACGCCATGCAGCAGGCCTGCAGGAACGGCTGTGCCCAGTATGTGTGGCCCTCCTGCCCTGTGCCCTCACCAGTGCCCCGTGCCCGTGGGAGGGCTAACCCCGTGCCCCAGGCTGAACTCCCAGAGGGAGGCACTGAGTGCAGGGGCCGCACTGGATGGCCCAGCTCTCTGCCCCTCTGTGCCACAGTCCCCCTTCTCCCGGCTCCTCTGCCCCAGCCTAGCTGTGGCCCTCTCCCCCGCTCCTGAGGCTGCTGTGGGTCTGGATCCTGTGCCAGCTGCCCAGGAACCCGGGGTGCAGCTGGCTCAGGTGCAGCTCTGTGGCTGTGGGTGAGCAGCTTTCCTCTGGGCCCTGCGCTGCCTCAGTCTGCAGCGCACAGCTCTGAGCTGCGGCCGGCAGCTTCTGCTCCTTCTGGAGGAAGGTGCCCCTGGGAGCCTGGTGCCAGCCCTGGAGCTGTGGCCCTGGGAGAGCAGCCTGGCAGAGGCTGCGACTTCCCTCTGCCTCTGGAGCTCTGCAGCCTGTGCGCTGGGCAGAGCGCAGCGGGGGGAGCTGTGCTGAGGACACGGGGAGGGGGCCCTCGGGGGTGGCCGTGGGGGAGGGGCGGTGTGAGCCCTGCTGCTCCTGTGCCTAGGTTGGATGGCCAGAGCCAGGCCCCGACGCTGGTTCAGCAGATCTTCGGCGGCTCCCTGCGGTCCCGTGGTGAGTGTTGGCTGCCAGCTCCTGGGCCTGGGCCTCTCAGGGCTGCCTGGCAGGAGGAATCATTTGGGAGCACTGCTGAGCGTGTGCAGAAGATGCCCAGCTGCAGCTGCTGGGGTGGGTGCAGGGCCATGGCAGGCTGTGCTCAGTGCTCTTTCTCTGGCAGTGACGTGCTTGGAGTGCAAGAGCACCTCGGACAGCTACGAGCCTTGCCTGGACCTGGCGCTGGAGATCGGGGTAGGGCGGCAGGGTGGGGGCTGGGGAGGAGCTCTGCTCTCCTGGGGCTGTTCCTGCAGCTGCAGCATCGCTGCCCTCAGGGCTCCTGAGCCTGCCGGTGCCAAGGCACAGCCCAGGCAAGAGGGAAGCCGCTGCCTTGTTGAGCTGCCTGCTGTGTCTGGCAGGGCAGTGCCCGGTGCCTGGGCGTGAGGCTGCGTGGTGCTGGGGCCCCTGCAGCTGCCCCTCGTGGTGCTGGGCACTGCCAGCTGGTGGGGCTGAGGGGTTTGCTGCAGCCTGTGGCCCTGTGCCCACGCTGGGTGTGCTCTCTCGGGGCTGTGGCGTGGACAGGCCACTGGTGGCCTGAGCTCTGCTCTGTCCTTGCAGGAGGCCAGGAGCGTGGTGCAGGCGCTGGGGCAGTTTGTGCAGGCAGAGCTGCTGTGCGGGGAGAACGCCTACAAGTGTGGCAGGTGAGGCTGGGGGCTGCGGGCGGCCGGGGGGCGCTGTGCTGGGGGCAAGCAGCTGTGCCCCCTGCTGGCTGCGGGAGGGCTTCACTGCCTGCTCCGCGGCTCAGCCCTGAGGGCCGTGGCCGTGGAAGCCTGCCGCGAAGGCTGCCTCCTGTGGTGAGGAGGAGCTGGGCCGGCAGCCGTGGCCGTGAGCAGGGGCCCTGGAGCAGCGGCTGCTGTCAGCAGGGTCGGTGCCAAGGGCTTTGCTGCCCGGCCAGGGCTGGCAGGCAGCTGGCTGGCGCAGCAGCTTGAAGAGCTGGAGCTCTGCCTGTGCAGGTGCCAGCAGGAGGTGTCGGCCAGCAAACGCTTCAGCATCCACCGAGCCCCCAACGTCCTCACGGTGGCACTGAAGCGCTTTGCCCCCTACGCCGCAGGGAAGATCACCAAGGTGAGCGCTTGGCAGCCCGGGGCTGAGGCTCTCTCCTGGCCCCAGGTGCTGCTGCCCAGAGCGGGCCGGGAGGTGCTGCTGTGGCCAGCGGGAGCTGTGCCGCGCTCCTGCAGCCCTTCCCCCGCTGTGCGCTGCAGGCGGAGTTCGGCTCCTCCTGCCGCCTTCCTCAGCACCCCCCTGCACCAGGAGGCTGAGTGCCCTTCTCTGGAGAGGTGGCCCTGCTGGGAGAGCTGTGCTGCTCTTGCCCCAGCACAAAAGCCATGGCCTGTGCAGGCTGCTGAGCGCTCCTGTCTCTGCAGGAGGTGCGGTACCCCATGCTGCTGAACCTCCGCCCCTACATGTCTGTGCGGCGCAGGGACCCCGTCCTGTACAGCCTCTATGCGGTGCTGCTGCACTCTGGGCACAGCTGCCACGCAGGGCACTACTACTGCTACGTGAAGGTGAGCCCAGGAGCTGTGGTGCCACCCCCTCAGGGCTGGGGGGTGCTGGGGGGTCCCTGTAGGCCCAGCAAGGAGGGTGCTCAGCAGATGTGCGTGGTGGGGAGCACTGGCTGCGGGGTGCAGGCTGTGCTGTGCCGCAGGAGGGGGGAAGGTTCAGCTCTGGCAGAGCCCCCTGGCCTGCCCTGGGCCTCCTCTGCCTCGTGGGGAGAGGAGCTGTGCCCACGGGCGCTGCTCCTGCTGCTGCTGCTGCCAGGAAGGTCCCTGGGCACAGCCCAGCCCTGCTCTCTCTTCTCCTGCTGCAGGCCAGCGATGGGCAGTGGTATCGAGCGGACGACGAGCGGGTCGGCTCCGCAGCCCCCCAAGAGGTCCTGCAGCAGCAGCAGGCCTACCTGCTCTTCTACCAGAGGTGAGTGTCTGCTGCCTGCTGGCCCCTCTGCCCCCTGCTCCCAGCACTTGGCACAGGGCTGGCACAGGGCTGGCTGTGGGCAGGAGCTTGGCCCGGGTACCCCAATGCCCTGTGCATGCCCTGGCTGGGAGGAGGGTGGCAGGGAGGGGTCCAGCCCCTTGTCACGGTTTCACTCTCCCTCAAGAGCACCTCATGCCCTCAGAGCTTTGGCTCCTCTTTCTCCTCTGCATCTCTGAGAGAGGCTCAGCCCCTGGCAGCTCATGCCAGCCCTTCTCTGCCTTCCCCAGGATCCCCAGCCTCAGGAAGAGCTGGCAGGGGCCCATTGCCAAGGCTGCCTCCAGCCTGCCCGGAAGCACTGGCAGCGTCCCAGAGGAGGTCAGGAAAGCTGCGAGCAGGGGGCTCCTGTCTTCAGCAGGGGTGGGCCAGGGGAGCCCTGGAGGCTGCTCTTGGCCAGTGCTCCTGGGTGCTGGGAGCTGCTGCCCCTCTGTCTGCTCTGCCAGGGCAGGGGGGCTGCAGCCTGGCAGGGAGGCAGGCGCAGGGCAGGAGGGTTTGCAGGAGGCATCCTGCAGAGCCAAGGCCTGTGTGGGGCTGGGGAGGGCTGGGGAGGGCAGGGTCTGCGTGTCCTTGGCTCCTGGACTTGTCACTGAACTGCTCTCCCTGTCTAGAGAGCAGAGCTGCTGCCAGGGAAGCAGCTGCCTGGGCTGGAGGAGGTGGGAGGCCCTGTAGCCCACAGCGCCTTTGGGATGGGGTCGGAGCTGCTGAGCGGAACCAGCCTGCCAGAGCTGCCTGCTGAGTGCCCAGCAGCCAGGAGAGAGGTGTCAGCTGTGTGCCAGGATTATTGGGCACAGCTGCAGGGCCTGACACGCAGCAGCAAGTCCTACATCAGCAAGCTGACCGTCCTGGCCCAGCAGAAGGTGGCCTTTGCCAGCAGCATTGTCGCCCTGGTGGAGGCACAAGCGGCCAAGGTTTGGAAGTTCCACTGCCTGCTGCTCCTAGCTGTGCTGCTGGGGGCAGCAGCTGGAGCCAGCGGGCTGGGGGGGCCTGGAGGGCGAGGAGGGCCTGGGGAGATGTCCTGCTGTGAGGCAGGAGAGGGGCAGAGCAGGGCAGCAGGGGGCCGAGGGCTGCTTTCCAGCCTGCCCAGAAGCCTGGGGGTTAAAAGCTGTCTGCAAGCCTGTCCCAGGGGCTGGTTTGGCCTGCAAGAGCAAACCTCAGTGTTCCAACCCTGCTGAAGTGCTGGCTCTGAGGTGTCTGAGCCTGGCAATCCCTGGGTTTGCAATGCTTCAGAGGTGCTTTAGTTGTCTCAACTTCTCCCTCTCTTCTCATGATTCCAGGCTCCTCCAGCACAGAAGCTCCCTGCTCTCTACCTGCTGGACTCCATCATCAAGAACGTGGGAGGAGCATACCTGCAGGCTTTTGCCCCAAACCTGGTGGAAACCTTTCTCTCCGTCTTTGAGAAGGTCTCTGCACCTCAGAAGAGTTCTGTAGGCCAAAGCTGTGGCTGGGCAGTGAGTCCTGTGCCCAGGGGTGGCTTTGCTTGGGTGGTGAAGCACACCAAGTGCTTGGCTTTTCTGCATCTCTGTCCTGGCTCTGCACTGAGGGCCATGGTCCCTGCTGGTGGTTTGAAGCAATCAAGTGGGCCCTGAGCCTCCAAGGAGGTTGGATCTGTGTCTCCCAGATGGGTCTGAGGGTGCAGCTGAGCTGAAGCAGAACTGCCTGAATTGGAAGTGCTAGCCCTGCTCTGGCATCTGCTGGGGCAAAGTCCTTCAGGGGCTGGAGAGCTGAGCACAAGCCCCTGGGCTCATTGCTTGCCTCAGAGGCTGTTGCCTGATTCCCTTGGCATGGGAGTGTGAGCTGCTCTGCTGAGAGCTGCTGCACAGCCAGGCCAGTGTGTTGAGATGCCAAGTGCTGAGAGCAACAGGACAGCCATGCAGCCTTCCTTCTGGCAGCAAAGCTGCAGGCTGTGTGTGGCAGGAGCTGAGGGAGCCCTGGGGTGGTTTTGTTGCTGCAGGGGGACACAGAGACTCGCAAGAGTTTATTCCTCTTGCGCTCGACGTGGGACAGGGTTTTCCCCCTGGAGAAGCTGCATGCCCTGGATGTCAGAGTCAAGTCCTTAGATCCTGCTTGGCCAGTGAAGCCTCTGCCTGCAGCTGGGAGTGCTGCTGGCAGCCCTGTGAGCCCTCAGCCTGCAGCTCCCTCGGTCAGTGTGTGTGCCTGCTGTACGGACAGAGGGTCCCAGAGCAGCCATCCTTGTCTGTAGGCTGCTGGGTGAGAGTGCAGTGCCTCAGGAGTGCAGGGCCTGGGCTGTGGAGGCAGGGCAGAGGCACTCCTGAATGCAGAGCACTGGGGGGGCTTGCTTTGCCTATGTCAGACCTGTGCTCTGGAGGGTGGCCATGGAGGAACTGCTGTTAGGCAACGTCCCCCTGTCACAGCAGCAAATTGGAGTGGGGGCAAAGGTTTCAAATGAGTTTGGTTCCATTGTGCCTGAAGAGTGCAGCTCCTAACAGCTGCAGAGAGTGAGCTCCAGTGCTGGAGGGTGGCAGCAGGGAAGGGAGCTGGAGTGAGCTGAGCATGGGGGCCGTGGGGGTGTTAGGTTGAGGCTGGGGCTGGGTGACCTTGTTCTAAGCAAAGCAGCTCCAGGGCTCCCTGGCTCCCTCAGGATGTGCAGTGTCACAGGTTCTGTTCTGTTTCTAGGCAGAGGAATCCACTGCCCCTGCCTGTGCCAGGGCTGCTGCCTCTGCTCCTCCAGCACAGCCTTTGAGCCAGGAGCAGCTGCTGCGGCAGCAAGTGCTTGAGAAGGAAAAGGAGCTGCTGGAGCTGCGGCAGAAGCTCTCAGAGCTGGAGCAGGCCCAAGCACAGGTGAGCAGGACAGGTGGTGACACTTTGCTGGGGGGGGCTCAGGCTCTTGGGGACAGTCCTTGGCTGTGCTGGGAGCTGCCAGCCCTCAGCTGGTGCTGCTGCCTGGGAAGCAGAGCTCTGTGAGGAGTGGAGCAGTGCCAGTGCATCTGGGGGGCTTGGGCAGGACGTGGTGACCTCAACACTAAGACTTGCACTCAAAAGGGAGGCAAAAAAAGGTCCTGAGTTTCCCTCCCCAATGATCCCTGCCTGTGATCCTCCTCTTCCAGCCCTTCTTGTGGCTCACAGCAAGCCAGGCTTCCTCAAAGCTCTGCTCTGTGGAAGGACAAGGAGGCCTGGCTGCTGGCAATCAAGTCCATTGGCTCCTCAGGCCAGGCTGGTTGGATGCCAGCCTCTGAAGATGGCAGCTAAGCTGCAGGGCTTTGCCTTTGCCATTGAAAGTTTGCTGTGCTGGCAGCTGGAGGCAAAGCCAAGCACCTCAGAAGGGCCAAAAGAGGGAAAGTGTCTCAGGGGCTGGGCAGCTGAGTGGCCTTGAGCAGGAGGGCTGGGGAGAAGCAGGAAGGCTGCAGTGAGGCCCTGTGTGAAGGGCCACAGCTTGCAGTGCTGCTCTGGAGCCCTGATTCTGCACTGGGCTTGGATTGGATCTTTTGTAAGGGGGCTCCATGGCTGCAGTGCTGGTGATGAGCAGTGCAGGGCTCCTTAGCAGGGCAGGGGCTGAGCCTCACAGCTTTCAAGACACTTCTGGTGGTGGCTTTGGTTTGCAGAGAGGATCTGAGCAGCTCAGAGTCAGAGCTGTGCCAGGCAGCCCAGTGGTGGATTTGTCTGTCTTGCAGGCTGCCTCTCTGGGTGTTCAGCAAGGATCATCTCCTGCAGCTCCAGCTCCAGCCCCTGCTGAGCAGCACAGGGCTGCCACAGCTCATCTGGCAGCTAAAGGCCCTGCTCAGCCTGCTGTGCAAGCTGAGGAGAAGCAACCCTGCCCAAGTCCTCCCCAGCGTGCTGCCCCCCAGGCAAGGGAAAGCACAAAGGTGTCTGGAGTCAGCAAGCAGCAATCAAGGCTGAAAAGACATCTTGAGGATAAGGCAGAGGGCGAAGAGAAGGAGGGGAAGAAAAGGAGGAGCTGCAGGGAGAAAGAAGCCAAAGCAGAAGCCGAGACATGCAGAGGCAGAGCAGCAGGCAGCAGAGGCAAAGGGCTGAGTGGTGCTGCTCACAGAGCCTCAGAAGAAGGCTTAGAAGTTAATCTGCTCCTTCAGCAACTCCTCAAATTAGAGAGCTGCCTCAGATAGCCCTGAGCAGGCTGAGGGGGCAGGGGGCAGGCCAGTGGCCAGAGCCGGCGGAGATTGCCCAGAGAGCAGAGTCTGGGAGGAGCTGCAGGAGCCAAGGGCAGGAAGAGAGCCCAAGGAGGCTCCCTACAGCCTCAGCACTCAGAGGTGAGGAGCTCAGCATCCTGCTCTGCTCTTCAGGCCAGGCTTTGCTTGCCCCTGGCTGCTTTCTAGGCTGGGATCTCTTGCCCTTGAGGGTTGTCAAGGCCTGGTGCAGGCTGCCCAGGGCAGTGGTGGAGTCCCCATCCCTGGGGGGTTGGTGTGGTGCTGAGGGCCATGGTTTGGGGGTGCCCTAGCAATGGGAGCATGGTTGGACTGGAGCTGAAAGAGCTCTTCCAGCCAGAAAGGGTCTCTGCTTCTGCTGACTCTTCAGGCTCTTGGGCTTGGGCAGGAAGTGCTGGCTGCCTCCTTGGAGAGGTGTCAAACTCCTCCTGGGGCAGGAGAAGCCAAGAGCAGGCCCCAGGAGAAGTGTCAGCCTCAGCAGGCCCTTGAGGAGGAAGTGGGGAGCGGAGCTGGGACCTCCAAATGCTGCCCACAGCCTTGGCTCAGCAGAGCTGATGCTGAGGCAGAGCCTTGCTGACAGTGCCCTGGGGCTGTGTTGTCTCTGCCTGCAGCAGAGCTTTGCTTTGTGCCTGGGGCTGCCCTTGGCTCCTGGGCAGCCTGCTGTGCTCTCTGGGTGCTGCTGTGGTGCTGCAGCCCTGCAGTGAGCACTGGAGCTGGCTGGAGCTTGTAGAAAGGATCCAAGTGCTGCTCCAGCTGACAAGTGAGATGAGCAGAGGCTGCCCTTGGCTCTTCTGCCGGGGTGGGACCCCCTGTGCCCCCAGGGGGGATCCCCTGTGCCCCCGGGGCAGACACTGGCCCAGAGTCCAGGTCCCTGTGAGCTTGAAGAGGAAGCCCAGGATGTTTAAGTGGGCAGTCAGTTCCTCTTGCTCCTTGATTCCTCCAAGCCCCTTGGCTGACCTCCTCAGACCTCCAGCATGTTTGACACTGAGGGTGGTGAGAGCCTGGCCCCAGTTGCCCGGGGAGGGGTAGGTGCCCCACTGCTGGCACCACTTCAGGTCAGGTTGCCTGGGGCTCAGAGCCACCTGCTCTGCCTGCAGCTCTTCTGCTGAGTGCTGCTGCTTGGGCTGGCTGCCCTTGGAAGCTCCCTTCCCACCTCAAGGCCTCAAGGAGTCAGTGCAATGGAACTCTCCCCCCAGGCTGCGAGGCCAGGCTGCCTCTGCACATCCAAGGGGACGGCCGAGGGCCCTGGCTCTGCTTCAGCCTCGAGCAGCTGGACCCTGGGCAGCTGTTGGTTGGCTCCAGCAACAGCTCTGAGGTGAGCAGCAGGGGCTGGCAGGGCCTGGGGGGAAGTCCCACTGTGGAGACAGGCTGTGGGAGCTGGGGCTGTTCAGGCTGGGGAAGAGAAGGCTCCAGGGAGAGCTCAGAGCAGCCTTCCAGGAGCTGTGGGAGCTCCAGGAGAGCTGGGGAGGGACTTTGGCCAAGGGCTGGGGGAGAGGAGGAGAGGGAATGGGGTGAAGCTTGGGGAGGGCAGCTTGAGCCTGGAGCTTAGGAAGAGTCTTTAGAGTGAGAGGAGGGAGAGCCTGGCACAGGCTGCCCAGGGAGGCTGTGGCTGCCTCCTCCCTGCAGGTGCTGAGGGCCAGGCTGGATGAGGCCTGGAGCAGCCTGGGCTGGTGGGAGGGGTCTCTGCCTCTGGTGGGGGGGTTGGAACTGGATGAGCTGGAAGGTCCCTTCCAACCAAGCCATTCCAGGAGCCATTCTATGAAGTCCTGGCTGCTTGGCATCAAACCCCCAAAGGCTGAACTTCCCTTTGGCTTCTGCCAAGCAGCAGCAGGCAGCATCCTCTGCCAGCTGTCAGCTTGTGCTGCTCTGGGCTGGACCTGCAGGCCAAAAGCCCAAATGGAAGCTGATGGAGATTCCCTCCCCCTCTCCCTTGGCTGGGAAGGTCAAGCAAATCAGGCAGGAGAAAGGAGAGGTAGGATCAGGACAGCAAATGGTCTGGAATCTGTTGGGCAGAAGAAAAGGTCCTTGTTCCACTCTCTTTGTGTAGATCTCAGTCCCAGGGCAGGTTCCAAAGGGATAGGGTGAAGGGCAGGTGGCAAAGCATCCAAAGGCAGCCCCAGCTGGCACTGGATTCCCTTGGTGCCAGTGGCTGCAGCTCTTCAGGAGGTGTGGATGCAGCAGGGAGCAGCAGGGGGGGGATGCAGCAGCCCTGGGGAGCCTTCTGTGCAGCAGTGGCTGTGCAGGGGAAAGAGAGAGCAGGAGCAGAGCTCTGCCCTGCCTAGCAAGGCTTGCTGGGCAGGGAGGGGCAGTGGCACAGAGCCCCTTGGAGCCAGGGGACCCCTCCTCCTGGGAGGGGGAAAGCCAAGTCTCTCTCTGCCCAGCCAGAGCAGCTGGGGCTGGGCTCTTTCCAGCCCCCATCAAGGGGGGTGTAACCCTGCAGGGAGGTGCTTGGGCAGGACACAGATCAGCCTCCTGGAAGGAAAGAAGGTTCCTCAGGGCTTGCCATGGGATGTCTTGCAGGTGATCCTGCACAAGACAGGAGCCATCCATGCCTCCTGCAGCTGCAGCTCTGGGCTCCTGCTTCAGCTCCTGCCCCTGCCAGGGCCTCCTTTGGCCAGAGGAGTTCCAACTCCTGCAGGTCTGCTTCTGTCCCCCTGTCCTGGGGCACTTGAGAGAGGAGTTGAGGTGCAGTGTGGAAGGATCCCCTGAGCCTGGGCCCCTGACTGTCAGGTGAGAGGATGCTTGCAGCCCCCTGTGCTGTGAGAGCAGCTTTGCAGCCTGCCAGCAGCAGTGCAAGCTGCAGGCTCTGCAGTGCTCTGCAGCCAAGCCAAGGCCTCCTCTGCTGTGTCCCCCCAGGGGCTGTGTCTCTGCACCCCCTCTGCACTTGGATGTCCCTTGCCTGCGCTTCGGGGACGGCTCCTGGGGTGAGTGTGGCCTGGCCTTGGAGCACAGCCTGAGGGCTCTGCAGCCCCAGAGTGCAGCCTCAGAGCCTCCAGCACTGGTGGCCCTCCAGAGCAGCCTTCAGCAGGTTCAAGCAGGGCTGCAGGCTGCCTGGGCAGGGCTTTGCCATCCTGAGGGCACAGAGGCCCAAAGGACTGGCAGAGCAGGGTCTTGTGGGGTCCCTGATGGTCTGATCAGCCCCAGGCTGCCAGTCCTTGGCAGCAGGATGGCTGTGAGAGCCCCAGCAGGGCCCAGGGGCTGGGACTGCAGGAGCAGGGAGTTGAAGCTCTGGCCTAGCCCATAGCTGCTGTGGGTCAATGTTGCCAGGCTTGGAGACCATTTCCCCCCTGAGCTGCAGGGTGAGATGTTGCTTGGTGCTGGGAGGGCCACTGGCTGTCACTGCCAGGGAATGTGGCCAAGAAACAGCTCTGCCTCAGGCCCTGGTGTGCTCAGAGCCCTGGGCTCCTTCTCCTTGCCCAGCAGAGGCCAGCTCTGCTGCCTGAGCACTGAGCTGCAGGTTCTGCTGCTTCAGCTCAGGCTCACAGAAGGCTTTTCCCTGAGGGGCTCTCAGCTCTGCCTGGGAAGCCAGTTCTGGGCTGACTGAAGAGCTGTGCTCAGCCTGGCCAGGATGCCTCTCTGTTTTCCTCCTGCTGAGGGACTTGGCTAAGAGAAGTGCTGGCCCTTGCTGAGCTGCAGCCTCCCCTCCCTCCATCCCTGCCCTGTCTCTTGGCTTCCTTGTGAGCAGACAAAGCCAGAGGGATGCCAGCAGGCAGCAGCCTGGGATCCAAGAGGAGAAGAGTCCTCTCCAGCTGCTGGCCTGGAGAAGGCCTTTGCAGCTGCAGGCTCCTGGTGCTTGCTGTGCCCTGCTGGCCACCCTCTGCTGAGAGCAGCCTTGGCCTTCTTGGCCAGGAGGGCCCCTGGCTGCCCGATGGGGAACTTGTTGTCCCCCAGCAGTGCCAGCACAGAGCTGCTTGGCTTCCGCGGCAGCTGCAGCTGCGAGCCAAGGGAGCCAGAGGCCAGGGGCAGTCTGCCCATGCCAGGCTCTTGGCAGCAGGAGGCAGAGGAGCTGTGTGCAGAGGTGCAGAGCTGTGTCCTTTCCCCTAGGCTTCCCTCACAGCCTGTCCTGTGGCCTCCCCAAGCCCTCCCCGCTGCCCCTGGCCCTCGCCCTCCGCCTGCCCGGGGCCGGCGCGGCAGAGCCCAGCGTGCCCAGCGCTGCCCAGGGGCTGGACACCTCTCTGCCCTCCTGGAAGAAGAGAGCCAGGAGGTGCCTCAGGCCCTGTGAGTTCACCATCAGCCCTGGCAGAGGCACCATCCCTGCCCTGAGCTTCCAGGACATCCAGGTAGGGAGCAGTGGGGCCAGAGGGGCTTCAGCAGCTGGGGCTGAGGCTGCCCTGCTCTGGGAGAGGGCTTCAGTGCTGCTGGCTGGGAGGGGGAGGCCAGGCAGAGCCCTGCAGCAGGGCTGGGCTGTTGGGAGCTGTGCTGCTCTGGGGCTTGCCTGAAGGAGCAGCCTTTGGAGCCTGCAGGCAGAAGCTGCAGCTCCTGCCCCCCAGGCTCCAGGCCAGAAGCCACTGCTGAGGCTTTCAGAGCTGCTTAGGCTGATTCCTTGGCCTGCAGCTGGGCAGAGGAAGGCTGAGGGCAGCAGGAGGCTCTGCAGGGAGAGATGTGGCTGTAGGAAGCAGTTAGCTTCTCTGCCTGCTCTTCTTCCTCCTGTGCTGTGGGCAGGATGAGTTGGATTCCCTGCAGTGCTCTGCAGGGGGACTGCAGAAGCTGTGGTGGCTGTGAGCTGAGCAGCTTCTGCTGGGCCAAGCTTCTGCAGCAGCTTCCCCCTGCACAGCTGGAGTGGTTCTGCTGGAGGCAGCAGCTCTGCCCTGCCCTGCTGCTGTTCCCTGCCCATGCAGTGCTGAGTGGCAGCCTGCTGGGGCCTGCATTCCTCTCACACATGGCCTGGCAACTGCCACAGGCATTTCTGCAAGCAGCTCTTGCCAGCAGCCTTGTGGTGCTGCCAGGGCCTGTGCTCTGCAGATGGAGCAGCACCAGGGCCCAAGGCCTCCCTTGCTTCCCATGGCCTGGGAATGGCAGGAGAGCAGCTGTGGGGGTGCTGAAGTGTTTGGGGCTTTGCTCTCCCCCCAGGTCACCCTGTGCTCCAACACCCAGGGCTTGTATGAGCTGGCTCTGGTGGTGGATGTGGATGGGGTGGGCCAGGAGCTGCTGTCACTGCCCCTCACAGCCAGGTACCAGCACTTTCCTTGCAGGGTCTCTTGGTGCATCCAGCCCCTTGCATGTGGTTTGCTGGCTCCAGCTCCACAGGAGGAGCCTTGCATCATGAGCTGGTTCTGCCCAGCCAGAGCTGGGAGCAGCAGGGCTTGCAGGCAGCCCCCTGGAGGAGCATCTGCCCAGAATGGCCAGGCCTGGCCCTGAGCCTTTTCCTAAAGGACACAGCAATTCCATGGCTGATTGGCACTGCCCCTCCCCTGGCACAGCCTGGGGCCATTTCTCTTGTGCTATCACTTCTTCCTTGGGAGCAGAGCCCAAGCCCCAGCTGGCTCCAGCCTCCTTGCAGGGACTTGTGGAGAGCCAGGAGGGCTCTGCTCTGCCTCCTTTGCTGCAGGCTAAACGCCGCCAGTTGCTCCCAGCAGCTCTGCTCCTGCCCAGCCCTGTTCTCCAGACCCTTCCCCAGCTTGGTTGCCCTTCTCTGGACCCGCTCCAGCCCCTCAAGGCCCTTCTTGGAGGGGCCCTAAACTGCTGCCAGGATGTGAGGGGTGGCCTCAGCAGTGCTGAGCCCGGGGGGCCGATCCCTGCCCTGCTCCTGCTGGCCACGGGGTTGCTGATCCAGGCCAGGATGCTGGTGGCACTTTGCAGCCACTCTGCTCTAGGCAGCTGTGTTCTGCTCCCTTCCATGCCACATGAGGGGTCAAGAAGCCTCTCCTCTGCCAGTGTCTCCATTGCCTTTGGCCCTCTCTCTGCCCAGGTGTGTGGTTCCTGCTCTGCGAGTGCCCAAGCCCGTGGTGACCTTCGGCCGCTGCTACCTGCAGCTCCCTGCCCAGCAGCTGCTGCCCCTGGTGAAGGACAGCGACCTGCCAGGCTGCTATGCACTGCTGCCTCAGGTTGGCATCACCCCCACCTCCTGGGGAGAGAGAGAAGAGGAATTCTATTAGCACCCCCCTCACCCCCCAAGACAGTTTGGGTCTGTGGAGGAAGGGTGCTGCAGCTTTGGCTGGAGAGGAGAGGTCATTGCTGTCCTCTGAGCAGCCTCTTCAGCTCCATGAGTTGTAGCAGGCAGAACTTAGGACATGGAGAGAGGGTTCCTTTTGGTCTGCTTCTTCCAGGGTCTCTGTCATTTTTCCTCTCCTGGTATGCTCTCCATTTTCCTTCAGAGCAGCATTGTCCTGCCTGCTGTCTTTGCCTGCTCCTGTGTTGGCCTTCTCCTGTGTTGGCCTTCTCCTGTCTTTGCCTTCTCCTGTGTTTGCCTTCTCCTGTCTTGGCCTTCTCCTGTCTTGGCCTTCTCCTGTCTTGGCCTTCTCCTGTGTTTGCCTTCTCCTGTCTTGGCCTTCTCCTGTCTTGGCCTTCTCCTGTCTTGGCCTTCTCCTGTCTTGGCCTTCTCCTGTCTTTGCCTTCTCCTGTCTTGGCCTTCTCCTGTGTTGGCCTTCTCCTGTGTTGGCCTTCTCCTGAGCCAGTAGTTGCTCAGATCTGTTGAACAGCTTTTCAGAGGTGTGTGTTCCAGAGAGTATGGATAGCAGTGGCCTCTGCCCGTTTCCAGGACAGCTGCAGTCTGCTTATCTCTGCACCTTCCTGAGAGGCATCCCAGTGGCTGCTCCCAATACACATCAGCTATTGCCTGGGCAAGCAGCAAAGGTGATTTTACCTTTGTTGAGTCCCATCAAGAGAGACAAGATTCAGTCTCTCTCAGCCACCCAAATGTAAGCTCAGGAAGCAGGGAAATGGGAACCTTCCTGAGGATCAACTTTAGGCAGCAATTTCAGCTCTTTGGGAAGCAGTTTGCGCTCTGGCTCTGGGGTGCTGTCATGCAGGAGAACTCAGAGGGTGGTGAGAAGCTGCTCTGCCAGCCCAAGCACTGAGATTTGTGAGTGCAGCAGCTTTGGGACCCCCTGAGGATGCTGAGGCCATCCAAGTCTTGCCTTTCATTCTGTGCCTTCCTGCCAGGGATTTCAAACTCTCTGAGAGTTGCTGCTGTGGACACCTTAAGGGTTGACATTTTTCTACAAGTTCCCTCTGCAGTGACCTTTGATTGCCAGGATCAACCCAGGCTGGAGAGCAGCCCTATGGAGAAGCCCCTGAGGATACTGAGGGCTGCAAAGCTGCTCCTGAGCTGGCATTGTGCAGTACCAGCCCAGAGCCAGCTGTGCCCTGGGCTGGTCCCCAGCAGTGGGCAGCAGGGGCAGGGAGGAGATTCTGCCCCTCTGCTGTGCTCTGCTGAGACCCCCCCTGCAGTGCTGGGGCAGCTCTGGAGTCCTCAGCACAGCCAGGGACCTGTTGGAGTGGGGCTGGAGGAGGCCACAGCAATGCTGGGAGGCCTGGGAGCCCTCTGCTGTGAGGCCAGGCTGAGTGAGTTGGGGCTGCTCAGCCTGGAGAGGAGAAGGCTCCAGGGAGAGCTTCTGGTGGCTTTTCAGTGCTTAAGCTGGGGACAGATTTTGAGCAGAGCCTGTTGGGAGAGGGGATGGCTTGAACTGAGAGAGGGAGATGTAGACTGGATAAGAGGAAGACATTTTTTCACTCTGAAGGTGGTGAGAGCCTGCCCAGGGTGCCCAGAGAGGTGAGAGATGCCCCTCCCTGGAACCTTTCCAGGCCAGGCTCTCAGGGGTGCTGAGCTCCAGTTGCAGCTGTCCCTGCTCAGTGCAGGGGGCTTGGACTGGAGGAGCTTGAAAGATCCCTTTCAGCCCAGCCCCTTCTGTGCCCCTGCCCCTTCCAGAAGCACCAGGAGGATGCTGCTGTGCTGTACTCCAGCCCCGTGCCCTGTGGGATCATTCAGCCTCACAGCTCCGTGGAGGTGCCACTGAGCCTGGAGGCCCAGGTGCCAGGAGAGCAGCACACTCCTGCCCGTGTGGCCGTCTTTGGGCGTGCAGGACACCCCCTGGTGAGTGCTGGAGGGGCCTGCTCCGTGCCACAGGGCTTGCTGGAGCCTGAGGTGTACAGGGCTTCTTGCAGGGCACAGGGGGCTTGGACCACAGGGATCCCTGGCACTGGGTGAGGGTGAGAGGAGAGGCAGCGTGGTGCCCTCTGGGAGGGTGATCAGAGTGTGTGCCACAGCAGTGCACTGGGGACAGGGCAGATGGGGGAAGGAGCCAGCACTGTCCCTGCCTCTCCTCCTCTGCTCTTAGGAGAGGAACAGCAACTGCTGCTTCCTTGGGGGTCTTGGGGAGGAGCAGCCAGGGACAGCCCAGAGTGCTGCTGAAGCAAAGGCTGGCTCTGGAATGAGTGAGAAGGTGCTGCAGCAAAGGCATCCAGGTGCCACCTCCTGTGCTCTTTGCTGCTTCTGCAAGAACACTGCTTTGGCTCAAGAGATGAAAAGGCTGCTGGAGTGCTGCCATCAGCTCTGTTCCTCAGGTGGTGCCAGGATTACCCCAGAGCACAAAGCAGGGCAGCAGCTTCCATGATCTCTCCTCTGCAGAGCCAGCTTGGTGCCAGCTAGGGCTGCTGGTCAAGGGGTAGCTTTGGGAGTGTTCCAAAAGCTGCTGCCCAAGCCTGGCTGTGCAGCAGCAGAAGCCAGGGAGAGTGGTTTGGGGCAAGGCTGAGCAGCAGCAGGGCTGGGAGCAGGCACAGGGCAGAGGAAGGAGAGCTGCTGGAGAGACTGCAGCCTGGGCAGGCTGCTTTCTTTCCCCCTGACAACAGCAGCTTGTGGCTTTCAGCTGGGCTCCCTCCAGAGCCCACCCTTGCTGCAGGCCTCCTGCTTCAGGCTTCCAACACTGCCAGCTTCCAGCAGGCAGAGCTCTCCCCCATCCAGGAGCAGCCTCAGAGCTGTCTGACCCTTGCCAGCTTTCCCCATTGTGGTTTTCCTCTCTCCTCCCTGGAGCAGAAGGTCTCTTTGGTGAGCACTGGAGAGGGCCCAGGTGTCTCTGTGCAGCCCAGCCAGGTCGATTTTGGCAGCATCCAAGTTGTGCAGGAGGCCTCCCGGTGTCTGCAGCTCTGCAATCAGAGCCCCATCCCTGCAGCCTTCCAGGCAGAGGTGCTGAGTATCTGGAGAGGCTTCCAGTGGCAATGGCTGCTCTGTGGCCACCCGGGGCTCAGTTCTCCTCTGGAGCCTTTCCAGCTGGCTGCCTGAGAGAGCAAGCAAGATCTTCCATCAGAAGGTGGCCAGAGGAGCCTGGCTGTGGGGGCAGGTTCAGCTGGGGCAGCCCTCAGGAGCCCAGAGCTTGAGGAGATGTTTGAGCAGCAGTGAGCCTGGAGCCTGTTTCCAAGCTCTCCCTTTCCTTTGGGGAAGGTCTCTGGCTGTGGGAGTCATGGCTTTGGAGCTCTGGGATCACAGAATGCCTTGGGTTGGGAAAGACCTTTCAGATCCTCCAGGCCAAGCCTTAGCCCAGCACTGCCAGCTCAGCACTGAACCGTGGCCCTCAGCACCACAGCTCCAAGGCTTTGAAATCCCTCCAGGGATGGGGACTCCACCCCTGCCTAGGGCAGCCTGGGCCAGGCCTTGGCAGCCCTCAAGAGAAGGAATTGTTCCTCATGGCCACCCTCAACCTGCCCTGGTGCAACTGGAGGCCATTGCCTCTTGTCCTATCGCTTGTACCTGGGAGGAGAGACTGAACCCCACCTGGCTCCAGCCTCCTTTCAGGGAGGTGTAGAGAGCCAGAAGGTCTCCCCTCAGCCTCCTTTTCTCCAGGCTAAGCAATGCCAGGTCCCTCAGCTTTGAACTGAGGACAGGGCTTTGAGCAAGCTGGTTTAGTTGAAGCTGTCCCTGCCCAGGTCAGGGGCTTGGAACTAGTTGAAGGTCCCTTCCAAGCCAAAGCATTCTGTGACTCTCTGATCTTCTCCCTGGGATTTGCTGGAGGAAAGTCAACTTCTTGCAGCTTGTCAGTACTTAAAGAGGCCTCTAAGAAAGCTGGGGACAGACTGTTGACTAGGACTTGTTGTGACAGGCCAAGAGGGATAGTTTGAAACTCAGAGAGGGAGATTTCTAGCAGCTGTCCTGTGAGAGCTCAGGGCTGCCAGGCTGGAAACTCCAGCTGCCTTCCCCTGGCTCCTGCCCAATGCAATGTGCTTGGCTCGTGCCCAGCCTGCCAGCACATTGCTGCCTCCTCTTCCAAAGGGCAAAACCTCTCCAGGGATGCTGCAGGGTTTGGGCTGAGCAGGGCCTGTTGTCCCAAGCACAGCCCTGAAATGTGGAGCACGTCCCACTGCCCCCACGCTGGAGCCTTGGGAGCTGCAGATCTGCATGCCAGTGCATGTCCTGCTGGCCAGGGAGCACTCCCTGCAAGGAGGCTGGAGGAGGAAACAACCTTCCCTTGAGGCCGAGTGTCTCTGGGGCTGGTGAGGTGGTGGCTAATGAGGGGAGTCTGTGAGAGGAGGGTGGCACAGGGGGGGTGTCAGCTCCTGCAGAGGTGCTGTCTGCAGCCCCCCTGGCTCAGCTGCAGGCAAAGGAAGCCCTTCTGCTTTGTTGCCCTCACATCCTTGCTCCTCCAGCCCACAAGAGACCAAGGGCTGTGGCTCCTGGCCTCAGCTGGGCTCTGCCTTGCCTTGCAGTCTGGCAGAGGCTGGTGCTGGAGGGTCGAGCCCAGCCGAGGAGCGATCCCCCCCGAGGGCCAGGTGTCTGTGTCTGTCACAGGGGCAGTTGCAGGCCGAGGTGCAGCTGCTGGGGGAGCACAGCCGTGGCTCCGGCATCCCCGTGCGGGCGCTCGGCGTCGGCAGCAGCATCGTCCTGGACAGGCCCTTGGCTGCGCAGCTCAGCCTGGGCACTCGCTTCAGGTAGGTGTCCCTCAGCTCCTGCTGCTGCCGGGGGCTCAGCCAGGAGAAGCTCCTGGCTCTTCCAGGGCAGCCCCAGGGCTTCTTCAGGCTGAAGCCCAGCAGGAGCAGGGCAGGGCTTGTGCCCTGTGCTGGGCACCGCCGAGGATACAGTCGGAGCCCTGGGCTCAGGTTTGGGCTCCTCGCTCCAGGAAGGGCAGTGAGGGGCTGGAGTGTGCACAGGGAAGGGCAAGAAAGCTGGGGAAGGGTCTGGAGAACAGGGCTGGGGAGGAGCAGCTGAGGGAACTGGGGGTGAAGAGGAGGCTGAGGGGAGACCTCAGTGCTGTCTACAAGAGCCTGGAAGGAGGCTGGAGCCAGGTGGGGGTTGGGCTCTTCTCCCAAGGAACAAGTGATAGGAGGAGAGAAGATGGCCTCAGGTTGCTCCAGGGGAGGTTTAGGTTGGACACGAGGAAGGGACCACAAGGATCATCTAGTTCCAACCCCCCTGCCATGGGCAGGGACACCCCACACTAGATCAGCCTGGCCAGAGCCTCATCCAGCCTGGGCTTAAACACCTCCAGGGACAGGGCCCCAACCACCTCCCTGGACAACCCATTCCAGGGCTTCACCACTCTCATGGGGAAGAACTTCCTCCTCACCTCCAGCCTGAATCTCCCCACCTCCAGCTTCATTCCATTCCCCCTAGTCCTATCACTACCTGAGATCCTGAGCAGTCCCTCCCCAGCCTTCCTGTAGCCCCCTTCAGATCCTGGAAGGCCACAATGAGGTCACCTGGGAGCCTTCTCTTCTCCAGACTGAACAGCCCCAACTCCTTCAGTCTGTCCTCATAGGAGAGGTGCTCCAGCCCCCTGCTCATCCTCGTGGCCCTTCCCTGGACACCTTCCAGCCCCTCCAGATCCCTCTTGTCATAGGGGCTTGCAGCCAGGTCAGGCCAGCTCAGGGTCTGATCCAGTCTGAGCCTCAGGCAGCCCTTTGCTACACCACTGCTGAGTGTGAAGCAGCAGGGGCTGGTGCTGCTCTGCCCACAGCAGCTGAGAGGATGTGCTTCAGGAAGCTTTCCCTGGCTGGGCACAACCAGAGCTGCTGCTGGGTGGGGAGAAGCTCAGGGCTAGGCACGGGCTGGCTCCTGCTGAAGGTTTGAGCTAGGGCAGCAGTTCAGAGGTGGTTCCATTGCCAGCTGTGTGGTCAGACAGCAGCAGCAGCAGCTGGGTGAGTGCTGGGCAGTAGCAGCTCTCCTGATCTTTTCCATCTCTGCTCCTCTTGCAGCCTGGCTCCCTGCTGTTACAGCCTCAGGGTCACCAACCGAGGCCGCCGCACCCAGCGGCTCCGCTGGACCGTGGGAGGTTGCTCCCCGCCTGGCCAGCGCCGTTGGCTGCCTTCCCTCAGCAGCACCAAGGGCAAAGCTTCCTCCCAGGGCCCCCCTGCTGCCTGCCCTGTGTTTCAGCTTCGGCCCAAGAGGATGGAGCTGAGGCCAGGCCAAACGATGGAGGTGATGCTGGAAGGCTTCTCCAGCACTCCCCAGGTGAGGTCCCTCACAAGGGCTGAGCCTTCCCCATCAGATCACCTCCCCTGGGACTTGTCCTGCAGCCCCCCCTGGCACTGGCCTGAGAATGTGAGCAAGAGACTGTTTGAAGGCCACAGGTTCCCCCTGCCAGAGCCCTCTGCTTTCCTTGCTGGCCACCATCAGTGGCTGGGGCTGCTCTGTGTTCCATCCTGCAGCACTTGCTGCTACCAAAGCAGGGGCTGAAGGCAGCTGCTGCTGTGGCAGGTGCCAAGGTGCCAGGTGCTGAGGCAGGAGGGAAGGGCAGAGAGAAGAAGTGACTCACAGCCTGGGAGCAGAGGCAGAAAGGAAGGCAGGAGGGCAGGTTTCCTGTGTCTGGGGGAAGCCACCAGGGCAGGCAGTGGCTGGAGCTGCAGCATTTCTCCTCTGCAGACAAAGATGGGCAGAGGCCTTGTCTGGCACCAAGTGCTGGAGGAGAGGAAGGAGCCCAGTGCCAGCTCTGCTGATCAGGGGTGTTCATCCCCATGGCACCACTGCAACTGGCAGCTTAACTTGCTTTCCTGGGAACAGTGACACTTGCCCCAGGCTCCCAGCCAGCCCTGCTGTGCCAAGGGCAGCCAGGTCTTGCCAGCACCCTTGGATGGGTCACTGGGCCTCCTCCTGCCTGGAGCCTTCTGCCAGGGGAATGCAGCTCTGCAGAGGAGCTGCCCCCTGATGTGCATTGCTGAGCTCCAGCACCACAGAGGTTGGAGTGGAGAGGGCTTGGACTGGATGACCTTGAATGGTCCCTGCCAAGCCAAGCCAAGCCATGAGATGATTCTCTGTGGAACAGCTCTAGAGGAAGCTCCTGCTGATGTTCATGTTTTGAAGGGTGTTCTAAAGGCTTGCCTCAAGAGTGGCTTGAAGAAGACTTCGTTGCTCACCTGGGTGGCTGTATTGGGGCTGTCCCCATGCAGTTCTGAGCCCAAAGGTTTTGCTGAGGAGGAGCAAAAGGCACCAAGATGTTGAGTGCAGTGGGGAGAATGTCTCCCTGGAAAGCTGGCAGGGGCTCTGTGCAGCCAGCTGTGCCTGCCTGGCCCTGCAGTCAGAGCCAAGAGCTCTGGGAGGAGTTGGGTTGTGGTGCTGCAGCAGAGGAAAGAGCGAGCAGTGGAGAAGTGATCCCAGGAGCTGTCCAGAGCAAGGCTTGGCTGTGAGCCCATCCAGCTTGAGAGAGGACTCTGCTGGGACATGCAAGGCAGCTCTGTCCTGGGGAGGTCTCTTTTCAAAGCAGCTCTGGGAAGGAGGGCAGGAGGCATCCTAGTGGGGAGTGATCCCTCCTTGACCTGAAGGCATCTGCCTGTGGGGGGGTTCCTGTGGGTCACAGAATCCCAGCATGGGGGAGGTTGGAAGGGACCTCTGGGGATCATCCAGCCCAATCCCCCTGCTAAAGCAGGGGCACCCACAGCAGGTTGGCCAGGTTCCCAGTGTCCAGGGGGTGTTTGGAGTCTCTGCAGAGAAGGAGACTCCACAACCTCTCTGGGCAGGCTGCTCCAGGCCTCAGCACCCTCGCTGAGAAGAATTTTCTCTTCCTGCTCAAATGGAGCTTCCTGGGTTCCAGTTTGTGCCCCTTGTCCTGTCACAGGCTCCATCCTCTTGCCCCTCACCCTTTAGCTCTTGCTGAGCATGAAGAAGATCTGCTCTGGGGCTGCTCTTCTTTTTGAGGGGGTTGGACTAGAAGACCTGTGGAGGTCCCTTCCAGCTCAGAGCCTTCTGTGCTTCTGTGTGATTCTGTGATGCTCCAGGCTCAGCAGCTCCAGGTCTCAGCCTTTCCTCCTCAGAGAGGTGCTCCAGGCTCCTCAGCATCTTTGTAGTCTTCACTGGGCTCTCTTCAGCAGTTCCCTGACTACTTTGAACTGGGCAGCCCCAAACTGGACCCAGCTGTGGCCTCAGCAGGGCGGGATGGAGGGGGAGGAGAGCCTGCTGGCCACAGTCTCCTTCAGGAATCCTCTTGGCCTTCTTGGACACAAGGGCAGCTTGCTGGCTCGTGGGCCACTTGCTCTCCAGCAGCACTCCCAGGTCCCTGTCTGCAGAGCTGCAAGCTCCCAGCAGGCCAAGGCCTCAGCTGTGCTGGGGCAGGGGTTGTTCCTCCTCAGGAATCATTTCCACTGAGCTTCCAAGGCAGAGCTGACTGCCCTTGGCCTTTCTGTCTCCTGTTTTTCTGCCCAGTTCCATCTCCATCTTCATTCCATCAGCTCCTCCAGCTTTCTGTAGCACTGTGCTCAGCACTGGGGCACATCAAAGGAAGAACCCTTTGGGGCAGGGATTGTCCCTGGCAGCACAAGCCTCCCCAGAGCTGTTTGTGGCTGTTGGCTGCAGCCTGATGGCCACTGGAGTGCAGGAGAAAGGGGATGCAGCACAAGCTGTGGAGGGCAAGGGGAAACCAGCAGTGAGGGGGGCAGTGGCAGGGCCGTGGCTGGTGGCTGGCAGAGGCAGGCTGTCCTCTGGCCACCCTGCTGGCAGCCCCCATGTGCCCTGTGGCTTCTCCTGCAGGCGGTGAGGGAGCAGCTGCTGTGCCAGGCCGCGGTGGGCAGCGAGGCCAGGAGCACCCAGACCCTGCAGGTGGAGCTCAGCTGCCAAGGCATTGCTCCTGCCCTGCAGATGTCCTCCACAGCAATCACTTTCCAGGTGGAGCAGGTGAGTGTCTGGCTGGCATCCTGGCCCTGGATCTGCTGGCTGGAAGCTGTGGCTGTGCTTGGCTTCAAAGGAGGAGGGAAGAGAGCTGCTCTGAGTCCCCAGGGCTTTGGCTGTTGACTGCAGCAGGACCAAGCTTTTGCTGTTAGCACTGAGCTCATTCTTGGCTGCCCTGGGGCTGGCAACAGCCTCAGCAGCACTGCTTTGCTCTTGTTGGTGTGGCACCACTGAGGAGAGTGGCCCCAAGCTCTTGTCCCCCACCCTTTAGCTCTTGCTGAGCATTGAGCAGATCCCCTCTGGGGCTGCTCTTCTCCAGGATCAACAGCCCCAGGGCTCTCAGCTCCTCACAGAGCTGCTCCAGGCCCCTGAGCACCTTGGCACTGTAGCAGGGGCACCAGGAGCCTGGAGGTTGCTGGCTGGCTGTGCATACTCAAAGCCAGCCTTAGGCTCCTGCAGGCTCTCTGCTGCATCCTGCTTGCTTGTCTCCTCTGCCCAGCATCCCTGGCCTTAGGAGGCTCCTAGAGGCATGAGTGTAGGTGACTGGAACTCCTCTTGTGCTGAGACATTTCCTGCAGCCCATGACCTCGAGTCCTGCTTTGTCCCTGGAGCTCCAAAGCCCTGCTTGGGCCCTGGGACAAGCAGATACAAGTTGTGAGCTCTCTGCCTTCCCTGCCAGCCCCAGTTGTTGTCAGTTCAGTACTAAGAACCTCCACTGCCCCCACAAGAGTGTGTCCAGTGCTGGCTCCCCAGCTCAGGAGAGCCAGGGACCTACTGCAGAGAGTCCCAGGGAGGCTACAAAGATGCTGGAGGGGGCCTGGAGCAGCTCTCTGAGGAGGAAAGGCTGAGAGCCCTGGGGCTGAGAGCCTGGAGAAGAGCAGCCCCAGAGGATCTGATCAGTGCCCAGCAAGAGATGCAAGGTTGGGGGCAAGAGGATGGGGCAAGAGGATGGTGCTGGGCTCTTAGTAGTGGTGTCCAGTGACAGGACAAGGGCCTGCTGAAGCCTGGAGCTTCCATCTGACCTGGAGGAGAAACTTCCTTGATGTGAAGGTGCTGGATTGGCACCTCAGAGGTGAAGCCTGCCTGGCACCCAGCCCCTGCTCCCAGAGCCTCCCCCTTCAGGCAAGCAGAGGCCACTCCCCTGTCCCCCCAAGCACAGCTGCTCTGCTGCTGCCAAAGCACAGGTGTCCTCTTGCCCCCCAGCCTTTAGCTCTCGCTGAGTGTTGAGCAGATCCCCTCTGGGGCTGCCCTGCCCCAGGCTCCACAGCCCCAGGGCTCTCAGCCCCTGCTCTCACCTTGCCTCTTTAGAGACAAAGCCCCAGCTCCTAGGGCTGCTGCAGGGACAGGTTGAGGGCTCAGTCAGTTCCTGATTGCAAGCTGCCTGGTAGCTTCTTTTTGTTCCACCTTCACCTGCCCTGGAGTGGTGCCAGGGATGGGGCATCTGCCCCCTCCTCAGGCAGCCTGGGCCAGTGGCTCACTCTCCTCAGCACCACAAATGTCTTCCTTCCATCTGCTCTGACTCTCTCTCTTTGAGTTCACCCCCACCCCCCCTTGGCCTGTCACAACAAGCCCTGCTCCAAAGGCTGTCCCCAGCTTCCTTGTAGGCCACTGGAAGGTCTCTGCTGGGCTCTGCCTCTTTGGTTCTTCAGCCTCCCTCCCACTCCTACAGTGTGTGTCTGGTTTCCCTTGTGGTGCCCTTCCTGCCTCCCCACAGGGCACCCAGCCCTGGCCTCTTCTCTCTGCCAGCAGCCAGGTGCCCACAGCTCTGCTGTGCCAACCTCCTCCCTGGGCAGCCCTGAGCCTTGCCCTGCTCCCTGCTGGTGTGGAGCTGCTGGGGCAGAGCCCTTGCTGAGCTCAGAGCAGCAGAGCCCAGGGGGGAGCTGCTGGGGCAGTCTCCCCTGCCTGCCCCTGCAGTCCCTGCTCACAGGGCTGTTCTGTTCCAGGTGCAGCCTCCCAGCCCAGGCAGTGCAGGAGGAGGGAGCCTGCTGGCAGCCTTGGGCCTCTGCAGGGAGCAGCTCCAGGGCTGGGGGTGTGGAGGAGCCAGCCCAGGCCCTGGGAGCAGCTGGGGATCCTGCCCAGGAGCCAGCAGATGCCAAGGACTCCCTGGAGGCAGAGGTAGATTTTCTGGGACACCTGCTGCTCCTCCTGCCTCCCAGTTTGCCAGCAGAGCCCTGCTGCTGCCACCCTCCCTTCTCACAGCCCTGCAGCCACTGCCCTGAGAGCAGGAGGGGCAGCAGCTGGCAGCTGGACACAGGGCTCCTGCCTTTGGGCTGCTCTGCAGGGTGGAATGAGGCTTGCTGCTGGGAAGGCTTTGAGGTTCTGTGCCAAGCCAAGCCCTGAGCCCCACGGGCCAGCTGCTCAGCCCCACTCCTTTGCCCCTCCCAGCCTCAGCCAAGGGCTGGGATTGCAGAGCCAGCCAGGGAGCTGGCAGGAGGGGCACTGGCACAGAAGACTCAGCCCTGCCTGGTGCTTCATCCATCAGGGAGATGGAGCTCTGCTTAGGCCCAAGGATGTCCCAGCACCATTCCTGCAGAGCCTGCTGGTGTCCAGGCCCCAGCACAAAGCACTGCAGCTTCCTGAAGCAGCAGAGCCTCTGGAGCTGGAGGAGCAAGCCCAGAAGCCTCTCTCAGAAGCAGGGCTCAGAAGGCCAGAGCCAAGGCTCCTCTGGCAAGGTGGCACCTCTGAGGTTACAGATGAGCTCCCAACTGCTGCCAGGCAGGAAAGCATCTCAGCTGCCTTCTTCAGGAAGGTGTCCTGGGAATAATGGCCTGGGGGAGATCCTCAGCTCTCCAGCAGCCATGAGGGCAGGGAATGAAACCAAAGCACCACTGGAGAGCTGGGCCAAGCACTTCCTCAGTTGTCCTTCGCCTGTTTGGGAGTCTGACTGGCAGCTGTGTCCCTGGTTTGGTCCTGGAGACCCTAAGCTGTCCAGGCATGAGGCTCTCAACATGTTCTTTGGGCAGGAGGGAGCAGAGCTGGACTGGCACCAGGGTGCAAAATGCCCCCTCAAAGTTTCTGCCAGGCCTCTCAGCTTGCTCCTGCAAGCTTGTGTGTAGGAAGTGAAGCTGGAGCCCAGGCCTGACCTGTGGCTGGGCTTGGAGCCACACTCAGCAGATGCCATGGGCACAGCCAGACTTGATTTGCTCCCAGCTCCCATCTCAGCTGCCCCTGGCTTGATGAGGTGCTGGAGCCTGCAGCAGAGTGGTCTCCCCCAGAGCAGCCACTTGCTCACTGCAGCCCTTGGGGCTTGCTTTGCAGCTGCTGTCCGGTGCCACGGAGCAGGAGGGCACCTTGGAAGGTGCCCTGGAAGGTGCTGTGCAGCAGGAGGGGGCCCTGGAAGGTGCTGTGCAGCAGGAGGGTGCCCTGGAAGGTGCTGTGCAGCAGGAGGGTGCCCTGGAAGGTGCTGTGAAGCAGGAGGGGGCCCTGGAACGTGCTGTGATGCAGGAGGGTGCCCTGGAAGGTGCTGTGCAGCAGGAGGGGGCCCTGGAAGGTGCTGTGCAGCAGGAGGGTGCCCTGGAAGGTGCTGTGCAGCAGGAGGGGGCCCTGGAACGTGCTGTGAAGCAGGAGGGGGCCCTGGAAGGTGCTGTGCAGCAGGAGGGTGCTCTGGAAGGTGCTGTGCAGCAGGAAGGTGCCCTGGAAGGTGCTGTGCAGCAGGAAGGTGCCCTGGAAGGTGCTGTGCAGCAGGAAGGTGCCCTGGGAGGTGCTGTGGAAGCTCCCAGCCCAGCTGGGATGAGGCAGCTGATGAAGCTGAAGGAGACAGAGCCCCACAGGCTGGGATTGGAGGAGGTAAGTGGGAAGCTGCCTGGCTTCCAGCCTTGCAGTGGGAGAAGCAGTTCCACAGCTGGGACTGCCACTGCTGGCCCTCAGCACTGCTCACAGAGTGGCCTCACATCCCTCCAGGCAGCTGGGCATGGAGAGGCCATGCAGGCCATGGTGTAGGGCTGAGCCAAAACACTCCTTGTGCAGCAGCTCTGGGGGCATTCACAGCACCCCAGCATGGAGGGGTTGGAAGGGACCTCTGGGCATCATCAGTCCAAGCCCCTGCCCCAGCAGGGCACCCACAGCAGCTTGCCCAGCAGCACAGTGCCCAGGGGGGGTTGGAAGCTCTCCACACCAGGAGACTCCACAACCTCTCTGGGCAGCCTGGGACAGGCCTCCAGCACCCTCACACCAAACAACTTTCTCCTCCTCTTCACATGGAACCTCCTGGGCTCCACTTTGTGCCCACTGCCCCTTCTCCTGTCCCTGGGCACCACTGGCAAGAGCCTGGCCCCAGCCTCTTGCCCCCCACAGCTCCTTTGTCTCTTGCTGAGCATTGCTCAGCTCCCCTCTGGGGCTGCTCTTCTGCAGGCTCAGCCCCAGGGCCCTCAGCCTTTGCTCCTCACAGAGCTGCTCCAGGCCCCTCAGCATCTCTGCAGCCTCCACTGGACCCTCTCCAGCAGTTCCCTGTCTCTCTGGAAGTGGGGAGCCCAGCACTGGAGCCAGGACTCCAGAGGTAGCCTCCCCAGGACAGGGGAGATGGGCAGGAGAATGTCCCCTGGCCTGCTGGCCACAAGCTGCACATCCTATTCACCTTGTCACTAAGCAAGTGCTGGAGAGGACATTTGCCAGCAGCTGCTGTAGCATCTGGAGAGACAGCAGAGTGCAGATCAGAGAGTGAGGAGCAGCAGGAGGCAGAGGAGCTGGGCTGGAGGCCCCCCTGGCTGCAAGGCCTCTCAGCTTAGCACCTGGTGTGATCCTCCAGCCAGTGAGGAAGGTTGGAAAGCCAAGTTGTGCAGCAGGGAGAATTTCTTGCTGCCAGGATCCCTCCCAAATGACTTTAGTGTGGTGCATTGATTAAGTTCTTCCCAATCAAAATGCTCAGCCCCTCCCCTGCTCAGCCTCTCCCCTGCTCAGCCTCTCCCCTGCTCAGCCCCTCCCCTGCTCAGCCTCTCCCCCCACTCAGCCCCTCCCCTGCTCAGCCTCTCCCCCCACTCAGCCTCTCCCCTGCTCAGCCTCTCCACCTCTCCTCCCTCCCCAGGTGTTCGATGTGCTGCCGCTGCAGGGGCTGCTGCAGCCAGGCCAGAGCCAGCAGGTCACCTTCAGCTTCTTTGGCCACCCTAACACTGTGGCCTGTGCCAGGGCTCTCTGCAGGGTGCAGGGAGGCCCCAGCTACGAGCTCAGGCTGCGTGGGGAGGCCTCACTCATCAGCTACCTGCTGGACACCACGGAGCTGGACGTGGGGCTGCAGGTACCGCAGGCTTCTCCTTGCCTGCAGCCCTGGCTGCTGGGGGCTGCCTGCCTAGGGCTAGGGCCAGCTGCTGTGTTGGCTCCAGGGCTTGGCAGCACCACCTTGGAGTGATGCATCCTGCTGCCAAGCTGCTCTGGAATGGCCATCCCCACCCCACTCAAGCTGGGAAGTCTGAGCGGGGAGGTCCCTGCTGCCTGGGGGCAGGATGGACTGGCTGAGCTCTGCAGGTCCCTGCTGCCTGGGGGCAGGATGGACTGGCTGAGCTCTGCAGCTCCCTGCTGCCTGGGGGCAGGATGGACTGGCTGAGCTCTGCAGCTCCCTGCTGCCTGGGGGCAGGATGGACTGGCTGAGCTCTGGAGGTCCCTGCTGCCTGGGGGCAGGATGGACTGGCTGAGCTCTGGAGCTCCCTGCTGCCTGGGGGCAGGATGGACTGGCTGAGCTCTGCAGCTCCCTGCCAGCCTGCACCATTCTATGCTAAGTCCTCCTCAAGGCACTTGGCTGCTCTCTGCTTTCATGCTTGGTGCTGTCCCTCTGCAGGGTGCCCCAAAGCTCAGCTCCTGTGCAGGGCCCAGAGCTCCCTTGTGGCTGGGGGTCCCCAGGTGAAGCTGGGAGCCAAATGTCCAGCTCTGCTCTGCTGCTCTGCTGCACTGCCTCCCTTGGCTCCTTCCCCAGTGCCAGCTGCAGGAGATGCCCAGTGCCAGGCCTGTCTCTAACTGCCCACTCCTCTCTCCTCTCTGCAGCTGTGGGACGTGGTCACAGAGGTGGAGCTGACCCTGCAGAACAGTGGGAAGCTGCCCTTCCCCTTCGTGGTGCTGAGCCCTGGCACGGGCACTGCCCGCAGCCCCCTGCCTGCTGTGCCCCTGGTGGTGCCCAGCACGGTGAGGATGGGGGCAGCACAAGGGACTGTGCCTGTGCCAGCCTGCACTGCCCTGGCTGGGCTTGGAGGGAACAAATGGGGAGAAAGAGAAGAGGAGAGGAAGATCCCCCAGCAGCAGCCAGGGCTGGGAGCTGCCTCTGCTGAGGGGGATGGACTCACAGGATCCTTGGGCTTGGAAGAGGCCTTTCAGACCCTCCAGGCCAGCTGTGCCTCAGCTCCAGCCAAGCCTTTCTGCTGCATTCCCTCCCTCCTCTCCCTGCAGGGCTGCCTTGGAGCCGGCCAGCAGCAGGTGCTGAAAGTCTCTTACCTGCCAGAAGTGCCTGGGGCCTTCTGCAAGGCTTTCCAGCTCCAAGTGGGTCACCTGCAACCAGAGGAGATCTGCCTGAGAGGAGAGGGAAGCTTTCCCAGGCTCTGCCTGCACCTGCCCAGGAACATCCAAGGCAAGCACTGCCTGGCTGCTCCTCAGGATGCTCCCCTGCCTCTTCCCCCATCTCCCACAGCCAAGCCTGGAGGCTGCAGGGCTCTCAGAGCAGCCCTGGTTGCTTCCTGAGTCTCTGGCAGTCCCTGGGGGCTGTGTCCCGGCAGACTCCCTGCTGCAGCCAGAGTCTTGGCACCAGCTGCTCAGGTGTTGGGCTGCAGGGGCTTGAGCTGAGTTGCTGCCCTGGAGTTGCACCTCCCATGCCATGGCAACGTGGCCAGGCTGTGGGCTCAGGAGTGCCCTCCCTCCTCCCTGCAGAGCTGAGCTGCCTGAGCACATCCTGGACTTTGGCTGCGTGGGGCTGGGTGGCATCCACAGGCGCAGCGTGAAGGTCACCAGCCTGGGGCACTTCCCTGTGTCCTTCCAAGTGCCTGGGCAGCTCCTGTGTGGCACAGGTAGGCAGTGCTGGAGACCCTTCCTGTGGCCTTGCAAGAGCTGCCTGTGGCAGCTCAGCCTGAGCCACTGCCACGGAGAGCTCCTGGGGAGCTTTGTCCTGCTGGGGGCCTGCTGCTTTGGAGCCTGAGTTCTGCTGGCCAGCAGTGCCCAGGGGCCTGGCCTGCCTGTGGCTGCCCTAACCCTGCCCTGCAGGGGCTGGGTGGGCTGCTCACCTTGGGCACCTCTCAGCACCTTCTGCTCTTGGCTGCCAGCAGCAGCAGCTGAGCTTCTCTGGGTGCTCTCTGGCCTCGTGCTGCAAGGAGCTGGAGCCTGGGTGCTGCTGAGCTGCTTGGTGTGAAGTTCCTGAGGTCGTGGCACTTGTGCTCAGCCCTGGCTGAGGAGACAGCCTGGCAGGGGCTGTGGTGTGTCCAGACAGGCCTCTGGAGCGGCCCTTGAGGCAAGGCTGCAGCAGCACCAAGCGCTGCCCTGCTGTGTCTGCAGGGTGCCCAGAGGCCTCCCTCAGTTGTTTCTAGGCAGCAGCAGGGCATGGGCAAATCTTAGCTGGAAATTCTCCTTTGAAGAGGTCTGAGTGTCCTTCCCTGGCCTTGCTGCAGCTCCTCAGCTGAAACCTTTTCCTTTCCCCCCTTGGGGCCTGGGCTCTGGCTGTGCCAAGCTTTGGGCCTGCAGCGGTGCCGGGGGAGAAGGAGCAGCAGCAGCTGCTCTGGAGAGGCAGAGTCCTTGCCAGGGCTGCCAGCCAGGACACTCAGGTGGCCCTAGGCTGCTGGTGCCCCAGCTGCTGTCCCCTGTGCCTCAGCTGCTTCCTGTCCATCTCTTGAAGGCTTCAGCGTGGAGCTGGAGCGCGTGGAGCAGCTGCCCTGCTCCCAGAGCAGGAGCTTCACCGTGTGCCTGCAGCCCCAGAGTGCCAGGCTGCCGCTGGGCCAGGCGGCCCTGCTGCTGCCCATCCAGGTGCCCTGTGCCTCCTCCCCTCCCTCTGCCCTCACCCCCTGCGGGGGCAGGCTGGGGCCAGCAGCAGAGGCCAGCTGGAGCTCACCTGGCTGCTCTGTGCCTCACCAGGTGACAGGAGGCCCCACGGTTCCTCTGCTCCTGCGTGCCAGGGGGGTTGTGCCCTCCCTCTGCCTCTCCAGGGCCAGGCTGGAGTTCTCCCCTCTCCAGTGTGGGCAGTGCCAGGAGGAGACCACTCGGCTCTACAACCAGCTGCCAGTGCCCTGTCAGTGGTTCCTCAGCAGGGAGGAGCCTGCTCAGAAGGTAAAGCACAGACACTCTGCCACTTGCATCTTCTGGGCTGCCTTTCCTGCTTCTCTCTTGCCTCCTCTGCTCCTCTGGCTGCTTCAGCACTTGGGCTCCAGCTGGGCTGAGGAGGCTTTGGAGGGTGCCCTGGGCCTGTTGAGCAGCTGCTGCTTCCCTTCTCTGCCACCTTCAGCCCTTGCTCCTCTTGTCAGGAGCAGCCTCCCCAGCTGCCTGTCCTGCCTCTGTCTTTGGCCACCAGTTCTAGGCCAGGGCTGGGCCCATCTGATTGGGATGGGTGGTCTGAGGCCAGGAGTGCCAGCACTGCAGGAAGCCAGCTGTGTCTTGCCAGAGCAAGGAGACCTCACCCCCCTGGTTTTGTGCTCAGGTGGACAAAGCTTTGCCAGCCAGCAGGCGTGGGAAGCTGCTGCAGGAGCCCAAGGCCAAGGCCGGCGTCTTTGAGGTGCTTCCCTCAGCTGGAGTCCTGGCCCCTGGGCAGTGGTGCAACCTGCGAGTCAGGTTTTGCCCCGTGGAAGAGGTGAGCTGGGCTGGGGTCCCCCCCAGGAGGTCTGGCAGGGCAGTGTGGGCAGGAGAGCCCAGGCTGGGAGCAGGAGCTGAGCCCTGCCCCCACGGGCAGCTTGCTGCACGCTCAGCTTCCCCTGCTGCAGCCTCTGCAGAGGGGGCTTGGGGAGCCAAGCCCTGAGCAGAGGACTCCCCTCCTGTCTGGCCAGGCAGAGCTCCTCTGCCCCTCTTGTTCAGCTGCTCCTTGCCCGCCACAGCGGTGCCAGGGCTGGGTCTGGGCACCACAAGCCTGCAGACCTTTCTGCTGAGCACTGCACTGCCCCAGGAGTGGTGCCAGGGATGGGGCATCTCCCACCTCTGGGCACTCCTGCTGCCCACAAGAGGCAGATTGCCAGCAGCCTGCAGAGGGCAAACGTTACAGCTCCGTGCTCCAGCACTCCCCCTGCCCTTGCTCCACAGAGCCAGCAGCCTTCTGTGGAGCTGCTGGGAGAGGGAGTGCTGGAAGACCTCCTCTGATGGGGCAGGCTCCAAGGAGCTCTGCTCCAGGGCAGCTGAGGAGAGCTGGAGGTGCACAGAGAGCAGGGAGAGGTTCAGCTGCTGGCAGCAGGACTCCTGAGCCAGCAGCCTGCTCTGCTCTCCTGGCAGGGCCAGTCCTTTGGGGAGTCCCTCTGCCCAGCCCAGCCTGGGCTAGCAGCAGCTCTCCCACCTGGCTCCTGGGGGATCAAAGGGCCCTGGGCTATGCTGAGCAGCTCTTTGCTCCAGGTTCCCTCTCCAAAACGCAAGGCAAAGTCCTGTGCTGCTGTGGGGCATCTCCCCCGTGGGGCAACCTGGGCCAGGGGCTCAGCACTCTCAGCATCCCAAGTGTCTCCCTTCCCTAAGCCTGACTCTGCCTTCTCCGGTTTCAAAGCAGCCCTCCTTGTCCTGCTTTCTGTTCTCCATTCAGCTCTGTTGCCTGTCGTAGGCGCGGCGACCTGGTTCAGGACCAACCCCAGGCTCCATCGGCTCGCAGACACCAACGTGTGGAGGGCAAATGGCCTTTGTCAGTGAGCGACGCAGCACTATGTAGCTGAGGTGTGCGTCACTGCCGGCTGCTGGCACCGTCAGCTGAACGCTATTGGCTATCAGGAGCGGGGCCCCAGCTTCCCATGCAGCGCGAGATCTTCCGGCCGCTGGGTCCTAGCCAGAGTGTGAGCTTGGGGCCAGGAAGCATCCATGGTAGGGAGCCAAGTGTGGGGGGAGCATAGCCCTGCCTAGAGAATCAGCGAGGGATGTGTCAGGCTCTGGGGTTCTGGTTCTGAGATGCAATGAAGATTTGTAATGCCTTGTAAAGCGTCCGCTGTGCAGGGCAGGGAGAGCACCTGTAAAAGCTTCTTGGCAGCTGCAGGCTGTGCAGCACAGGCTGGGATCAAAAACCCTTCGGAGCAGTTGGGAAGAGCTGCAGAAGAGCCAAAGGAGAACAGGGAAGTGAAGGCTTGAGATCTGTTGTTAACCCAGGAAAGATCCCCAGGGAGGGGTGCACCGTTCCCGGAGGCACTGCAATACCAGGACGATGCGCGGAGCGGAGGGAGCAAGCTCCGGATCCAACTCCCACGCCCAAAAATCCGTTTAATATAAAGTCCTCTCATCGAGGACGTATCAGATATTAAACTGATAAGAACAGATACTACACTTGATCTTAGCCAAAAGGCCGAGAAGCGATACACAACAAACCCCAACACACCCACCCATGCCCCGCCCCGCTCCCCTAGCTCACGCACACCGCCCTGCCGCCCGCAGCCGCCTCCCCGCTCCGCTCCCCGACAGTTCCGCACGGGCCCGCTTGCTCTCGCGGACACCCAGCTCCGTTCAAGCCCCGCCGGACTGCCCCCGCGCGCGGAGTCCCGCCATGCCTCGCGCCCCTTCTTACCATAACCCCGACCACGTTCTGCATCTGCCCCGCCCTTCTCCTGCCTCCCGGCCAATGGCATCGCAGGATCCGCCCCTTTCCCTGCAGTCACCGCCCCTCCCCCGTCCCACCCTCCTGATTGGCAGGGCTCAGAGCGGCCTCCCGGCGTCCTCCTCAGCCCCTGCCGCCCCGCCGCCGCTCACCAGCCCCTGCAGCGCTTCTCCCGCGCTCCGGCACCGCTGCCGCTCCCTATGGGGCAGGAGCCACGGCGGCCGCGGCCGGCAGGGGCAGCTCCTCGCAGTCAAAATCATCAGCATCTCTTTAAACCTCTTCAAGGTCCCTAAAATCTCCTTAAAAACTTTTCATAACTCCCAGAAACTCCTAAAACCGCCAAAAGAGGCATCCTAATCTCTTCTTTAAAACTCGCAGATGTTAAACCTTTTGGCACTCCCATCTCTTTGACACACCTGCCCAAAGATAATAAAAATCTCTTCAAATGTCATTAAAATCTCTGTACAAACTTCTAGAAACTAATTCTGGAGAGATATGGTGAGTGTTCAACAGTGTTGTGAGTGTTCATCTGCCTTCAAAAATGCTGAAGAACGCAGAAAAATCATCAACATCCCTTTGCACTCTTCAGGACACCTAAAGACTCATTAAGATCTATTAACATCTCCTGGAGTTCCCCCAAGCCACCTATTGAGGCATCACATTAAGCGTGTTGGTGAGACTTTAGCAAGCCTTTGGTTCTCACAAATACTCAAATGTGGCTGAAAGGTCATGCAAGTGTCTTCAAACCTCCTGGAAACGTCGTCAAAAGTCAACAAATCTTTCCAAAACTGTTCAAGACCTCTGGAAACTCCATGAAAACAACTTAAAATCTCTTAGCAGCTGTGGTGGGTTGAAGGGCCGATCCTCCCACCACGGGCGAAAAATGAGACTCCGACAATCGGATTGCAAAGGGGGTCGAAAGTTTAAATGGAAAAGCAGTGAAAATTTTACAGAGAAGCACAAACACCGTGACAAAAGAGAGATCCCAAAGCATACCCAAAGCATCCCACCCACACCTGAGGGTGCATCCAAACCCACCAGGGCTCTTTCTTCCCTGCCCCCTCCTCCACTGTTAGGCTAATCTGAGCTAGCCAGATATGAAACTGCCCTTCCCCCAGCCTTGGGCTAGCCAAGCCCAAAAGGCCGTGAGATGAGCCCTCCCCTCCCCCCCCCACCCCCCATTATCAGATAGGAACCAATCTCCATAGAAATGGTTAGGGAAGAAAGAGGAAGTACAGGTCCCTTGCTGATGGTTTTATAAGGGAGCAGGGCATTATGGGATGAGGTTAGTAGCTTCCCCTGTCCACCCACTGGGCTGCACCCTTGGGACACCGCGGCTGTGGCTTGTGTGGTGGCATCGGAGGGGATGCAACCAGCCTGAGCCACCACAGCAACCTTGTATCCAGTCCCCTTTATGGGGGGGACAAGGCCTAATTGCTGTCTCACCATTTCCAGGCTCTTCCCTCATTCCCAGCTTCCCAATGCAGCCATTAAGTGAGCGTCCCAGGGGTCAGGCTCTGCTTGACCTGCTGGTGTCAAACAGAGAAGGGCTGGTGGGAGATGTGATGGTAGGAGGGTGCCTAGGGTGCAGCCACCATGAGCTAGTGGAGTTTTCAATATGCAGAGAAATAAGGAGCAGCAGTAACAGAACCCTCGCTTTGGACTTCCAGATGGAAGATTTCCCCTTGTTTAAGCAACTAATTTGGAGAGTCCCCTGGGCAGCAGCCCTCAAGAACCAAGGGGCCCAGGAGGGTTGGACCTACTTCAAACAGGAGCTCTTGAAAGCACAGGAACAGGCTGCGCCCACGTGCCGAAAGATGAGCCGAGGGCAAGGCTCTGGGCCTGGATGGGCAAGCAGCTTCTGAAGGGATTAAGGGAAAAAAAGAGGCTGTATCACCTTTGGTAAGAGGGGAGGCAACTCCTGAAACACTTAAGGATGTTGTTAGGCCACACCTTGAGTCCTGTGTCCAGTTCTGGGCTCCTCAGTTTAAGAAGGACATTGAGACACTTGAACGTGTCCAGAGAAGGGCAACGAAGCTGAGGAAGGGTCTGGAGCACAGCCCTGTGAGGAGAGGCTGAGGGAGCTGGGGTTGCTTAGCCTGGAGAAGAGGAGGCTCAGGGGAGACCTTCTTGCTCTCTCCAGCTACCTGAAGGGAGGTTGTAGCCAGGTGGGAGTTGGTCTCTTCTCTGAGGCAAGCAGCACCAGAACAAGAGGACACAGTCTCAAGCTGTGCCAGGGGAAGTTTAGGTTGGTGGTGAGGAGAAAGTTCTTCCCAGAGAGAGTAATTTGCCATTGCAATGTGCTGCCCAGGGAGGTGGTGGAGTCCCCATCCCTGGAGGTCTTCAAGAGGGGATTGGATGTGGCACTTGGAGCCATGGTTTAGTAGTCATGAGGTGTTGGGAGACAGGTTGGACTTGATGATCTTTGAGGTCTTTTCCAACCTTATTGATTTTATGATTTCTAGGAGGGGTTAAGGAAGTACAGGGAGGATCTGAGGGCTGTTAGGGAGGGTGAGAATGATCTAAGAAGGGTTTGAGGTATCTAAGGAGGATTAGAGTTGTTATAAATGACTGAGCCAATTGAAGTCGACTGAATATAGTTTTAATTCAAAAGGAGCAATCTTAAGGCAACAAGAGACATGCAAAACAGCACTGCGTGCACAGTGCACACTAATCACTTCCTAACTCCCCTTTTAATATTCTACTCTTAATACATATGCATATAAAGGTGGGTTTATTTAAATTAGTTTGTCCTTCTGCTGGTCTTTCAATGATGTAATCTTCTGGTCAGCACAGCCGGTGGGTTGTGTGCTAAGTCCTTGCGACTGTATCTTTTTAGCTCTGCTGTTACAATCAACGTCCTTCCCAGGGATGGGTTGCACATAGGTTCTTGTGATTCTCACAATTGTCTCTTGTGTTCACGTCTTCTGTTGTTGGGGTTTGTTTTGAGCAAGAGGGGACATGGGTCCCAGGAACACCTGTGCAATTCAGGCCTTGAAGAATTCTCTGTTGATAATATAGTGCTGGAGTAGGAGATGTGAGAAAGTGTTGATTGCTTGGTATGCTGAAGTCCAGCTGCCCCTGAGAAGGGAGGCAAGCAAGACAAGGAGGAGGAGAGATCTGGGAAAGAGAGCAATTAGACCGGATAGAAGAATTCCACAGAGCTGTGAAAACAATGATGTAACCTTTTAGAGAATAACCAATAGTATGTTGCCAAGTGGGCATAATTATAGCAAACTGAATATAAGATGTGTCTGATGCTCAATAAAGTTGGATTTCGCTGATCACAGTGATCGTATAGCGGCCCCTTCTTGCAACAGTGGCGCCCGAACAGGGACCCCACAGAGTGGGTCCTGAACCCAAAAAGGAGGGTTCTGCAAATCTCCGAAAGGAGTCGCGGCGAAGAAGGGAGCCGTGCCGTTCCGAAGAGGACTACCAGGGTTCGAAAGTGCGGAAAGCAAGAAGTATTCCGGTCCAGGATAGCAGTACTGGTGCTGTGTTTACCGACCCACAGAGAGGCGGAGGAAGCAGCAGAGACCGAAGACGCCGTAAGCCGATACTGCTCTGAGTAGTCTGTGCGCACAGGTATTACCGCATAATAGATAGTAATGGATAGGCAGGCGGCGTATGATTTATTTAAGTGCTTTTTAGAAAAGCGTAAGGCGGAGATATCGTCTAAAGTAATGCCCGGACTTTTGGCCCATGGATCCGCTTTAGGGCATTTCCCTAGCGGAGATAGTTATTTTGATGAAGCTTGTTGGAGAGAATACAGGAACAAGTTGTGGGACTTGGTTATAGATGGTGATAAAACTGCTATAAAGCTGCAGAAGTCGTGGCGAGAATGCATGAACTGTGTTAAAACCTCTGAACTGGAACAGCGAATGGCTGCTGCAGATACTGCGAATTTGTCAGAACGGGATGCAGCGCCAGTTGTATCTGAATTGCGACCGAAGGAGGTGTTTGAAAAATATCGGCCATGGCCGCCTCCGGCACAGAGCACAATACCACTACCGTGCCCTGCAAGACCTGAATTTCCACCTCCACCCCCACCGACGGAATTCAGTGAGGCGCCTAATGACCTAGCCCCAGGCGTAGCCTGCCTGGCTAAGGGAGTGGGGGCTTTGGCTGAACTGAACGACAGCGTAGAATCACAAACTGAGGCAGTAAATCAGAGGGAGACACCGTTATCTATTTCTCCGGCTCAGTTAGAAAAGTTGGTGGAGCACATGTGTCAAAAACTGATTTTAGAAAGTTCCCAGGGAAAAGAAATGCTCTTAGAAAATACAACGGAGAAGAAACCTAGCTCGGGAGCGGTTGTGCAAATTAACTGGAAAGCGATTGCTCAGGAGGCTATGAAAAATGGATGTTACGATGTGGCTGCTGAGTTGTCTAAGGTACTGTGTTTTCCTGTAACGTATGATATTGATCATAATCAAGGACACTATCAGGTTTTGGACTGGAAGATTTTGCAGCGATTGAGAGCAACGGTAGCTAAAAGCAGGCTACATAGCGAGCCTGCCCGACAAATGCTGCAGTATATCTGGGGTAGTGATTTGTTGGTTCCAGAGGACATTAAGACACTGATGAGAATGATTTTGACTCCTTCTCAAATGATCATGTTTGATAAGTTTTGGGGTCAGTTTTGTCAGCTCTCAGAGAATACACAACGGCAGCAGGGGGATCCTCTGGCTGGAGTCACAGCACAACAATTAGTGGGAACAGGACAATGGTTTGGTGTTGTACGACAAGTTCGAAGTGGTCCTGCGGTCTTTCAGGAATCAATGGAATGTGCCCAAAAGGCATTAAAAAGAGTACAAGCAGACCCTAAAAGGCCGCACTATATGTCTTTAAGACAAAAGCCAGAAGAGTCGTTTGCAGAATTTGTAGATTGTGTATGTGAGGCAATGAGTAATTCGGATATTCCTGACTATTTAAAGGGTTATATGTTAAAAAATGTAGCTTTTGAAGGAGCTAATACAAAACCAAAATCAGTCTTGGTAAATTTACCACAGGGGACCACAATTGAGGAGATGCCGGAAAGAGCAGCTAACATACCTTCTGGTCCACAGGCTTTTCTCATAGATACTATGCACAAATTGGCTGAACAATCACTGAAATTGGAAGAGGCTGCAGAGTCACAAACCCAAATATTGGCAGCCTTAGCTCCTTTAAAGGCTAATACGAGGGGGCAACAAAGGGATGTTTTTCAAAGGAAGATACGATGTTATAAGTGTGGTAAAGAAGGGCATATCCGATCACAATGTAGAGTGAAATTTGTATGGTGTGATAATTGTAAAAGTAATTCTCATTCCACCAACGCATGTCAAAGTTCGGGAAACGGCCAGAGCAGCGCGAAGAGCCGCCGCACTGGGACACAAGTGGCAGCTCCAGTCTATTACCAGCAGGACGCAGAAATGAAAGTGACACCTCAGCCTTACAAGCAGCAACCAGAGGGAGCATCGGCTTGGACGTGGCAACAGCAGTAGATGTTACCTTAATAGATAATCGGCCCATTAAAGTGGAAACAAATGTAAAGGGACCTATATACATCAATGGTCAGCCTGTAGGAGCATTGTTAATGGGTCGATCATCTATGGGTGTTAAAGGGGTAATGGTATTGCCAGGGGTAATTGATGCGGATTACAGTGGTGTTATTTGTGTTGTGATGTGGAAATGGCATGCGATCAGCCTGTACGAGGTGACAAAGGCTTTGGATCCACAGGGGGACTGGCTCTCTTAACTATACCAATGGGAAGACGACCAGTCGCTGGTGTTGAATTTTGGTACGGGTCTCAGCACGTGAAATTAATTTGCCTGCTAGATACTGGTGCTGACATCACAATCATGAGTCATGCACACTGGCCGAGACACTGGCCTTTAGAGCCAGCAATAGGAGAAGTAGAAGGTGTTGGAGGAGCTCAAGCAGTAATGCAGAGTAGTCACAAAATTGTAGTGAAGATTGAAGGAAAACAGGCCTTAATTACAGTTACAGTTATGCCATTGCCTAATGGAATCAATGCTTTGGTGGGCCGGGATGCGATGCAGCAATTGGGTGTGCTCTTAACCTCAGCACACACACACACACACACCCCCCCCCGCAGCGGTTTCTGGTACGGCTACTGTCGACCATGGCTCTGTTTTGATTTAAAGCAACAGTACTCATTTTGTCATTTCTGATTATATTGTCTTTCAGAGATTTGTTATTTAGAGTTTTGTTAAGTTTTTCTAATAAGCATAATGAATAAGTAAGCATTTGGTATTTATAAGTACTTGGTACATAGTAATTGCAGTACGGCGTAAGGTACTTTGTAATGAATTCACATTGTATGATTTTCTTTTGGTTCGAACCTTTTTAATTGTGTGCCTATAGGCATTTCAAAGGCGCTCCGTGTAATATAGTTAAGGAATGTATAAACAGGTTTTAACTTTGGAAAGTGTTTTTTAGTTAATGTAACAATTTTATTTCTTTTTAGACACTGATTTGCTGGCTTAATTTTAACATAGTCTTTTGAGGTTTTAAGGATTTTTGGTATTAGCATAAGTTAAGGTTTGTAGTAAATAGGTATTAATTTTAACAACTATTCCTTCACTAATGTGCAGAAGAATCAAGACTAAGAGGAAACAGCATTTCCCATGCAGTCGAACGTCGATCACAATAACTGTTATGATAATCTGGGGTCAAAAGCATCAATCAGAAGAATGTAACACAGCATCATGTGAATTAGGACTGAATATTATGGTTGGCTGATTGTTGTGTGATTAGAGAAAATGTTCATAGGGACTTATATGTTATCTCACCAGTTTGCTATAATTTTACACACCTAGAGGGAAAATCAAAATTCATAACAACACAACATGCATTTTCATTTTCGGTTGAAAACATCAACAAACAAACAAACAAAAAAGGGGGGGGAGGGGAAAGAGAATACCCCATAGCAAAAATAAAAAGGTTTTTTAATGGTACCAATAAGAGATCAATATTACTAGGATGAGCAAAAACACATTATTCAGTGTAATTTTATATTGGGCAATGCAATGAAGCTCTTTTGCTCTTGCTGATTGCCTGCAAGTTTTCTGTCTGTGAAGCTAGAGCCTGGCCAGATCTACCTTTACAGATTAAAGAAATCTTGCTACTATTAAACAGTTTATGATTTTTGACCATCCTAGAGAAAATAAAGATGCAACATAACCCTAAAGCAGATTGTAAAAGACAGTGCTAAGGATTGCATTTATGTTTTAATCTTTGTAATGCGTTCAGGCATAATCACGTACTTTTTGATAATAAGAGGAGTGAAATGTAAAGATCGGAACTATTAAGCTCTAAATTCCTTTTTTACAATGTCTGCTATCTTTGACCATGTATTATGCCAGCTCTGTTAGAGCATTCCATCTAGTTCAACTTAAGCTTTGTGCCTTGTATAGGTAACATGGCCCAACACAACAGGCAATAATGAATTTTGATTGAGCCTTCAGACTGTGGGTGAACCTTTTCAGACGTGTCTGACAGGAATACCCAGATTTGATGTAAATATGTTTGTTAATTATAGTAGTAAGCTTTAATGTTCTTAGGCATTATTGTACTCATTTTGATTATTGTTAAACTTGTTTATAATTGTATTATGCAAAGTGTTCAAAGAATAACCTCCAAGGCCTTACTTGCACAAAAGAAAAACGGGGGAATTGTTGGGGATTGTTTTGAGCAAGAGGGGCCTTGGGTCCCAGGAACGCCTGTGCAATTCAGGCCTTGAAGAATTCTCTGTTGATAATATAGTGCTGGAGTAGGAGCCGTGAGAAAGTGCTGATTGCTTGGTATGCTGAAGTCCAGCTGCCCCTGAGAAGGGAGGCAAGCAAGATAAGGAGGAGGCGAGATCTGGGAAAGAGAGCAATTAGGCCGGATAGAAGAATTCCACAGAGTTGTGAAAACAATGATGTAACCTTTTAGAGAGCAACCAATAATATGTTGCCAAGTGGGCATAATTATAGCAAACTGTATATAAGATGTGTCTGATGCTCAATAAAGTTGGATTCCGCTGATCACATTGGTCATAGAGCGGCCCCTTCTTGCAACACAAACCAAAGCAGTTTTGACAAGTAACCTTCCATGTGTAGCCCTAGCAATTCTTGAGTGCCTGAAGGGAGAAACTTCAGTTGTGTTTTATTGAAATCTTTGCTACTCTTCAAAAATCCTTTCAATACCTCTGCAGCTCCCTGAAGGGAGGCTGTAGACAGGTGGGGGTTGGGCTCTTCTCCCAGGCAACCGGCACCAGAACAAGGGGACACGGTCTCAAGCTGCACCAGAGGAGGTTTAGGCTGGAGGTGAGGAGAAAGTTCTTCACCAAGAGAGTCATTCATCACTGGGATGTGCTGCCCAGGGAGGTGGTGGAGTCCCCGTCCCTCGAGGTGTTCAAGCGGAGATTGGACGTGGCACTTGAGACATGCTCTAGTCACGGGTCTGTGGTGGCAGGCTGGACTCCATGATCCTCGAGGTCTCTTCCAACCTTGGCGAGACTGTGAGCCTGTGAGACTGTATTCATAGATCTAGGGGTGAGTGGCTGCCAGAGCAGCAGCACCCAGGGCAGTCTGCACAGGAATGCATCCAGGATGCAGGGCTTAGGAAGGCTCCAGAGCAGGAGACTCCACAACCTCTCTGGGCAGCCTGCTCCAGGGCTCCAGCAGCCTCACACCAAAGAAGTTTCTCCTCCTGTTGAGCTGAAACCTTCTCTGTCCCAGTTTGTCTCCACTGTTCCTTGGCTGATTGCTGTGCACCACCCAAAAGAGCTTGGCCCCCTCCCCTTGCCCCCCAGCCCTCAGCTATCAATAGACATTGATCAGATCCCTCTCAGCCTTCTCTTCTCCAGACTAAACAGCCCCAGGGCTCTCAGCCTCTCTTCCCAGGGGAGATGCTCAAGTCCCCTAAGCATCCTCCTGGCTCTCCCTTGGACTGTCCCCAGCAGCTCTCTGTCTCCCTTGAGCTGGGGAGCCCAGAACTGGACCCAGGATTGCAGCTGTGGTCTCAGCAGGGCAGAGCAGAGGGGGAGCAGAACCTGCCCAGCTCTGCTGGCCACACTTTCCTTGCTGCACCCCAGGACCCCATTGGCTCTCTTGGCCACCAGGGCACATTGCTGTCCCATGCAGAACTTGTGCACTAAGACTCCATGGAACTGCTCTCCAGCAGGGCAGCTCCTAACCCATCCTGGTGCCTGCTGTTACTCCTCCCCAGATGCAGGACCCTGCCCTTGTCCTTGTTGAACTCCAGGAGGGTTGCCTGCAGCCAGCTCTCAGCTCTTCCAGCTCTCACTGGATGACAGCACAGCCTGAGGGGTGTCAGCCACCCCCAGCCCCTAGTTCTGACTGCAGCAACTCCTAAGAATTCCAAATGATTTGTGAAACCCAGGTGGTTAACCCCTGAGCAATAAATGATTTGGCATTCTGAAGCTCTCACAAGAACCTTGGCTTGGTTTTCCCTTTCCCTGAGGACTCTGAGTTGGATCTTGCCCTGTCTGCAAGCACAGGTAGCATGAAGGCTGATGTGAGAAACTCACCTTGTGTGGCTGGCAGTTGGAGAGGTTCTCAAAGGGGCTTGGTGCAAGGCACAAGGTGAAATGGTTTGGAACAGGGGAGCAAAAGGAGTTAAGAGAATATTTCATTGTCTGAGCTCCTCACAGGAAGCAGGAGCAGCATCCAGGCTCCCACAGGCAGCACATCCTTGAAGAGGTTGAAACAGGACCTGGGAGTGCTGGTGGGCAACAAGCTCTGCATGGGACAGCAGTGTGCCCTGGGGGCCAAGAAGGCCAAGGGGGTCCTGGGGGGCATTCAGAGGAGTGTGGCCAGCAGAGCCAGGGAGGTTCTCCTCCCCCTCTGCTCTGCCCTGCTGAGACCTCCCCTGGAATATTGCATCCAGCTCTGGGCTCCCCAGCTCAGGAGGGACAGGGATCTGCTGGAGAGAGTCCAAGGGAGGGCTCCAAGGATGCCGAAGGGACTGCAGCACTGCCTGGGGAGGAGAGGCTGAGAGCCCTGGGGCTGTTCAGTCTGGAGAGGAGAAGGCTGAGGGGGATCTGATCAGTGTCTCTCAAGAGCTGAGGGCTGGGGGTCAGGAAGGAAGGGACAGGGACAGGGACTGCCTCTGCTCACTGTGCCCTGGGATAGGCCAAGGGGCAGTGGATGGAAACTGCAGCACAGGAGGCTCCACCTCAACAGGAGGAAGAACTTCTTGACTGTGAGGGTCCCAGAGCCCTGGAGCAGGCTGCCCAGAGAGGTTGTGGAGTCTCCTTCCCTGGAGCCTTTCCAGCCCGGTCTGGATGTGTTCCTGGGTGACCTGAGCTGGATCTCTGCTCCTGCTCTAGCTGGGGCTGGAAGATTCCTGCACAAGGCAGAAGCTATTGAAGAGGAGGATGCTGAGAGGACAACTTTTCCCTGATGACAGGACAAGAGGTCAAGGGCTCAAGCTGTGCTAGGGAAGGCTTAGCTTGGATACTAGGAAGAATTTCTTACAGCTAGAGTGGTCAGGCAGTGGAAGAGGCTGCCCAGGGAGGTGGTGGAGTCCCCACGCCTGGAGGGGCTCAGGAAATGTGTGGCCATGGCTCTTGGGGACATGCTCTGTTGGTGATGGTTGGACTCCATGGGCTCAGAAGTCTTTTCCAGCCTCAAGGGCTGTAGGAAAGGGGAAGCAGAGTGGCCTCAGTTCATGCCACAGCTGCAGACAAACACCAAGGTGAGGGAGTGGAGTTTGGGGAAGAAAGAAGAGAGCCCTTTGGTTCCACCTTCCCCCTCTGAAGCTGAGTGGGGCTGCCTGATCCACAGAGGCTAAGAACAAGAGCCCCAGAGCCCCTGCGATGATGGCAGAGAGGGGGAAGGCAGACTGGAGCCCGTCCCGGGAGGAAGGGCCTGGCCCAGGCGCCCCCCGAGGGAGCCCCAGCCCCAGGGTCCCCCAAGGGGTCAAGAGGCAGCCAGAGGAGGTCTGAAGAGCCAAAACCCCGAACCTTTAGTGAACAACACAAAGAGGGGGGGAGCCGGGCCGCAGAGGGGAGGGGAAAGGGATGGGAACCGCGAAGTGGGGTAGGGGGAAGCGAGCCGCAAAAGGGGCTGGGGCCGGGGGAGAGCGGCGCCGAGGACGGGAGCGGGCGTTACAGTGCTGAGGGGGGAACGGACACAGAGCAAGGGACGAAGAAGAGCTCCCACGCCAAGGGAGAAGGTGGAAGCAGTGCTGGGAGCTTGGGCTGGGCTCCTGGCTGCTGAAGTCTTCACCTTAAGAGCTTCACTGGCTGGGAGCTGGAAGCAGGGAGGCTGCTGCCAAGGGCTGGGAGCACTCTGGGGCTCCTCCTGCTGCGCTGCTGCTCAGAGGGCCTGAAGGATGCTCTGGGGCTGCAGAGAGAGGAGAGAGGGGCATGAGGCAGCTCTGGGGCACATCCAGGCACTGGCAGCTCCCTGCTCTCTTGCCCTCCCCTCAGCTGGGGCTGCAGCCACCCCCAGCACCAACCATCCCCATGGCAGGGCTCTGCCTCGCAGCTGGCACGGGGCTGGCACAGCAGCAGGCTGCAGCCACCCCCCAGCACCAACCATCCCCATGGCAGGGCTCTGCCACGCAGCTGGCACGGGGCTGGCACAGCAGCAGGCTGCAGCCATCCCCCCCAGCACCAACCATCCCCATGGCAGGGCTCTGCCTCGCAGCTGGCACGGGGCTGGCACAGCAGCAGGCTGCAGCCATCCCCCCCAGCACCAACCATCCCCATGGCAGGGCTCTGCCTCGCAGCTGGCACGGGGCTGGCACAGCAGCAGGCTGCAGCCATCCCCCCAGCACCAACCATCCCCATGGCAGGGCTCTGCCTCGCAGCTGGCACAGGGCTGGCACAGCAGCAGGCTGCAGCCATCCCCCCCAGCACCAACCATCCCCAGGGCAGGGCTCTGCCTCGCAGCTGGCACGGGGCTGGCACAGCAGCAGGCTGCAGCCACCCCCCAGCACCAACCATCCCCATGGCAGGGCTCTGCCTCGCAGCTGGCACGGGGCTGGCACAGCAGCAGGCTGCAGCCATCCCCCCAGCACCAACCATCCCCATGGCAGGGCTCTGCCTCGCAGCTGGCACAGGGCTGGCACAGCAGCAGGCTGCAGCCACCCCCCAGCACCAACCATCCCCATGGCAGGACTCTGCCTCGCAGCTGGCACGGGGCTGGCACAGCAGCAGGCTGCAGCCTGCCCCGGGGCAGGGCTCACTCCTGGCAGAGTGGCTCCCAGGGCAGCCTCACCTGGGCTGCAGAGGCCTTGGCAGCTCGGTGCCTGCTGCGCAGCTGGGGGATGCAGCTCCGCTGCCCACCCCCGGGGGGGCAAAGGGCTCTGAGGAAGGCAGAGAGGCCATTGGCACCCAGCCAGGCTCGGGGCAGAGGCCTCCCTGCGGCCCAGAGGCCACAGGCAAGGTGCAGCTGCAGCCATGGGGCAGGGCCCACAGTGGGGAGCACAGGCAGCCCCTGGCAGCTCTCTCACCTCTCAGCTGCCTTCTGCTTCAGGGCAGAGGCTCTGCAGCCCACAGGCAGCCTGGGCACAGAGGGTGCCTGTGTGGCACAGGCCAGCGTGCAGGGCCTGCAGCCAGGGCAGGGATGGTTAGTGCCAGGGGGGATCCTGACTGCCCCTGGCACGGGGCTGGGGGGCAGCTGGGCCAGGGCAGCACTCACTTGGGCACCGAGAGGGCATCCTGCTGCTGGAGGAGGTCCTGGCCGGGGGGCTGCAGGGCTGCTGGCTGAGGCTGGCAGCCTGCACACCTGGGAGGTGCCATCGAGGGCAGGGCCTGGGGGCCGGGGCAGGGCACAGCCCTGGGGAGCTGCCAGGGGCAGGCGGCTCCGGGGCAGCCTCCCCGGGCACAGCCTGGAGCTGCAGGGCCAGGCTGGCAGCGCCACAGGGGCTGGGGGGCAGGGGCTGGGGGCGCTCTGTGCCGCCCTGGCAGCCTCTGCTGGCTTCCCACTGCTCCGCCGGCGTTTGGGCCGCGGGGAGAGGCTGCAGGCAGAGGCCGGCTGGGGAGCAGTTGGCATCTCAGGGACCTCCTCCTCTTCCCGATGGGGCTGAGGGCCAGCAGCCTGGCACTGCTGAGCGCAGCCAGGTGCTGCCAGCCCGGCAGGGGAGAGCTCATCACAGGGTGCCAGGCACAGCCACAGAGGTCTCGGCTCAAGGAGCAGAGCAGAGACCGAGTCAGCTCCCTGGCTGCAGCTCCCAGGCACCCCCAAGCCCCAGGGGTCCCCCTCTGCCCCCCACCCCCCCCAGCTCTTTGCTGGGGCTGCCCCAAACCACACCAAAGCCAAGGACAAGAGCCAGCACAAACAATCCTGGGCCCAGAGCAAGTGCCCCGTGGCAGGGCCTGGCCTGTGCCCAGCAGCAGCCTCTGCAGAGCCAGGCTCTGCGGCTGGGTCATGCATTGGCACTGAGGATGAGGAGGAAGAGCTCAGCCCTGCCCAGACACAGGCTGCCAGCAGCCAGGCCACAGCTGGGCTGAGTGGGGCAGATGCCCCCCAGAGCAGTCACCCACAGGAGATAAAGGCAGGCTCAGACCCCACTGGGTGCCAGGGCAGGAGAAACTTCTGCCCCTGCCCTGTGCCCACAGCTGGCAGCTGCCCCCCAGCCCTGCAGCAGAGCCTGGGACAGAGGAGAGAGAGGGCACCAACCTGGATCCTCAGCAGCACAGCCCTGCTGGCTCCTCTGGGCTGGGCTGGCCCTGCTGGCCTCTGCAGCCCTCCCTGGGGAGGAGGCCTGCTCCTGGCTGGCAGCAGCCTCCTGAGGGGCCAGGGGCTGCAGTGCCTCAGAGGCCACAGCAGCAGCAAGGAAGCTGCCAGCCTGGGGCAGGGACTGCTGCTCTGGGGAGGAGCTCCTGGCAGCAGCTGCAGCCCTGGGGCAGAGAGAGACAGAGCCAAGGAGCAGTGAGGGGCTGAACCTCAGCCACTGGCACCCAAGACAGGCTCAGCACCACCAGCAGCACCTCTGAGCCCCCTCCTCAGCTGGGGCACAGCCTGGGGGGAGCTCTGGGCCAGGCAAGCTTTGAGGCTGAGGGATCCCCAGGCTGGGACTGCAGAAGCTGGGCTGGGAGGTCACCTCTTGGCTGCAGGGCACCCAACAGCAGCCCCAGAGCTGTGCTGGGCCTCAGGCACACAGCACAGGCAGCCTCCCTCGGGAGACCTTCCCCAGGAGCTTCCTTCTGCCAGGACATTGGGGCAGAGACAGCAGCAGGTGGTGCCAGGGCAGCCCTGCCAGGGCAGCACCTCGGGGAGCAGAGGCAGCAGCAGAGCCCTGGGGGAGGCAGCTCCAGGCCTGACAAGAGGCACTGAAGGCTCTCAGCTGCTGTGCCTGGAAACCTTCCCTGCTGACCCTTCCAGGGGAGCTTCTCCCCTGGGACTGGCCCTCTAGGAGCCAAAGCCCACTTCAGAGGGCAGGCACTGCTCTGTAAGCCAAGGCCTGGGCCCTCCCCCACCTCCAGCACCCTCAGGGGGGCTGCACACCGCAGGAAGGTTGAAACTCTCTGAGCAGCCAGGAGGAAGTGGCACAGGGAGGGGGCACAAGGACACTCACCCCTCTGGCTGGCTGGCAGTCAAGCCCTGCAGGAGGAGGGCTGCTTCCTTTGCTTCCTGCTGCACATCTGCCTGCTGGCTGGCTGGGGCAGACCTTTCCTCTGCAGCCTGCAGCAAGCCCCCAGAGCAGCATTAGGCCAGAGCTGAGCTGAGCCTGGGCCCCCAGCTGCCCCTTCCCTGCCAGGCTCAGAGCTTTCTCCAGCACTCCACAGCCCAGCACCTGCTGAGCCAAGACCTCCCAGAGCAGCTCAGATCCCAGCTTGCCCAGTGCAGCCCAGCAAGGTACCTGAGCTGCCTGCTGGGTCCCACTCACCAGGCCAAGCCCTCCTCTCACCTCCTCCAAGGCCAGCTGCAAGGGAACAGGACACCCAGCTGCCAGCTGCTGCTGCTGCTCTCCAGCCCTCTCCCCACCAGTCAGGTCCAGGCACACCTTGGGCACAGCCTCCTCCAATCTGCAGGAGTCACAGCAGCAGCCCCTGAGCCAGGGAAGAGCCTCTGGGGAAGCCATCCCTTGGCCTACCAAGGTTTGGGATGGAGCCCAAGGAAGCTTTGGCCTTTGTCCCCCAGCTCTGGGGGCTGCCAGGCTCCTCACTCCAGCTGGGCAGCGGAGAGGCTGTGGCACAGCAGCAGAGCAGCTCAGCTGCGTCCTGGCAGCCACTTGGGCTGCAGCCAGCAGCCAAACTCTGCAAGCTCCTGGCCATGGGGGACCCCAAGATGCCAGCCCAGGCTCCATCCCTCCTGCCCAGCAGCCTCACCTGGGCAGCTGCAGCAGGCTGGAGCTGAGGGCAGGCAGCAGCACTGGCGCCTGGCTCTGTGCCCCCCGGGCAGCATCCTCATAGGCACAGAGCTTGGCCTGCAGCTCTGCCACCTGTGAGCAAGGGGCAGCCCTGGCTCAGAGCATGCCCTGAGCCCCAGCAGCTCAGCAGGCTGGGTGCCAGGCAAAGCAGAGCTGCAGACAGAGCCCAGCCCTGCGCTCAGCAGCAGCTCACCTCCGCTCTCAGCTGCGCACACAGCACAACATACTGACAGACGTGGGAGTCCAGGCTGAGCAGGTTGCTCTTGAGCTGCAGGGAGGGAGGAGCGGAGCTGAGAGCAGCACCGGGACAGCTCCTTCCCCTCTGCTGAGGCGGCAGCGGGGCAGCTCCTCAGCCTCCTCTGGGCTGGTGGGGCCCGGGCGGCTGCAGCTGACTCTGAGAGGGGCTCCAGAGGCAGCCCGGCTGCAGCAGGGAGGCGGCAGGGAGGCAGCAGCCTGCCCCAGGCTCCTTCCCAGCCAGCCCCAGCAACTGCCGGCCGCGGGGCGAGGGGCTCACCGAGACCTGGATCTCCTTGGCCCTGCTGGCACACCTGAGGGTGTTGAGGGTGTCCTGGCAGCAGAGCGGCGAGGGGCTGAGGGCAGCCAGCATCAGGGTGCGGCAGTTGCCGCCGATGGAGTCCTTCAGCAGCCGCCTCAGCTTGCTGTCCCGCTACGGGACGTGGCTCTGCTTGCCCTGCCCGGCACAGCGAGGCTCCGCTCAGGGGCTGGCCCTCGGCTCCCAGCCCTGGCCACGCTCAGCCCACGGCAGCTCTGCCCTGGGGACGGCGCTCAGGGCCCCTCGGCGGCAGCCTTCCCTTGGCCCCAGCCAGCGCCTGGCTGACGCTGAGCAGGGCCAGCAGCGAGCGGTTGATGCTGGCTCCCTCCCGCAGCCGCTCGCCCCTGCTCTTGGCCACCGCGGCTCGCTCCGAGCCGGCCAGGTCGACCAAGCTCATCTTGGCCACCTGCAGAGCCCCAGCGAGGCCCCCGGCGCGGTCCTGCTGCTTCACCTGTACCTGGCAGGGCACAGGCAGGGCAGGCTGCAGCTCCGCAGGGCGCTCGGGCTCGCCGCTCGCAGCCGCGGCAGCCCTGGCACGCCGGCCCTGGCACAGCATCGCCGCCTGCTCCCTTCCGGGCAGCGGTGCCAAGGGCTGCCCCAAGCACCACCCCTCACCTGCAGCACGGCGTGGGAGCGGGAGGAGGAGGCGTTGGCATCGGTGGGATGCTGCGTGCGGTTCCTGCTGCCCCCGAGCAGCATCTGCAGGAGCTGCTCTGCCGAGCTGGGCTGGCGGGGAGCAGGCAGAGGGCAGGGATCAGCGCAGCCCCGGCACGGGCACCGAGCGGCCACAGGCACACAGGCTGAGGCCTCCTGCGGCTCTGCAGGGCTCCTCTGGCCTCGGGCTCACCTTTGCTGCCAGCCAGCACCCAGCCAGCTGGCACTCCCGGGTCCCCACAGCCCCTGCCCCGGGTCCCCACAGCCCTCCCCTCCCCCCTCCAGGTCCCCCAGTGCCCGCTGGCATCCCTGGGGCAGGCGCAGCGCTGCCCACACCTTGTGCCTGCTTCCACCCCCACCTGCTGGATGGAGAGACCCTGAACCACAGCTCCTCTCTCAGGATCCTCCCGGATGGGCAGAGGGCCCTTGGGCTCCAGCAGGTCACGGATCTGCTCGTTGTAGACCTGCAGCAGGCAGCTCCAGCTCGGGCTGAGGCTTGGGGCCCCAAAGGGCAGCAGGCAGAGCAGCTCTGGACCCCAGGGCCTGCTGCCCACCCAACAGCACCTCTGGCACCTGGTGCCAGCAGGAGCAGCTGAAGGTGCCTTAAAGGCAGAGGACAGCTCAGGAGGCTTCACCAGTGAGGCACTGAGCCATTGCTCCTCCAAAGCCCTTGCAGCCATGAAGCCCTCATTGCCCTGTGCCCTGTGGCCCCCAGCTCCAGAGGGGGCAGACCAGCAGCACCAGCTCAGCAGACTGGGTAGGGGCAGCCTGCTTCCAGTCTGGGGCTGTCCTGGCCACTGGGCACAGCTGGCAGCACAGGGGTAGCCCTGGCACTACAAGTCCAGACCTTGGAGATGGTGGCCTGGCAGCAGGAGGGGCACAGCTGGGCACAGCCTACCTCCAGGTAGGAGACCAGGACCTGGTAGCTCTTCTGCTCCTTCCTAGCCTCCAGCCTCCTGTACAGCTCCTCCATGGTGAGGTAGATGGTGCCAGGGCTCTTCTCTGAGCCCAGCGTGGTGTAGGTTTTCCCTGCTCCTGTTGCTCCGTAGGCAAACACTGGGAGGAGAAAGGGAGGAGCCCTGAGAGCAGCCTCCATCGACAGCAGCACTGGGGGGATGCTCCCAGCTCTGCCTCAGCTGGAAATGCCCCTGGGGACACAGCCCCAAACCCAGCTCCTGCTATGGGGCACTGCTGCCTCCCACTCACATCCTGTCCAGCAGGACCCCCAGGGCCCTCTGCACCGGGCTGCTCCCCAGCCTGCACAGGGCTCCCAGCTGATGCCACCCCACAGGCAGGACTCCACACTCATCTGGGCTTGTCTCTGCTCTCTTCTTGCTGGCCTGGGCCCTGCCTGCCCCCAGAGCCCTCAGGTGACATCTCCAGGTCAGCACTGGCCCTCTCAGGTTGCTCAGGGAGGGGATTGTGACAGATGCAGGTGGGGCTCACAGAATAAGCTCTCTTCACCTCTTCTGGCATTTTGAGGGCCTGGAACTGTCTTGCTAGAGGTCTACACATGTCACCCAGGGGAAAATGTGCCTTCCTCTGCTTATGCAGCAGAGCAGCTGCTTTGACACCATTCTGTCACTAGGCCAATCTATAGCTGGATCTCGGGTTTAAGCCCCACTGCACCTAAAAGAAGGAGTTTGCTCAGATGTGGCTGTTACAGTGTGCTCCAAACCCTCCTTCCCCCATCTCCACTAGTGGAGGTCTGAATGGGGAAAGACAAAGGCAGGAAATTGCCTTCCCCCGGGACAGGTCAAGGCTGCTGGAGGGGGAAGTCCGCTTGGGTTTGGCACTATGATTAGCAGGGTGCTTGGCACCCAGTGTGCCTTGGCCTGGGACACATTGTCTCTGAACACCTTAACCAGGGTGAGCAGAAAGCTGTGGGGGCTCTCTTGCTCTTGCCTTCCTCTTGCTCACTCCCATGTTCTGCTTTCCTCTTGGCCTCGCTGCCTTCGCGGCAGCATTGCAGACACCAGCCCTGGGCCCTGGCTTCTCCCTGGCCCTGCCTGCCCTGGGGCCCTGCTCCCTGGCTGCCTGCCGGCAAGCTGCGGCTGTCTCGCACCCTTCCGACAGGGCTGCCGCAGGAGTTTGGCCTCGTGGCAGCCGTGCCTGAGGACACTTTGGTTCTGGCAGGTCCTTTCCCTTTGGGCTGTGCCACACCATCCGCAAATCAGATTACAAACCGGCAGCTCTGGAGCCTGCTGCCGACCAGAGACCTAGGGAGCATCTCCCAATTCCTGCTCCATCCCCGGGAGCACAACCTGCGCTCTCCTTGGCTCTCCCTAAGCTCCTGCCTGGCCTCTGATTTGATCAGCGGGGTGAAGCTGTTTCGTGGTTTAGCCTTTTCCATTTTCTGAATGCTCTACACTGCACCCAAGCTGCCCAGGAGCATCCTGGGGGAATTTGCAAGCAAACAGAACCTGTCCACAATCTAATAAGTGTAATACCTAATCTTGGGGGGGCAGGAGGGGGGAATAAAGAGAAGTCTCTTGTTGTAATTCCTGCCTGGTTAGCTTAACCCAAATCAAATCAGTGCCTTAAAAACCAGCAGACAGAAGCAAACTTCTGGGAGTGGTTCCTGCTTTTGTTTAGGCACATGCAAGTCATTTGTCTGCAACAAAACCCCCAACTCCTCTGCAGAGCAGGGAACAGCAGAGTGCAAACAAAACCCCACTGCTGAGTCAGAAATGAATTCAATTGCAGATCTAGGCAGAGGGACACAGCCTGGCAAGGGCAGAGGGTGCTGTGGATTGTGCTTCCTTAACAGACCCATGGTGGCATTTTTATCACCCAGAAGCTGGATTTCCCTGCTGGTTTTCCAGCTGCTGGCTTGAATGGACTTCAGGAGGTGTTCAGGAACACACCTGGATTCTCCTCCTAGCTTTGATACTGCCCTGGAGAACAGCTTGTGCTTACTTCGAAGGAGAGCTGTAACTGGGAATGCAAGTCTGGAAGGATCTTTGACAGCCAAAGGCTTGTTCCCCTCCAGTCAGATGTAAACTCTGAGCATCAAATGTGACAATGATCTTTGCTCCTTCTTCCCTGTGGTTGAAATTCCCCCCCCAACATTACCTTTGCCAGCCCAGCCCAGCTGGAAGCAAATGAAAGCTGTATTTATAGGCAAAGGGAAATCTGCAATGGGATGCAAGGAATATGTACAAACTCTCCAGGAGTTACAGTATTGAGATATATTCACAACTGAAAACCAGCACAAGAACCCCACTGGTCAAGGACCAGGGGAAGCTACTAGCTGGGGTCTGCAGCAGCCCTCCTCAGCCAGGGAGGGATCCCCTGGGCCCCCGGGAATGGAGGGGAAGAGAGGAGGAGGGGAGGAGAGGAGCTGCTGCGAGGCCACCTTCAGATCCCTCCTGGTGCCACTGCCCTCAGCACCTGACAGGGCCAGGGGCTGGAGCAGGACAGGGCCAGGCCCCCCCCCCCCCCCGGCTGCGCCGCGGTGCCAGCACACAATGGGCATCGCCGAGCCCGACGACCACGCCCTGACAAGTCCCGCCCCCCCTTGGCACTGCAGCCAATCAGCAGCGCCGCTCCGCCTCAGCCTGTTGCCTGGACACCGAGCGCGAGGGACACGAGGACGAGGACGAGGAGGAGGAGGAGGAGGAGGAGGAGGAAGGAGCTCAGTGGGCTGGGACGGCTGAGTCGAGGCCAGCGAGCGTGGCTCCATGGTGCACAGCATGCGGAGGCTGAAGGAGCTGGAGGAGGGGCTGGCGCCGGCAGCCAAGAGGCGCCGGCTGGGGCTGGGTGAGGAAGGGGCTCCGGGCTGGCCGCCGGCTGCCTCGCCCAAGGAGCTGTGGCAGCAGGAGGCAGAGTCTGAGCGTGCCGGTCGTGGCAAGGGGGATCAGCCCGGGGGGAAGCAGCTGGAGCCCTGGGTCGAGGCTGGCAGCCACCGCGGCAGCCCCAAGGAGGAGCTGACCAGCAAGCAGGGTAGGTAGAGAGGGCCGAGGGGGCTGCTGGTGCTCCTGAGCCCTGGGGCTCAGCGCCTCTCTCCCTGCAGGCGGTGAGCAAGCCCCAGCAGCAGGAGGGGACGGGGTCCCCGTGCCCCAGCAGCTGCCCTTCCCCGTGGGGCGCCTGTCCCTGCGGTGGGAGCGGCTCTGCGGGGTCGGCGCTGGGCTGCACAACCTGGGGCGCAGCTGCTTCCTCAACGCCACGCTGCAGTGCCTGAGCCACACGGCGCCGCTCGCCAACTACCTGCTCTCCGAGGAGCACGGCCGCAGCTGTGAGTGGGGAGCCTGGGCCGGGCGGCTGGCGGTGCCAGGCTGGCAGTGCCAGGGTGCCCGTGGGGAGCGGGAGCTGCCTGCCTGTCCTGCGCTCGGCACCTCTGCAGGTGGCCCTGGCAGGGGCTGCGAGTGTTGGGCTGTGCCCTCTCTGTCCCTGCTGCCCCTGTCTCCACCAGAGGCTGTTCCTGTCTTCTCCTGGCCCTAGCGGTGCTCCCCAGCTCTGCAGCCTGGCACCGGCGAGGTGCTGCCTCTGCTGGCTGCAGCCAGGGCAGGGCAGGAGGCTGCCTGCGGGCAGCAGCTGCTGTGGGAGGCTCGGAGCTGGGAGCAGGGGGAGCTCTCAGGGCTCACAGCCCTGTCTGTAGGGCTCTGCTGGGACCTGCCCCTCAGGGCCAACCTGTGCCCTCCTCCGGAGAGTGCCTGTGGCTGTTTTCCATCCCCATGGACGCTCTCTCCTCTGGTGGGGGGTGAGGGGGAGGGCTGTTGCAGTGGTACTGTGAGTGGGATGGCATCAGCCAGGGTGAGGTCTGCTGGCCCCTGTGTACCCAGGATGCCCAAGAGCTGTGCTGCAGCACAGAGCTCCTAGGGACCACTGAGCGTGGCTGAGCTCTGTTGGAAGAGAGATCCCTGCAGCCTCTGTCCTGCCTCCATCTCTCCTGGCTTTGTCCTTGATGTCCTGGCCTCTGCTCTGCTGCTCCAGGTCGCCAAGAAGGCTTCTGCATGCTGTGCCTGATGCAGGACCACGTGGGGCAGGCGTTTGCCAGCAGTGGGCAGGCCATAAAGCCGGTGTCCTTCATCCGGAACCTCAAGAGTAAGGGAGGCTGCCCTGCACTGCCCTCTCCTGCCTTGCCCTGCCCTGCCCTGCCCTGCCCTGCCCTGCCTTGCCCTGCCCTGCCCTGCCTTGCCCTGCACTGCCTTGCCCTGCCCTGCCTTGCCCTGCCCTGCCCTGCCCTGTCCCGCCTTGCCCTGCCCTGCCCTGCCTTGCCCTGCCCTGCCCTGCCCTGCCCTGCCCTGCCCTGCCCTGCCTTGCCCTGCCCTGCCCTGCCCTGCCTTGCCCTGCCCTGCCCTGCCCTGCCTTGCACTGCCCTGCCCTGCCCTGCCCTGCCCTGCCCTGCCCTGCCTTGCCCTGCCCTGCCCTGCCCTGCCTTGCCCTGCCCTGCCCTGCCCTGCCCTGCCTTGCCCTGCCCTGCCCTGCCCTGCCCTGCCCTGCCCTGCAGGGGAGCAGGGACTGATGCTGGAGCAGAAGCTGTGGGCTGGGAGCAGCTCTTGGCAGACAGCTCCCCTGAGGTGACTCAGGGAGCCTGCCAGGGGCTGGGGGCTCCGTGGGCTGCGGGGGGCTTCTCCCGTGGCCGTGAGTCTGACAGCAGGTTTGGGCTGCGGGGGAGCAGGGAGGGAGGGAGGAGCTGCATCTGTTGCAGCAGATGCTGAGGCTGGTTGCTGCCCCTCCTGCAGACATTGCCCAGCACCTCTGCTTGCGGCAGCAGCAGGATGCCCACGAGTTCCTGCGCTACAGCATCGACGCCATGCAGCAGGCCTGCAGGAACGGCTGTGCCCAGTATGTGTGGCCCTCCTGCCCTGTGCCCTCACCAGTGCCCCGTGCCCGTGGGAGGGCTAACCCCGTGCCCCAGGCTGAGCTCCCAGAGGGAGGCACTGAGTGCAGGGGCCGCACTGGATGGCCCAGCTCTCTGCCCCTCTGTGCCACAGTCCCCCTTCTCCCGGCTCCTCTGCCCCAGCCTAGCTGTGGCCCTCTCCCCCGCTCCTGAGGCTGCTGTGGGTCTGGATCCTGTGCCAGCTGCCCAGGAACCCGGGGTGCAGCTGGCTCAGGTGCAGCTCTGTGGCTGTGGGTGAGCAGCTTTCCTCTGGGCCCTGCGCTGCCTCAGTCTGCAGCGCACAGCTCCGAGCTGCGGCCGGCAGCTTCTGCTCCTTCTGGAGGAAGGTGCCCCTGGGAGCCTGGTGCCAGCCCTGGAGCTGTGGCCCTGGGAGAGCAGCCTGGCAGAGGCTGCGGCTTCCCTCTGCCTCTGGAGCTCTGCAGCCTGTGCGCTGGGCAGAGCGCAGCGGGGGGAGCTGTGCTGAGGACACGGGGAGGGGGCCCTCGGGGGTGGCCGTGGGGGAGGGGCGGTGTGAGCCCTGCTGCTCCTGTGCCTAGGTTGGATGGCCAGAGCCAGGCCCCGACGCTGGTTCAGCAGATCTTCGGCGGCTCCCTGCGGTCCCGTGGTGAGTGTTGGCTGCCAGCTCCTGGGCCTGGGCCTCTCAGGGCTGCCTGGCAGGAGGAATCATTTGGGAGCACTGCTGAGTGTGTGCAGAAGATGCCCAGCCGCAGCTGCTGGGGTGGGTGCAGGGCCATGGCAGGCTGTGCTCAGTGCTCTTTCTCTGGCAGTGACGTGCTTGGAGTGCAAGAGCACCTCGGACAGCTACGAGCCTTGCCTGGACCTGGCGCTGGAGATCGGGGTAGGGCGGCAGGGTGGGGGCTGGGGAGGAGCTCTGCTCTCCTGGGGCTGTTCCTGCAGCTGCAGCATCGCTGCCCTCAGGGCTCCTGAGCCTGCCGGTGCCAAGGCACAGCCCAGGCAAGAGGGAAGCCGCTGCCTTGTTGAGCTGCCTGCTGTGTCTGGCAGGGCAGTGCCCGGTGCCTGGGCGTGAGTGCTGGGGCCCCTGCAGCTGCCCCTCGTGGTGCTGGGCACTGCCAGCTGGTGGGGCTGAGGGGTTTGCTGCAGCCTGTGGCCCTGTGCCCACGCTGGGTGTGCTCTCTCGGGGCTGTGGCGTGGACAGGCCACTGGTGGCCTGAGCTCTGCTCTGTCCTTGCAGGAGGCCAGGAGCGTGGTGCAGGCGCTGGGGCAGTTTGTGCAGGCAGAGCTGCTGTGCGGGGAGAACGCCTACAAGTGTGGCAGGTGAGGCTGGGGGCTGCGGGCGGCCGGGGGGCGCTGTGCTGGGGGCAAGCAGCTGTGCCCCCTGCTGGCTGCGGGAGGGCTTCACTGCCTGCTCCGCGGCTCAGCCCTGAGGGCCGTGGCCGTGGAAGCCTGCCGCGAAGGCTGCCTCCCGTGGTGAGGAGGAGCTGGGCCGGCAGCCGTGGCCGTGAGCAGGGGCCCTGGAGCAGCGGCTGCTGTCAGCAGGGTCGGTGCCAAGGGCTTTGCTGCCCGGCCAGGGCTGGCAGGCAGCTGGCTGGCGCAGCAGCTTGAAGAGCTGGAGCTCTGCCTGTGCAGGTGCCAGCAGGAGGTGTCGGCCAGCAAACGCTTCAGCATCCACCGAGCCCCCAACGTCCTCACGGTGGCACTGAAGCGCTTTGCCCCCTACGCCGCAGGGAAGATCACCAAGGTGAGCGCTTGGCAGCCCGGGGCTGAGGCTCTCTCCTGGCCCCAGGTGCTGCTGCCCAGAGCGGGCCGGGAGGTGCTGCTGTGGCCAGCGGGAGCTGTGCCGCGCTCCTGCAGCCCTTCCCCCGCTGTGCGCTGCAGGCGGAGTTCGGCTCCTCCTGCCGCCTTCCTCAGCACCCCCTCTGCACCAGGAGGCTGAGTGCCCTTCTCTGGAGAGGTGGCCCTGCTGGGAGAGCTGTGCTGCTCTTGCCCCAGCACAAAAGCCATGGCCTGTGCAGGCTGCTGAGCGCTCCTGTCTCTGCAGGAGGTGCGGTACCCCATGCTGCTGAACCTCCGCCCCTACATGTCTGTGCGGCGCAGGGACCCCGTCCTGTACAGCCTCTATGCGGTGCTGCTGCACTCTGGGCACAGCTGCCACGCAGGGCACTACTACTGCTACGTGAAGGTGAGCCCAGGAGCTGTGGTGCCACCCCCTCAGGGCTGGGGGGTGCTGGGGGGTCCCTGTAGGCCCAGCAAGGAGGGTGCTCAGCAGATGTGCGTGGTGGGGAGCACTGGCTGCGGGATGCAGGCTGTGCTGTGCCACAGGAGGGGGGAAGGTTCAGCTCTGGCAGAGCCCCCTGGCCTGCCCTGGGCCTCCTCTGCCTCGTGGGGAGAGGAGCTGTGCCCACGGGCGCTGCTCCTGCTGCTGCTGCTGCCAGGAAGGTCCCTGGGCACAGCCCAGCCCTGCTCTCTCTTCTCCTGCTGCAGGCCAGCGATGGGCAGTGGTATCGAGCGGACGACGAGCGGGTCGGCTCCGCAGCCCCCCAAGAGGTCCTGCAGCAGCAGCAGGCCTACCTGCTCTTCTACCAGAGGTGAGTGTCTGCTGCCTGCTGGCCCCTCTGCCCCCTGCTCCCAGCACTTGGCACAGGGCTGGCACAGGGCTGGCTGTGGGCAGGAGCTTGGCCCGGGTACCCCAATGCCCTGTGCATGCCCTGGCTGGGAGGAGGGTGGCAGGGAGGGGCCCAGCCCCTTGTCACGGTTTCATTCTCCCTCAAGAGCACCTCATGCCCTCAGAGCTTTGGCTCCTCTTTCTCCTCTGCATCTCTGAGAGAGGCTCAGCCCCTGGCAGTTGATGCCAGCCCTTCTCTGCCTTCCCCAGGATCCCCAGCCTCAGGAAGAGCTGGCAGGGGCCCATTGCCAAGGCTGCCTCCAGCCTGCCCGGAAGCACTGGCAGCGTCCCAGAGGAGGTCAGGAAAGCTGCGAGCAGGGGGCTCCTGTCTTCAGCAGGGGTGGGCCAGGGGAGCCCTGGAGGCTGCTCTTGGCCAGTGCTCCTGGGTGCTGGGAGCTGCTGCCCCTCTGTCTGCTCTGCCAGGGCAGGGGGGCTGCAGCCTGGCAGGGAGGCAGGCGCAGGGCAGGAGGGTTTGCAGGAGGCATCCTGCAGAGCCAAGGCCTGTGTGGGGCTGGGGAGGGCTGGGGAGGGCAGGGTCTGCGTGTCCTTGGCTCCTGGACTTGTCACTGAACTGCTCTCCCTGTCTAGAGAGCAGAGCTGCTGCCAGGGAAGCAGCTGCCTGGGCTGGAGGAGGTGGGAGGCCCTGTAGCCCACAGCGCCTTTGGGATGGGGTCGGAGCTGCTGAGCGGAACCAGCCTGCCAGAGCTGCCTGCTGAGTGCCCAGCAGCCAGGAGAGAGCTGTCAGCTGTGTGCCAGGATTATTGGGCACAGCTGCAGGGCCTGACACGCAGCAGCAAGTCCTACATCAGCAAGCTGACCGTCCTGGCCCAGCAGAAGGTGGCCTTTGCCAGCAGCATTGTCGCCCTGGTGGAGGCACAAGCGGCCAAGGTTTGGAAGTTCCACTGCCTGCTGCTCCTAGCTGTGCTGCTGGGGGGAGCAGCTGGAGCCAGCGGGCTGGGGGGGCCTGGAGGGCGAGGAGGGCCTGGGGAGATGTCCTGCTGTGAGGCAGGAGAGGGGCAGAGCAGGGCAGCAGGGGGCCGAGGGCTGCTTTCCAGCCTGCCCAGAAGCCTGGGGGTTAAAAGCTGTCTGCAAGCCTGTCCCAGGGGCTGGTTTGGCCTGCAAGAGCAAACCTCAGTGTTCCAACCCTGCTGAAGTGCTGGCTCTGAGGTGTCTGAGCCTGGCAATCCCTGGGTTTGCAATGCTTCAGAGGTGCTTTGGTTGTCTCAACTCCTCCCTCTCTTCTCATGATTCCAGGCTCCTCCAGCACAGAAGCTCCCTGCTCTCTACCTGCTGGACTCCATCATCAAGAACGTGGGAGGAGCATACCTGCAGGCTTTTGCCCCAAACCTGGTGGAAACCTTTCTCTCCGTCTTTGAGAAGGTCTCTGCACCTCAGAAGAGTTCTGTAGGCCAAAGCTGTGGCTGGGCAGTGAGTCCTGTGCCCAGGGGTGGCTTTGCTTGGGTGGTGAAGCACACCAAGTGCTTGGCTTTTCTGCATCTCTGTCCTGGCTCTGCACTGAGGGCCATGGTCCCTGCTGGTGGTTTGAAGCAATCAAGTGGGCCCTGAGCCTCCAAGGAGGTTGGATCTGTGTCTCCCAGATGGGTCTGAGGGTGCAGCTGAGCTGAAGCAGAACTGCCTGAATTGGAAGTGCTAGCCCTGCTCTGGCATCTGCTGGGGCAAAGTCCTTCAGGGGCTGGAGAGCTGAGCACAAGCCCCTGGGCTCATTGCTTGCCTCAGAGGCTGTTGCCTGATTCCCTTGGCATGGGAGTGTGAGCTGCTCTGCTGAGAGCTGCTGCACAGCCAGGCCAGTGTGTTGAGATGCCAAGTGCTGAGAGCAACAGGACAGCCATGCAGCCTTCCTTCTGGCAGCAAAGCTGCAGGCTGTGTGTGGCAGGAGCTGAGGGAGCCCTGGGGTGGTTTTGTTGCTGCAGGGGGACACAGAGACTCGCAAGAGTTTATTCCTCTTGCGCTCGACGTGGGACAGGGTTTTCCCCCCGGAGAAGCTGCATGCCCTGGATGTCAGAGCCAAGTCCTTAGATCCTGCTTGGCCAGTGAAGCCTCTGCCTGCAGCTGGGAGTGCTGCTGGCAGCCCTGTGAGCCCTCAGCCTGCAGCTCCCTCGGTCAGTGTGTGTGCCTGCTGTACGGACAGAGGGTCCCAGAGCAGCCATCCTTGTTTGTAGGCTGCTGGGTGAGAGTGCAGTGCCTCAGGAGTGCAGGGCCTGGGCTGTGGAGGCAGGGCAGAGGCACTCCTGAATGCAGAGCGCTGGGGGGGCTTGCTTTGCCTATGTCAAACCTGTGCTCTGGAGGGTGGCCATGGAGGAACTGCTGTTAGGCGACGTCCCCCTGTCACAGCAGCAAATTGGAGTGGGGGCAAAGGTTTCAAATGAGTTTGGTTCCATTGTGCCTGAAGAGTGCAGCTCCTAACAGCTGCAGAGAGTGAGCTCCAGTGCTGGAGGGTGGCAGCAGGGAAGGGAGCTGGAGTGAGCTGAGCATGGGGGCCGTGGGGGTGTTAGGTTGAGGCTGGGGCTGGGTGACCTTGTTCTGAGCAAAGCAGCTCCAGGGCTCCCTGGCTCCCTCAGGATGTGCAGTGTCACAGGTTCTGTTCTGTTTCTAGGCAGAGGAATCCACTGCCCCTGCCTGTGCCAGGGCTGCTGCCTCTGCTCCTCCAGCACAGCCTTTGAGCCAGGAGCAGCTGCTGAGGCAGCAAGTGCTTGAGAAGGAAAAGGAGCTGCTGGAGCTGCGGCAGAAGCTCTCAGAGCTGGAGCAGGCCCAAGCACAGGTGAGCAGGACAGGTGGTGACGCTTTGCTGGGGGGGGCTCAGGCTCTTGGGGACAGTCCTTGGCTGTGCTGGGAGCTGCCAGCCCTCAGCTGGTGCTGCTGCCTGGGAAGCAGAGCTCTGTGAGGAGTGGAGCAGTGCCAGTTCATCTGGGGGGCTTGGGCAGGACGTGGTGACCTCAACACTAAGACTTGCACTCAAAAGGGAGGCAAAAAAAGGTCCTGAGTTTCCCTCCCCAATGATCCCTGCCTGTGATCCTCCTCTTCCAGCCCTTCTTGTGGCTCACAGCAAGCCAGGCTTCCTCAAAGCTCTGCTCTGTGGAAGGACAAGGAGGCCTGGCTGCTGGCAATCAAGTCCATTGCCTCCTCAGGCCAGGCTGGTTGGATGCCAGCCTCTGAAGATGGCAGCTAAGCTGCAGGGCTTTGCCTTTGCCATTGAAAGTTTGCTGTGCTGGCAGCTGGAGGCAAAGCCAAGCACCTCAGAAGGGCCAAAAGAGGGAAAGTGTCTCAGGGGCTGGGCAGCTGAGTGGCCTTGAGCAGGAGGGCTGGGGAGAAGCAGGAAGGCTGCAGTGAGGCCCTGTGTGAAGGGCCACAGCTTGCAGTGCTGCTCTGGAGCCCTGATTCTGCACTGGGCTTGGATTGGGTCTTTTGTAAGGGGGCTCCATGGCTGCAGTGCTGGTGATGAGCAGTGCAGGGCTCCTTAGCAGGGCAGGGGCTGAGCCTCACAGCTTTCAAGACACTTCTGGTGGTGGCTTTGGTTTGCAGGGAGGATCTGAGCAGCTCAGAGTCAGAGCTGTGCCAGGCAGCCCAGTGGTGGATTTGTCTGTCTTGCAGGCTGCCTCTCTGGGTGTTCAGCAAGGATCATCTCCTGCAGCTCCAGCTCCAGCCCCTGCTGAGCAGCACAGGGCTGCCACAGCTCATCTGGCAGCTAAAGGCCCTGCTCAGCCTGCTGTGCAAGCTGAGGAGAAGCAACCCTGCCCAAGTCCTCCCCAGCGTGCTGCCCCCCAGGCAAGGGAAAGCACAAAGGTGTCTGAAGTCAGCAAGCAGCAATCAAGGCTGAAAAGACATCTTGAGGATAAGTCAGAGGGCGAAGAGAAGGAGGGGAAGAAAAGGAGGAGCTGCAGGGAGACAGAAGCCAAAGCAGAAGCCGAGACATGCAGAGGCAGAGCAGCAGGCAGCAGAGGCAAAGGGCTGAGTGGTGCTGCTCACAGAGCCTCAGAAGAAGGCTTAGAAGTTAATCTGCTCCTTCAGCAACTCCTCAAATTAGAGAGCTGCCTCAGATAGCCCTGAGCAGGCTGAGGGGGCAGGGGGCAGGCCAGTGGTCAGAGCCGGCGGAGATTGCCCAGAGAGCAGAGTCTGGGAGGAGCTGCAGGAGCCAAGGGCAGGAAGAGAGCCCAAGGAGGCTCCCTACAGCCTCAGCACTCAGAGGTGAGGAGCTCAGCATCCTGCTCTGCTCTTCAGGCCAGGCTTGGCTTGTCCCTGGCTGCTTTCTAGGCTGGGATCTCTTGCCCTTGAGGGTTGTCAAGGCCTGGTGCAGGCTGCCCAGGGCAGTGGTGGAGTCCCCATCCCTGGGGGGTTGGTGTGGTGCTGAGGGCCATGGTTTGGGGGTGCCCTAGCAATGGGAGCATGGTTGGACTGGAGCTGAAAGAGCTCTTCCAGCCAGAAAGGTTCTCTGCTTCTGCTGACTCTTCAGGCTCTTGGCCTTGGGCAGGAAGTGCTGGCTGCCTCCTTGGAGAGGTGTCAAACTCCTCCTGGGGCAGGAGAAGCCAAGAGCAGGCCCCAGGAGAAGTGTCAGCCTCAGCAGGCACTTGAGGAGGAAGTGGGGAGCGGAGCTGGGACCTCCAAATGCTGCCCACAGCCTTGGCTCAGCAGAGCTGATGCTGAGGCAGAGCCTTGCTCACAGTGCCCTGGGGCTGTGTTGTCTCTGCCTGCAGCAGAGCTTTGCTTTGTGCCTGGGGCTGCCCTTGGCTCCTGGGCAGCCTGCTGTGCTCTCTGGGTGCTGCTGTGGTGCTGCAGCCCTGCAGTGAGCACTGGAGCTGGCTGGAGCTTGTAGAAAGGATCCAAGTGCTGCTCCAGCTGACAAGTGAGATGAGCAGAGGCTGCCCTTGGCTCTTCTGCCGGGGTGGGACCCCCTGTGCCCCCAGGGGGGACCCCCTGTGCCCCCGGGGCAGACACTGGCCCAGAGTCCAGGTCCCTGTGAGCTTGAAGAGGAAGCCCAGGATGTTTAAGTGGGCAGTCAGTTCCTGTTGCTCCTTGATTCCTCCAAGCCCCTTGGCTGACCTCCTCAGACCTCCAGCATGTTTGACACTGAGGGTGGTGAGAGCCTGGCCCCAGTTGCCCGGGGAGGGGTAGGTGCCCCACTGCTGGCACCACTTCAGGTCAGGTTGCCTGGGGCTCAGAGCCACCTGCTCTGCCTGCAGCTCTTCTGCTGAGTGCTGCTGCTTGGGCTGGCTGCCCTTGGAAGCTCCCTTCCCACCTCAAGGCCTCAAGGAGTCAGTGCAATGGAACTCTCCCCCCAGGCTGTGAGGCCAGGCTGCCTCTGCACATCCAAGGGGACGGCCGAGGGCCCTGGCTCTGCTTCAGCCTTGAGCAGCTGGACCCTGGGCAGCTGTTGGTTGGCTCCAGCAACAGCTCTGAGGTGAGCAGCAGGGGCTGGCAGGGCCTGGGGGGAAGTCCCACTGTGGAGACAGGCTGTGGGAGCTGGGGCTGTTCAGGCTGGGGAAGAGAAGGCTCCAGGGAGAGCTCAGAGCAGCCTTCCAGGAGCTGTGGGAGCTCCAGGAGAGCTGGGGAGGGACTTTGGCCAAGGGCTGGGGGAGAGGAGGAGAGGGAATGGGGTGAAGCTTGGGGAGGGCAGCTTGAGCCTGGAGCTTAGGAAGAGTCTTTAGAGTGAGAGGAGGGAGAGCCTGGCACAGGCTGCCCAGGGAGGCTGTGGCTGCCTCCTCCCTGCAGGTGCTGAGGGCCAGGCTGGATGAGGCCTGGAGCAGCCAGGGCTGGTGGGAGGGGTCTCTGCCTCTGGTGGGGGGGTTGGAACTGGATGAGCTGGAAGGTCCCTTCCAACCAAGCCACTCCAGGAGCCATTCTATGAAGTCCTGGCTGCTTGGCATCAAACCCCCAAAGGCTGAACTTCCCTTTGGCTTCTGCCAAGCAGCAGCAGGCAGCATCCTCTGCCTTTGCCAGCTGTCAGCTTGTGCTGCTCTGGGCTGGACCTGCAGGCCAAAAGCCCAAATGGAAGCTAATGGAGATTCCCTCCCCCTCTCCCTTGGCTGGGAAGGTCAAGCAAATCAGGCAGGAGAAAGGAGAGGTAGGATCAGGACAGCAAATGGTCTGGAATCTGTTGGGCAGAAGAAAAGGTCCTTGTTCCACTCTCTTTGTGTAGATCTCAGTCCCAGGGCAGGTTCCAAAGGGATAGGGTGAAGGGCAGGTGGCAAAGCATCCAAAGGCAGCCCCAGCTGGCACTGGATTCCCTTGGTGCCAGTGGCTGCAGCTCTTCAGGGGGTGTGGATGCAGCAGGGAGCAGCAGGGGGGGGATGCAGCAGCCCTGGGGAGCCTTCTGTGCAGCAGTGGCTGTGCAGGGGAAAGAGAGAGCAGGAGCAGAGCTCTGCCCTGCCTAGCAAGGCTTGCTGGGCAGGGAGGGGCAGTGGCACAGAGCCCCTTGGAGCCAGGGGACCCCTCCTCCTGGGAGGGGGAAAGCCAAGTCTCTCTCTGCCCAGCCAGAGCAGCTGGGGCTGGGCTCTTTCCAGCCCCCATCAAGGGGGGTGTAACCCTGCAGGGAGGTGCTTGGGCAGGACACAGATCAGCCTCCTGGAAGGAAAGAAGGTTCCTCAGGGCTTGCCATGGGATGTCTTGCAGGTGATCCTGCAGAAGACAGGAGCCATCCATGCCTCCTGCAGCTGCAGCTCTGGGCTCCTGCTTCAGCTCCTGCCCCTGCCAGGGCCTCCTTTGGCCAGAGGAGTTCCAACTCCTGCAGGTCTGCTTCTGTCCCCCTGTCCTGGGGCACTTGAGAGAGGAGTTGAGGTGCAGTGTGGAAGGATCCCCTGAGCCTGGGCCCTTGGCTGTCAGGTGAGAGGCTGAGTGCAGCCCCCTGTGCTGTGAGAGCAGCTTTGCAGCCTGCCAGCAGCAGTGCAAGCTGCAGGCTCTGCAGTGCTCTGCAGCCAAGCCAAGGCCTCCTCTGCTGTGTCCCCCCAGGGGCTGTGTCTCTGCACCCCCTCTGCACTTGGATGTCCCTTGCCTGCGCTTCGGGGACGGCTCCTGGGGTGAGTGTGGCCTGGCCTTGGAGCACAGCCTGAGGGCTCTGCAGCCCCAGAGTGCAGCCTCAGAGCCTCCAGCACTGGTGGCCCTCCAGAGCAGCCTTCAGCAGGTTCAAGCAGGGCTGCAGGCTGCCTGGGCAGGGCTTTGCCATCCTGAGGGCACAGAGGCCCAAAGGACTGGCAGAGCAGGGTCTTGTGGGGTCCCTGATGGTCTGATCAGCCCCAGGCTGCCAGTCCTTGGCAGCAGGATGGCTGTGAGAGCCCCAGCAGGGCCCAGGGGCTGGGACTGCAGGAGCAGGGAGTTGAAGCTCTGGCCTAGCCCATAGCTGCTGTGGGTCAATGTTGCCAGGCTTGGAGACCATTGCCCCCCTGAGCTGCAGGGTGAGATGTTGCTTGGTGCTGGGAGGGCCACTGGCTGTCACTGCCAGGGAATGTGGCCAAGAAACAGCTCTGCCTCAGGCCCTGGTGTGCTCAGAGCCCTGGGCTCCTTCTCCTTGCCCAGCAGAGGCCCAGCTCTGCTGCCTGAGCACTGAGCTGCAGGTTCTGCTGCTTCAGCTCAGGCTCCCAGAAGGCTTTTCCCTGAGGGGCTCTCAGCTCTGCCTGGGAAGCCAGTTCTGGGCTGACTGAAGAGCTGTGCTCAGCCTGGCCAGGATGCCTCTCTGTTTTCCTCCTGCTGAGGGACTTGGCTAAGAGAAGTGCTGGCCTTTGCTGAGCTGCAGCCTCCCCTCCCTCCATCCCTGCCCTGTCTCTTGGCTTCCTTGTGAGCAGACAAAGCCAGAGGGATGCCAGCAGGCAGCAGCCTGGGATCCAAGAGGAGAAGAGTCCTCTCCAGCTGCTGGCCTGGAGAAGGCCTTTGCAGCTGCAGGCTCCTGGTGCTTGCTGTGCCCTGCTGGCCACCCTCTGCTGAGAGCAGCCTTGGCCTTCTTGGCCAGGAGGGCCCCTGGCTGCCCGATGGGGAACTTGTTGTCCCCCAGCAGTGCCAGCACAGAGCTGCTTGGCTTCCGCGGCAGCTGCAGCTGCGAGCCAAGGGAGCCAGAGGCCAGGGGCAGTCTGCCCATGCCAGGCTCTTGGCAGCAGGAGGCAGAGGAGCTGTGTGCAGAGGTGCAGAGCTGTGTCCTTTCCCCTAGGCTTCCCTCACAGCCTGTCCTGTGGCCTCCCCAAGCCCTCCCCGCTGCCCCTGGCCCTCGCCCTCCGCCTGCCCGGGGCCGGCGCGGCAGAGCCCAGCGTGCCCAGCGCTGCCCAGGGGCTGGACACCTCTCTGCCCTCCTGGAAGAAGAGAGCCAGGAGGTGCCTCAGGCCCTGTGAGTTCACCATCAGCCCTGGCAGAGGCACCATCCCTGCCCTGAGCTTCCAGGACATCCAGGTAGGGAGCAGTGGGGCCAGAGGGGCTTCAGCAGCTGGGGCTGAGGCTGCCCTGCTCTGGGAGAGGGCTTCAGTGCTGCTGGCTGGGAGGGGGAGGCCAGGCAGAGCCCTGCAGCAGGGCTGGGCTGTTGGGAGCTGTGCTGCTCTGGGACTTGCCTGAAGGAGCAGCCTTTGGAGCCTGCAGGCAGAAGCTGCAGCTCCTGCCCCCCAGGCTCCAGGCCAGAAGCCACTGCTGAGGCTTTCAGAGCTGCTTAGGCTGATTCCTTGGCCTGCAGCTGGGCAGAGGAAGGCTGAGGGCAGCAGGAGGCTCTGCAGGGAGAGATGTGGCTGTAGGAAGCAGTTAGCTTCTCTGCCTGCTCTTCTTCCTCCTGTGCTGTGGGCAGGATGAGTTGGATTCCCTGCAGTGCTCTGCAGGGGGACTGCAGAAGCTGTGGTGGCTGTGAGCTGAGCAGCTTCTGCTGGGCCAAGCTTCTGCAGCAGCTTCCCCCTGCACAGCTGGAGTGGTTCTGCTGGAGGCAGCAGCTCTGCCCTGCACTGCTGCTGTTCCCTGGCCATGCAGTGCTGAGTGGCAGCCTGCTGGGGCCTGCATTCCTCTCACACATGGCCTGGCAACTGCCACAGGCATTTCTGCAAGCAGCTCTTGCCAGCAGCCTTGTGGTGCTGCCAGGGTCTGTGCTCTGCAGATGGAGCAGCACCAGGGCCAAGTCCTCCCTGGCTCTGGTGGTGGATGTGGATGGTGTGGGCCAGGAGCTGCTGTCACTGCCCCTCACAGCCAGGGACCAGCACTTTCCTTGCAGGGTCTCTTGGTGCATCCAGCCCCTTGCATGTGGTTTGCTGGCTCCAGCTCCACAGCAGGAGCCTTGCATCATGAGCTGGTTCTGCCCAGCCAGAGCTGGGAGCAGCAGGGCTTGCAGGCAGCCCCCTGGAGGAGCATCTGCCCAGAATGGCCAGGCCTGGCCCTGAGCCTTTTCCTAAAGGACACAGCAATTCCATGGCTGATTGGCACTGCCCCTCCCCTGGCACAGCCTGGGGCCATTTCTCTTGTGCTATCACTTCTTCCTTGGGAGCAGAGCCCAAGCCCCAGCTGGCTCCAGCCTCCTTGCAGGGACTTGTGGAGAGCCAGGAGGGCTCTGCTCTGCCTCCTTTGCTGCAGGCTAAACGCCGCCAGTTGCTCCCAGCAGCTCTGCTCCTCCCCAGCCCTGTTCTCCAGACCCTTCCCCAGCTTGGTTGCCCTTCTCTGGACCCGCTCCAGCCCCTCAGTGCCCTTCTTGGAGGGGCCCTAAACTGCTGCCAGGATGTGAGGGGTGGCCTCAGCAGTGCTGAGCCCAGGGGCCCGATCCCTGCCCTGCTCCTGCTGGCCACGGGGTTGCTGATCCAGGCCAGGATGCTGGTGGCCATTTGCAGCCACTCTGCTCTAGGCAGCTGTGTTCTGCTCCCTTCCATGCCACATGAGGGGTCAAGAAGCCTCTCCTCTGCCAGTGTCTCCATTGCCTCTGGCCCTCTCTCTGCCCAGGTGTGTGGTTCCTGCTCTGCGAGTGCCCAAGCCCGTGGTGACCTTCGGCCGCTGCTACCTGCAGCTCCCTGCCCAGCAGCTGCTGCCCCTGGTGAAGGACAGCGACCTGCCAGGCTGCTATGCACTGCTGCCTCAGGTTGGCATCACCCCCACCCACCTCCTGCCCCCAGGGCTCAGCCAGGCTGTGCTGGGGAGAAAAGGGCTTTGGGAGAGAGAGACCTTGATGCTTTCCAGTCCATCCTACAGGTTTGCTGGGAACAGGAACCCACTGTCTTGGTCTGCAGAGGGAAAGAGCCTCAGTTCCTTTGAATATTCCTGTCTTATGAAATCAGAGGCACAGAGGAGGCCAAAATATCAACAGCTAGACTATGTAGTACACAAATAAAGTGGATGGATCAGAAGGGGAGAGAGAGGGAAAACAGAGAGGGAGAGAGAGAAGAGGAATTCTATTAGCACCCCCCTCACCCCCCAAGACAGTTTGGGTCTGTGGAGGAAGGGTGCTGCAGCTTTGGCTGGAGAGGAGAGGTCATTGCTGTCCTCTGAGCAGCCTCTTCAGCTCCATGAGTTGTAGCAGGCAGAACTTAGGACATGGAGAGAGGGTTCCTTTTGGTCTGCTTCTTCCAGGGTCTCTGTCATTTTTCCTCTCCTGGTATGCTCTCCATTTTCCTTCAGAGCAGCATTGTCCTGCCTGCTGTGTTTGCCTGCTCCTGTGTTGGCCTTCTCCTGTGTTGGCCTTCTCCTGTCTTGGCCTTCTCCTGAGCCAGTAGTTGCTCAGATCTGTTGAACAGCTTTTCAGAGGTGTGTGTTCCAGAGAGTATGGATAGCAGTGGCCTCTGCCCGTTTCCAGGACAGCTGCAGTCTGCTTATCTCTGCACCTTCCTGAGAGGCATCCCAGTGGCTGCTCCCAATACACATCAGCTATTGCCTGGGCAAGCAGCAAAGGTGATTTTACCTTTGTTGAGTCCCATCAAGAGAGACAAGATTCAGTCTCTCTCAGCCACCCAAATGTAAGCTCAGGAAGCAGGGGAATGGGAACCTTCCTGAGGATCAACTTTAGGCAGCAATTTCAGCTCTTTGGGAAGCAGTTTGCGCTCTGGCTCTGGGGTGCTGTCATGCAGGAGAACTCAGAGGGTGGTGAGAAGCTGCTCTGCCAGCCCAAGCATGGAGATTTGTGAGTGCAGCAGCTTTGGGACCCCCTGAGGATGCTGAGGCCATCCAAGTCTTGCCTTTCATTCTGTGCCTTCCTGCCAGGGATTTCAAACTCTCTGAGAGTTGCTGCTGTGGACACCTTAAGGGTTGACATTTTTCTACAAGTTCCCTCTGCAGTGACCTTTGATTGCCAGGATCAACCCAGGCTGGAGAGCAGCCCTATGGAGAAGCCCCTGAGGATACTGAGGGCTGCAAAGCTGCTCCTGAGCTGGCATTGTGCAGCACCAGCCCAGAGCCAGCTGTGCCCTGGGCTGGTCCCCAGCAGTGGGCAGCAGGGGCAGGGAGGAGATTCTGCCCCTCTGCTGTGCTCTGCTGAGACCCCCCCTGCAGTGCTGGGGCAGCTCTGGAGTCCTCAGCACAGCCAGGGACCTGTTGGAGTGGGGCTGGAGGAGGCCACAGCAATGCTGGGAGGCCTGGGAGCCCTCTGCTGTGAGGCCAGGCTGAGTGAGTTGGGGCTGCTCAGCCTGGAGAGGAGAAGGCTCCAGGGAGAGCTTCTGGTGGCTTTTCAGTGCTTAAGCTGGGGACAGATTTTGAGCAGAGCCTGTTGGGAGAGGGGATGGCTTGAACTGAGAGAGGGAGATCTAGACTGGATAAGAGGAAGACATTTTTTCACTCTGAGGGTGGTGAGAGCCTGCCCAGGGTGCCCAGAGAGGTGAGAGATGCCCCTCCCTGGAACCTTTCCAGGCCAGGCTCTCAGGGGTGCTGAGCAGTCTGCTCCAGCTGCAGCTGTCCCTGCTCAGTGCAGGGGGCTTGGACTGGAGGAGCTTGAAAGATCCCTTTCAGCCCAGCCCCTTCTGTGCCCCTGCCCCTTCCAGAAGCACCAGGAGGATGCTGCTGTGCTGTACTCCAGCCCCGTGCCCTGTGGGATCATTCAGCCTCACAGCTCCGTGGAGGTGCCACTGAGCCTGGAGGCCCAGGTGCCAGGAGAGCAGCACACTCCTGCCCGTGTGGCCGTCTTTGGGCGTGCAGGACACCCCCTGGTGAGTGCTGGAGGGGCCTGCTCCGTGCCACAGGGCTTGCTGGAGCCTGAGGTGTACAGGGCTTCTTGCAGGGCACAGGGGGCTTGGACCACAGGGATCCCTGGCACTGGGTGAGGGTGAGAGGAGAGGCAGCGTGGTGCCCTCTGGGAGGGTGATCAGAGTGTGTGCCACAGCAGTGCACTGGGGACAGGGCAGATGGGGGAAGGAGCCAGCACTGTCCCTGCCTCTCCTCCTCTGCTCTTAGGAGAGGAACAGCAACTGCTGCTTCCTTGGGGGTCTTGGGGAGGAGCAGCCAGGGACAGCCCAGAGTGCTGCTGAAGCAAAGGCTGGCTCTGGAATGAGTGAGAAGGTGCTGCAGCAAAGGCATCCAGCTGCCACCTCCAGTGCTCTTTGCTGCTTCTGCAAGAACACTGCTTTGGCTCAAGAGATGAAAAGGCTGCTGGAGTGCTGCCATCAGCTCTGTTCCTCAGGTGGTGCCAGGATTACCCCAGAGCACAAAGCAGAGCAGCAGCTTCCATGATCTCTCCTCTGCAGAGCCAGCTTGGTGCCAGCTAGGGCTGCTGGTCAAGGGGTAGCTTTGGGAGTGTTCCAAAAGCTGCTGCCCAAGCCTGGCTGTGCAGCAGCAGAAGCCAGGGAGAGTGGTTTGGGGCAAGGCTGAGCAGCAGCAGGGCTGGGAGCAGGCACAGGGCAGAGGAAGGAGAGCTGCTGGAGAGACTGCAGCCTGGGCAGGCTGCTTTCTTTCCCCCTGACAACAGCAGCTTGTGGCTTTCAGCTGGGCTCCCTCCAGAGCCCACCCTTGCTGCAGGCCTCCTGCTTCAGGCTTCCAACACTGCCAACTGCCAGCAGGCAGAGCTCTCCCCCATCCAGGAGCAGCCTCAGAGCTGTCTGACCCTTGCCAGCTTTCCCCATTGTGGTTTTCCTCTCTCCTCCCTGGAGCAGAAGGTCTCTTTGGTGAGCACTGGAGAGGGCCCAGGTGTCTCTGTGCAGCCCAGCCAGCTCGATTTTGGCAGCATCCAAGTTCTGCAGGAGGCCTCCCGGTGTCTGCAGCTCTGCAATCAGAGCCCCATCCCTGCAGCCTTCCAGGCAGAGGTGCTGAGTATCTGGAGAGGCTTCCAGTGGCAATGGCTGCTCTGTGGCCACCCGGGGCTCAGTTCTCCTCTGGAGCCTTTCCAGCTGGCTGCCTGAGAGAGCAAGCAAGATCTTCCATCAGAAGGTGGCCAGAGGAGCCTGGCTGTGGGGGCAGGTTCAGCTGGGGCAGCCCTCAGGAGCCCAGAGCTTGAGGAGATGTTTGAGCAGCAGTGAGCCTGGAGCCTGTTTCCAAGCTCTCCCTTTCCTCTGGGGAAGGTCTCTGGCTGTGGGAGTCATGGCTTTGGAGCTCTGGGATCACAGAATGCCTTGGGTTGGAAAAGACCTTTCAGATCCTCCAGGCCAAGCCTTAGCCCAGCACTGCCAGCTCAGCACTGAACCGTGGCCCTCAGCACCACAGCTCCAAGGCTTTGAAATCCCTCCAGGGATGGGGACTCCACCCCTGCCTAGGGCAGCCTGGGCCAGGCCTTGGCAGCCCTCAAGGGAAGGAATTGTTCCTCATGGCCACCCTCAACCTGCCCTGGTGCAACTGGAGGCCATTGCCTCTTGTCCTATCGCTTGTACCTGGGAGGAGAGACTGAACCCCACCTGGCTCCAGCCTCCTTTCAGGGAGGTGTAGAGAGCCAGAAGGTCTCCCCTCAGCCTCCTTTTCTCCAGGCTAAGCAATGCCAGGTCCCTCAGCTTTGAACTGAGGACAGGGCTTTGAGCAAGCTGCTTTAGTTGAAGCTGTCCCTGCCCAGGTCAGGGGCTTGGAACTAGTTGAAGGTCCCTTCCAAGCCAAAGCATTCTGTGACTCTCTGATCTTCTCCCTGGGATTTGCTGGAGGAAAGTCAACTTCTTGCAGCTTGTCAGTACTTAAAGAGGCCTCTAAGAAAGCTGGGGACAGACTGTTGACTAGGACTTGTCGTGACAGGCCAAGAGGGATAGTTTGAAACTCAGAGAGGGAGATTTCTAGCAGCTGTCCTGTGAGAGCTCAGGGCTGCCAGGCTGGAAACTCCAGCTGCCTTCCCCTGGCTCCTGCCCAATGCAATGTGCTTGGCTCGTGCCCAGCCTGCCAGCACATTGCTGCCTCCTCTTCCAAAGGGCAAAACCTCTCCAGGGATGCTGCAGGGTTTGGGCTGAGCAGGGCCTGTTGTCCCAAGCACAGCCCTGAAATGTGGAGCACGTCCCACTGCCCCCACGCTGGAGCCTTGGGAGCTGCAGATCTGCATGCCAGTGCATGTCCTGCTGGCCAGGGAGCACTCCCTGCAAGGAGGCTGGAGGAGGAAACAACCTTCTCTTGAGGCCGAGTGTCTCTGGGGCTGGTGAGGTGGTGGCTAATGAGGGGAGTCTGTGAGAGGAGGGTGGCACAGGGGGGTGTCAGCTCCTGCAGAGGTGCTGTCTGCAGCCCCCCTGGCTCAGCTGCAGGCAAAGGAAGCCCTTCTGCTTTGTTGCCCTCACATCCTTGCTCCTCCAGCCCACAAGAGACCAAGGGCTGTGGCTCCTGGCCTCAGCCGGGCTCTGCCTTGCCTTGCAGTCTGGCAGAGGCTGGTGCTGGAGGGTCGAGCCCAGCCGAGGAGCGATCCCCCCCGAGGGCCAGGTGTCTGTGTCTGTCACAGGGGCAGTTGCAGGCCGAGGTGCAGCTGCTGGGGGAGCACAGCCGTGGCTCCGGCATCCCCGTGCGGGCGCTCGGCGTCGGCAGCAGCATCGTCCTGGACAGGCCCTTGGCTGCGCAGCTCAGCCTGGGCACTCGCTTCAGGTAGGTGTCCCTCAGCTCCTGCTGCTGCCGGGGGCTCAGCCAGGAGAAGCTCCTGGCTCTTCCAGGGCAGCCCCAGGGATTCTTCAGGCTGAAGCCCAGCAGGAGCAGGGCAGGGCTTGTGCCCTGTGCTGGGCACCGCCGAGGATACAGTCGGAGCCCTGGGCTCAGGTTTGGGCTCCTCGCTCCAGGAAGGGCAGTGAGGGGCTGGAGCGTGCACAGGGAAGGGCAAGAAAGCTGGGGAAGGGTCTGGAGAACAGGGCTGGGGAGGAGCAGCTGAGGGAACTGGGGGTGAAGAGGAGGCTGAGGGGAGACCTCAGTGCTGTCTACAAGAGCCTGGAAGGAGGCTGGAGCCAGGTGGGGGTTGGTCTCTTCTCCCAAGGAACAAGTGATAGGAGGAGAGAAGATGGCCTCAGGTTGCTCCAGGGGAGGTTTAGGTTGGACACGAGGAACAAATTCTTCCCCTAAGGGTCAAGGCCTGGCCCAGGCTGCCCAGGGCAGTGCTGGAGTCCCCATCCCTGGAGGGGTTTCCTGGAGCAAAGGGTGGCCATGTCTGCCCAGCTGCACTTGGGCTTTCTTTCCATGAAGGAACTTCCATTCCCATGGGACATTCCCTTGGGTTTCTGTCTGGCTCTGGCTGATCATCTCTGGCTGTGGCTCTGTTTCCTCAGCAGCCAGAGCTGGGCTGGCTGCCCTGCTCCTCTCAGCCACACTCCTGCTGATCCATGTTCTTAGGCTCAGTGCTCTGTCTAAAACACAGCCCCAGCTGCTCTGGTCAGCAGAGGCTGATGAGGGCTGGATGCTTCCTAAAGGATGGAGGCATGAAAGGGATGCCAGGGCCCCCCACCAGCGAAGCCAGTGGTGCCCTGACCACCAGACAGGATCCTAGAATGGTTTGGTTTGGAAGGGACCATCTGGTTCCAACCCTCCTGCCATGGGCGGGCCCTGAGGAGTCCACACCCTGCAGCTCCCCACTGGCATCTGCAGAGGAAGCCAACTGAGGCAGCAGCTGCCAAGGGGAAGCTGCAGTGGCCTGGAGCTCTTCCTCCATCTGCTTAGTATCATAGTATCATAGTATCAGTCAGGGTTGGAAGGGACCACAAGGATCATCTAGTTCCAAACCCCTGCCATGGGCAGGGACACCCCACACTAGATCAGGCTGCCCAGAGCCTCATCCAGCCTGGCCTTAAACACCTCCAGGGACAGGGCCCCAACCACCTCCCTGGACAACCCATTCCAGGGCTTCACCACTCTCATGGTGAAGAACCTCCTCCTCACCTCCAGCCTGAATCTCCCCACCTCCAGCTTCATTCCATCCCCCCTAGTCCTATCACTCCCTGAGATCCTGAGCAGTCCCTCCCCAGCCTTCCTGTAGCCCCCTTCAGATCCTGGAAGGCCACAATTAGGTCACCTGGGAGCCTTCTCTTCTCCAGACTGAACAGCCCCAACTCCTTCAGTCTGTCCTCATAGGAGAGGTGCTCCAGCCCTCTGATCATCCTCGTGGCCCTTCCCTGGACACCTTCCAGCACCTCCACATCCCTCCTGTCATAGGGGCTTGCAGCCAGGTCAGGCCAGCTCAGGGTCTGATCCAGTCTGAGCCTCAGGCAGCCCTTTGCTACACCACTGCTGAGTGTGAAGCAGCAGGGGCTGGTGCTGCTCTGCCCACAGCAGCTGAGAGGATGTGCTTCAGGAAGCTTTCCCTGGCTGGGCACAACCAGAGCTGCTGCTGGGTGGGGAGAAGCTCAGGGGTAGGCACGGGCTGGCTCCTGCTGAAGGTTTGAGCTAGGGCAGCAGTTCAGAGGTGGTTCCATTGCCAGCTGTGTGGTCAGACAGCAGCAGCAGCAGCTGGGTGAGTGCTGGGCAGTAGCAGCTCTCCTGATCTTTTCCATCTCTGCTCCTCTTGCAGCCTGGCTCCCTGCTGTTACAGCCTCAGGGTCACCAACCGAGGCCGCCGCACCCAGCGGCTCCGCTGGACCGTGGGAGGTTGCTCCCCGCCTGGCCAGCGCCGTTGGCTGCCTTCCCTCAGCAGCACCAAGGGCAAAGCTTCCTCCCAGAGCCCCCCTGCTGCCTGCCCTGTGTTTCAGCTTCGGCCCAAGAGGATGGAGCTGAGGCCAGGCCAAACGATGGAGGTGATGCTGGAAGGCTTCTCCAGCACTCCCCAGGTGAGGTCCCTCACAAGGGCTGAGCCTTCCCCATCAGATCACCTCCCCCGGGACTTGTCCTGCAGCCCCCTGGCACTGGCCTGAGAATGTGAGCAAGAGAGTGTTTGAAGGCCACAGGTTCCCCCTGCCAGAGCCCTCTGCTTTCCTTGCTGGCCACCATCAGTGGCTGGGGCTGCTCTGTGTTCCATCCTGCAGCACTTGCTGCTACCAAAGCAGGGGCTGAAGGCAGCTGCTGCTGTGGCAGGTGCCAAGGTGCCAGGTGCTGAGGCAGGAGGGAAGGGCAGAGAGAAGAAGTGACTCACAGCCTGGGAGCAGAGGCAGGAAGGAAGGCAGGAGGGCAGGTTTCCTGTGTCTGGGGGAAGCCACCAGGGGAGGCAGTGGCTGGAGCTGCAGCATTTCTCCTCTGCAGACAAAGATGGGCAGAGGCCTTGTCTGGCACCAAGTGCTGGAGGAGAGGAAGGAGCCCAGTGCCAGCTCTGCTGATCAGGGGTGTTCATCCCCATGGCACCACTGCAACTGGCAGCTTAACTTGCTTTCCTGGGAACAGTGACACTTGCCCCAGGCTCCCAGCCAGCCCTGCTGTGCCAAGGGCAGCCAGGTCTTGCCAGCACCCTTGGATGGGTCACTGGGCCTCCTCCTGCCTGCAGCCTTCTGCCAGGGGAATGCAGCTCTGCAGAGGAGCTGCACCCTGATGTGCACTGCTGAGCTCCAGGACCACAGAGGTTGGAGTGGAGAGGGCTTGGACTGGATGACCTTGAATGGTCCCTGCCAAGCCAAGCCAAGCCATGAGATGATTCTCTGTGGAACAGCTCTAGAGGAAGCTCCTGCTGATGTTCATGTTTTGAAGGGTGTTCTAAAGGGTTGCCTCAAGAGTGGCTTGAAGAAGACTTCGTTGCTCACCTAGGTGGCTGTATTGGGGCTGTCTCCATGCAGTTCTGAGCCCAAAGGTTTTGCTGAGGAGGAGCAAAAGGCACCAAGATGTTGACTGCAGTGGTGAGAATGTCTCCCTGGAAAGCTGGCAGGGGCTCTGTGCAGCCAGCTGTGCCTGCCTGGCCCTGCAGTCAGAGCCAAGAGCTCTGGGAGGAGTTGGGTTGTGGTGCTGCAGCAGAGGAAAGAGCGAGCAGTGGAGAAGTGATCCCAGGAGCTGTCCAGAGCAAGGCTTGGCTGTGAGCCCATCCAGCTTGAGAGAGGACTTTGCTGGGACATGCAAAGCAGCTCTGTCCTGGGGAGGTCTCTTTTCAAAGCAGCTCTGGGAAGGAGGGCAGGAGGCATCCTAGTGGGGAGTGATCCCTCCTTGACCTGAAGGCATCTGCCTGGGGGGGGGTTCCTGTGGGTCACAGAATCCCAGCATGGGGGAGGTTGGAAGGGACCTCTGGGGATCATCCAGCCCAATCCCCCTGCTAAAGCAGGGGCACCCACAGCAGGTTGGCCAGGTTCCCAGTGTCCAGGGGGTGTTTGGAGTCTCTGCAGAGAAGGAGACTCCACAACCTCTCTGGGCAGGCTGCTCCAGGCCTCAGCACCCTCGCTGAGAAGAATTTTCTCTTCCTGCTCAAATGGAGCTTCCTGGGTTCCAGTTTGTGCCCCTTGTCCTGTCACAGGCTCCCTCCTCTTGCCCCTCACCCTTTAGCTCTTGCTGAGCATGAAGAAGATCTGCTCTGGGGCTGCTCTTCTTTTTGAGGGGGTTGGACTAGAAGACCTGTGGAGGTCCCTTCCAGCTCAGAGCCTTCTGTGCTTCTGTGTGATTCTGTGATGCTCCAGGCTCAGCAGCTCCAGGTCTCAGCCTTTCCTCCTCAGAGAGGTGCTCCAGGCTCCTCAGCATCTTTGTAGTCTTCACTGGGCTCTCTTCAGTAGTTCCCTGACTACTTTGAACTGGGCAGCCCCAAACTGGACCCAGCTGTGGCCTCAGCAGGGCAGGATGGAGGGGGAGGAGAGCCTGCTGGCCACAGTCTCCTTCAGGAATCCTCTTGGCCTTCTTGGACACAAGGGCAGCTTGCTGGCTCGTGGGCCACTTGCTCTCCAGCAGCACTCCCAGGTCCCTGTCTGCAGAGCTGCAAGCTCCCAGCAGGCCAAGGCCTCAGCTGTGCTGGGGCAGGGGTTGTTCCTCCTCAGGAATCATTTCCACTGAGCTTCCAAGGCAGAGCTGACTGCCCTTGGCCTTTCTGTCTCCTGTTTTTCTGCCCAGTTCCATCTCCATCTTCATTCCATCAGCTCCTCCAGCTTTCTGTAGCACTGTGCTCAGCACTGGGGCACATCAAAGGAAGAACCCTTTGGGGCAGGGATTGTCCCTGGCAGCACAAGCCTCCCCAGAGCTGTTTGTGGCTGTTGGCTGCAGCCTGATGGCCACTGGAGTGCAGGAGAAAGGGGATGCAGCACAAGCTGTGGAGGGCAAGGGGAAACCAGCAGTGAGGGGGGCAGTGGCAGGGCCGTGGCTGGTGGCTGGCAGAGGCAGGCTGTCCTCTGGCCACCCTGCTGGCAGCCCCCATGTGCCCTGTGGCTTCTCCTGCAGGCGGTGAGGGAGCAGCTGCTGTGCCAGGCCGCGGTGGGCAGCGAGGCCAGGAGCACCCAGACCCTGCAGGTGGAGCTCAGCTGCCAAGGCATTGCTCCTGCCCTGCAGATGTCCTCCACAGCAATCACTTTCCAGGTGGAGCAGGTGAGTGTCTGGCTGGCATCCTGGCCCTGGATCTGCTGGCTGGAAGCTGTGGCTGTGCTTGGCTTCAAAGGAGGAGGGAAGAGAGCTGCTCTGAGTCCCCAGGGCTTTGGCTGTTGACTGCAGCAGGACCAAGCTTTTGCTGTTAGCACTGAGCTCATTCTTGGCTGCCCTGGGGCTGGCAACAGCCTCAGCAGCACTGCTTTGCTCTTGTTGGTGTGGCACCACTGAGGAGAGTGGCCCCAAGCTCTTGTCCCCCACCCTTTAGCTCTTGCTGAGCATTGACCAGATCCCCTCTGGGGCTGCTCTTCTCCAGGATCAACAGCCCCAGGGCTCTCAGCTCCTCACAGAGCTGCTCCAGGCCCCTGAGCACCTTGGCACTGTAGCAGGGGCAGCAGGAGCCTGGAGGTTGCTGGCTGGCTGTGCATACTCAAAGCCAGCCTTAGGCTCCTGCAGGCTCTCTGCTGCATCCTGCTTGCTTGTCTCCTCTGCCCAGCATCCCTGGCCTTAGGAGGCTCCTAGAGGCATGAGTGTAGGTGACTGGAACTCCTCTTGTGCTGCTGTCCCCAGGAGAGGACAGGCCACTGCAATCAGATGGGCTGGATCTCTTAGCAGCAGCTGCCTCCTCTCAGGGGCCTGTTCCCTGCACATTCCTGAGGCTGTTCCCCCTGGGCAATGCTGTGGTTTGCAGCCAGCAGCAGCATCTGCTGTGCTTGGAGAAAGCCCTTCCAGAAGGGGAGAAACCTCTCCAAAGAGTCCAGAGGAGCTGTTGGGAGCTCTGGGGGCTGAAGGGTTTGGAAAGGCAGCGGGTGGGGAAGGAGGGCCCTGGGCACTTGGGGGTGAGTGATGCTTCTCTCCTGTGCTTGCAGCAAGCAGGGGATGTCCTAACTCCTCTGGCCCAGCCTCTGTCTTTGAAGAATATCTGCCCCCTGCCACTCAGCATGGTCCTGGCCTTAGGGCAGCCCTTCTCTCTCTGTGATGTGGAGCAGCAGCCCCTGCCTGCAGATGCTCAGGTGAGCAGCCCTGGGCCTTGCTGCTGCTGGAGTGTGAAGAGGGAGCAGTGTGGTGGTGTGCTCCTGCTGGGAGGGCCTCCAGGAGAGAAGCTTCTGCAGAGCCAGCAGTGAGCCTGAGCTGAACCAGGTTGGAAATGAGTTGCTGGAGGAAACAAGGCATCATCTGGATTGGGAAGAGAGCCATGGGATGGTTTGGGCTGGAAGAGACCTTTCAGATCATCAAGGCCAACTGTGAACTCCTCACTGCCAGCTCACTACTAGATCATGGCCCTCAGCACCAGATCTCCATGACTTTGCACTCCCTCCAGGGATGGGGACTCACCACTGCCCTGGGCAGGCCTGGGCTAGGCCTTGACAGCCCTTGTGAGGAAGAAATTGTTCCTCCTGTCCAACCTAAACCTCCCCTGGGGCAGCTTGAGGCCCTTTCCTCTTGCCCTGTGGCTTGTCCTTTGCTTGCTCCTTGCTCCAACCTCCTTCAGAGTCCTGGCTCTAGGACATGAAGAGAAGGGATCAAACAACTTGTGGGCAAGCCATCTAGTGAAGCTGTCTCCTGGAAGCCATCCCAGCAGCCCTCCTCAGCTGTCTGTCTGCTCCTCAGGAGCAGCTTGCTGCCTTCAAGGGCAGCCCTGCCTTTGAGAAGGCTGAGGGTGCTCCTCCAGCCACTGCCTGAGCCCTGTGCCAGTGGCAGGTGCTGGGCACAGGCTCTGCCAGGCACGTGGTGATGTGGGCATGGGCACCACTCCTGTGCAGCCCTGGCAGGGGGGTTGGACTGATGACCTTTTGAGGCCCCTTCCAAGTCCTAACCTTCTGTGATTCTGTGCCGGTGCTCAGCCCTGCCAGGGCCAGGCTGCAGTGCTGGGAGGAGCAGAGAGTGCAAACGGCCTTGGCCTGCCAGGGTGCTGCTCTGGGGGGGGCTTTGGTGCCTCTGCAGAAGCCTGAGCTGGGCTGGGCCAGCAGTGGGGTGGGGCTGGCACAGGCAGGCCCTGCTGGAGCCACACTTGGGCACTGCCATGGTTGTGAGCCCTGGGGATGGCCTCCCACAGCTGCTGGATGCTCTTCCTCTCCTTGCAGCCCATGAAGCTGGAAGCAGGGCAGGAACTTCCCCTCTGCATCAGCTTTAACCCTGCTCATGAAGAGGGTTTGCACTCCTGGCAAGTGGAGCAGGCTCTGAGGATCCAGTTCCTGGAGCACCCTCATGAGGAGCAGGTCCTGCTGCGGGGAGAAGTCTGCTGCCCCAACCTGCACTTCCAGACCATGGCTGTGGACTTTGGCTGCATCCTGAATGGCACTGGAGCTGTGCAGAGCCTGGAGATGACCAACTGCAGCCAGCTGCCTGTCTCCTACTGCTGGCAGCTGCTGCCAGCCAGCCAGGGCAGCCAGCTGAGGTATGGCCACCTCTGCCCTCTCCTTGCAGCTCTTCTGCTTCCTGCTGTCCTGCTGCTTGTGCTTTGCAGAGACCAAGGTGGTTTCCCTGGGCTCTGACCAACTGCTTTCCCCTTGGCCTGGCAGGAGCAAGCCCTCCAGCTGTGGCCAGGCTGGGTGCTCAGGTGTCCTCCAGCACTCTGGGGATGGGCAGGGGACTGTTCTGCAGCCCAGCCAAGACTATAAGACATTGCCAACACTTTTCCTGCAGCCCATGACCTCGAGTCCTGCTTTGTCCCTGGAGCTCCAAAGCCCTGCTTGGGCCCTGGGACAAGCAGATACAAGTTGTGAGCTCTCTGCCTTCCCTGCCAGCCCCACTTGTTGTCAGTTCAGTACTAAGAACCTCCACTGCCCCCACAAGAGTGTGTCCAGTGCTGGCTCCCCAGCTCAGGAGAGCCAGGGACCTACTGCAGAGAGTCCCAGGGAGGCTACAAAGATGCTGGAGGGGGCCTGGAGCAGCTCTCTGAGGAGGAAAGGCTGAGAGCCCTGGGGCTGAGAGCCTGGAGAAGAGCAGCCCCAGAGGATCTGATCAGTGCCCAGCAAGAGATGCAAGGTTGGGGGCAAGAGGATGGGGCAAGAGAATGGTGCTGGGCTCTTAGTAGTGGTGTCCAGTGACAGGACAAGGGCCTGCTGAAGCCTGGAGCTTCCATCTGACCTGGAGGAGAAACTTCCTTGATGGGAAGGTGCTGGATTGGCACCTCAGAGGTGAGGCCTGCCTGGCACCCAGCCCCTGCTCCCAGAGCCTCCCCCTTCAGGCAAGCAGAGGCCACTCCCCTGTCCCCCCAAGCACAGCTGCTCTGCTGCTGCCAAAGCACAGGTGTCCTCTTGCCCCCCAGCCTTTAGCTCTCACTGAGTGTTGAGCAGATCCCCTCTGGGGCTGCCCTGCCCCAGGCTCCACAGCCCCAGGGCTCTCAGCCCCTGCTCTCACCTTGCCTCTTTAGAGACAAAGCCCCAGCTCCTAGGGCTGCTGCAGGGACAGGTTGAGGGCTCAGGCAGTTCCTGATTGCAAGCTGCCTGGTAGCTTCTTTTTGTTCCACCTTCACCTGCCCTGGAGTGGTGCCAGGGATGGGGCATCTGCCCCCTCCTCAGGCAGCCTGGGCCAGTGGCTCACTCTCCTCAGCACCACAAATGTCTTCCTTACATCTGCTCTGACTCTCTCTCTTTGAGTTCACCCCCACCCCCCCTTGGCCTGTCACAACAAGCCCTGCTCCAAAGGCTGTCCCCAGCTTCCTTGTAGGCCACTGGAAGGTCTCTGCTGGGCTCTGCCCCTTTGGTTCTTCAGCCTCCCTCCCACTCCTACAGTGTGTGTCTGGTTTCCCTTGTGGTGCCCTTCCTGCCTCCCCACAGGGCACCCAGCCCTGGCCTCTTCTCTCTGCCAGCAGCCAGGTGCCCACAGCTCTGCTGTGCCAACCTCCTCCCTGGGCAGCCCTGAGCCTTGCCCTGCTCCCTGCTGGTGTGGAGCTGCTGGGGCAGAGCCCTTGCTGAGCTCAGAGCAGCAGAGCCCAGTGGGGAGCTGCTGGGGCAGTCTCCCCTGCCTGCCCCTGCAGTCCCTGCTCACAGGGCTGTTCTGTTCCAGGTGCAGCCTCCCAGCCCAGGCAGTGCAGGAGGAGGGAGCCTGCTGGCAGCCTTGGGCCTCTGCAGGGAGCAGCTCCAGGGCTGGGGGTGTGGAGGAGCCAGCCCAGGCCCTGGGAGCAGCTGGGGATCCTGCCCAGGAGCCAGCAGATGCCAAGGACTCCCTGGAGGCAGAGGTAGATTTTCTGGGACACCTGCTGCTCCTCCTGCCTCCCAGTTTGCCAGCAGAGCCCTGCTGCTGCCACCCTCCCTTCTCACAGCCCTGCAGCCACTGCCCTGAGAGCAGGAGGGGCAGCAGCTGGCAGCTGGACACAGGGCTCCTGCCTTTGGGCTGCTCTGCAGGGTGGAATGAGGCTTGCTGCTGGGAAGGCTTTGAGCTTCCTTCTGTGCCAAGCCAAGCCCTCAGCCCCATGGGCCAGCTGCTCAGCCCCACTCCTTTGCCCCTCCCAGCCTCAGCCAAGGGCTGGGATTGCAGAGCCAGCCAGGGAGCTGGCAGGAGGGGCACTGGCACAGAAGACTCAGCCCTGCCTGGTGCTTCATCCATCAGGGAGATGGAGCTCTGCTTAGGCCCAAGGATGTCCCAGCACCATTCCTGCAGAGCCTGCTGGTGGCCAGGCCCCAGCACAAAGCACTGCAGCTTCCTGAAGCAGCAGAGCCTCTGGAGCTGGAGGAGCAAGCCCAGAAGCCTCTCTCAGAAGCAGGGCTCAGAAGGCCAGAGCCAAGGCTCCTCTGGCAAGGTGGCACCTCTGAGGTTAAAGATGAGCTCCCAACTGCTGCCAGGCAGGAAAGCATCTCAGCTGCCTTCTTCAGGAAGGTGTCCTGGGAATAATGGCCTGGGGGAGATCCTCAGCTCTCCAGCAGCCATGAGGGCACAGGATGAAACCAAAGCACCACTGGAGAGCTGGGCCAAGCACTTCCTCAGTTGTCCTTTGCCTGTTTGGGAGTCTGACTGGCAGCTGTGTCCCTGGTTTGGTCCTGGAGACCCTAAGCTGTCCAGGCATGAGGCTCTCAACATGTTCTTTGGGCAGGAGGGAGCAGAGCTGGACTGGCACCAGGGTGCAAAATGCCCCCTCAAAGTTTCTGCCAGGCCTCTCAGCTTGCTCCTGCAAGCTTGTGTGTAGGAAGTGAAGCTGGAGCCCAGGCCTGACCTGTGGCTGGGCTTGGAGCCACACTCAGCAGATGCCATGGGCACAGCCAGACTTGATTTGCTCCCAGCTCCCATCTCAGCTGCCCCTGGCTTGATGAGGTGCTGGAGCCTGCAGCAGAGTGCTCTCCCCCAGAGCAGCCACTTGCTCACTGCAGCCCTTGGGGCTTGCTTTGCAGCTGCTGTCCGGTGCCACGGAGCAGGAGGGCGCCTTGGAGGGTGCCCTGGAAGGTGCTGTGCAGCAGGAGGGTGCCCTGGAAGGTGCTGTGCAGCAGGAGGGGGCCCTGGAAGGTGCTGTGCAGCAGGAGGGGGCCCTGGAAGGTGCTGTGCAGCAGGAGGGGGCCCTGGAAGGTGCTGTGCAGCAGGAGGGGGCCCTGGAAGGTGCTGTGCAGCAGGAGGGGGCCCTGGGAGGTGCTGTGCAGCAGGAAGGTGCCCTGGGAGGTGCTGTGGAAGCTCCCAGCCCAGCTGGGATGAGGCAGCTGATGAAGCTGAAGGAGACAGAGCCCCACAGGCTGGGATTGGAGGAGGTAAGTGGGAAGCTGCCTGGCTTCCAGCCTTGCAGTGGGAGAAGCAGTTCCACAGCTGGGACTGCCACTGCTGGCCCTCAGCACTGCTCACAGAGTGGCCTCACATCCCTCCAGGCAGCTGGGCATGGAGAGGCCATGCAGGCCATGGTGTAGGGCTGAGCCAAAACACTCCTTGTGCAGCAGCTCTGGGGGCATTCACAGCACCCCAGCATGGAGGGGTTGGAAGGGACCTCTGGGCATCATCAGTCCAAGCCTCTGCCCCAGCAGGGCACCCACAGCAGCTTGCCCAGCAGCACAGTGCCCAGGGGGGGTTGGAAGCTCTCCACACCAGGAGACTCCACAACCTCTCTGGGCAGCCTGGGACAGGCCTCCAGCACCCTCACAGCAAACAACTTTCTCCTCCTCTTCACATGGAACCTCCTGGGGTCCACTTTGTGCCCACTGCCCCTTCTCCTGTCCCTGGGCACCACTGGCAAGAGCCTGGCCCCAGCCTCTTGCCCCCCACAGCTCCTTTGTCTCTTGCTGAGCATTGCTCAGCTGCCCTCTGGGGCTGCTCTTCTGCAGGCTCTCAGCCCCAGGGCTCCTCCCAGAGCTGCTCCAGGCCCCTCAGCATCTCTGCAGCCTCCACTGGACCCTCTCCAGCAGTTCCCTGTCTCTCTGGAAGTGGGGAGCCCAGCACTGGAGCCAGGACTCCAGAGGTAGCCTCCCCAGGACAGAGGAGAGGGGCAGGAGAATGTCCCCTGGCCTGCTGGCCACAAGCTGCACATCCTATTCACCTTGTCACTAAGCAAGTGCTGGAGAGGACATTTGCCAGCAGCTGCTGTAGCATCTGGAGAGACAGCAGAGTGCAGATCAGAGAGTGAGGAGCAGCAGGAGGCAGAGGAGCTGGGCTGGAGGCCCCCCTGGCTGCAAGGCCTCTCAGCTTAGCACCTGGTGTGATCCTCCAGCCAGTGAGGAAGGTTGGAAAGCCAAGTTGTGCAGCAGGGAGAATTTCTTGCTGCCAGGATCCCTCCCAAATGACTTTAGTGTGGTGCATTGATTAAGTTCTTCCCAATCAAAATGCTCAGCCCCCTCCCCTGCTCAGCCTCTCCCCCCACTCAGCCTCTCCCCTGCTCAGCCTCTCCACCTCTCCTCCCTCCCCAGGTGTTCGATGTGCTGCCGCTGCAGGGGCTGCTGCAGCCAGGCCAGAGCCAGCAGGTCACCTTCAGCTTCTTTGGCCACCCTAACACTGTGGCCTGTGCCAGGGCTCTCTGCAGGGTGCAGGGAGGCCCCAGCTACGAGCTCAGGCTGCGTGGGGAGGCCTCACTCATCAGCTACCTGCTGGACACCACGGAGCTGGACGTGGGGCTGCAGGTACCGCAGGCTTCTCCTTGCCTGCAGCCCTGGCTGCTGGGGGCTGCCTGCCTAGGGCTAGGGCCAGCTGCTGTGTTGGCTCCAGGGCTTGGCAGCACCACCTCGGAGTGATGCATCCTGCTGCCAAGCTCCACCCCACCTCAGCTGGGAAGTTCTCCTCTCCAAGGCACCTGGAGGTGCCTCCTGGGGTGGGCAGGAGGCCAGCGCTGCCCTCCAGAGGGCTGTGTTCTCCAGACAGCAGCTGCTGAGCTGCTGCTCAAGCCTGAGCTGCAGGAAGAGGCTGCTGTAATGCTCTGGGGTCATCAACAACAGAAAGCCAAGAGGAAGCCCCCTTGGGCTTGCCAGTCCCCATCCTGGGGGGAATGTCCCAGAGTCACCCCCACTTCCCTTTTCAGTTCCCCCCCAGCTGTTTCCAGCTGTTGGCCCTGTGCTTGGTGCTCTGTCTGCCCTGTGTCACTGCCAGCTCTGCAGGTGCCTTTGCCTCTGTCATGTGTTGATGCCAGCTGCTTTGCTCCAGCCAAGGGTTTGAGGGCCCCTCCAGGTGCAGAGAGCTCAGCTCCTCTCTGCTTCCATGCCTGATCTCTGGGTGCTTGGTGCTGTGCCTCTGCAGGGTGCCCCCAAGCTCAGCTCCTGTGCAGGGCCCAGAGCTCCCTTGTGGCTGGGGGTCCCCAGGTGAAGCTGGCAGAGCCAAGTGCCCTCCTCTCCTGCTGCTCTGCTGTGCTGCCTGCCTTGGCTCTTGTGCCAGTGCCAGCTGCAGGAGATGCCCAGTGCCAGGCCTGTCTCTAACTGCCCACTCCTCTCTCCTCTCTGCAGCTGTGGGACGTGGTCACAGAGGTGGAGCTGACCCTGCAGAACAGTGGGAAGCTGCCCTTCCCCTTCGTGGTGCTGAGCCCTGGCACGGGCACTGCCCGCAGCCCCCTGCCCGGCGTGCCCCTGGTGGTGCCCAGCACGGTGAGGATGGGGGCAGCACAAGGGACTGTGCCTGTGCCTGTGCCAGCCTGCCCTGGCTGGGCTTGGAGGGAACAAATGGGGAGAAAGAGAAGAGGAGAGGAAGATCCCCCAGCAGCAGCCAGGGCTGGGAGCTGCCTCTGCTGAGGGGGATGGACTCACAGGATCCTTGGGCTTGGAAGAGGCCTTTCAGACCCTCCAGGCCAGCTGTGCCTCAGCTCCAGCCAAGCCTTTCTGCTGCATTCCCTCCCTCCTCTCCCTGCAGGGCTGCCTTGGAGCTGGCCAGCAGCAGGTGCTGAAAGTCTCTTACCTGCCAGAAGTGCCTGGGGCCTTCTGCAAGGCTTTCCAGCTCCAAGTGGGTCACCTGCAACCAGAGGAGATCTGCCTGAGAGGAGAGGGAAGCTTTCCCAGGCTCTGCCTGCACCTGCCCAGGAACATCCAAGGCAAGCACTGCCTGGCTGCTCCTCATGATGCTCCCCTGCCTCTTCCCCCATCTCCCACAGCCAAGCCTGGAGGCTGCAGGGCTCTCAGAGCAGCACTGGTTGCTTCCTGAGTCTCTGGCAGTCCCTGGGGGCTGTGTCCCGGCAGACTCCCTGCTGCAGCCCTGCCGAGCTGCCGGGCGAGACGCAGGCAGGGCTTTGGGCAGGCTTGGATGGGCATCAGCTGGCAGGGGCTGAGCTGCTGCTCTGGGGGAGGGAGCTGGGCAGGGCTGAAGCTCAGGCTGCAGGCAGGAGGAGCAGCTCCCACTGCCCAGAGCTGCTGGAGGAGCGTTGCTGGGAGAGGCGCTGTGGGGAGGGGGCTGCCCAGCCGAGATGCCCACGCTGCCACCTGAGGGGGGGTTTCTGCCCTCAGGAGACAAGAGATGGGAGAAGATTCTCAAGGAGCTGAGAGGGGAGCTGGCCCAGGACAATGAGAGAGAGAGAGCAGATGTCCTGGGGGAGGCTGCAGCCACAGAACCACCCCCAGATGACTTGGCTGCCACGGTGAGAACAGCTGCTGCCCTGTGTGGCAGGAGCCAGCCTCTCCCCCTTGTGTCACTGCATCCCCTTGTACCCCACAACAGGCTTCTTGGGGCCCTGCTAGCAGGTGGGACCTCCCTGCTCACACTCAGCCATTACTCATCAGCTGAGTGCTGCCCCAGGGGCTGTCCACCCCTGGAGGTTGTCCCTGCTGGAGCTGGAGGAGCTTCCTGGCAGCTGGCTGAGATCCTGCAGGCCATGCTCATGGGGGTGAATTGGTGGGGCCCCATCCCTGGGCTGTTTGTTCCTCCCAGGCCAAGCCCTGCCAGGTTTGCAGAGCTTGAGAGCAGCAGCCTGGGCTGGCCCTGGGACTGTGCTCAGCTCTCATCTGCAAGAGGCAGCAGCTCTCTCCTGGTCTCCTGCTCCAGAGGGCTTTTGTCCAGCTTGCTTCGGCACTCCCTGTGGGCAGGCAAATCCCTGGAGCTCTGAGAAGTTCCTGCCTTGTCCATCTGTGTCTGGCATAGCTTTGAAGGCAGTGTCTGGGCAGGTGAGGGTGCTGGAGCTGGTAGCTCTGGAGAGAAGGTGCTGCCCAAGAGAGCTGGAGGTGTCCCAGGCACTGAGCAGTGAGACAAGAGGACTCCATCACCCCCTCGAGAAGAGCAGGATGGGATCCTCTTTCAGAGCCAAGCCCATGCCCTGGGAAGGACCTTGGCTAAGCAGCCCCTGTCTTTCCTTGCCTCAGCTGGACACTGGGCTGCAGGTGCAGCTGGAGGACATCCTGCTCAAGGAGCACACCCTGGAGCAGCAGGCAGCTGTGGCCTGCAGTGCCCCAGAGGAAGCTGCCTTGAGGCTGCAGGCTCGCCGCAGGCTTCTCAAGTGAGTAGAGACCTCCACAGCCACCTGCAGGTGCTCTGGGGGTGACAGCCAGCAGTGCAGCCCTGCTGCTGAGAGCTGCTGGGCTCTGCAGAGCTGGCCACAGCTGTGGGCAGCACAAAGGCTTTGCTCCTGAGAGCTGTGCCCTGCTGCCTGGGAGCAGCTGAGTGTCCTCACTTCCCTGAGCTTTGGGGGTGCTCAGCTCCCCACAGATGCTGGGCTCTGTGCCTAGAGCTGAGGGGACCCAGTGCAGACCATGAGGCCCCTCCAGGCAGCCCAAACACCATCCCTGCTGAGCAGCCCTGAAAAAGGCAGCTCAGAGCTGGCTTCCTGGTGCCACCAGGCCACATCTGACCCCAAGAGCAGGTTGGCAAAGTCTCCCTCAGGGACCTTGGCTGCTGGGGGGACTGCAGGGCTCCCCTGGGTCGCTTGGTCCTTCCCTCTGCTCCTTGATGCTGAGCAGTGGGAGCAGCAGGCTCCAGCTCAGGCAGAAGGTGCTGTGCAGAACAGATCCTGGCTGTGTTTTCCCCGTGGGATGGCTCTGGACAGGACCTTCCTGTGGCTCTCACAGGGGTTGGTGGCTGTGGCCCCTGGGGCTCTGGGGACAGAGCTGGGTGCAGAGTGGTGAAGATTTCCTGGGGGGGAGGGGGAGGGAGAACTCTGCTGACAAGGTCCTGAAGCAGTTTCAGGGGTGGGCTGTAGGCCAGGCTCAGCAGCTGCACTGAGAGCAGTGGAGGTGCAGTGGACTTGTGTGCAGTGGCCCAGGAGCTGTGGGCAGTGCCCACTGGCAGCCAGCTGTGCTTGAAGGTGCCCCTGGGAGCTGCTAGAAGCTGGGCCCTGCCTTCCCTGGCACCGGCCAGAGTCTTGGCACCAGCTGCTCAGGTGTTGGGCTCCAGGGGCTTGAGCTGAGTTGCTGCCCTGGAGTTGCACCTCCCATGCCATGGCAACGTGGCCAGGCTGTGGGGTCAGGAGTGCCCTCCCTCCTCCCTGCAGAGCTGAGCTGCCTGAGCACATCCTGGACTTTGGCTGCGTGGGGCTGGGTGGCATCCACAGGCGCACCGTGAAGGTCACCAGCCTGGGGCACTTCCCTGTGTCCTTCCAAGTGCCTGGGCAGCTCCTGTGTGGCACAGGTAGGCAGTGCTGGGGACCCTTCCTGTGGCCTTGCAAGAGCTGCCTGTGGCAGCTCAGCCTGAGCCACTGCCACGGAGAGCTCTTGGGGAGCTTTGTCCTGCTGGGGACCTGCTGCTTTGGAGCCTGAGCTCTCCTGGCCAGCAGTGCCCAGGGGCCTGGCCTGCCTGTGGCTGCCCTAACCCTGCCCTGCAGGGGCTGGGTGGGCTGCTCACCTTGGGCACCTCTCAGCACCTTCTGCTCTTGGCTGCCAGCAGCAGCAGCTGAGCTTCTCTGGGTGCTCTCTGGCCTCGTGTTGCAAGGAGCTGGAGCCTGGGTGCTGCTGAGCTGCTTGGTGTGAAGTTCCTGAGGTCGTGGCACTTGTGCTCAGCCCTGGCTGAGGAGACAGCCTGGCAGGGGCTGTGGTGTGTCCAGACAGGCCTCTGGAGCGGCCCTTGAGGCAAGGCTGCAGCAGCACCAAGCGCTGCCCTGCTGTGTCTGCAGGGTGCCCAGAGGCCTCCCTCAGTTGTTTCTAGGCAGCAGCAGGGCATGGGCAAATCTTAGCTGGCAATTCTCCTTTGAAGAGGTCTGAGTGTCCTTCCCTGGCCTTGCTGCAGCTCCTCAGCTGAAACCTTTTCCTTTCCCCCCTTGGGGCCTGGGCTCTGGCTGTGCCAAGCTTTGGGCCTGCAGCGGTGCCAGGGGAGAAGGAGCAGCAGCAGCTGCTCTGGAGAGGCAGAGTCCTTGCCAGGGCTGCCAGCCAGGACACTCAGGTGGCCCTAGGCTGCTGGTGCCCCAGCTGCTGTCCCCTGTGCCTCAGCTGCTTCCTGTCCATCTCTTGAAGGCTTCAGCGTGGAGCTGGAGCGCGTGGAGCAGCTGCCCTGCTCCCAGAGCAGGAGCTTCACCGTGTGCCTGCAGCCCCAGAGTGCCACCCTGCCGCTGGGCCAGGCGGCCCTGCTGCTGCCCATCCAGGTGCCCTGTGCCTCCTCCCCTCCCTCTGCCCTCACCCCCTGCGGGGGCAGGCTGGGGCCAGCAGCAGAGGCCAGCTGGAGCTCACCTGGCTGCTCTGTGCCTCACCAGGTGACAGGAGGCCCCACGGTTCCTCTGCTCCTGCGTGCCAGGGGGGTTGTGCCCTCCCTCTGCCTCTCCAGGGCCAGGCTGGAGTTCTCCCCTCTCCAGTGTGGGCAGTGCCAGGAGGAGACCACTCGGCTCTACAACCAGCTGCCAGTGCCCTGTCAGTGGTTCCTCAGCAGGGAGGAGCCTGCTCAGAAGGTAAACCACAGACACTCTGCCACTTGCATCTTCTGGGCTGCCTTTCCTGCTTCTCTCTTGCCTCCTCTGCTCCTCTGGCTGCTTCAGCACTTGGGCTCCAGCTGGGCTGAGGAGGCTTTGGAGGGTGCCCTGGGCCTGTTGAGCAGCTGCTGCTTCCCTTCTCTGCCACCTTCAGCCCTTGCTCCTCTCGTCAGGAGCAGCCTCCCCAGCTGCCTGTCCTGCCTCTGTCTTTGGCCACCAGTTCTAGGCCAGGGCTGGGCCCATCTGATTGGGATGGGTGCTCTGAGGCCACGAGTGCCAGCACTGCAGGAAGCCAGCTGTGTCCTGCCACAGCAAGGAGACCTCAGCCCCCTGGTTTTGTGCTCAGGTGGACAAAGCTTTGCCAGCCAGCAGGCGTCAGAAGCTGCTGCAGGAGCTGAAGGCCAAGGCCTCTGTCTTTGAGGTGCTTCCCTCAGCTGGAGTCCTGGCCCCTGGGCAGTGGTGCAACCTGCGAGTCAGGTTTTGCCCCGTGGAAGAGGTGAGCTGGGCTGGTGTCCCCCCCAGGAGGTCTGGCAGGGTAGTGTGGGCAGGAGAGCCCAGGCTGGGAGCAGGAGCTGAGCCCTGCCCCCACGGGCAGCTTGCTGCACGCTCAGCTTCCCCTGCTGCAGCCTCTGCAGAGGGGGCTTGGGGAGCCAAGCCCTGAGCAGAGGACTCCCCTCCTGTCTGGCCAGGGAGAGCTCCTCTGCCCCTCTTGTTCAGCTGCTCCTTGCCTGCCACAGTGGTGCCAGGGCTGTGTCTGGGCACCACAAGCCTGCAGACCTTTCTGCTGAGCACTGCACTGCCCCAGGAGTGGTGCCAGGGATGGGGCATCTCCCACCTCTGGGCACTCCTGCTGCTCACAAGAGGCAGATTGCCAGCAGCCTGCAGAGGGCAAACGTTACAGCTCCGTGCTCCAGCACTCCCCCTGCCCTTGCTCCACAGAGCCAGCAGCCTTCTGTGGAGCTGCTGGGAGAGGGAGTGCTGAAAGACCTCCTCTGATGGGGCAGGCTCCAAGGAGCTCTGCTCCAGGGCAGCTGAGGAGAGCAGGAGGTGCAGAGAGAGCAGGGAGAGGTTCAGCTGCTGGCAGCAGGACTCCTGAGCCAGCAGCCTGCTCTGCTCTCCTGGCAGGGCCAGTCCTTTGGGGAGTCCCTCTGCCCAGCCCAGCCTGGGCTAGCAGCAGCTCTCCCACCTGGCTCCTGGGGGATCAAAGGGCCCTGGGCTATGCTGAGCAGCTCTTTGCTCCAGGTTCCCTCTCCAAAACGCAAGGCAAAGTCCTGTGCTGCTGTGGGGCATCTCCCCCGTGGGGCAACCTGGGCCAGGGGCTCAGCACTCTCAGCATCCCAAGTGTCTCCCTTCCCTGAGCCTGACTCTGCCTTCTCCAGTTCCAAAGCAGCCCTCCTTGTCCTGCTTTCTGTTCTCCATTCAGCTCGGTTGCCTGTCGTAGGCGCGGCGACCTGGTTCAGGACCAACCCCAGGCTCCATCGGCTCGCAGACACCAACGTGTGGAGGGCAAATGGCCTTTGTCAGTGAGCGACGCAGCACTATGTAGCTGAGGTGTGCGTCACTGCCGGCTGCTGGCACCGTCAGCTGAACGCTATTGGCTATCAGGAGCGGGGCCCCAGCTTCCCATGCAGCGCGAGATCTTCCGGCCGCTGGGTCCTAGCCAGAGTGCGAGCTTGGGGCCAGGAAGCATCCATGGTAGGGAGCCAAGTGTGGGGGGAGCATAGCCCTGCCTAGAGAATCAGCGAGGGATGTGTCAGGCTCTGGGGTTCTGGTTCTGAGATGCAAAGAAGATTTGTAATGCCTTGTAAAGTGTCCGCTGTGCAGGGCAGGGAGAGCACCTGTAAAAGCTTCTTAGGAGCTGCAGGCTGCGCAGCACAGGCTGTGATCAAAAACCCTTCGGAGCAGTTGGGAAGAGCTGCAGAAAAGCCAAAGCAGAACAAGGAAGAAATGGGTTGAGATCTGTTGTTAACCGACGAAAGATCCCCAGGGAGGGGTGCACCGTTCCCGGAGGCACTGCAATACCAGGACGATGCGCGGAGCGGAGGGAGCAAGCTCCGAATCCAACTCCCACGCCCAAAAATCCGTTTAATATAAAGTCCTCTCATCGAGGACGTATCAGATATTAAACTGATAAGAACAGATACTACACTTGATCTTAGCCAAAAGGCCGAGAAGCGATACACAACAACCCCCAGCACACCCACCCATGCCCCGCCCCGCTCCCCTAGCTCACGCGCACCGCCCTGCCGCCCGCAGCCGCCTCCCCGCTCCGCTCCCCGACAGTTCCGCACGGGCCCGCTTGCTCTCGCGGACACCCAGCTCCGTTCAAGCCCCGCCGGACTGCCCCCGCGCCCGGAGTCCCGCCATGCCTCGCGCCCCTTATTACCATAACCCCGACCACGTTCTGTATCCGCCCCGCCCTTCTCCTGCCTCCCGGCCAATAGCATCGCAGGATCCGCCCCTGTGGCTGCAGGCACAGCCCCTCCCCCGTCCCACCCTCCTGATTGGCAGGGCTCAGAGCGGCCTCCCGGCGTCCCCCTCAGCCCCTGCCGCCCGGCGGCCGCTCACCAGCCCTTGCAGCGCTTCTCCCGCGCTCCGGCACCGCTGCCGCTCCCTATGGGGCAGGAGCCACGGCGGCCGCGGCCGGCAGGGATAGCTCCTCGCTGTCAAAATCATCAGCATCTCTTTAAACCTCTTCAAGGTCCCTAAAATCTCCTTAAAAACTTTTCATAACTCCCAGAAACTCCTAAAACCGCCTAAAGAGGCATCCTAATCTCTTCTTTAAAACTCGCAGATGTTAAACCTTTTGGCACTCCCATCTCTTTGACACACCTGCCCAAAGATAGTACAAATCTCTTCAAATGTCATTAAAATCTCTGTACAAACTCCTAGAAACTAATTCTGGAGAGATATGGTGAGTGTTCAACAGTGTTGTGAGTGTTCATCTGCCTTCAAAAATGCTGAAGAACACAGAAAAATCATCAACATCCCTTTGCACTCTTCAGGACACCTAAAGACTCATTAAGATCTATTAACATCTCCTGGAGTTCCCCCAAGCCACCTATTGAGGCATCACATTAAGCGTGTTGGTGAGACTTTAGCAAGCCTTTGGTTCTCACAAATACTCAAATGTGGCTGAAAGGTCATGCAAGTGTCCTCAAACCTCCTGGAAACGTCGTCAAAAGTCAACAAATCTTTCCAATACTGTTCAAGACCTCTGGAAACTCCATGAAAACAACTTAAAATCTCCTAGCAACTGTGGTGGGTTGAAGGGCCGATCCTCCCACCATGGGCGAAAAATGAGACTCCGACAATCGGATTGCAAAGGTGGTCGAAAGTTTAAATGGAAAAGCAGTGAAAATTTTACAGAGAAGCACAAACACCGTGACAAAAGAGAGATCCCAAAGCATACCCAAAGCATCCCACCCCCACCTGAGGGTGCATCCAAACCCACCAGGGCTCTTTCTTCCCTGCCCCCTCCTCCACTGTTAGGCTAATCTGAGCTAGCCAGATATGAAACTGCCCTTCCCCCAGCCTTGGGCTAGCCAGGCCCAAAAGGCCGTGAGATGAGCCCTCCCCTCCCCCCCCATCCCCCATTACCAGATAGGAACCAATCTCCATAGAAATGGTTAGGGAAGAAAGAGGAAGTACAGGTCCCTTGCTGATGGTTTTATAAGGGAGCAGGGCATTATGGGATGAGGTTCGTAGCTTCCCTGTCCACCCACTGGGCTGCACCCTTGGGACACCGCGGCTGTGGCTTGTGTGGTGGCATCGGAGGGGATGCAACCAGCCTGAGCCACCACAGCAACCTTGTATCCAGTCCCCTTTATTGGGGGGACAAGGCCTAATTGCTGCCTCACCATTTCCAGGCTCTTCCCTCATTCCCAGCTTCCCAATGCAGCCATTAAGTGAGCGTCCCAGGGGTCAGGCTCTGCTTGACCTGCTGGTGTCAAACAGAGAAGGGCTGGTGGGAGATGTGATGGTAGGAGGCTGCCTACGGTGCAGCCACCATGAGCTAGTGGAGTTTTCAATATGCAGAGAAATAAGGAGCAGCAGTAACAGAACCCTCACTTTGGACTTCCAGATGGAAGATTTCACCTTGTTTAAGCAACTAATTTGGAGAGTCCCCTGGGCAGCAGCCCTCAAGAACCAAGGGGCCCAGGAGGGTTGGACCTACTTCAAACAGGAGCTCTTGAAGGCACAGGAACAGGCTGCGCCCACGTGCCGAAAGATGAGCCGAGGGCAAGGCTCTGGGCCTGGATGGGCAAGCAGCTTCTGAAGGGATTAAGGGAAAAAAAGAGGCTGTATCACCTTTGGTAAGAGGGGAGGCAACTCCTGAAACACTTAAGGATGTTGTTAGGCCACACCTTGAGTCCTGTGTCCAGTTCTGGGCTCCTCAGTTTAAGAAGGACATTGAGACACTTGAACGTGTCCAGAGAAGGGCAACGAAGCTGAGGAAGGGTCTGGAGCACAGCCCTGTGAGGAGAGGCTGAGGGAGCTGGGGTTGCTTAGCCTGGAGAAGAGGAGGCTCAGGGGAGACCTTCTTGCTCTCTCCAGCTACCTGAAGGGAGGTTGTAGCCAGGTGGGAGTTGGTCTCTTCTCCCAGGCAAGCAGCACCAGAACAAGAGGACACAGTCTCAAGCTGTGCCAGGGGAAGTTTAGGTTGGTGGTGAGGAGAAAGTTCTTCCCAGAGAGAGTAATTTGCCATTGCAATGTGCTGCCCAGGGAGGTGGTGGAGTCACCATCCCTGGAGGTCTTCAAGAGGGGATTGGATGTGGCACTTGGAGCCATGGTTTAGTAGTCATGAGGTGTTGGGAGACAGGTTGGACTTGATGATCTTTGAGGTCTTTTCCAACCTTATTGATTCTATGATTTCTAGGAGGGGTTAAGGAAGTACAGGGAGGATCTGAGGGCTGTTAGGGAGGGTGAGAATGATCTAAGAAGGGTTTGAGGTATCTTAGGAGGATTAGAGTTGTTATAAATGACTGAGCCAATTGAAGTCGACTGAATATAGTTTTAATTCAAAAGGAGCAATCTTAAGGCAACAAGAGACATGCAAAACAGCGCTGCGTCCACAGTGCACACTAATCACTTCCTAACTCCCCTTTTAATATTCTACTCTTAATACATATGCATATAAAGGTGGGTTTATTTAAATTAGTTTGTCCTTCTGCTGGTCTTTCAATGATGTAATCTTCTGGTCAGCACGGCCGGTGGGTTGTGTGCTAAGTCCTTGTGACTGTATCTTTTTAGCTCTGCTGTTACAATCAACGTCCTTCCCAGGGATGGGTTGCACATAGGTTCTTGTGATTCTCACAATTGTCTCTTGTGTTCACGTCTTCTGTTGTTGGGGTTTGTTTTGAGCAAGAGGGGAGATGGGTCCCAGGAACACCTGTGCAATTCAGGCCTTGAAGAATTCTCTGTTGATAATATAGTGCTGGAGTAGGAGCTGTGAGAAAGTGTTGATTGCTTGGTATGCTGAAGTCCAGCTGCCCCTGAGAAGGGAGGCAAGCAAGATAAGGAGGAGGAGAGATCTGGGAAAGAGAGCAATTAGACTGGATAGAAGAATTCCACAGAGCTGCGAAAACAATGATGTAACCTTTTAGAGAATAACCAATAGTATGTTGACAAGTGGGCATAATTATAGCAAACTGAATATAAGATGTGTCTGATGCTCAATAAAGTTGGATTCCGCTGATCACAGTGATCGTATAGCGGCCCCTTCTTGCAACAGTGGCGCCCGAACAGGGACCCCACAGAGTGGGTCCTGAACCCAAAAAGGAGGGTTCTGCAAATCTCCGAAAGGAGTCGCGGCGAAGAAGGGAGCCGTGCCGTTCCGAAGAGGACTACCAGGGTTCGAAAGTGCGGAAAGCAAGAAGTATTCCGGTCCAGGATAGCAGTACTGGTGCTGTGTTTACCGACCCACAGAGAGGCGGAGGAAGCAGCAGAGACCGAAGACGCCGTAAGCCGATACTGCTCTGAGTAGTCTGTGCGCACAGGTATTACCGCATAATAGATAGTAATGGATAGGCAGGCGGCGTATGATTTATTTAAGTGCTTTTTAGAAAAGCGTAAGGCGGAGATATCGTCTAAAGTAATGCCTGGACTTTTGGCCCATGGATCCGCTTTAGGGCATTTCCCTAGCGGAGATAGTTATTTTGATGAAGCTTGTTGGAGAGAATACAGGAACAAGTTGTGGGACATGGTAATTGATAGTGATAAAACTGCTATAAAGCTGCAAAAGTCGTGGCGAGAATGCATGAACTGTGTTAAAACCTCTGAACTGGAACAGCGAATGGCTGCTGCAGATACTGCGAATTTGTCAGAACGGGATGCAGCGCCAGTTGTATCTGAATTGCGACCGAAGGAGGTGTTTGAAAAATACCGGCCGTGGCCGCCTCCGGCACAGAGCACAATACCACTACCGTGCCCTGCAAGACCTGAATTTCCACCTCCACCCCCACCGACGGAATTCAGCGAGGCGCCTAATGACCTAGCCCCAGGCATAGCCTGCCTGGCTAAGGGAGTGGGGGCTTTGGCTGAACTGAACGACAGCGTAGAATCACAAACTGAGGCAGTAAATCAGAGGGAGACACCGTTATCTATTTCTCCGGCTCAGTTAGAAAAGTTGGTGGAGCACATGTGTCAAAAACTGATTTTAGAAAGTTCCCAGGGAAAAGAAATGCTCTTAGGAAATACAACGGAGAAGAAACCTAGCTCGGGAGCGGTTGTGCAAATTGACTGGAAAGCGATTGCTCAGGAGGCTATGAAAAATGGATGTTACGATGTGGCTGCTGAGTTGTCTAAGGTACTGTGTTTTCCTGTAACGTATGATATTGATCACAATCAAGGACACTATCAGGTTTTGGACTGGAAGATTTTGCAGCGATTGAGAGCAACGGTAGCTAAAAGCAGGCTACATAGCGAGCCTGCCCGACAAATGCTGCAGTATATCTGGGGTAGTGATTTGTTGGTTCCAGAGGACATTAAGACACTGATGAGAATGATTTGGACTCCTTCTCAAATGATCATGTTTGATAAGTTTTGGGGTCAGTTTTGTCAGCTCTCAGAGAATACACAACGGCAGCAGGGGGATCCTCTGGCTGGAGTCACAGCACAACAATTAATGGGAACAGGACAATGGTTTGGTGTTGTACGACAAGTTCGAAGTGGTCCTGCGGTCTTTCAGGAATCAATGGAATGTGCCCAAAAGGCATTAAAAAGAGTACAAGCAGACCCTAAAAGGCCGCACTATATGTCTTTAAGACAAAAGCCAGAAGAGTCGTTTGCAGAATTTGTAGATTGTGTATGTGAGGCAATGAGTAATTCGGATGTTCCTGACTATTTAAAGGGTTATATGTTAAAAAATGTAGCTTTTGAAGGAGCTAATACAAAACCAAAATCAGTCTTGGTAAATTTACCACAGGGGACCACAATTGAGATGCCGGAAAGAGCAGCTAACATACCTTCTGGTCCACAGGCTTTTCTCATAGATACTATGCACAAATTGGCTGAACAATCACTGAAATTGGAAGAGGCTGCAGAGTCACAAACCCAAATATTGGCAGCCTTAGCTCCTTTAAAGGCTAATACGAGGGGGCAACAAAGGGATGTTTTTCAAAGGAAGATACGATGTTATAAGTGTGGTAAAGAAGGGCATATCCGATCACAATGTAGAGTGAAATTTGTATGGTGTGATAATTGTAAAAGTAATTCTCATTCCACCAACGCATGTCAAAGTTCGGGAAACGGCCAGAGCAGCGCGAAGAGCCGCCGCGCCGGGACACAAGTGGCAGCTCCAGTCTATTACCAGCAGGACGCAGAAATGAAAGCGACACCTCAGCCTTACAAGCAGCAACCAGAGGGAGCATCGGCTTGGACGTGGCAACAGCAGTAGATGCTACCTTAATAGATAATCGGCCCATTAAAGTGGAAACAAATGTAAAGGGACCTATATACATCAATGGTCAGCCTGTAGGAGCATTGTTAATGGGTCGATCATCTATGGGTGTTAAAGGGGTAATGGTATTGCCAGGGGTAATTGATGCGGATTACAGTGGTGTTATTTGTGTTGTGATGTGGAAATGGCATGCGATCAGCCTGTACGAGGTGACAAAGGCTTTGGATCCACAGGGGGACTGGCTCTCTTAACTATACCAATGGGAAGACGACCAGTCGCTGGTGTTGAATTTTGGTACGGGTCTCAGCACGTGAAATTAATTTGCCTGCTAGATACTGGTGCTGACATCACAATCATGAGTCATGCACACTGGCCGAGACACTGGCCTTTAGAGCCAGCAATAGGAGAAGTAGAAGGTGTTGGAGGAGCTCAAGCAGTAATGCAGAGTAGTCACAAAATTGTAGTGAAGATTGAAGGAAAACAGGCCTTAATTACAGTTACAGTTATGCCATTGCCTAATGGAATCAATGCTTTGGTGGGCCGGGATGCGATGCAGCAATTGGGTGTGCTCTTAACCTCAGCACACACACACACACACCACACCCCCCGCAGCGGTTTCTGGTACGGCTACTGTCGACCATGGCTCTGTTCTGATTTAAAGCAACAGTACTCATTTTGTCATTTCTGATTATGTTGTCTTTCAGAGATTTGTTATTTAGAGTTTTGTTAAGTTTTTCTAATAAGCATAATGAATAAGTAAGCATTTGGTATTTATAAGTACTTGGTACATAGTAATTGCAGTACGGTGTAAGGTACTTTGTAATGAATTCACATTGTATGATTTTCTTTTGGTTCGAACCTTTTTAATTGTGTGCCTATAGGCATTTCAAAGGCGCTCCGTGTAATATAGTTAAGGAATGTATAAACAGGTTTTAACTTTGGAAAGTGTTTTTTAGTTAATGTAACAATTTTATTTCTTTTTAGACACTGATTTGCTGGATTAATTTTAACATAGTCTTTTAAGGCTTTAAGGATTTTTGGTATTAGCATAAGTTAAGGTTTGTAGTAAATAGGTATTAATTTTAACAACTATTCCTTCACTAATGTGCAGAAGAATCAAGACTAAGAGGAAACAGCATTTCCCATGCAGTCGAACGTCGATCACAATAACTGTTATGATAATCTGGGGTCAAAAGCATCAATCCGAAGAATGTAACACAGCATCATGTGAATTAGGACTGAATATTATGGTTGGCTGATTGTTGTGTGATTAGAGAAAATGTTCATAGGGACTTATATGTTATCTCACCAGTTTGCTATAATTTTACACACCTAGAGGGAAAATCAAAATTCATAACAACACAACATGCATTTTCATTTTCGGTTGAAAACATCAACAAACAAACAAACAAAAAAGGGGGGGGAGGGGAAAGAGAATACCCCATAGCAAAAATAAAAAGGTTTTTTAATGGTACCAATAAGAGATCAATATTACTAGGATGAGCAAAAACACATTATCCAGTGTAATTTTATATTGGGCAATGCAGTGAAGCTCTTTTGCTCTTGCTGATTGCCTGCAAGTTTTCTGTCTGTGAAGCTAGAGCCTGGCCAGATCTACCTTTACAGATTAAAGAAATCTTGCTACTATTAAACAGTTTATGCTTTTTGACCATCCTAGAGAAAATAAAGATGCAACATAACCCTAAAGCAGATTGTAAAAGACAGTGCTAAGGATTGCATTTATGTTTTAATCTTTGTAATGCGTTCAGGCATAATCACGTACTTTTTGATAATAAGAGGAGTGAAATGTAAAGATCAGAACTATTAAGCTCTAAATTCCTTTTTTACAATGTCTGCTATCTTTGACCATGTATTATGCCAGCTCTGTTAGAGCATTCTATCTAGTTCAACTTAAGCTTTGTGCCTTGTATAGGTAACATGGCCCAACATAACAGGCAATAATGAATTTTGATTGAGCCTTCAGACTGTGGGTGAACCTTTTCAGACGTGTCTGACAGGAATACCCAGATTTGATGTAAATATGTTTGTTAATTATAGTAGTAAGCTTTAATGTTCTTAGGCATTATTGTACTCATTTTGATTATTGTTAAACTTGTTTATAATTGTATTATGCAAAGTGTTCAAAGAATAACCTCCAAGGCCTTACTTGCACAAAAGAAAAACGGGGGAATTGTTGGGGATTGTTTTGAGCAAGAGGGGCCTTGGGTCCCAGGAACGCCTGTGCAATTCAGGCCTTGAAGAATTCTCTGTTGATAATATAGTGGTGGAGTAGGAGCTGTGAGAAAGTGCTGATTGCTTGGTATGCTGAAGTCCAGCTGCCCCTGAGAAGGGAGGCAAGCAAGATAAGGAGGAGGCGAGATCTGGGAAAGAGAGCAATTAGGCCGGATAGAAGAATTCCACAGAGCTGTGAAAACAATGATGTAACCTTTTAGAGAGCAACCAATAATATGTTGCCAAGTGGACATAATTATAGCAAACTGTATATAAGATGTGTCTGATGCTCAATAAAGTTGGATTCCGCTGATCACATTGGTCGTAGAGCGGCCCCTTCTTGCAACACAAACCAAAGCAGTTTTGACAAGTAACCTTCCATGTGTAGCCCTAGCAATTCTTGAGTGCCTGAAGGGAGAAACTTCAGTTGTGTTTTATTGAAATCTTTGCTACTCTTCAAAAATCCTTTCAATACCTCTGCAGCTCCCTGAAGGGAGGCTGTAGCCAGTGGGGGTTGGGCTCTTCTCCCAGGCAACCGGCACCAGAACAAGGGGACACAGTCTCAAGCTGCACCAGGGGAGGTTTAGGCTGGAGGTGAGGAGAAAATTCTTCACCAAGAGAGTCATTCATCACTGGGATGTGCTGCCCAGGGAGGTGGTGGAGTCCCCGTCCCTCGAGGTGTTCAAGCGGAGATTGGACGTGGCACTTGGAGACATGCTCTAGTCACGGGTCTGTGGTGGCAGGCTGGACTCCATGATCCTCGAGGTCTCTTCCAACCTTGGCGAGACTGTGAGACTGTGAGACTGTATTCATAGATCTAGGGGTGAGTGGCTGCCAGAGCAGCAGCACCCAGGGCAGTCTGCACAGGAATGCATCCAGGATGCAGGGCTTGGGAAGGCTCCAGAGCAGGAGACTCCACAACCTCTCTGGGCAGCCTGCTCCAGGGCTCCAGCAGCCTCACACCAAAGAAGTTTCTCCTCCTGTTGAGCTGAAACCTTCTCTGTCCCAGTTTGTCTCCACTGTTCCTTGGCTGATTGCTGTGCACCACCCACAAGAGCTTGGCCCCCTCCCCTTGCCCCCCAGCCCTCAGCTATCAATAGACATTGATCAGATCCCTCTCAGCCTTCTCTTCTCCAGACTAAACAGCCCCAGGGCTCTCAGCCTCTCTTCCCAGGGGAGATGCTCAAGTCCCCTAAGCATCCTCCTGGCTCTCCCTTGGACTGTCCCCAGCAGCTCTCTGTCTCCCTTGAGCTGGGGAGCCCAGAACTGGACCCAGGATTGCAGCTGTGGTCTCAGCAGGGCAGAGCAGAGGGGGAGCAGATCCTGCCCAGCTCTGCTGGCCACACTTTCCTTGCTGCACCCCAGGACCCCATTGGCTCTCTTGGCCACCAGGGCACATTGCTGTCCCATGCAGAACTTGTGCACTAAGACTCCATGGAGCTGCTCTCCAGCAGGGCAGCTCCTAACCCGTCCTGGTGCCTGCTGTTACTCCTCCCCAGATGCAGGACCCTGCCCTTGTCCTTGTTGAACTGCAGGAGGGTTGCCTGCAGCCAGCTCTCAGCTCTTCCAGCTCTCACTGGATGACAGCACAGCCTGAGGGGTGTCAGCCACCCCCAGCCCCTAGTTCTGACTGCAGCAACTCCTAAGAATTCCAAATGATTTGTGAAACCCAGGTGCTTAACCCCTGAGCAATAAATGATTTGGCATTCTGAAGCTCTCACAAGAACCTTGGCTTGGTTTTCCCTTTCCCTGAGGACTCTGAGTTGGATCTTGCCCTGTCTGCAAGCACAGGTAGCATGAAGGCTGATGTGAGAAACTCACCTTGTGTGGCTGGCAGTTGGAGAGGTTCTCAAAGGGGCTTGGTGCAAGGCACAAGGTGAAATGGTTTGGAACAGGGGAGCAAAAGGAGTTAAGAGAATATTTCATTGTCTGAGCTCCTCACAGGAAGCAGGAGCAGCATCCAGGCTCCCACAGGCAGCACATCCTTGAAGAGGTTGAAACAGGACCTGGGAGTGCTGGTGGGCAACAAGCTCTGCATGGGACAGCAGTGTGCCCTGGGGGCCAAGAAGGCCAAGGGGGTCCTGGGGGGCATTCAGAGGAGTGTGGCCAGCAGAGCCAGGGAGGTTCTCCTCCCCCTCTGCTCTGCCCTGCTGAGACCTCCCCTGGAATATTGCATCCAGCTCTGGGCTCCCCAGCTCAGGAGGGACAGGGATCTGCTGGAGAGAGTCCAAGGGAGGGCTCCAAGGATGCCGAAGGGACTGCAGCACTGCCTGGGGAGGAGAGGCTGAGAGCCCTGGGGCTGTTCAGTCTGGAGAGGAGAAGGCTGAGGGGGATCTGATCAGTGTCTCTCAAGAGCTGAGGGCTGGGGGTCAGGAAGGAAGGGACAGGGACAGGGACAGGGACAGGGACAGCCTCTGCTCACTGTGCCCTGGGATAGGCCAAGGGGCAGTGGATGGAAACTGCAGCACAGGAGGCTCCACCTCAACAGGAGGAAGAACTTCTTGACTGTGAGGGTCCCAGAGCCCTGAAGCAGGCTGCCCAGAGAGGTTGTGGAGTCTCCTTCTCTGGAGCCTTTCCAGCCCGGTCTGGATGTGTTCCTGGGTGACCTGAGCTGGATTCTCTGCTCCTGCTCTAGCTGGGGCTGGAAGATTCCTGCACAAGGCAGAAGCTATTGAAGAGGAGGATGCTGAGAGGACAACTTTTCCCTGATGACAGGACAAGAGGTCATGGGCTCAAGCTGTGCTAGGGAAGGCTTAGCTTGGATACTAGGAAGAATTTCTTACAGCTAGAGTGGTCAGGCAGTGGAAGAGGCTGCCCAGGGAGGTGGTGGAGTCCCCACGCCTGGAGGGGCTCAGGAAATGTGTGGCCATGGCCCTTGGGGAAATGCTCTGTTGGTGATGGTTGGACTCCATGGGCTCAGAAGTCTTTTCCAGCCTCAAGGGCTGTAGGAAAGGGGAAGCAGAGTGGCCTCAGTTCATGCCACAGCTGCAGACAAACACCAAGGTGAGGGAGTGGAGCTTGGGGAAGAAAGAAGAGAGCCCTTTGGTTCCACCTTCCCCCTCTGAAGCTGAGTGGGGCTGCCTGATCCACAGAGGCTAAGAACAAGAGCCCCAGAGCCCCTGCGATGATGGCAGAGAGGGGGAAGGCAGACTGGAGCCCGTCCCGGGAGGAAGGGCCTGGCCCAGGCGCCCCCCGAGGGAGCCCCAGCCCCAGGGTCCCCCAAGGGGTCAAGAGGCAGCCAGAGGAGGTCTGAAGAGCCAAAACCCCGAACCTTTAGTGAACAACACAGAGAGGGGGGGAGCCGGGCCGCAGAGGGGAGGGGAAAGGGATGGGAACCGCGAAGTGGGGTAGGGGGAAGCGAGCCGCAAAAGGGGCTGGGGCCGGGGGAGAGCGGCGCCGAGGACGGGAGCGGGCGTTACAGTGCTGAGGGGGGAACGGACACAGAGCAAGGGACGAAGAAGAGCTCCCACACCAAGGGAGAAGGTGGAAGCAGCGCTGGGAGCTTGGGCTGGGCTCCTGGCTGCTGAAGTCTTCACCTTAAGAGCTTCACTGGCTGGGAGCTGGAAGCAGGGAGTCTGCTGCCAAGGGCTGGGAGCACTCTGGGGCTCCTCCTGCTGTGCTGCTGCTCAGAGGGCCTGAAGGATGCTCTGGGGCTGCAGAGAGAGGAGAGAGGGGCATGAGGCAGCTCTGGGGCACATCCAGGCACTGGCAGCTCCCTGCTCTCTTGCCCTCCCCTCAGCTGGGGCTGCAGCCACCCCCAGCACCAACCATCCCCATGGCAGGGCTCTGCCTCGCAGCTGGCACGGGGCTGGCACAGCAGCAGGCTGCAGCCACCCCCCAGCACCAACCATCCCCATGGCAGGGCTCTGCCTCGCAGCTGGCACGGGGCTGGCACAGCAGCAGGCTGCAGCCACCCCCCAGCACCAACCATCCCCATGGCAGGGCTCTGCCTCGCAGCTGGCACGGGGCTGGCACAGCAGCAGGCTGCAGCCACCCCCCAGCACCAACCATCCCCATGGCAGGGCTCTGCCTCGCAGCTGGCACGGGGCTGGCACAGCAGCAGGCTGCAGCCATCCCCCCCAGCACCAACCATCCCCATGGCAGGGCTCTGCCTCGCAGCTGGCACGGGGCTGGCACAGCAGCAGGCTGCAGCCACCCCCCAGCACCAACCATCCCCATGGCAGGGCTCTGCCTCGCAGCTGGCACAGCAGCAGGCTGCAGCCACCCCCCAGCACCAACCATCCCCATGGCAGGGCTCTGCCTCGCAGCTGGCACGGGGCTGGCACAGCAGCAGGCTGCAGCCACCCCCCAGCACCAACCATCCCCATGGCAGGGCTCTGCCTCGCAGCTGGCACGGGGCTGGCACAGCAGCAGGCTGCAGCCTGCCCCGGGGCAGGGCTCACTCCTGGCAGAGTGGCTCCCAGGGCAGCCTCACCTGGGCTGCAGAGGCCTTGGCAGCTCGGTGCCTGCTGCGCAGCTGGGGGATGCAGCTCCGCTGCCCACCCCCGGGGGGGCAAAGGGCTCTGAGGAAGGCAGAGAGGCCATTGGCACCCAGCCAGGCTCGGGGCAGAGGCCTCCCTGCGGCCCAGAGGGCACTGGCAAGGTGCAGCTGCAGCCATGGGGCTGGCCCCACAGTGGGGAGCACAGGCAGCCCCTGGCAGCTCTCTCACCTCTCAGCTGCCTTCTGCTTCAGGGCAGAGGCTCTGCAGCCCACAGGCAGCCTGGGCACAGAGGGTGCCTGTGTGGCACAGGCCAGCATGCAGGGCCTGCAGCCAGGGCAGGGATGGTTAGTGCCAGGGGGGATCCTGACTGCCCCTGGCACGGGGCTGGGGGGCAGCTGGGCCAGGGCAGCACTCACTTGGGCACCAAGAGGGCATCCTGCTGCTGGAGGAGGTCCTGGCCGGGGGGCTGCAGGGCTGCTGGCTGAGGCTGGCAGCCTGCACACCTGGGAGGTGCCATCGAGGGCAGGGCCTGGGGGCCGGGGCAGGGCACAGCCCTGGGGAGCTGCCAGGGGCAGGCGGCTCCGGGGCAGCCTCCCCGGGCACAGCCTGGAGCTGCAGGGCCAGGCTGGCAGCGCCACAGGGGCTGGGGGGCAGGGGCTGGGGGCGCTCTGTGCCGCCCTGGCAGCCTCTGCTGGCTTCCCACTGCTCCGCCGGCGTTTGGGCCGCGGGGAGAGGCTGCAGGCAGAGGCTGGCTGGGGAGCAGTTGGCATCTCAGGGACCTCCTCCTCTTCCCGATGGGGCTGAGGGCCAGCAGCCTGGCACTGCTGAGCGCAGCCAGGTGCTGGCAGCCCGGCAGGGGAGAGCTCATCACAGGGTGCCAGGCACAGCCACAGAGGTCTCGGCTCAAGGAGCAGAGCAGAGACCGAGTCAGCTCCCTGGCTGCAGCTCCCAGGCACCCCCAAGCCCCAGGGGTCCCCCTCTGCCCCCCCCCCCCCAGCTCTTTGCTGGGGCTGCCCCAAACCACACCAAAGCCAAGGACAAGAGCCAGCACAAACAATCCTGGGCCCAGAGCAAGTGCCCCGTGGCAGGGCCTGGCCTGTGCCCAGCAGCAGCCTCTGCAGAGCCAGGCTCTGCGGCTGGGTCATGCATTGGCACTGAGGATGAGGAGGAAGAGCTCAGCCCTGCCCAGACACAGGCTGCCAGCAGCCAGGCCACAGCTGGGCTGAGTGGGGCAGATGCCCCCCAGAGCAGTCACCCACAGGAGATAAAGGCAGGCTCAGACCCCACTGGGTGCCAGGGCAGGAGAAACTTCTGCCCCTGCCCTGTGCCCACAGCTGGCAGCTGCCCCCCAGCCCTGCAGCAGAGCCTGGGGCAGAGGGGAGAGCACAAACCTGGATCCTCAGCAGCACAGCCCTGCTGGCTCCTCTGGGCTGGGCTGGCCCTGCTGGCCTCTGCAGCCCTCCCTGGGGAGGAGGCCTGCTCCTGGCTGGCAGCAGCCTCCTGAGGGGCCAGGGGCTGCAGTGCCTCAGAGGCCACAGCAGCAGCAAGGAAGCTGCCAGCCTGGGGCAGGGACTGCTGCTCTGGGGAGGAGCTCCTGGCAGCAGCTGCAGCCCTGGGGCAGAGAGAGACAGAGCCAAGGAGCAGTCAGGGGCTGAACCTCAGCCCCTGGCACCCAAGACAGGCTCAGCACCACCAGCAGCACCTCTGAGCCCCCTCCTCAGCTGGGGCACAGCCTGGGGGGAGCTCTGGGCCAGGCAAGCTTTGAGGCTGAGGGATCCCCAGGCTGGGACTGCAGAAGCTGGGCTGGGAGGTCACCTCTTGGCTGCAGGGCACCCAACAGCAGCCCCAGATCTGTGCTGGGCCTCAGGCACACAGCACAGGCAGCCTCCCTCGGGAGACCTTCCCCAGGAGCTTCCTTCTGCCAGGACATTGGGGCAGAGACAGCAGCAGGTGGTGCCAGGGCAGCCCTGCCAGGGCAGCACCTCGGGGAGCAGAGGCAGCAGCAGAGCCCTGGGGGAGGCAGCTCCAGGCCTGGCAAGAGGCACTGAAGGCTCTCAGCTGCTGTGCCTGGAAACCTTCCCTGCTGACCCTTCCAGGGGAGCTTCTCCCCTGGGACTGGCCCTCTAGGAGCCAAAGCCCACTTCAGAGGGCAGGCACTGCTCTGTAAGCCAAGGCCTGGGCCCTCCCCCACCTCCAGCACCCTCAGGGGGGCTGCACACCCCAGGAAGGTTGAAACTCTCTGAGCAGCCAGGAGGAAGTGGCACAGGGAGGGGGCACAAGGACACTCACCCCTCTGGCTGGCTGGCAGTCAAGCCCTGCAGGAGGAGGGCTGCTTCCTTTGCTTCCTGCTGCACATCTGCCTGCTGGCTGGCTGGGGCAGACCTTTCCTCTGCAGCCTGCAGCAAGCCCCCAGAGCAGCATTAGGCCAGAGCTGAGCTGAGCCTGGGCCCCCAGCTGCCCCTTCCCTGCCAGGCTCAGAGCTTTCTCCAGCACTCCACAGCCCAGCACCTGCTGAGCCAAGACCTCCCAGAGCAGCTCAGCTCCCAGCTTGCCCAGTGCAGCCCAGCAAGGTACCTGAGCTGCCTGCTGGGTCCCACTCACCAGGCCAAGCCCTCCTCTCACCTCCTCCAAGGCCAGCTGCAAGGGAACAGGACACCCAGCTGCCAGCTGCTGCTGCTGCTCTCCAGCCCTCTCCCCACCAGTGAGGTCCAGGCACACCTTGGGCACAGCCTCCTCCAACCTGCAGGAGTCACAGCAGCAGCCCCTGAGCCAGGGAAGAGTCTCTGGGGAAGCCATCCCTTGGCCTACCAAGGTTTGGGATGGAGCCCAAGGAAGCTTTGGCCTTTGTCCCCCAGCTCTGGGGGCTGCCAGGCTCCTCACTCCAGCTGGGCAGCGGAGAGGCTGTGGCACAGCAGCAGAGCAGCTCAGCTGCGTCCTGGCAGCCACTTGGGCTGCAGCCAGCAGCCAAACTCTGCAAGCTCCTGGCCATGGGGGACCCCAAGATGCCAGCCCAGGCTCCATCCCTCCTGCCCAGAAGCCTCACCTGGGCAGCTGCAGCAGGCTGGAGCTGAGGGCAGGCAGCAGCACTGGCGCCTGGCTCTGTGCCCCCCGGGCAGCATCCTCACAGGCACGGAGCTTGGCCTGCAGCTCTGCCACCTGTGAGCAAGGGGCAGCCCTGGCTCAGAGCATGCCCTGAGCCCCAGCAGCTCAGCAGGCTGGGTGCCAGGCAAAGCAGAGCTGCAGACAGAGCCCAGCCCTGCGCCCAGCAGCTCACCTCCGCTCTCAGCTGCGCACACAGCACAACATACTGACAGACGTGGGAGTCCAGGCTGAGCAGGTTGCTCTTGAGCTGCAGGGAGGGAGGAGCGGAGCTGAGAGCAGCACCGGGACAGCTCCTTCCCCTCTGCTGAGGCGGCAGCGGGGCAGCTCCTCAGCCTCCTCTGGGCTGGTGGGGCCCGGGCGGCTGCAGCTGACTCTGAGAGGGGCTCCAGAGGCAGCCCGGCTGCAGCAGGGAGGCGGCAGGGAGGCAGCAGCCTGCCCCAGGCTCCTTCCCAGCCAGCCCCAGCAACTGCCGGCCGCGGGGCGAGGGGCTCACCGAGACCTGGATCTCCTTGGCCCTGCTGGCACACCTGAGGGTGTTGAGGGTGTCCTGGCAGCAGAGCGGCGAGGGGCTGAGGGCAGCCAGCATCAGGGTGCGGCCGATGGAGTCCTTCAGCAGCCGCCTCAGCTTGCTGTCCCGCTACGGGACGTGGCTCTGCTTGCCCTGCCCGGCACAGCGAGGCTCCGCTCAGGGGCTGGCCCTCGGCTCCCAGCCCTGGCCACGCTCAGCCCACGGCAGCTCTGCCCTGGGGACGGCGCTCAGGGCCCCTCGGCGGCAGCCTTCCCTTGGCCCCAGCCAGCGCCTGGCTGACGCTGAGCAGGGCCAGCAGCGAGCGGTTGATGCTGGCTCCCTCCCGCAGCCGCTCGCCCCTGCTCTTGGCCACCGCGGCTCGCTCCGAGCCGGCCAGGTCGACCAAGCTCATCTTGGCCACCCGCACGGCCCCAGCGAGGCCCCCGGCGCGGTCCTGCTGCTTCACCTGTACCTGGCAGGGCACAGGCAGGGCAGGCTGCAGCTCCGCAGGGCGCTCCAGCTCGCCGCTCGCAGCCGCGGCAGCCCTGGCACGCCGGCCCTGGCACAGCATCGCCGCCTGCTCCCTTCCGGGCAGCGGTGCCAAGGGCTGCCCCAAGCACCACCCCTCACCTGCAGCACGGCGTGGGAGCGGGAGGAGGAGGCGTTGGCATCGGTGGGATGCTGCGTGCGGTTCCTGCTGCCCCCGAGCAGCATCTGCAGGAGCTGCTCTGCCGAGCTGGGCTGGCGGGGAGCAGGCAGAGGGCAGGGATCAGCGCAGCCCCGGCACGGGCACCGAGCGCCCACAGGCACACAGGCTGAGGCCTCCTGCGGCTCTGCAGGTCTCCTCTGGCCTCGGGCTCAGCGCTGCTGCCAGCCAGCACCCAGCCAGCTGGCACTCCCGGGTCCCCACAGCCCCTGCCCCGGGTCCCCACAGCCCTCCCCTCCCCCCTCCAGGTCCCCCAGTGCCCGCTGGCACCCCTGGGGCAGGCGCAGCGCTGCCCACACCTTGTGCCTGCTTCCACCCCCACCTGCTGGATGGAGAGACCCTGAACCACAGCTCCTCTCTCAGGATCCTCCCGGATGGGCAGAGGGCCCTTGGGCTCCAGCAGGTCACGGATCTGCTCGTTGTAGACCTGCAGCAGGCAGCTCCAGCTCGGGCTGAGGCTTGGGGCCCCAAAGGGCAGCAGGCAGAGCAGCTCTGGACCCCAGGGCCTGCTGCCCACCCAACAGCACCTCTGGCACCTGGTGCCAGCAGGAGCAGCTGAAGGTGCCTTAAAGGCAGAGGACAGCTCAGGAGGCTTCACCAGTGAGGCACTGAGCCATTGCTCCTCCAAAGCCCTTGCAGCCAGGAAGACCTCATTGCCCTGTGCCCTGTGGCCCCCAGCTCCAGAGGGGGCAGACCAGCAGCACCAGCTCAGCAGACTGGGTAGGGGCAGCCTGCTTCCAGTCTGGGGCTGTCCTGGCCACTGGGCACAGCTGGCAGCACAGGGGTAGCCCTGGCACTACAAGTCCAGACCTTGGAGATGGTGGCCTGGCAGCAGGAGGGGCACAGCTGGGCACAGCCTACCTCCAGGTAGGAGACCAGGACCTGGTAGCTCTTCTGCTCCTTCCTAGCCTCCAGCCTCCTGTACAGCTCCTCCATGGTGAGGTAGATGATGCCAGGGCTCTTCTCTGAGCCCAGCGTGGTGTAGGTTTTCCCTGCTCCTGTTGCTCCGTAGGCAAACACTGGGAGGAGAAAGGGAGGAGCCCTGAGAGCAGCCTCCATCGACAGCAGCACTGGGGGGATGCTCCCAGCTCTGCCTCAGCTGGAAATGCCCCTGGGGACACAGCCCCAAACCCAGCTCCTGCTATGGGGCACTGCTGCCTCCCACTCACATCCTGTCCAGCAGGACCCCCAGGGCCCTCTGCACCAGGCTGCTCCCCAGCCTGCACAGGGCTCCCAGCTGATGCCACCCCACAGGCAGGACTCCACACTCATCTGGGCTTGTCTCTGCTCTCTTCTTGCTGGCCTGGGCCCTGCCTGCCCCCACAGCCCTCAGGTGACATCTCCAGGTCAGCACTGGCCCTCTCAGGTTGCTCAGGGAGGGGATTGTGACAGATGCAGGTGGGGCTCACAGAATAAGCTCTCTTCACCTCTTCTGGCATTTTGAGGCCCTGGAACTGTCTTGCTAGAGGTCTACACATGTCACCCAGGGGAAAATGTGCCTTCCTCTGCTTATGCAGCAGAGCAGCTGCTTTGACACCATTCTGTCACTAGGCCAATCTATAGCTGGATCTCGGGTTTAAGCCCCACTGCACCTAAAAGGAGTTTGCTCAGATGTGGCTGTTACAGTGTGCTCCAAACCCTCCTTCCCCCATCTCCACTAGTGGAGGTCTGAATGGGGAAAGACAAAGGCAGGAAATTGCCTTCCCCTGGGACAGGTCAAGGCTGCTGGAGGGGGAAGTCCGCTTGGGTTTGGCACTATGATTAGCAGGGTGCTTGGCACCCAGTGTGCCTTGGCCTGGGACACATTGTCTCTGAACAGCTTAACCAGGGTGAGCAGAAGGCTGTGGGGGCTCTCTTGCTCTTGCCTTCCTCTTGCTCACTCCTATGTTCTGCTTTCCTCTTGGCCTCGCTGCCTTCGCGGCAGCATTGCAGACACCAGCCCTGGGTCCTGGCTTCTCCCTGGCCCTGCCTGCCCTGGGGCCCTGCTCCCTGGCTGCCTGCCGGCAAGCTGCGGCTGTCTCGCACCCTTCCGACAGGGCTGCCGCAGGAGCTTGGCCTCGTGGCAGCCGTGCCTGAGGACACTTTGGTTCTGGCAGGTCCTTTCCCTTTGGGCTGTGCCACACCATCCGCAAATCAGATTACAAACCGGCAGCTCTGGAGCCTGCTGCCGACCAGAGACCTAGGGAGCATCTCCCAATTCCTGCTCCATCCCCGGGAGCACAACCTGCGCTCTCCTTGGCTCTCCCTAAGCTCCTGCCTGGCCTCTGATTTGATCCGTGGGGTGAAGCTGTTTCGTGGTTTAGCCTTTTCCATTTTCTGAATGCTCTACACTGCACCCAAGCTGCCCAGGAGCATCCTGGGGGAATTTGCAAGCAAACAGAACCTGTCCACAATCTAATAAGTGTAATACCTAATCTTGGGGGGGCGGGAGGGGGGAATAAAGAGAAGTCTCTTGTTGTAATTCCTGCCTGGTTAGCTTAACCCAAATCAAATCAGTGCCTTAAAAACCAGCAGACAGAAGCAAACTTCTGGGAGTGGTTCCTGCTTTTGTTTAGGCACATGCAAGTCATTTGTCTGCAACAAAACCCCCAACTCCTCTGCAGAGCAGGGAACAGCAGAGTGCAAACAAAACCCCACTGCTGAGTCAGAAATGAATTCAACTGCAGATCTAGGCAGAGGGACACAGCCTGGCAAGGGCAGAGGGTGCTGTGGATTGTGCTTCCTTAACAGACCCATGGTGGCATTTTTATCACCCAGAAGCTGGATTTCCCTGCTGGTTTTCCAGCTGCTGGCTTGAATGGACTTCAGGAGGTGTTCAGGAACACACCTGGATTCTCCTCCTAGCTTTGATACTGCCCTGGAGAACAGCTTGTGCTTACTTCGAAGGAGAGCTGTAACTGGGAATGCAAGTCTGGAAGGATCTTTGACAGCCAAAGGCTTGTTCCCCTCCAGTCAGATGTAAACTCTGAGCATCAAATGTGACAATGATCTTTGCTCCTTCTTCCCTGTGGTTGAAATTCCCCCCCAACATTACCTTTGCCAGCCCAGCCCAGCTGGAAGCAAATGAAAGCTGTATTTATAGGCAAAGGGAAATCTGCAATGGGATGCAAGGAATATGTACAAACTCTCCAGGAGTTACAGTGTTGAGATATATTCACAACTGAAAACCAGCACAAGAACCCCACTGGTCAAGGAGCAGGGGAAGCTACTAGCTGGGGTCTGCAGCAGCCCTCCTCAGCCAGGGAGGGATCCCCTGGGCCCCCGGGAATGGAGGGGAAGAGAGGAGGAGGGGAGGAGAGGAGCTGCTGCGAGGCCACCTTCAGATCCCTCCTGGTGCCACTGCCCTCAGCACCTGACAGGGCCAGGGGCTGGAGCAGGACAGGGCCAGGCCCCCCCCGGCTGCGCCGCGGTGCCAGCACACAATGGGCATCGCCGAGCCCGACGACCACGCCCTGACAAGTCCCGCCCCCCCTTGGCACTGCAGCCAATCAGCAGCGCCGCTCCGCCTCAGCCTGTTGCCTGGACACCGAGCGCGAGGGACACGAGGACGAGGAGGAGGAGGACGAGGAGGAGGAGGAGGAGGAGGAGGAGGAGGAGGAGGAGGAAGGAGCTCAGTGGGCTGGGACGGCTGAGTCGAGGCCAGCGAGCGTGGCTCCATGGTGCACAGCATGCGGAGGCTGAAGGAGCTGGAGGAGGGGCTGGCGCCGGCAGCCAAGAGGCGCCGGCTGGGGCTGGGTGAGGAAGGGGCTCCGGGCTGGCCGCCGGCTGCCTCGCCCAAGGAGCTGTGGCAGCAGGAGGCAGAGTCTGAGCGTGCCGGTCGTGGCAAGGGGGATCAGCCCGGGGGGAAGCAGCTGGAGCCCTGGGTCGAGGCTGGCAGCCACCGCGGCAGCCCCAAGGAGGAGCTGACCAGCAAGCAGGGTAGGTAGAGAGGGCCGAGGGGGCTGCTGGTGCTCCTGAGCCCTGGGGCTCAGCGCCTCTCTCCCTGCAGGCGGTGAGCAAGCCCCAGCAGCAGGAGGGGACGGGGTCCCCGTGCCCCAGCAGCTGCCCTTCCCCGTGGGGCGCCTGTCCCTGCGGTGGGAGCGGCTCTGCGGGGTCGGCGCTGGGCTGCACAACCTGGGGCGCAGCTGCTTCCTCAACGCCACGCTGCAGTGCCTGAGCCACACGGCGCCGCTCGCCAACTACCTGCTCTCCGAGGAGCACGGCCGCAGCTGTGAGTGGGGAGCCTGGGCCGGGCGGCTGGCGGTGCCAGGCTGGCAGTGCCAGGGTGCCCGTGGGGAGCGGGAGCTGCCTGCCTGTCCTGCGCTCGGCACCTCTGCAGGTGGCCCTGGCAGGGGCTGCGAGTGTTGGGCTGTGCCCTCTCTGTCCCTGCTGCCCCTGTCTCCACCAGAGGCTGTTCCTGTCTTCTCCTGGCCCTAGCGGTGCTCCCCAGCTCTGCAGCCTGGCACCGGCGAGGTGCTGCCTCTGCTGGCTGCAGCCAGGGCAGGGCAGGAGGCTGCCTGCGGGCAGCAGCTGCTGTGGGAGGCTCGCAGCTGGGAGCAGGGGGAGCTCTCAGGGCTCACAGCCCTGTCTGTAGGGCTCTGCTGGGATCTGCCCCTCAGGGCCAACCTGTGCCCTCCTCCGGAGAGTGCCTGTGGCTGTTTTCCATCCCCATGGACGCTCTCTCCTCTGGGGGGGGGCGAGGGGGAGGGCTGTTGCAGTGGTACTGTGAGTGGGATGGCATCAGCCAGGGTGAGGTCTGCTGGCCCCTGTGTACCCAGGATGCCCAAGAGCTGTGCTGCAGCACAGAGCTCCTAGGGACCACTGAGCGTGGCTGAGCTCTGTTGGAAGAGAGATCCCTGCAGCCTCTGTCCTGCCTCCATCTCTCCTGGCTTTGTCCTTGATGTCCTGTCCTCTGCTCTGCTGCTCCAGGTCGCCAAGAAGGCTTCTGCATGCTGTGCCTGATGCAGGACCACGTGGGGCAGGCGTTTGCCAGCAGTGGGCAGGCCATAAAGCCGGTGTCCTTCATCCGGAACCTCAAGAGTAAGGGAGGCTGCCCTGCCCTGCCCTGCCTTGCCCTGCCCTGCCCTGCCCTGCCCTGCCCTGCCCTGCCCTGCCCTGCAGGGGAGCAGGGACTGATGCTGGAGCAGAAGCTGTGGGCTGGGAGCAGCTCTTGGCAGACAGCTCTCCTGAGGTGACTCAGGGAGCCTGCCAGGGGCTGGGGGCTCCGTGGGCTGCGGGGGGCTTCTCCCGTGGCCGTGAGTCTGACAGCAGGTTTGGGCTGCGGGGGAGCAGGGAGGGAGGGAGGAGCTGCATCTGTTGCAGCAGATGCTGAGGCTGGTTGCTGCCCCTCCTGCAGACATTGCCCAGCACCTCTGCTTGCGGCAGCAGCAGGATGCCCACGAGTTCCTGCGCTACAGCATCGACGCCATGCAGCAGGCCTGCAGGAACGGCTGTGCCCAGTATGTGTGGCCCTCCTGCCCTGTGCCCTCACCAGTGCCCCGTGCCCGTGGGAGGGCTAACCCCGTGCCCCAGGCTGAACTCCCAGAGGGAGGCACTGAGTGCAGGGGCCGCACTGGATGGCCCAGCTCTCTGCCCCTCTGTGCCACAGTCCCCCTTCTCCCGGCTCCTCTGCCCCAGCCTAGCTGTGGCCCTCTCCCCCGCTCCTGAGGCTGCTGTGGTTCTGGATCCTGTGCCAGCTGCCCAGGAACCCGGGGTGCAGCTGGCTCAGGTGCAGCTCTGTGGCTGTGGGTGAGCAGCTTTCCTCTGGGCCCTGCGCTGCCTCAGTCTGCAGCGCACAGCTCTGAGCTGCGGCCGGCAGCTTCTGCTCCTTCTGGAGGAAGGTGCCCCTGGGAGCCTGGTGCCAGCCCTGGAGCTGTGGCCCTGGGAGAGCAGCCTGGCAGAGGCTGCGACTTCCCTCTGCCTCTGGAGCTCTGCAGCCTGTGCGCTGGGCAGAGCGCAGCGGGGGGAGCTGTGCTGAGGACACGGGGAGGGGGCCCTCGGGGGTGGCCGTGGGGGAGGGGCGGTGTGAGCCCTGCTGCTCCTGTGCCTAGGTTGGATGGCCAGAGCCAGGCCCCGACGCTGGTTCAGCAGATCTTCGGCGGCTCCCTGCGGTCCCGTGGTGAGTGTTGGCTGCCAGCTCCTGGGCCTGGGCCTCTCAGGGCTGCCCGGCAGGAGGAATCATTTGGGAGCACTGCTGAGCGTGTGCAGAAGATGCCCAGCTGCAGCTGCTGGGGTGGGTGCAGGGCCATGGCAGGCTGTGCTCAGTGCTCTTTCTCTGGCAGTGACGTGCTTGGAGTGCAAGAGCACCTCGGACAGCTACGAGCCTTGCCTGGACCTGGCGCTGGAGATCGGGGTAGGGCGGCAGGGTGGGGGCTGGGGAGGAGCTCTGCTCTCCTGGGGCTGTTCCTGCAGCTGCAGCATCGCTGCCCTCAGGGCTCCTGAGCCTGCCGGTGCCAAGGCACAGCCCAGGCAAGAGGGAAGCCGCTGCCTTGTTGAGCTGCCTGCTGTGTCTGGCAGGGCAGTGCCCGGTGCCTGGGCGTGAGGCTGCGTGGTGCTGGGGCCCCTGCAGCTGCCCCTCGTGGTGCTGGGCACTGCCAGCTGGTGGGGCTGAGGGGTTTGCTGCAGCCTGTGGCCCTGTGCCCACGCTGGGTGTGCTCTCTCGGGGCTGTGGCGTGGACAGGCCACTGGTGGCCTGAGCTCTGCTCTGTCCTTGCAGGAGGCCAGGAGCGTGGTGCAGGCGCTGGGGCAGTTTGTGCAGGCAGAGCTGCTGTGCGGGGAGAACGCCTACAAGTGTGGCAGGTGAGGCTGGGGGCTGCGGGCGGCCGGGGGGCGCTGCGCTGGGGGCAAGCAGCTGTGCCCCCTGCTGGCTGCGGGAGGGCTTCACTGCCTGCTCCGCGGCTCAGCCCTGAGGGCCGTGGCCGTGGAAGCCTGCCGCGAAGGCTGCCTCCTGTGGTGAGGAGGAGCTGGGCCGGCAGCCGTGGCCGTGAGCAGGGGCCCTGGAGCAGCGGCTGCTGTCAGCAGGGTCGGTGCCAAGGGCTTTGCTGCCCGGCCAGGGCTGGCAGGCAGCTGGCTGGCGCAGCAGCTTGAAGAGCTGGAGCTCTGCCTGTGCAGGTGCCAGCAGGAGGTGTCGGCCAGCAAACGCTTCAGCATCCACCGAGCCCCCAACGTCCTCACGGTGGCACTGAAGCGCTTTGCCCCCTACGCCGCAGGGAGGATCACCAAGGTGAGCGCTTGGCAGCCCGGGGCTGAGGCTCTCTCCTGGCCCCAGGTGCTGCTGCCCAGAGCGGGCCGGGAGGTGCTGCTGTGGCCAGCGGGAGCTGTGCCGCGCTCCTGCAGCCCTTCCCCCGCTGTGCGCTGCAGGCGGAGTTCGGCTCCTCCTGCCGCCTTCCTCAGCACCCCCTCTGCACCAGGAGGCTGAGTGCCCTTCTCTGGAGAGGTGGCCCTGCTGGGAGAGCTGTGCTGCTCTTGCCCCAGCACAAAAGCCATGGCCTGTGCAGGCTGCTGAGCGCTCCTGTCTCTGCAGGAGGTGCGGTACCCCATGCTGCTGAACCTCCGCCCCTACATGTCTGTGCGGCGCAGGGACCCCGTCCTGTACAGCCTCTATGCGGTGCTGCTGCACTCTGGGCACAGCTGCCACGCAGGGCACTACTACTGCTACGTGAAGGTGAGCCCAGGAGCTGTGGTGCCACCCCCTCAGGGCTGGGGGGTGCTGGGGGGTCCCTGTAGGCCCAGCAAGGAGGGTGCTCAGCAGATGTGCGTGGTGGGGAGCACTGGCTGCGGGGTGCAGGCTGTGCCGTGCCGCAGGAGGGGGGAAGGTTCAGCTCTGGCAGAGCCCCCTGGCCTGCCCTGGGCCTCCTCTGCCTCGTGGGGAGAGGAGCTGTGCCCACGGGCGCTGCTCCTGCTGCTGCTGCTGCCAGGAAGGTGCCTGGGCACAGCCCAGCCCTGCTCTCTCTTCTCCTGCTGCAGGCCAGCGATGGGCAGTGGTATCGAGCGGACGACGAGCGGGTCGGCTCCGCAGCCCCCCAAGAGGTCCTGCAGCAGCAGCAGGCCTACCTGCTCTTCTACCAGAGGTGAGTGTCTGCTGCCTGCTGGCCCCTCTGCCCCCTGCTCCCAGCACTTGGCACAGGGCTGGCACAGGGCTGGCTGTGGGCAGGAGCTTGGCCCGGGTACCCCAATGCCCTGTGCATGCCCTGGCTGGGAGGAGGGTGGCAGGGAGGGGCCCAGCCCCTTGTCACGGTTTCACTCTCCCTCAAGAGCACCTCATGCCCTCAGAGCTTTGGCTCCTCTTTCTCCTCTGCATCTCTGAGAGAGGCTCAGCCCCTGGCAGTTGATGCCAGCCCTTCTCTGCCTTCCCCAGGATCCCCAGCCTCAGGAAGAGCTGGCAGGGGCCCATTGCCAAGGCTGCCTCCAGCCTGCCCGGAAGCACTGGCAGCGTCCCAGAGGAGGTCAGGAAAGCTGCGAGCAGGGGGCTCCTGTCTTCAGCAGGGGTGGGCCAGGGGAGCCCTGGAGGCTGCTCTTGGCCAGTGCTCCTGGGTGCTGGGAGCTGCTGCCCCTCTGTCTGCTCTGCCAGGGCAGGGGGGCTGCAGCCTGGCAGGGAGGCAGGCGCAGGGCAGGAGGGTTTGCAGGAGGCATCCTGCAGAGCCAAGGCCTGTGTGGGGCTGGGGAGGGCTGGGGAGGGCAGGGTCTGCGTGTCCTTGGCTCCTGGACTTGTCACTGAACTGCTCTCCCTGTCTAGAGAGCAGAGCTGCTGCCAGGGAAGCAGCTGCCTGGGCTGGAGGAGGTGGGAGACCCTGCAGCCCACAGCGCCTTTGGGATGGGGTCGGAGCTGCTGAGCGGAACCAGCCTGCCAGAGCTGCCTGCTGAGTGCCCAGCAGCCAGGAGAGAGGTGCCAGCTGTGTGCCAGGATTATTGGGCACAGCTGCAGGGCCTGACACGCAGCAGCAAGTCCTACATCAGCAAGCTGACCGTCCTGGCCCAGCAGAAGGTGGCCTTTGCCAGCAGCATTGCCGCCCTGGTGGAGGCACAAGCGGCCAAGGTTTGGAAGTTCCACTGCCTGCTGCTCCTAGCTGTGCTGCTGGGGGGAGCAGCTGGAGCCAGCGGGCTGGGGGGGCCTGGAGGGCGAGGAGGGCCTGGGGAGATGTCCTGCTGTGAGGCAGGAGAGGGGCAGAGCAGGGCAGCAGGGGGCCGAGGGCTGCTTTCCAGCCTGCCCAGAAGCCTGGGGGTTAAAAGCTGTCTGCAAGCCTGTCCCAGGGGCAGGTTTGGCCTGCAAGAGCAAACCTCAGTGTTCCAACCCTGCTGAAGTGCTGGCTCTGAGGTGTCTGAGCCTGGCAATCCCTGGGTTTGCAATGCTTCAGAGGTGCTTTGGTTCTCTCAACTCCTCCCTCTCTTCTCATGATTCCAGGCTCCTCCAGCACAGAAGCTCCCTGCTCTCTACCTGCTGGACTCCATCATCAAGAACGTGGGAGGAGCATACCTGCAGGCTTTTGCCCCAAACCTGGTGGAAACCTTTCTCTCCGTCTTTGAGAAGGTCTCTGCACCTCAGAAGAGTTCTGTAGGCCAAAGCTGTGGCTGGGCAGTGAATCCTGTGCCCAGGGGTGGCTTTGCTTGGGTGGTGAAGCACACCAAGTGCTTGGCTTTTCTGCATCTCTGTCCTGGCTCTGCACTGAGGGCCATGGTCCCTGCTGGTGGTTTGAAGCAATCAAGTGGGCCCTGAGCCTCCAAGGAGGTTGGATCTGTGTCTCCCAGATGGGTCTGAGGGTGCAGCTGAGCTGAAGCAGAACTGCCTGAATTGGAAGTGCTAGCCCTGCTCTGGCATCTGCTGGGGCAAAGTCCTTCAGGGGCTGGAGAGCTGAGCACAAGCCCCTGGGCTCATTGCTTGCCTCAGAGGCTGTTGCCTGATTCCCTTGGCATGGGAGTGTGAGCTGCTCTGCTGAGAGCTGCTGCACAGCCAGGCCAGTGTGTTGAGATGCCAAGTGCTGAGAGCAACAGGACAGCCATGCAGCCTTCCTTCTGGCAGCAAAGCTGCAGGCTGTGTGTGGCAGAAGCTGAGGGAGCCCTGGGGTGGTTTTGTTGCTGCAGGGGGACACAGAGACTCGCAAGAGTTTATTCCTCTTGCGCTCGACGTGGGACAGGGTTTTCCCCCCGGAGAAGCTGCATGCCCTGGATGTCAGAGTCAAGTCCTTAGATCCTGCTTGGCCAGTGAAGCCTCTGCCTGCAGCTGGGAGTGCTGCTGGCAGCCCTGTGAGCCCTCAGCCTGCAGCTCCCTCGGTCAGTGTGTGTGCCTGCTGTACGGACAGAGGGTCCCAGAGCAGCCATCCTTGTTTGTAGGCTGCTGGGTGAGAGTGCAGTGCCTCAGGAGTGCAGGGCCTGGGCTGTGGAGGCAGGGCAGAGGCACTCCTGAATGCAGAGCGCTGGGGGGGCTTGCTTTGCCTGTGTCAAACCTGTGCTCTGGAGGGTGGCCATGGAGGAACTGCTGTTAGGCGACGTCCCCCTGTCACAGCAGCAAATTGGAGTGGGGGCAAAGGTTTCAAATGAGTTTGGTTCCATTGTGCCTGAAGAGTGCAGCTCCTAACAGCTGCAGAGAGTGAGCTCCAGTGCTGGAGGGTGGCAGCAGGGAAGGGAGCTGGAGTGAGCTGAGCATGGGGGCCGTGGGGGTGTTAGGTTGAGGCTGGGGCTGGGTGACCTTGTTCTAAGCAAAGCAGCTCCAGGGCTCCCTGGCTCCCTCAGGATGTGCAGTGTCACAGGTTCTGTTCTGTTTCTAGGCAGAGGAATCCACTGCCCCTGCCTGTGCCAGGGCTGCTGCCTCTGCTCCTCCAGCACAGCCTTTGAGCCAGGAGCAGCTGCTGAGGCAGCAAGTGCTTGAGAAGGAAAAGGAGCTGCTGGAGCTGCGGCAGAAGCTCTCAGAGCTGGAGCAGGCCCAAGCACAGGTGAGCAGGACAGGTGGTGACACTTTGCTGGGGGGGGCTCAGGCTCTTGGGGACAGTCCTTGGCTGTGCTGGGAGCTGCCAGCCCTCAGCTGGTGCTGCTGCCTGGGAAGCAGAGCTCTGTGAGGAGTGGAGCAGTGCCAGTTCATCTGGGGGGCTTGGGCAGGACGTGGTGACCTCAACACTAAGACTTGCACTCAAAAGGGAGGCAAAAAAAGGTCCTGAGTTTCCCTCCCCAATGATCCCTGCCTGTGATCCTCCTCTTCCAGCCCTTCTTGTGGCTCACAGCAAGCCAGGCTTCCTCAAAGCTCTGCTCTGTGGAAGGACAAGGAGGCCTGGCTGCTGGCAATCACATCCATTGCTCCTCAGGCCAGGCTGGTTGGATGCCAGCCTCTGAAGATGGCAGCTAAGCTGCAGGGCTTTGCCTTTGCCATTGAAAGTTTGCTGTGCTGGCAGCTGGAGGCAAAGCCAAGCACCTCAGAAGGGCCAAAAGAGGGAAAGTGTCTCAGGGGCTGGGCAGCTGAGTGGCCTTGAGCAGGAGGGCTGGGGAGAAGCAGGAAGGCTGCAGTGAGGCCCTGTGTGAAGGGCCACAGCTTGCAGTGCTGCTCTGGAGCCCTGATTCTGCACTGGGCTTGAATTGGATCTTTTGTAAGGGGGCTCCATGGCTGCAGTGCTGCTGATGAGCAGTGCAGGGCTCCTTAGCAGGGCAGGGGCTGAGCCTCACAGCTTTCAAGACACTTCTGGTGGTGGCTTTGGTTTGCAGGGAGGATCTGAGCAGCTCAGAGTCAGAGCTGTGCCAGGCAGCCCAGTGGTGGATTTGTCTGTCTTGCAGGCTGCCTCTCTGGGTGTTCAGCAAGGATCATCTCCTGCAGCTCCAGCTCCAGCCCCTGCTGAGCAGCACAGGGCTGCCACAGCTCATCTGGCAGCTAAAGGCCCTGCTCAGCCTGCTGTGCAAGCTGAGGAGAAGCAACCCTGCCCAAGTCCTCCCCAGCGTGCTGCCCCCCAGGCAAGGGACAGCACAAAGGTGTCTGAAGTCAGCAAGCAGCAATCAAGGCTGAAAAGACATCTTGAGGATAAGTCAGAGGGCGAAGAGAAGGAGGGGAAGAAAAGGAGGAGCTGCAGGGAGAAAGAAGCCAAAGCAGAAGCCGAGACATGCAGAGGCAGAGCAGCAGGCAGCAGAGGCAAAGGGCTGAGTGGTGCTGCTCACAGAGCCTCAGAAGAAGGCTTAGAAGTTAATCTGCTCCTTCAGCAACTCCTCAAATTAGAGAGCTGCCTCAGATAGCCCTGAGCAGGCTGAGGGGGCAGGGGGCAGGCCAGTGGCCAGAGCCGGCGGAGATTGCCCAGAGAGCAGAGTCTGGGAGGAGCTGCAGGAGCCAAGGGCAGGAAGAGAGCCAAGGAGGCTCCCTACAGCCTCAGCACTCAGAGGTGAGGAGCTCAGCATCCTGCTCTGCTCTTCAGGCCAGGCTTGGCTTGTCCCTGGCTGCTTTCTAGGCTGGGATCTCTTGCCCTTGAGGGTTGTCAAGGCCTGGTGCAGGCTGCCCAGGGCAGTGGTGGAGTCCCCATCCCTGGGGGGTTGGTGTGGTGCTGAGGGCCATGGTTTGGGGGTGCCCTAGCAATGGGAGCATGGTTGGACTGGAGCTGAAAGAGCTCTTCCAGCCAGAAAGGTTCTCTGCTTCTGCTGACTCTTCAGGCTCCTGGGCTTGGGCAGGAAGTGCTGGCTGCCTCCTTGGAGAGGTCTCAAACTCCTCCTGGGGCAGGAGAAGCCAAGAGCAGGCCCCAGGAGAAGTGTCAGCCTCAGCAGGCCCTTGAGGAGGAAGTGGGGAGCCAAGGTGACCTCCAAATGCTGCCCACAGCCTTGGCTCAGCAGAGCTGATGCTGAGGCAGAGCCTTGCTCACAGGTGCCCTGGGGCTGTGTTGTCTCTGCCTGCAGCAGAGCTTTGCTTTGTGCCTGGGGCTGCCCTTGGCTCCTGGGCAGCCTGCTGTGCTCTCTGGGTGCTGCTGTGGTGCTGCAGCCCTGCAGTGAGCACTGGAGCTGGCTGGAGCTTGTAGAAAGGATCCAAGTGCTGCTCCAGCTGACAAGTGAGATGAGCAGAGGCTGCCCTTGGCTCTTCTGCCGGGGTGGGACCCCCTGTGCCCCCAGGGGGGATCCCCTGTGCCCCCGGGGCAGACACTGGCCCAGAGTCCAGGTCCCTGTGAGCTTGAAGAGGAAGCCCAGGATGTTTAAGTGGGCAGTCAGTTCCTCTTGCTCCTTGATTCCTCCAAGCCCCTTGGCTGACCTCCTCAGACCTCCAGCATGTTTGACACTGAGGGTGGTGAGAGCCTGGCCCCAGTTGCCCGGGGAGGGGTAGGTGCCCCACTGCTGGCACCACTTCAGGTCAGGTTGCCTGGGGCTCAGAGCCACCTGCTCTGCCTGCAGCTCTTCTGCTGAGTGCTGCTGCTTGGGCTGGCTGCCCTTGGAAGCTCCCTTCCCACCTCAAGGCCTCAAGGAGTCAGTGCAATGGAACTCTCCCCCCAGGCTGTGAGGCCAGGCTGCCTCTGCACATCCAAGGGGACGGCCGAGGGCCCTGGCTCTGCTTCAGCCTTGAGCAGCTGGACCCTGGGCAGCTGTTGGTTGGCTCCAGCAACAGCTCTGAGGTGAGCAGCAGGGGCTGGCAGGGCCTGGGGGGAAGTCCCACTGTGGAGACAGGCTGTGGGAGCTGGGGCTGTTCAGGCTGGGGAAGAGAAGGCTCCAGGGAGAGCTCAGAGCAGCCTTGCAGGAGCTGTGGGGAGCTCCAGGAGAGCTGGGGAGGGACTTTGGCCAAGGGCTGGGGGAGAGGAGGAGAGGGAATGGGGTGAAGCTTGGGGAGGGCAGCTTGAGCCTGGAGCTTAGGAAGAGTCTTTAGAGTGAGAGGAGGGAGAGCCTGGCACAGGCTGCCCAGGGAGGCTGTGGCTGCCTCCTCCCTGCAGGTGCTGAGGGCCAGGCTGGATGAGGCCTGGAGCAGCCTGGGCTGGTGGGAGGGGTCTCTGCCTCTGGTGGGGGGGTTGGAACTGGATGAGCTGGAAGGTCCCTTCCAACCAAGCCACTCCAGGAGCCATTCTATGAAGTCCTGGCTGCTTGGCATCAAACCCCCAAAGGCTGAACTTCCCTTTGGCTTCTGCCAAGCAGCAGCAGGCAGCATCCTCTGCCTTTGCCAGCTGTCAGCTTGTGCTGCTCTGGGCTGGACCTGCAGGCCAAAAGCCCAAATGGAAGCTAATGGAGATTCCCTCCCCCTCTCCCTTGGCTGGGAAGGTCAAGCAAATCAGGCAGGAGAAAGGAGAGGTAGGATCAGGACAGCAAATGGTCTGGAATCTGTTGGGCAGAAGAAAAGGTCCTTGTTCCACTCTCTTTGTGTAGATCTCAGTCCCAGGGCAGGTTCCAAAGGGATAGGGTGAAGGGCAGGTGGCAAAGCATCCAAAGGCAGCCCCAGCTGGCACTGGATTCCCTTGGTGCCAGTGGCTGCAGCTCTTCAGGGGGTGTGGATGCAGCAGGGAGCAGCAGGGGGGGGATGCAGCAGCCCTGGGGAGCCTTCTGTGCAGCAGTGGCTGTGCAGGGGAAAGAGAGAGCAGGAGCAGAGCTCTGCCCTGCCTAGCAAGGCTTGCTGGGCAGGGAGGGGCAGTGGCACAGAGCCCCTTGGAGCCAGGGGACCCCTCCTCCTGGGAGGGGGAAAGCCAAGTCTCTCTCTGCCCAGCCAGAGCAGCTGGGGCTGGGCTCTTTTCAGCCCCCATCAAGGGGGGTGTAACCCTGCAGGGAGGTGCTTGGGCAGGACACAAATCAGCCTCCTGGAAGGAAAGAAGGTTCCTCAGGGCTTGCCATGGGATGTCTTGCAGGTGATCCTGCACAAGACAGGAGCCATCCATGCCTCCTGCAGCTGCAGCTCTGGGCTCCTGCTTCAGCTCCTGCCCCTGCCAGGGCCTCCTTTGGCCAGAGGAGTTCCAACTCCTGCAGGTCTGCTTCTGTCCCCCTGTCCTGGGGCACTTGAGAGAGGAGTTGAGGTGCAGTGTGGAAGGATCCCCTGAGCCTGGGCCCTTGGCTGTCAGGTGAGAGGCTGAGTGCAGCCCCCTGTGCTGTGAGAGCAGCTTTGCAGCCTGCCAGCAGCAGTGCAAGCTGCAGGCTCTGCAGTGCTCTGCAGCCAAGCCAAGGCCTCCTCTGCTGTGTCCCCCCAGGGGCTGTGTCTCTGCACCCCCTCTGCACTTGGATGTCCCTTGCCTGCGCTTTGGGGACGGCTCCTGGGGTGAGTGTGGCCTGGCCTTGGAGCACAGCCTGAGGGCTCTGCAGCCCCAGAGTGCAGCCTCAGAGCCTCCAGCACTGGTGGCCCTCCAGAGCAGCCTTCAGCAGGTTCAAGCAGGGCTGCAGGCTGCCTGGGCAGGGCTTTGCCATCCTGAGGGCACAGAGGCCCAAAGGACTGGCAGAGCAGGGTCTTGTGGGGTCCCTGATGGTCTGATCAGCCCCAGGCTGCCAGTCCTTGGCAGCAGGATGGCTGTGAGAGCCCCAGCAGGGCCCAGGGGCTGGGACTGCAGGAGCAGGGAGTTGAAGCTCTGGCCTAGCCCATAGCTGCTGTGGGTCAATGTTGCCAGGCTTGGAGACCATTTCCCCCCTGAGCTGCAGGGTGAGATGTTGCTTGGTGCTGGGAGGGCACTGGCTGTCACTGCCAGGGAATGTGGCCAAGAAACAGCTCTGCCTCAGGCCCTGGTGTGCTCAGAGCCCTGGGCTCCTTCTCCTTGCCCAGCAGAGGCCCAGCTCTGCTGCCTGAGCACTGAGCTGCAGGTTCTGCTGCTTCAGCTCAGGCTCCCAGAAGGCTTTTCCCTGAGGGGCTCTCAGCTCTGCCTGGGAAGCCAGTTCTGCTCAGCCTGGCCAGGATGCCTCTCTGTTTTCCTCCTGCTGAGGGACTTGGCTAAGAGAAGTGCTGGCCTTTGCTGAGCTGCAGCCTCCCCTCCCTCCATCCCTGCCCTGTCTCTTGGCTTCCTTGTGAGCAGACAAAGCCAGAGGGATGCCAGCAGGCAGCAGCCTGGGCTCCAAGAGGAGCTGCTGGCCTGGAGAAGGCTCCTGGTGCTTGCTGTGCCCTGCTGGCCACCCTCTGCTGAGAGCAGCCTTGGCCTTCTTGGCCAGGAGGGCCCCTGGCTGCCCGATGGGGAACTTGTTGTCCCCCAGCAGTGCCAGCACAGAGCTCTGGGCAGCAGGAGGCAGAGGTGCAGAGCTGTGTCCTTTCCCCTAGGCTTCCCTCACAGCCTGTCCTGTGGCCTCCCCAAACCCTCCCCGCTGCCCCTAGCCCTCGCCCTCCGCCTGCCCGGGGCCGGCGCGGCAGAGCCCAGCGTGCCCAGCGCTGCCCAGGGGCTGGACACCTCTCTGCCCTCCTGGAAGAAGAGAGCCAGGAGGTGCCTCAGGCCCTGTGAGTTCACCATCAGCCCTGGCAGAGGCACCATCCCTGCCCTGAGCTTCCAGGACATCCAGGTAGGGAGCAGTGGGGCCAGAGGGGCTTCAGCAGCTGGGGCTGCCCTGCTCTGGGAGAGGGCTTCAGTGCTGCTGGCTGGCTGGGAGGGGGAGGCCAGGCAGAGCCCTGCAGCAGGGCTGGGCTGTTGGGAGCTGTGCTGCTCTGGGACTTGCCTGAAGGAGCAGCCTTTGGAGCCTGCAGGCAGAAGCTGCAGCTCCTGCCCCCCAGGCTCCAGGCCAGAAGCCACTGCTGAGGCTTTCAGAGCTGCTTAGGCTGATTCCTTGGCCTGCAGCTGGGCAGAGGAAGGCTGAGGGCAGCAGGAGGCTCTGCAGGGAGAGATGTGGCTGTAGGAAGCAGTTAGCTTCTCTGCCTGCTCTTCTCCCTCCTGTGCTGTGGGCAGGATGAGTTGGATTCCCTGCAGTGCTCTGCAGGGGGACTGCAGAAGCTGTGGTGGCTGTGAGCTGAGCAGCTTCTGCTGGGCCAAGCTTCTGCAGCAGCTTCCCCCTGCACAGCTGGAGTGGTTCTGCTGGAGGCAGCAGCTCTGCCCTGCCCTGCTGCTGTTCCCTGGCCATGCAGTGCTGAGTGGCAGCCTGCTGGGGCCTGCATTCCTCTCACACATGGCCTGGCAACTGCCACAGGCACTTCTGCAAGCAGCTCTTGCCAGCAGCCTTGTGGTGCTGCCAGGGCCTGTGCTCTGCAGATGGAGCAGCACCAGGGCCAAGTCCTCCCTTGCTTCCCATGGCCTGGGAATGGCAGGAGAGCAGCTGTGGGGGTGCTGAAGTGCCAGGATGCTGGTGGCACTTTGCAGCCACTCTGCTCTGGGCAGCTGTGTTCTGCTCCCTTCCATGCTACATGAGGGGTCAAGCAGCCTCTCCTCTGCCAGTGTCTCCATTGCCTCTGGCCCTCTCTCTGCCCAGCTGTGTGGTTCCTGCTCTGCGAGTGCCCAAGCCCGTGGTGACCTTCGGCCGCTGCTACCTGCAGCTCCCTGCCCAGCAGCTGCTGCCCCTGGGGAAGGACAGCGACCTGCCAGGCTGCTATGCACTGCTGCCTCAGGTTGGCATCACCCCCACCCACCTCCTGCCCCCAGGGCTCAGCCAGGCTGTGCTGGGGAGAAAAGGGCTTTGGGAGAGAGAGACCTTGATGCTTTCCAGTCCATCCTACAGGTTTGCTGGGAACAGGAACCCACTGTCTTGGTCTGCAGAGGGAAAGAGCCTCAGTTCCTTTGAATATTCCTGTCTTATGAAATTAGAGGCACAGAGGAGGCCAAAATATCAACAGCTAGACTATGTAGTACACAAATAAAGTGGATGGATCAGAAGGGGAGAGAGAGAGAAAACAGAGAGGGAGAGAGAGAAGAGGAATTCTATTAGCACCCCCCTCACCCCCCAAGACAGTTTGGGTCTGTGGAGGAAGGGTGCTGCAGCTTTGGCTGGAGAGGAGAGGTCATTGCTGTCCTCTGAGCAGCCTCTTCAGCTCCATGAGTTGTAGCAGGCAGAACTTAGGACATGGAGAGAGGGTTCCTTTTGGTCTGCTTCTTCCAGGGTCTCTGTCATTTTTCCTCTCCTGGTATGCTCTCCATTTTCCTTCAGAGCAGCATTGTCCTGCCTGCTGTGTTTGCCTTCTCCTGTGTTGGCCTGCTCCTGTGTTGGCCTTCTCCTGTCTTTGCCTTCTCCTGTCTTTGCCTTCTCCTGTCTTTGCCTTCTCCTGTCTTGGCCTTCTCCTGTCTTGGCCTTCTCCTGTCTTGGCCTTCTCCTGCCTTGGCCTTCTCCTGTCTTGGCCTTCTCCTGTCTTTGCCTTCTCCTGTCTTTGCCTTCTCCTGTCTTTGCCTTCTCCTGTCTTGGCCTTCTCCAGTCTTGGCCTTCTCCTGAGCCAGTAGTTGCTCAGATCTTTTGTACAGCTTTTCAGAGGTGTGTGTTCCAGAGAGTATGGATAGCAGTGGCCTCTGCCCCTTTCCAGGACAGCTGCAGTCTGCTTATCTCTGCACCTTCCTGAGAGGCATCCCAGTGGCTGCTCCCAATACACATCAGCTATTGCCTGGGCAAGCAGCAAAGGTGATTTTACCTTTGTTGAGTCCCATCAAGAGAGACAAGATTCAGTCTCTCTCAGCCACCCAAATGTAAGCTCAGGAAGCAGGGGAATGGGAACCTTCCTGAGGATCAACTTTAGGCAGCAATTTCAGCTCTTTGGGAAGCAGTTTGCGCTCTGGCTCTGGGGTGCTGTCATGCAGGAGAACTCAGAGGGTGGTGAGAAGCTGCTCTGCCAGCCCAAGCACTGAGATTTGTGAGTGCAGCAGCTTTGGGACCCCCTGAGGATGCTGAGGCCATCCAAGTCTTGCCTTTCATTCTGTGCCTTCCTGCCAGGGATTTCAAACTCTCTGAGAGTTGCTGCTGTGCACACCTTAAGGGTTGACATTTTTCTACAAGTTCCCTCTGCAGTGACCTTTGATTGCCAGGATCAACCCAGGCTGGAGAGCAGCCCTATGGAGAAGCCCCTGAGGATACTGAGGGCTGCAAAGCTGCTCCTGAGCTGGCATTGTGCAGCACCAGCCCAGAGCCAGCTGTGCCCTGGGCTGGTCCCCAGCAGTGGGCAGCAGGGGCAGGGAGGAGATTCTGCCCCTCTGCTGTGCTCTGCTGAGACCCCCCCTGCAGTGCTGGGGCAGCTCTGGAGTCCTCAGCACAGCCAGGGACCTGTTGGAGTGGGGCTGGAGGAGGCCACAGCAATGCTGGGAGGCCTGGGAGCCCTCTGCTGTGAGGCCAGGCTGAGTGAGTTGGGGCTGCTCAGCCTGGAGAGGAGAAGGCTCCAGGGAGAGCTTCTGGTGGCTTTTCAGTGCTTAAGCTGGGGACAGATTTTGAGCAGAGCCTGTTGGGAGAGGGGATGGCTTGAACTGGGAGAGGGAGATGTAGACTGGATAAGAGGAAGACATTTTTTCACTCTGAAGGTGGTGAGAGCCTGCCCAGGGTGCCCAGAGAGGTGAGAGATGCCCCTCCCTGGAACCTTTCCAGGCCAGGCTCTCAGGGGTGCTGAGCAGTCTGCTCCAGCTGCAGCTGTCCCTGCTCAGTGCAGGGGGCTTGGACTGGAGGAGCTTGAAAGATCCCTTTCAGCCCAGCCCCTTCTGTGCCCCTGCCCCTTCCAGAAGCACCAGGAGGATGCTGCTGTGCTGTACTCCAGCCCCGTGCCCTGTGGGATCATTCAGCCTCACAGCTCCGTGGAGGTGCCACTGACCCTGGAGGCCCAGGTGCCAGGAGAGCAGCACACTCCTGCCCGTGTGGCCGTCTTTGGGCGTGCAGGACACCCCCTGGTGAGTGCTGGAGGGGCCTGCTCCGTGCCACAGGGCTTGCTGGAGCCTGAGGTGTACAGGGCTTCTTGCAGGGCACAGGGGGCTTGGACCACAGGGATCCCTGGCACTGGGTGAGGGTGAGAGGAGAGGCAGCGTGGTGCCCTCTGGGAGGGTGATCAGAGTGTGTGCCACAGCAGTGCACTGGGGACAGGGCAGATGGGGGAAGGAGCCAGCACTGTCCCTGCCTCTCCTCCTCTGCTCTTAGGAGAGGAACAGCAACTGCTGCTTCCTTGGGGGTCCTGGGGAGGAGCACCCAGGGACAGCCCAGAGTGCTGCTGAAGCAAAGGCTGGCTCTGGAATGAGTGAGAAGGTGCTGCAGCAAAGGCATCCAGCTGCCACCTCCAGTGCTCTTTGCTGCTTCTGCAAGAACACTGCTTTGGCTCAAGAGATGAAAAGGCTGCTGGAGTGCTGCCATCAGCTCTGTTCTTCAGGTGGTGCCAGGATTACCCCAGAGCACAAAGCAGGGCAGCAGCTTCCATGATCTCTCCTCTGCAGAGCCAGCTTGGTGCCAGCTAGGGCTGCTGGTCAAGGGGTAGCTTTGGGAGTGTTCCAAAAGCTGCTGCCCAAGCCTGGCTGTGCAGCAGCAGAAGCCAGGGAGAGTGGTTTGGGGCAAGGCTGAGCAGCAGCAGGGCTGGGAGCAGGCACAGGGCAGAGGAAGGAGAGCTGCTGGAGAGACTGCAGCCTGGGCAGGCTGCTTTCTTTCCCCCTGACAACAGCAGCTTGTGGCTTTCAGCTGGGCTCCCTCCAGAGCCCACCCTTGCTGCAGGCCTCCTGCTTCAGGCTTCCAACACTGCCAACTGCCAGCAGGCAGAGCTCTCCCCCATCCAGGAGCAGCCTCAGAGCTGTCTGACCCTTGCCAGCTTTCCCCATTGTGGTTTTCCTCTCTCCTCCCTGGAGCAGAAGGTCTCTTTGGTGAGCACTGGAGAGGGCCCAGGTGTCTCTGTGCAGCCCAGCCAGCTCGATTTTGGCAGCATCCAAGTTCTGCAGGAGGCCTCCCGGTGTCTGCAGCTCTGCAATCAGAGCCCCATCCCTGCAGCCTTCCAGGCAGAGGTGGTGAGTATCTGGAGAGGCTTCCAGTGGCAATGGCTGCTCTGTGGCCACCCGGGGCTCAGTTCTCCTCTGGAGCCTTTCCAGCTGGCTGCCTGAGAGAGCAAGCAAGATCTTCCATCAGAAGGTGGCCAGAGGAGCCTGGCTGTGGGGGCAGGTTCAGCTGGGGCAGCCCTCAGGAGCCCAGAGCTTGAGGAGATGTTTGAGCAGCAGTGAGCCTGGAGCCTGTTTCCAAGCTCTCCCTTTCCTTTGGGGAAGGTCTCTGGCTGTGGGAGTCATGGGTTTGGAGCTCTGGGATCACAGAATGCCTTGGGTTGGAAAAGACCTTTCAGATCCTCCAGGCCAAGCCTTAGCCCAGCACTGCCAGCTCAGCACTGAACCGTGGCCCTCAGCACCACAGCTCCAAGGCTTTGAAATCCCTCCAGGGATGGGGACTCCACCCCTGCCTAGGGCAGCCTGGGCCAGGCCTTGGCAGCCCTCAAGGGAAGGAATTGTTCCTCATGGCCACCCTCAACCTGCCCTGGTGCAACTGGAGGCCATTGCCTCTTGTCCTGTCGCTTGTACCTGGGAGGAGAGACTGAACCCCACCTGGCTCCAGCCTCCTTTCAGGGAGGTGTAGAGAGCCAGAAGGTCTCCCCTCAGCCTCCTTTTCTCCAGGCTAAGCAATGCCAGGTCCCTCAGCTTTGAACTGAGGACAGGGCTTTGAGCAAGCTGGTTTAGTTGAAGCTGTCCCTGCCCAGGTCAGGAGCTTGGAACTAGTTGAAGGTCCCTTCCAAGCCAAAGCATTCTGTGACTCTCTGATCTTCTCCCTGGGATTTGCTGGAGGAAAGTCAACTTCTTGCAGCTTGTCAGTACTTAAAGAGGCCTCTAAGAAAGCTGGGGACAGACTGTTGACTAGGACTTGTCGTGAGAGGCCAAGAGGGATAGTTTGAAACTCAGAGAGGGAGATTTCTAGCAGCTGTCCTGTGAGAGCTCAGGGCTGCCAGGCTGGAAACTCCAGCTGCCTTCCCCTGGCTCCTGCCCAATGCAATGTGCTTGGCTCGTGCCCAGCCTGCCAGCACATTGCTGCCTCCTGTTCCAAAGGGAAAAACCTCTCCAGGGATGCTGCAGGGTTTGGGCTGAGCAGGGCCTGTTGTCCCAAGCACAGCCCTGAAATGTGGAGCACGTCCCACTGCCCCCACGCTGGAGCCTTGGGAGCTGCAGATCTGCATGCCAGTGCATGTCCTGCTGGCCAGGGAGCACTCCCTGCAAGGAGGCTGGAGGAGGAAACAACCTTCTCTTGAGGCCGAGTGTCTCTGGGGCTGGTGAGGTGGTGGCTAATGAGGGGAGTCTGTGAGAGGAGGGTGGCACAGGGGGGGTGTCAGCTCCTGCAGAGGTGCTGCTTGCAGCCCCCCTAGCTCAGCTGCAGGCAAAGGAAGCCCTTCTGGTTTGTTGCCCTCACATCCTTGCTCCTCCAGCCCACAAGAGACCGAGGGCTGTGGCTCCTGGCCTCAGCTGGGCTCTGCCTTGCCTTGCAGTCTGGCAGAGGCTGGTGCTGGAGGGTCGAGCCCAGCCGAGGAGCGATCCCCCCCGAGGGCCAGGTGTCTGTGTCTGTCACAGGGGCAGTTGCAGGCCGAGGTGCAGCTGCTGGGGGAGCACAGCCGTGGCTCCGGCATCCCCGTGCGGGCGCTCGGCGTCGGCAGCAGCATCGTCCTGGACAGGCCCTTGGCTGCGCAGCTCAGCCTGGGCACTCGCTTCAGGTAGGTGTCCCTCAGCTCCTGCTGCTGCCGGGGGCTCAGCCAGGAGAAGCTCCTGGCTCTTCCAGGGCAGCCCCAGGGCTTCTTCAGGCTGAAGCCCAGCAGGAGCAGGGCAGGGCTTGTGCCCTGTGCTGGGCACCGCCGAGGATACAGTCGGAGCCCTGGGCTCAGGTTTGGGCTCCTCGCTCCAGGAAGGGCAGTGAGGGGCTGGAGTGTGCACAGGGAAGGGCAAGAAAGCTGGGGAAGGGTCTGGAGAACAGGGCTGGGGAGGAGCAGCTGAGGGAACTGGGGGTGAAGAGGAGGCTGAGGGGAGACCTCAGTGCTGTCTACAAGAGCCTGGAAGGAGGCTGGAGCCAGGTGGGGGTTGGTCTCTTCTCCCAAGGAACAAGGGATAGGAGGAGAGAAGATGGCCTCAGGTTGCTCCAGGGGAGGTTTAGGTTGGACACGAGGAAGGGACCACAAGGATCATCTAGTTCCAACCCCCTGCCATGGGCAGGGACACCCCACACTAGATCAGGCTGGACAGAGCCTCATCCAGCCTGGGCTTAAACACCTCCAGGGACAGGGCCCCAACCACCTCCCTGGACAACCCATTCCAGGGCTTCACCACTCTCATGGGGAAGAACTTCCTCCTCACATCCAGCCTGAATCTCCCCACCTCCAGCTTCATTCCATTCCCCCTAGTCCTATCACTACCTGAGATCCTGAGCAGTCCCTCCCCAGCCTTCCTGTAGCCCCCTTCAGATACTGGAAGGCCACAATGAGGTCACCTTGGAGCCTTCTCTTCTGCAGACTGAACAGCCCCAACTCCTTCAGTCTGTCCTCATAGGAGAGGTGCTCCAGCCCTCTGCTCATCCTTGTGGCCCTTCCCTGGACACCTTCCAGCACCTCCAGATCCCTCTTGTCATAGGAGCTTGCAGCCAGGTCAGGCCAGCTCAGGGTCTGATCCAGTCTGAGCCTCAGGCAGCCCTTTGCTACAACACTGCTGAGTGTGAAGCAGCAGGGGCTGGTGCTGCTCTGCCCACAGCAGCTGAGAGGATGTGCTTCAGGAAGCTTTCCCTGGCTGGGCACAACCAGAGCTGCTGCTGGGTGGGGAGAAGCTCAGGGGTAGGCACGGGCTGGCTCCTGCTGAAGGTTTGAGCTAGGGCAGCAGTTCAGAGGTGGTTCCATTGCCAGCTGTGTGGTCAGACAGCAGCAGCAGCAGCTGGGTGAGTGCTGGGCAGTAGCAGCTCTCCTGATCTTTTCCATCTCTGCTCCTCTTGCAGCCTGGCTCCCTGCTGTTACAGCCTCAGGGTCACCAACCGAGGCCGCCGCACCCAGCGGCTCCGCTGGACCGTGGGAGGTTGCTCCCCGCCTGGCCAGCGCCGTTGGCTGCCTTCCCTCAGCAGCACCAAGGGCAAAGCTTCCTCCCAGAGCCCCCCTGCTGCCTGCCCTGTGTTTCAGCTTCGGCCCAAGAGGATGGAGCTGAGGCCAGGCCAAACGATGGAGGTGATGCTGGAAGGCTTCTCCAGCACTCCCCAGGTGAGGTCCCTCACAAGGGCTGAGCCTTCCCCATCAGATCACCTCCCCTGGGACTTGTCCTGCAGCCCCCCCTGGCACTGGCCTGAGAATGTGAGCAAGAGACTGTTTGAAGGCCACAGGTTCCCCCTGCCAGAGCCCTCTGCTTTCCTTGCTGGCCACCATCAGTGGCTGGGGCTGCTCTGTGTTCCATCCTGCAGCACTTGCTGCTACCAAAGCAGGGGCTGAAGGCAGCTGCTGCTGTGGCAGGTGCCAAGGTGCCAGGTGCTGAGGCAGGAGGGAAGGGCAGAGAGAAGAAGTGACTCACAGCCTGGGAGCAGAGGCAGAAAGGAAGGCAGGAGGGCAGGTTTCCTGTGTCTGGGGGAAGCCACCAGGGGAGGCAGTGGCTGGAGCTGCAGCATTTCTCCTCTGCAGACAAAGATGGGCAGAGGCCTTGTCTGGCACCAAGTGCTGGAGGAGAGGAAGGAGCCCAGTGCCAGCTCTGCTGATCAGGGGTGTTCATCCCCATGGCACCACTGCAACTGGCAGCTTAACTTGCTTTCCTGGGAACAGTGACACTTGCCCCAGGCTCCCAGCCAGCCCTGCTGTGCCAAGGGCAGCCAGGTCTTGCCAGCACCCTTGGATGGGTCACTGGGCCTCCTCCTGCCTGGAGCCTTCTGCCAGGGGAATGCAGCTCTGCAGAGGAGCTGCACCCTGATGTGCATTGCTGAGCTCCAGGACCACAGAGGTTGAAGTGGAGAGGGCTTGGACTGGATGACCTTGAATGGTCCCTGCCAAGCCAAGGCAAGCCATGAGATGATTCTCTGTGGAACAGCTCTAGAGGAAGCTCCTGCTGATGTTCATGTTTTGAAGGGTGTTCTAAAGGCTTGCCTCAAGAGTGGCTTGAAGAAGACTTCGTTGCTCACCTGGGTGGCTGTATTGGGGCTGTCCCCATGCAGTTCTGAGCCCAAAGGTTTTGCTGAGGAGGAGCAAAAGGCACCAAGATGTTGAGTGCAGTGGTGAGAATGTCTCCCTGGAAAGCTGGCAGGGGCTCTGTGCAGCCAGCTGTGCCTGCCTGGCCCTGCAGTCAGAGCCAAGAGCTCTGGGAGGAGTTGGGTTGTGGTGCTGCAGCAGAGGAAAGAGCGAGCAGTGGAGAAGTGATCCCAGGAGCTGTCCAGAGCAAGGCTTGGCTGTGAGCCCATCCAGCTTGAGAGAGGACTCTGCTGGGACATGCAAGGCAGCTCTGTCCTGGGGAGGTCTCTTTTCAAAGCAGCTCTGGGAAGGAGGGCAGGAGGCATCCTAGTGGGGAGTGATCCCTCCTTGACCTGAAGGCATCTGCCTGGGGGGGGGTTCCTGTGGGTCACAGAATCCCAGCATGGGGGAGGTTGGAAGGGACCTCTGGGGATCATCCAGCCCAATCCCCCTGCTAAAGCAGGGGCACCCACAGCAGGTTGGCCAGGTTCCCAGTGTCCAGGGGGTGTTTGGAGTCTCTGCAGAGAAGGAGACTCCACAACCTCTCTGGGCAGGCTGCTCCAGGCCTCAGCACCCTCGCTGAGAAGAATTTTCTCTTCCTGCTCAGATGGAGCTTCCTGGGCTCCAGTTTGTGCCCCTTGTCCTGTCACAGGCTCCATCCTCTTGCCCCTCACCCTTTAGCTCTTGCTGAGCATGAAGAAGATCTGCTCTGGGGCTGCTCTTCTTTTTGAGGGGGTTGGACTAGAAGACCTGTGGAGGTCCCTTCCAGCTCAGAGCCTTCTGTGCTTCTGTGTGATTCTGTGATGCTCCAGGCTCAGCAGCTCCAGGTCTCAGCCTTTCCTCCTCAGAGAGGTGCTCCAGGCTCCTCAGCATCTTTGTAGTCTTCACTGGGCTCTCTTCAGTAGTTCCCTGACTACTTTGAACTGGGCAGCCCCAAACTGGACCCAGCTGTGGCCTCAGCAGGGCAGGATGGAGGGGGAGGAGAGCCTGCTGGCCACAGTCTCCTTCAGGAATCCTCTTGGCCTCCTTGGACACAAGGGCAGCTTGCTGGCTCGTGGGCAACTTGCTCTCCAGCAGCACTCCCAGGTCCCTGTCTGCAGAGCTGCAAGCTCCCAGCAGGCCAAGGCCTCAGCTGTGCTGGGGCAGGGGTTGTTCCTCCTCAGGAATCATTTCCACTGAGCTTCCAAGGCAGAGCTGACTGCCCTTGGCCTTTCTGTCTCCTGTTTTTCTGCCCAGTTCCATCTCCATCTTCATTCCATCAGCTCCTCCAGCTTTCTGTAGCACTGTGCTCAGCACTGGGGCACATCAAAGGAAGAACCCTTTGGGGCAGGGATTGTCCCTGGCAGCACAAGCCTCCCCAGAGCTGTTTGTGGCTGTTGGCTGCAGCCTGATGGCCACTGGAGTGCAGGAGAAAGGGGATGCAGCACAAGCTGTGGAGGGCAAGGGGAAACCAGCAGTGAGGGGGGCAGTGGCAGGGCCGTGGCTGGTGGCTGGCAGATGCAGGCTGTCCTCTGGCCACCCTGCTGGCAGCCCCCATGTGCCCTGTGGCTTCTCCTGCAGGCGGTGAGGGAGCAGCTGCTGTGCCAGGCCGCGGTGGGCAGCGAGGCCAGGAGCACCCAGACCCTGCAGGTGGAGCTCAGCTGCCAATGCATTGCTCCTGCCCTGCAGATGTCCTCCACAGCAATCACTTTCCAGGTGGAGCAGGTGAGTGTCTGGCTGGCATCCTGGCCCTGGATCTGCTGGCTGGAAGCTGTGGCTGTGCTTGGCTTCGAAGGGGGAGGGAAGAGAGCTGCTCTGAGTCCCCAGGGCTTTGGCTGTTGACTGCAGCAGGACCAAGCTTTTGCTGTCAGCACTGAGCTCATTCTTGGCTGCCCTGGGGCTGGCAACAGCCTCAGCAGCACTGCTTTGCTCTTGTTGGTGTGGCACCACTGAGGAGAGTGGCCCCAAGCTCTTGTCCCCCACCCTTTAGCTCTTGCTGAGCATTGATCAGATCCCCTCTGGGGCTGCTCTTCTCCAGGATCAACAGCCCCAGGGCTCTCAGCTCCTCACAGAGCTGCTCCAGGCCCCTGAGCACCTTGGCACTGTAGCAGGGGCAGCAGGAGCCTGGAGGTTGCTGGCTGGCTGTGCATACTCAAAGCCAGCCTTAGGCTCCTGCAGGCTCTCTGCTGCATCCTGCTTGCTTGTCTCCTCTGCCCAGCACCCCTGGCCTTAGGAGGCTCCTAGAGGCATGAGTGTAGGTGGCTGGAACTCCTCTTGTGCTGAGACATTTCCTGCAGCCCATGACCTCGAGTCCTGCTTTGTCCCTGGAGCTCCAAAGCCCTGCTTGGGCCCTGGGACAAGCAGATACAAGTTGTGAGCTCTCTGCCTTCCCTGCCAGCCCCAGTTGTTGTCAGTTCAGTACTAAGAACCTCCACTGCCCCCACAAGAGTGTGTCCAGTGCTGGCTCCCCAGCTCAGGAGAGCCAGGGACCTACTGCAGAGAGTCCCAGGGAGGCTACAAAGATGCTGGAGGGGGCCTGGAGCAGCTCTCTGAGGAGGAAAGGCTGAGAGCCCTGGGGCTGAGAGCCTGGAGAAGAGCAGCCCCAGAGGATCTATCAGTGCCCAGCAAGAGATGCAAGGTTGGGGGCAAGAGGATGGGGCAAGAGAATGGTGCTGGGCTCTTAGTAGTGGTGTCCAGTGACAGGACAAGGGCCTGCTGAAGCCTGGAGCTTCCATCTGACCTGGAGGAGAAACTTCCTTGATGTGAAGGTGCTGGATTGGCACCTCAGAGGTGAAGCCTGCCTGGCACCCAGCCCCTGCTCCCAGAGCCTCCCCCTTCAGGCAAGCAGAGGCCACTCCCCTGTCCCCCCAAGCACAGCTGCTCTGCTGCTGCCAAAGCACAGGTGTCCTCTTGCCCCCCAGCCTTTAGCTCTGGCTGAGTGTTGAGCAGATCCCCTCTGGGGCTGCCCTGCCCCAGGCTCCACAGCCCCAGGGCTCTCAGCCCCTGCTCTCACCTTGCCTCTTTAGAGACAAAGCCCCAGCTCCTAGGGCTGCTGCAGGGATAGGTTGAGGGCTCAGGCAGTTCCTGATTGCAAGCTGCCTGGTAGCTTCTTTTTGTTCCACCTTCACCTGCCCTGGAGTGGTGCCAGGGATGGGGCATCTGCCCCCTCCTCAGGCAGCCTGGGCCAGTGGCTCACTCTCCTCAGCACCACAAATGTCTTCCTTCCATCTGCTCTGACTCTCTCTCTTTGAGTTCACCCCCACCCCCCCTTGGCCTGTCACAACAAGCCCTGCTCCAAAGGCTGTCCCCAGCTTCCTTGTAGGCCACTGGAAGGTCTCTGCTGGGCTCTGCCCCTTTGCTTCTTCAGCCTCCCTCCCACTCCTACAGTGTGTGTCTGGTTTCCCTTGTGGTGCCCTTCCTGCCTCCCCACAGGGCACCCAGCCCTGGCCTCTTCTCTCTGCCAGCAGCCAGGTGCCCACAGCTCTGCTGTGCCAACCTCCTCCCTGGGCAGCCCTGAGCCTTGCCCTGCTCCCTGCTGGTGTGGAGCTGCTGGGGCAGAGCCCTTGCTGAGCTCAGAGCAGCAGAGCCCAGTGGGGAGCTGCTGGGGCAGTCTCCCCTGCCTGCCCCTGCAGTCCCTGCTCACAGGGCTGTTCTGTTCCAGGTGCAGCCTCCCAGCCCAGGCAGTGCAGGAGGAGGGAGCCTGCTGGCAGCCTTGGGCCTCTGCAGGGAGCAGCTCCAGGGCTGGGGGTGTGGAGGAGCCAGCCCAGGCCCTGGGAGCAGCTGGGGATCCTGCCCAGGAGCCAGCAGATGCCAAGGACTCCCTGGAGGCAGAGGTAGATTTTCTGGGACACCTGCTGCTCCTCCTGCCTCCCAGTTTGCCAGCAGAGCCCTGCTGCTGCCACCCTCCCTTCTCACAGCCCTGCAGCCACTGCCCTGAGAGCAGGAGGGGCAGCAGCTGGCAGCTGGACACAGGGCTCCTGCCTTTGGGCTGCTCTGCAGGGTGGAATGAGGCTTGCTGCTGGGAAGGCTTTGAGCTTCCTTCTGTGCCAAGCCAAGCCCTGAGCCCCATGGGCCAGCTGCTCAGCCCCACTCCTTTGCCCCTCCCAGCCTCAGCCAAGGGCTGGGATTGCAGAGCCAGCCAGGGAGCTGGCAGGAGGGGCACTGGCACAGAAGACTCAGCCCTGCCTGGTGCTTCATCCATCAGGGAGATGGAGCTCTGCTTAGGCCCAAGGATGTCCCAGCACCATTCCTGCAGAGCCTGCTGGTGGCCAGGCCCCAGCACAAAGCACTGCAGCTTCCTGAAGCAGCAGAGCCTCTGGAGCTGGAGGAGCAAGCCCAGAAGCCTCTCTCAGAAGCAGGGCTCAGAAGGCCAGAGCCAAGGCTCCTCTGGCAAGGTGGCACCTCTGAGGTCAAAGATGAGCTCCCAACTGCTGCCAGGCAGGAAAGCATCTCAGCTGCCTTCTTCAGGAAGGTGTCCCGGGAATAATGGCCTGGGGGAGATCCTCAGCTCTCCAGCAGCCATGAGGGCACAGGATGAAACCAAAGCACCACTGGAGAGCTGGGCCAAGCACTTCCTCAGTTGTCCTTCGCCTGTTTGGGAGTCTGACTGGCAGCTGTGTCCCTGGTTTGGTCCTGGAGACCCTAAGCTGTCCAGGCATGAGGCTCTCAACATGTTCTTTGGGCAGGAGGGAGCAGAGCTGGACTGGCACAAGGGTGCAAAATGCCCCCTCAAAGTTTCTGCCAGGCCTCTCAGCTTGCTCCTGCAAGCTTGTGTGTAGGAAGTGAAGCTGGAGCCCAGGCCTGACCTGTGGCTGGGCTTGGAGCCACACTCAGCAGATGCCATGGGCACAGCCAGACTTGATTTGCTCCCAGCTCCCATCTCAGCTGCCCCTGGCTTGATGAGGTGCTGGAGCCTGCAGCAGAGTGCTCTCCCCCAGAGCAGCCACTTGCTCACTGCAGCCCTTGGTGCTTGCTTTGCAGCTGCTGTCCGGTGCCATGGAGCAGGAGGGCGCCTTGGAAGGTGCCCTGGAAGGTGCTGTGCAGCAGGAGGGTGCCCTGGAAGGTGCTGTGCAGCAGGAAGGTGCCCTGGAAGGTGCTGTGCAGCAGGAGGGTGCCCTGGAAGGTGCTGTGAAGCAGGAGGGGGCCCTGGAAGGTGCTGTGCAGCAGGAAGGTGCCCTGGAAGGTGCTGTGCAGCAGGAGGGGGCCCTGGAAGGTGCTGTGCAGCAGGAGAGGGCCCTGGAAGGTGCTGTGCAGCAGGAGGGGGCCCTGGAAGGTGCTGTGCAGCAGGAGGGGGCCCTGGAAGGTGCTGTGCAGCAGGAGGGGGCCCTGGAAGGTGCTGTGGAAGCTCCCAGCCCAGCTGGGATGAGGCAGCTGATGAAGCTGAAGGAGACAGAGCCCCACAGGCTGGGATTGGAGGAGGTAAGTGGGAAGCTGCCTGGCTTCCAGCCTTGCAGTGGGAGAAGCAGTTCCACAGCTGGGACTGCCACTGCTGGCCCTCAGCACTGCTCACAGAGTGGCCTCACATCCCTCCAGGCAGCTGGGCATGGAGAGGCCATGCAGGCCATGGTGTAGGGCTGAGCCAAAACACTCCTTGTGCAGCAGCTCTGGGGGCATTCACAGCACCCCAGCATGGAGGGGTTGGAAGGGACCTCTGGGCATCATCAGTCCAAGCCCCTGCTCCAGCAGGGCACCCACAGCAGCTTGCCCAGCAGCACAATGCCCAGGGGGGGTTGGAAGCTCTCCACACCAGGAGACTCCACAACCTCTCTGGGCAGCCTGCTCCAGGCCTCCAGCACCCTCACACCAAACAACTTTCTCCTCCTCTTCACATGGAACCTCCTGGGGTCCACTTTGTGCCCACTGCCCCTTCTCCTGTCCCTGGGCACCACTGGCAAGAGCCTGGCCCCAGCCTCTTGCCCCCCACAGCTCCTTTGTCTCTTGCTGAGCATTGCTCAGCTCCCCTCTGGGGCTGCTCTTCTGCAGGCTCTCAGCCCCAGGGCCCTCAGCCTTTGCTCCTCACAGAGCTGCTCCAGGCCCCTCAGCAGCTCTGCAGCCTCCACTGGACCCTCTCCAGCAGTTCCCTGTCTCTCTGGAAGTGGGGAGCCCAGCACTGGAGCCAGGACTCCAGAGGTAGCCTCCCCAGGACAGGGGAGAGGGGCAGGAGAATGTCCCCTGGCCTGCTGGCCACAAGCTGCACATCCTATTCACCTTGTCACTAAGCAAGTGCTGGAGAGGACATTTGCCAGCAGCTGCTGTAGCATCTGGAGAGACAGCAGAGTGCAGATCAGAGAGTGAGGAGCAGCAGGAGGCAGAGGAGCTGGGCTGGAGGCCCCCCTGGCTGCAAGGCCTCTCAGCTTAGCACCTGGTGTGATCCTCCAGCCAGTGAGGAAGGTTGGGAAGCCAAGTTGTGCAGCAGGGAGAATTTCTTGCTGCCAGGATCCCTCCCAAATGACTTTAGTGTGGTGCATTGGTTAAGTTCTTCCCAATCCAAGTGCTCAGCCCCTCCCCTGCTCAGCCTCTGCCCCCACTCAGCCCTCTCCCCTGCTCAGCCCCCTCCCCTGCTCAGCCCCTCCCCTGCTCAGCCTCTCCCCCCACTCAGCCCCTCCCCCACTCAGCCTCTCCCCCCACTCAGCCCCTCCCCTGCTCAGCCTCTCCACCTCTCCTCCCTCCCCAGGTGTTCGATGTGCTGCCGCTGCAGGGGCTGCTGCAGCCAGGCCAGAGCCAGCAGGTCACCTTCAGCTTCTTTGGCCACCCTAACACTGTGGCCTGTGCCAGGGCTCTCTGCAGGGTGCAGGGAGGCCCCAGCTACGAGCTCAGGCTGCGTGGGGAGGCCTCACTCATCAGCTACCTGCTGGACACCACGGAGCTGGACGTGGGGCTGCAGGTACCGCAGGCTTCTCCTTGCCTGCAGCCCTGGCTGCTGGGGGCTGCCTGCCTAGGGCTAGGGCCAGCTGCTGTGTTGGCTCCAGGGCTTGGCAGCACCACCTCGGAGTGATGCATCCTGCTGCCAAGCTCCACCCCACCTCAGCTGGGAAGTTCTCCTCTCCAAGGCACCTGGAGGTGCCTCCTGGGGTGGGTAGGAGGCCAGCGCTGCCCTCCAGAGGGCTGTGTTCTCCAGACAGCAGCTGCTGAGCTGCTGCTCAAGCCTGAGCTGCAGGAAGAGGCTGCTGTAATGCTCTGGGGTCATCAACAACAGAAAGCCAAGAGGAAGCCCTCTTGGGCTTGCCAGTCCCCATCCTGGGGGCAATGTCCCAGAGTCACCCCCACTTCCCTTTTCAGTCCCCCCCAGCTGTTTCCAGCTGTTGGCCCTGTGCTTGGTGCTCTGTCTGCCCTGTGTCACTGCCAGCTCTGCAGGTGCCTTTGCCTCTGTCATGTGTTGATGCCAGCTGCTTTGCTCCAGCCAAGGGTTTGAGGGCCCCTCCAGGTGCAGAGAGCTCAGCTCCTCTCTGCTTCCATGCCTGATCTCTGGGTGCTTGCTGCTGTGCCTCTGCAGGGTGCCCCAAAGCTCAGCTCCTGTGCAGGGCCCAGAGCTCCCTTGGGGCTGGGGGTCCCCAGGTGAAGCTGGGAGCCAAGTGTCCAGCTCTGCTCTGCTGCTCTGCTGCACTGCCTCCCTTGGCTCCTTCCCCAGTGCCAGCTGCAGGAGATGCCCAGTGCCAGGCCTGTCTCTAACTGCCCACTCCTCTCTCCTCTCTGCAGCTGTGGGACATGGTCACAGAGGTGGAGCTGACCCTGCAGAACAGTGGGAAGCTGCCCTTCCCCTTCGTGGTGCTGAGCCCTGGCACGGGCACTGCCCGCAGCCCCCTGCCCGGCGTGCCCCTGGTGGTGCCCAGCACGGTGAGGATGGGGGCAGCACAAGGGACTGTGCCTGTGCCAGCCTGCCCTGGCTGGACTTGGAGGGAACAAATGGGGAGAAAGAGAAGAGGAGAGGAAGATCCCCCAGCAGCAGCCAGGGCTGGGAGCTGCCTCTGCTGAGGGGGATGGACTCACAGGATCCTTGGGCTTGGAAGAGGCCTTTCAGACCCTCCAGGGCAGCTGTGCCTCAGCTCCAGCCAAGCCTTTCTGCTGCATTCCCTCCCTCCTCTCCCTGCAGGGTAGCCTTGGAGCCGGCCAGCAGCAGGTGCTGAAAGTCTCTTACCTGCCAGAAGTGCCTGGGGCCTTCTGCAAGGCTTTCCAGCTCCAAGTGGGTCACCTGCAACCAGAGGAGATCTGCCTGAGAGGAGAGGGAAGCTTTCCCAGGCTCTGCCTGCACCTGCCCAGGAACATCCAAGGCAAGCACTGCCTGGCTGCTCCTCAGAATGCTCCCCTGCCTCTTCCCCCATCTCCCACAGCCAAGCCTGGAGGCTGCAGGGCTCTCAGAGCAGCACTGGTTGCTTCCTGAGTCTCTGGCAGTCCCTGGGGGCTGTGTCCCGGCAGACTCCCTGCTGCAGCCCTGCCGAGCTGCCGGGCGAGACGCAGGCAGGGCTTTGGGCAGGCTTGGATGGGCATCAGCTGGCAGGGGCTGAGCTGCTGCTCTGGGGGAGGGAGCTGGGCAGGGCTGAAGCTCAGGCTGCAGGCAGGAGGAGCAGCTCCCACTGCCCAGAGCTGCTGGAGGAGCGTTGCTGGGAGAGGCGGTGTGGGGAGGGGGCTGCCCAGCTCAGATGCCCACGCTGCCACCTGAGGGGGGGTTTCTGCCCTCAGGAAACAAGAGATGGGAGAAGATTCTCAAGGAGCTGAGAGGGGAGCTGGCCCAGGACAATGAGAGAGAGAGAGCAGATGTCCTGGGGGAGGCTGCAGCCACAGAACCAACCCCAGATGACTTGGCTGCCACGGTGAGAACAGCTGCTGCCCTGTGTGGCAGGAGCCAGCCTCTCCCCCTTGTGTCACTGCATCCCCTTGTACCCCACAACAGGCTTCTTGGGGCCCTGCTAGCAGGTGGGACCTCCCTGCCCACACTCAGCCATGACTCTCATCAGCTGAGTGCTGCCCCAGGGGCTGTCCACCCCTGGAGGTTGTCCCTGCTGGAGCTGGAGGAGCTTCCTGGCAGCTGGCTGAGATCCTGCAGGCCATGCTCATGGGGGTGAATTGATGGGGCCCCATCCCTGGGCTGTTTGTTCCACCCAGGCCAAGCCCTGCCAGGTTTGCAGAGCTTGAGAGCAGCAGCCTGGGCTGGCCCTGGGACTGTGCTCAGCTCTCATCTGCAAGAGGCAGCAGCTCTCTCCTGGTCTCCTGCTCCAGAGGGCTTTTGTCCAGCTTGCTTCGGCACTCCCTGTGGGCAGGCAAATCCCTGGAGCTCTGAGAAGTTCCTGCCTTGTCCATCTGTGTCTGGCATAGCTTTGAAGGCAGTGTCTGGGCAGGTGAGGGTGCTGGAGCTGGTAGCTCTGGAGAGAAGGTGCTGCCCAAGAGAGCTGGAGGTGTCCCAGGCACTGAGCAGTGAGACAAGAGGACTCCATCACCCCCTCGAGAAGAGCAGGATGGGATCCTCTTTCAGAGCCAAGCCCATGCCCTGGGAAGGACCTTGGCTAAGCAGCCCCTGTCTTTCCTTGCCTCAGCTGGACACTGGGCTGCAGGTGCAGCTGGAGGACATCCTGCTCAAGGAGCACACCCTGGAGCAGCAGGCAGCTGTGGCCTGCAGTGCCCCAGAGGAAGCTGCCTTGAGGCTGCAGGCTCGCCGCAGGCTTCTCAAGTGAGTAGAGACCTCCACAGCCACCTGCAGGTGCTCTGGGGGTGACAGCCAGCAGTGCAGCCCTGCTGCTGAGAGCTGCTGGGCTCTGCAGAGCTGGCCACAGCTGTGGGCAGCACAAAGGCTTTGCTCCTGAGAGCTGTGCCCTGCTGCCTGGGAGCAGCTGAGTGTCCTCACTTCCCTGAGCTTTGGGGGTGCTCAGCTCCCCACAGATGCTGGGCTCTGTTCCTAGAGCTGAGGGGACCCAGTGCAGACCATGAGGCCCCTCCAGCCAGCCCAAACACCATCCCTGCTGGGCAGCCCTGAAAGAGGCAGCTCAGAGCTGGCTTCCTGGTCCCACCAGACCACATCTGACCCCAAGAGCAGGTTGGCAAAGTCTCCCTCAGGGACCTTGGCTGCTGGTGGGACTGCAGGGCTGCCCTGGGTCGCTTGGTCCTTCCCTCTGCTCCTTGATGCTGAGCAGTGGGAGCAGCAGGCTCCAGCTCAGGCAGAAGGTGCTGTGCAGAACAGATCCTGGCTGTGTTTTCCCCGTGGGATGGCTCTGGACAGGACCTTCCTGTGGCTCTCACAGGGGTTGGTGGCTGTGGCCCCTGGGGCTCTGGGGACAGAGCTGGGTGCAGAGTGGTGAAGATTTCCTGGGGGGGGAGGGGGAGGGAGAACTCTGCTGACAAGGTCCTGAAGCAGTTTCAGGGGTGGGCTGTAGGCCAGGCTCAGCAGCTGCACTGAGAGCAGTGGAGGTGCAGTGGACTTGTGTGCAGTGGCCCAGGAGCTGTGGGCAGTGCCCACTGGCAGCCAGCTGTGCTTGAAGGTGCCCCTGGGAGCTGCTAGAAGCTGGGCCCTGCCTTCCCTGGCACCGGCCAGAGTCTTGGCACCAGCTGCTCAGGTGTTGGGCTCCAGGGGCTTGAGCTGAGTCGTTGCCCTGGAGTTGCACCTCCCATGCCATGGCAACGTGGCCAGGCTGTGGGGTCAGGAGTGCCCTCCCTCCCCCCTGCAGAGCTGAGCTGCCTGAGCACATCCTGGACTTTGGCTGCGTGGGGCTGGGTGGCATCCACAGGCGCAGCGTGAAGGTCACCAGCCTGGGGCACTTCCCTGTGTCCTTCCAAGTGCCTGGGCAGCTCCTGTGTGGCACAGGTAGGCAGTGCTGGAGACCCTTCCTGTGGCCTTGCAAGAGCTGCCTGTGGCAGCTCAGCCTGAGCCACTGCCACGGGGAGCTCTTGGGGAGCTTTGTCCTGCTGGGGACCTGCTGCTTTGGAGCCTGAGTTCTGCTGGCCAGCAGTGCCCAGGGGCCTGGCCTGCCTGTGGCTGCCCTAACCCTGCCCTGCAGGGGCTGGGTGGGCTGCTCACCTTGGGCACCTCTCAGCACCTTCTGCTCTTGGCTGCCAGCAGCAGCAGCTGAGCTTCTCTGGGTGCTCTCTGGCCTCGTGTTGCAAGGAGCTGGAGCCTGGGTGCTGCTGAGCTGCTTGGTGTGAAGTTCCTGAGGTCGTGGCACTTGTGCTCAGCCCTGGCTGAGGAGACAGCCTGGCAGGGGCTGTGGTGTGTCCAGACAGGCCTCTGGAGCGGCCCTTGAGGCAAGGCTGCAGCAGCACCAAGTGCTGCCCTGCTGTGTCTGCAGGGTGCCCAGAGGCCTCCCTCAGTTGTTTCTAGGCAGCAGCAGGGCATGGGCAAATCTTAGCTGGAAATTCTCCTTTGAAGAGGTCTGAGTGTCCTTCCCTGGCCTTGCTGCAGCTCCTCAGCTGAAACCTTTTCCTTTCCCCCCTTGGGGCCTGGGCTCTGGCTGTGCCAAGCTTTGGGCCTGCAGCGGTGCCGGGGGAGAAGGAGCAGCAGCAGCTGCTCTGGAGAGGCAGAGTCCTTGCCAGGGCTGCCAGCCAGGACACTCAGGTGGCCCTAGGCTGCTGGTGCCCCAGCTGCTGTCCCCTGTGCCTCAGCTGCTTCCTGTCCATCTCTTGAAGGCTTCAGCGTGGAGCTGGAGCGCGTGGAGCAGCTGCCCTGCTCCCAGAGCAGGAGCTTCACCGTGTGCCTGCAGCCCCAGAGTGCCAGGCTGCCGCTGGGCCAGGCGGCCCTGCTGCTGCCCATCCAGGTGCCCTGTGCCTCCTCCCCTCCCTCTGCCCTCACCCCCTGCGGGGGCAGGCTGGGGCCAGCAGCAGAGGCCAGCTGGAGCTCACCTGGCTGCTCTGTGCCTCACCAGGTGACAGGAGGCCCCACGGTTCCTCTGCTCCTGCGTGCCAGGGGGGTTGTGCCCTCCCTCAGCCTCTCCAGGGCCAGGCTGGACTTCTCCCCTCTCCAGTGTGGGCAGTGCCAGGAGGAGACCACTCGGCTCTACAACCAGCTGCCAGTGCCCTGTCAGTGGTTCCTCAGCAGGGAGGAGCCTGCTCAGAAGGTAAAGCACAGACACTCTGCCACTTGCATCTTCTGGGCTGCCTTTCCTGCTTCTCTCTTGCCTCCTCTGCTCCTCTGGCTGCTTCAGCACTTGGGCTCCAGCTGGGCTGAGGCTTTGGAGGGTGCCCTGGGCCTGTTGAGCAGCTGCTGCTTCCCTTCTCTGCCACCTTCAGCCCTTGCTCCTCTTGTCAGGAGCAGCCTCCCCAGCTGCCTGTCCTGCCTCTGTCTTTGGCCACCAGTTCTAGGCCAGGGCTGGGCCCACCTGATTGGGATGGGTGGTCTGAGGCCACGAGTGCCAGCACTGCAGGAAGCCAGCTGTGTCCTGCCAGAGCAAGGAGACCTCACCCCTCTGGTTTTGTGCTCAGGTGGACAAAGCTTTGCCAGCCAGCAGGCGTCAGAAGCTGCTGCAGGAGCTGAAGGCCAAGGCCTCTGTCTTTGAGGTGCTTCCCTCAGCTGGAGTCCTGGCCCCTGGGCAGTGGTGCAACCTGCGAGTCAGGTTTTGCCCCGTGGAAGAGGTGAGCTGGGCTGGGGTCCCCCCCAGGAGGTCTGGCAGGGCAGTGTGGGCAGGAGAGCCCAGGCTGGGAGCAGGAGCTGAGCCCTGCCCCCACGGGCAGCTTGCTGCACGCTCAGCTTCCCCTGCTGCAGCCTCTGCAGAGGGGGCTTGGGGAGCCAAGCCCTGAGCAGAGGACTCCCCTCCTGTCTGGCCAGGGAGAGCTCCTCTGCCCCTCTTGTTCAGCTGCTCCTTGCCCGCCACAGCGCTGCCAGGGCTGGGTCTGGGCACCACAAGCCTGCAGACCTTCCTGCTGAGCACTGCACTGCCCCAGGAGTGGTGCCAGGGATGGGGCATCTCCCACCTCTGGCCACTCCTGCTGCCCACAAGAGGCAGATTGCCAGCAGCCTGCAGAGGGCAAACGTTACAGCTCCGTGCTCCAGCACTCCCCCTGCCCTTGCTCCACAGAGCCAGCAGCCTTCTGTGGAGCTGCTGGGAGAGGGAGTGCTGAAAGACCTCCTCTGATGGGGCAGGCTCCAAGGAGCTCTGCTCCAGGGCAGCTGAGGAGAGCTGGAGGTGCACAGAGAGCAGGGAGAGGTTCAGCTGCTGGCAGCAGGACTCCTGAGCCAGCAGCCTGCTCTGCTCTCCTGGCAGGGCCAGTCCTTTGGGGAGTCCCTCTGCCCAGCCCAGCCTGGGCTAGCAGCAGCTCTCCCACCTGGCTCCTGGGGGATCAAAGGGCCCTGGGCTATGCTGAGCAGCTCTTTGCTCCAGGTTCCCTCTCCAAAACGCAAGGCAAAGCCCTGTGCTGCTGTGGGGCATCTCCCCCGTGGGGCAACCTGGGCCAGGGGCTCAGCACTCTCAGCATCCCAAGTGTCTCCCTTCCCTGAGCCTGACTCTGCCTTCTCCAGTTTCAAAGCAGCTCTCCTTGTCCTGCTTTCTGTTCTCCATTCAGCTCTGTTGCCTGTCGTAGGCGCGGCGACCTGGTTCAGGACCAACCCCAGGCCGCTCGGTCCATCGGCTCGCAGACACCAACGTGTGGAGGGCAAATGGCCTTTGTCAGTGAGCGACGCAGCACTATGTAGCTGAGGTGTGCGTCACTGCCGGCTGCTGGCACCGTCACCTGAACGCTATTGGCTATCAGGAGCGGGGCCCCAGCTTCCCGTGCAGCGCGAGATCTTCCGGCCGCTGGGTCCTAGCCAGAGTGTGAGTTTGGGGCCAGGAAGCATCCATGGTAGGGAGCCAAGTGTGGGGGGAGCATAGCCCTGCCTAGAGAATCAGCGAGGGATGTGTCAGGCTCTGGGGTTCTGGTTCTGAGATGCAAAGAAGATTTGTAATGCCTTGTAAAGTGTCCGCTGTGCAGGGCAGGGAGAGCACCTGTAAAAGCTTCTTGGGAGCTGCAGGCTGTGCAGCACAGGCTGGGATCAAAAACCCTTCGGAGCAGTTGGGAAGAGCTGCAGAAGAGCGAGAGAAGAAGAAGGAAGAGAAGGCTTGAGATCTGTTGTTAACCCAAGAAAGATCCCCAGGCAGGGGTGCACCGTTCCCGGAGGCACTGCAATACCAGGACGATGCGCGGAGCGGAGGGAGCAAGCTCCGGATCCAACTCCCACGCCCAAAAATCCGTTTAATATAAAGTCCTCTCATCGAGGACGTATCAGATATTAAACTGATAAGAACAGATACTACACTTGATCTTAGCCAAAAGGCCGAGAAGCGATACACAACAAACCCCAACACACCCACCCATGCCCCGCCCCGCTCCCCTAGCTCACGCGCACCGCCCTGCCGCCCGCAGCCGCCTCCCCGCTCCGCTCCCCGACAGTTCCGCACGGGCCCGCTTGCTCTCGCGGACACCCAGCTCCGTTCAAGCCCCGCCGGACTGCCCCCGCGCCCGGAGTCCCGCCATGCCTCGCGCCCCTTATTACCATAACCCCGACCACGTTCTGTATCCGCCCCGCCCTTCTCCTGCCTCCCGGCCAATGGCATCGCAGGATCCGCCCCTGTGGCTGCAGGCACAGCCCCTCCCCCGTCCCACCCTCCTGATTGGCAGGGCTCAGAGCGGCCTCCCGGCGTCCCCCTCAGCCCCTGCCGCCCGGCGGCCGCTCACCAGCCCCTGCGGCGCTTCTCCCGCGCTCCGGCACTGCTGCCGCTCCCTATGGGGCAGGAGCCACGGCGGCCGCGGCCGGCAGGGATAGCTCCTCGCTGTCAAAATCATCAGCATCTCTTTAAACCTCTTCATGGTCCCTAAAATCTCCTTAAAATCTTGTCAAACTCCCAGAAACTCCTAAAACCGCCTAAAGAGGCATCCTAATCTCTTCTTTAAAACTCGCAGATGTTAAACCTTTTGGCACTCCCATCTCTTTGACACACCTGCCCAAAGATAGTACAAATCTCTTCAAATGTCATTAAAATCTCTGTACAAACTCCTAGAAACTAATTCTGGAGAGATATGCTGAGTGTTCAACAGTGTTGTGAGTGTTCATCTGCCTTCAAAAATGCTGAAGAACACAGAAAAATCATCAACATCCCTTTGCACTCTTCAGGACACCTAAAGACTCATTAAGATCTATTAACATCTCCTCCTGGAGTTCCCCCAAGCCACCTATTGAGGCATCACATTAAGCGTGTCGGTGAGACTTTAGCAAGCCTTTGGTTCTCACAAATACTCAAATGTGGCTGAAAGGTCATGCAAGTGTCCTCAAACCTCCTGGAAACGTCCTGAAAAGTCAACAAATCTTTCCAAAACTGTTCAAGACCTCTGGAAACTCCATGAAAACAACTTAAAATCTCTTAGCAGCTGTGGTGGGTTGAAGGGCCGATCCTCCCACCACGGGCGAAAAATGAGACTCCGACAATGGGATTGCAAAGGTGGTCGAAAGTTTAAATGGAAAAGCAGTGAAAATTTTACAGAGAAGCACAAACACCGTGACAAAAGAGAGATCCCAAAGCATACCCAAAGCATCCCACCCCCACCTGAGGGTGCATCCAAACCCACCAGGGCTCTTTCTTCCCTGCCCCCTCCTCCACTGTTAGGCTAATCTGAGCTAGCCAGATATGAAACTGCCCTTCCCCCAGCCTTGGGCTAGCCAGGCCCAAAAGGCCGTGAGATGAGCCCTCCCCTCCCCCCCCAACCCCCATTACCAGATAGGAACCAATCTCCATAGAAATGGTTAGGGAAGAAAGAGGAAGTACAGGTCCCTTGCTGATGGTTTTATAAGGGAGCAGGGCATTATGGGATGAGGTTCGTAGCTTCCCATGTCCACCTACTGGGCTGCACCCTTGGGACACCGCGGCTGTGGCTTGTGTGGTGGCATCGGAGGGGATGCAACCAGCCTGAGCCACCACAGCAACCTTGTATCCAGTCCCCTTTATGGGGGGGACAAGGCCTAATTGCTGCCTCACCATTTCCAGGCTCTTCCCTCATTCCCAGCTTCCTGATGCAGCCATCAAGTGAGCGTCCCAGGGGTCAGGCTCTGCTTGACCTGCTGGTGTCAAACAGAGAAGGGCTGGTGGGAGATGTGATGGTAGGAGGCTGCCTAGGGTGCAGCCACCATGAGCTAGTGGAGTTTTCAATATGCAGAGAAATAAGGAGCAGCAGTAACAGAACCCTCACTTTGGACTTCCAGATGGAAGATTTCCCCTTGTTTAAGCAACTGATTTGGAGAGTCCCCTGGGCAGCAGCCCTCAAGAACCAAGGGGCCCAGGAGGGTTGGACCTACTTCAAACAGGAGCTCTTGAAAGCACAGGAACAGGCTGCGCCCACGTGCCGAAAGATGAGCCGAGGGCAAGGCTCTGGGCCTGGATGGGCAAGCAGCTTCTGAAGGGATTAAGGGAAAAAAAGAGGCTGTATCACCTTTGGTAAGAGGGGAGGCAACTCCTGAAACACTTAAGGATGTTGTTAGGCCACACCTTGAGTCCTGTGTCCAGTTCTGGGCTCCTCAGTTTAAGAAGGACATTGAGACACTTGAACGTGTCCAGAGAAGGGCAAGGAAGCTGAGGAAGGGTCTGGAGCACAGCCCTGTGAGGAGAGGCTGAGGGAGTGTCACGGTCCGGAGACATTAGATGTCTCGGTCCAGAGACACAGTTCTTTTAAATATTCCCGTGTTGTGAAATTAAAGGCTCAAACGAGGCCAAAGTATCAACAGCTAGACTATTTATTACATAAATAAAGTGGACATAAGAAAGGAAGAGGGAGAAAATAGAGAAAGTGGACATAAGAAGGGAAAGGGAGAAAAGAGAGAGAGAGAGAGAGACGAGAGATAGAAGAGGAAAGGAATTATATTACCACACCCCTCATCCCCCCCAAGATAAAGTCTGTGGAGGAAAGGTGCTGCAGGAGATGTTGGGTTTGTAGAGACACCGTGGTGAGGCTTTTGCTGGAGAACAGCTGTGGTCCTCTGGGGAGATGTTGGGTTGATACAGGAACAGTGCTGAGGCTCCTCTGGGCAGCCTGGGTCTGTAGAGAAGGGGTGCTGAGGATTTGGCTGGAGCTGTGGTCCTCCGGGCTGCTTCTTTTTTCCGGAGCAGCATTGTCCCGGCTTCTCAGCGGCCTGGCCCGTCTCCTGTGTTTTCCTTCATCTCCGTTTTTCTCCTCTGTTTCTCTCCTCTGTTTCTCTCCTGTGTTTCTCTCTCCAAACCAGTAGTTGCTCAAGTCTTTTATACAGTTTTTTAGTCCTTAGGTATGTAGTCAAATATTGTCCCTCAGGAATTCCAGTGGCAGGAAATCTGTGTGTTTGGGCAAGACCCTGGCTGGAGGAGGGGGGAATCTCCGTCTACCCTGTCTCCATCCAGACAAAGCTCAGGAAACAGGTGGTGATTATCTTGCCCTAAAGGTGTGATGGCTGGGTCCTTGGGTCCATTGTTGTAGTCCCGTGTTATCACGATGCAATCACAAGCTGATTTGCATCCAGGATTGGTGGACAGGATTCTTTCCACCTTCTTTCCAGTGGCTCTGCTATCACTTTATCTTTGTTGACTCACATAGAGAGAGACAAACTTATTAGACTCTCACAGGGAGCTGGGGTTGCTTAGCCTGGAGAAGAGGAGGCTCAGGGGAGACCTTCTTGCTCTCTCCAGCTACCTGAAGGGAGGTTGTAGCCGGGTGGGAGTTGGTCTCTTCTCTGAGGCAAGCAGCTCCAGAACAAGAGGACACAGTCTCAAGCTGTGCCAGGGGAAGTTTAGGTTGGTGGTGAGGAGAAAGTTCTTCCCAGAGAGAGTAATTTGCCATTGGAATGTGCTGCCCAGGGAGGTGGTGGAGTCACCATCCCTGGAGGTCTTCAAGAGGGGATTGGATGTGGCACTTGGAGCCATGGTTTAGTAGTCATGAGGTGTTGGGAGACAGGTTGGACTTGATGATCTTTGAGGTCTTTTCGGACCTTATTGATTTTATGATTTCTAGGAGGGGTTAAGGAAGTACAGGGAGGATCTGAGGGCTGTTAGGGAGGGTGAGAATGATCTAAGAAGGGTTTGAGGTATCTAAGGAGGATTAGAGTTGTTATAAATGACTGAGCCAATTGAAGTCGACTGAATATAGTTTTAATTCAAAAGGAGCAATCTTAAGGCAACAAGAGACATGCAAAACAGCGCTGCGTGCACAGTGCACACTAATCACTTCCTAACTCCCCTTTTAATATTCTACTCTTAATACATATGCATATAAAGGTGGGTTTATTTAAATTAGTTTGTCCTTCTGCTGGTCTTTCAATGATGTAATCTTCTGGTCAGCACAGCCGGTGGGTTGTGTGCTAAGTCCTTGTGACTGTATCTTTTTAGCTCTGCTGTTACAATCAACGTCCTTCCCAGGGATGGATTGCACATAGGTTCTTGTGATTCTCACAATTGTCTCTTGTGTTCACGTCTTCTGTAGCAATCTCTCTTCCCTTCTCATCCTTGAACAACTTGTTGTTTCATAATATTGCAACTGTTAGCTGTTAATTGCTAACATGTCACTAGGGCCCTAGTATACATATATTAAAACAAATCAAATTAATAAACAACAGGTTATGCTAAAACTTAAAATCTTGCTCGATACTAAACCAAGTCAAATTAATCATAAACAACTGATCATACTAAAGCCTAAAAAGAATCTCACTCTAGTTACATATGTAAGTTCCCAGTGTCTGATCCCTTGTTTCATCATCCATGCTCCTGCTTTTGCTTTAATCAAAATCATCGATTTGGCATGAATCATCATTCCATTTATCACAGAGCGATGGAAAGGTTGTTTGCGGGAGCTAGAGGTGGTCTTGGTGGATTTCATAGTTTCATAGTTTCATTCAGGGTTGGAAGGGACCACAAGGATCATCTAGTTCCAACCCCCCTGCCATGGGCAGGGACACCCCACACTAGAGCAGGCTGGACAGAGCCTCATCCAGCCTGCTCTTAAACACCCCCAGGGACGGGGCCTCGACCACCTCCCTGGACAACCCATTCCAGGGTTTCACCACTCTCATGGTGAAGAACCTCCTCCTCACATCCAGCCTGAATCTCCCCACCTCCAGCTTCATTCCATAAAGGAATTAAAGGATTTAAAGGAGCACTTAAAGGATCTAAAAGAAAGTTTGAGGAGGTCTAGGGAGGATTTGAGAGATCGAAGGTCTGAAGAAGATAAAGGAGGATTTTTACTATCTTTGGGCAGGTGTGTCAAAGAGATGGGAGTGCCAAAAGGTTTAACATCTGCGAGTTTTAAAGAAGAGATTAGGATGCCTCTTTAGGCGGTTTTAGGAGTTTCTGGGAGTTTGACAAGATTTTAAGGAGATTTTAGAGACCTTGAAGAGGTTTAAAGAGATGATGATGATTTTGAAAGCGAGGAGCTGCCCCTGCCGGCCGCGGCCGCCGTGGCTCCTGCCCCATAGGGAGCGGCGGCGGTGCCGGAGCGTGGGAGAAGCGCCGCAGGGGCGGGCGGACGAGCGAGCAGCAGGTGCCGGCTGGGGCGGTGCCGGCTGGGGCGGTGCCGGCTGGGGCGGTGCCGGCTGGGGCGGTGCCGGCTGGGGCGGTGCCGGCTGGGGCGGTGCCGGCTGGGGCGGTGCCGGCTGGGGCGGTGCCGGCTGGGGCGGTGCCGGCTGGGGCGGGTGAGCTGCGGCGGGGCGGCAGGGGTGAGGGGGACGCCGGAAGGCCGCTCTGAGCACTGCCAATCAGGAGGGTGGGACGGGGGAGGGGCGGGGACTGCAGGGAAAGGGGCGGATCCTGCGACGCCATTGGCCGGGAGGCAGGAGAAGGGCGGGGCGGATGCGGAACGTGGTCGGGGTTATGGTAATAAGGGGCGCGAGGCATGGCGGGACTCCGCGCGCGGGGGCAGTCCGGCGGGGCTTGAACGGAGCTGGGTGTCCGCGAGAGCAAGCGGGCCCGTGCGGAACTGTCGGGGAGCGGAGCGGGGAGGCGGCTGCGGGCGGCAGGGCGGTGCGCGTGAGCTAGAGGAGCGGGGCGGGGCATGGGTGTGTGTGTTGGGGTTTGTTGTGTATCGCTTCTCGGCCTTTTGGCTAAGATCAAGTGTAGTATCTGTTCTTATCAGTTTAATATCTGATACGTCCTCGATGAGAGGACTTTATATTAAACGGATTTTTGGGCGTGGGAGTTGGATTCGGAGCTTGCTCCCTCCGCTCCGCGCATCGTCCTGGTATTGCAGTGCCTCCGGGAACGGTGCACCCCTCCCTGGGGATCTTTCGTGAGTTAACAACAGATCTCAAGCCTTCTCTTCCTTGTTCTGCTCTGCCTCTTCTGCAGTTCTTCCCAACTGCTCCGAAGGGTTTTTGATCCCAGCCTGTGCTGCACAGCCTGCAGCTGCCAAGAAGCTTTTACAGGTGCTCTCCCTGCCCTGCACAGCGGACACTTTACAAGGCATTACAAATCTTCATTGCATCGCAGAACCAGAACCCCAGAGCCTGACACATCCCTCGCTGATTCTCTAGGCAGGGCTATGCTCCCCCCACACCTGGCTCCCTATCATGGATGCTTCCTGGCCCCAAGCTCACACTCTTCCAGCGGTGCAGTTGATGTCCATAACCCCTGAGGGATTCAATAGCATGACTGCAAATAGGTTTCAGTCAACTTGAAATGGAATAGTGGCCAGCACACCTGGGTTGTGTTCTGAGCAGCTGCTGCAGATCAATGTCATTTGTGATGCCACAAGCAGTAAAGCAAAGTCACCAAGGCAAGGTTAGCAGTGGGTGACAAGAGTGGGCCAGCTGCTCTGGTCACAGCTGCCACAAAAGGTGCTGAGCATCATTCTGGGCACAGCTAAGAGTCCTGTTAAATGTGCAAATGATCCTGGCTATGTAAGCATGGAAACCCACCCAGAGCTCTACCCCAAGGCCAGGACCTACAGGGCACTCACAGACCTCTGCAAAGCAAGAGCAGAGAGGAAAGGAGAATGACTCCAAGGGGATCAATTGCTTGGTCCTGGTAAGGAGCCTTGAGCCAGAGGAGGATTCGAAATATTCTTGCTGGACTCGTGGGTGATAGCTGAAGGCCGTGGACTATCCAAAGTGGGGTCTCTATGTCTATAGTCGAGGAGATATGGTCTGGGCACTGCTAGGAGCAAGCCACGGGCTGTGTAGTTATACTGGAAAACCTGATCCAGGGTGAGCCTTGGTTGGGTTGAGAATTGCTGTGCAGAAAAGTTCACGTGAGCTCCATAGCTGTAACGGCAGAGCCAGGCACAGCACTTGGAGCTGGAAGAATAGTGCAGAGTAGGGCCTGTGCCGTGGAGCGATGTGGGCAGTCTTGGAGCCGTGAACTACTGCCCCATGGACAGCAACTGCACCGCCGGAAGAGTGTGAGCTTGGGGCCAGGAAGCATCCATGATAGGGAGCCAGGTGTGGGGGGAGCATAGCCCTGCCTAGAGAATCAGCGAGGGATGTGGCAGGCTCTGGGATTCTGGTTCTGAGATGCAATGAATATTTGTAATGCCTTGTAAAGTGTCCGCTGTGCAGGGCAGGGAGAGCACCTGTAAAAGCTTCTTGGCAGCTGCAGGCTGTGCAGCACAGGATGGGATCAAAAAACCCTTCGAAGCAGCTGGGAAGAGCTGCAGAAGAGGCAGAGCAAAACAAGGAAGAGAAGGCTTGAGATCTGTTGTTAACTCACAAAAGATCCCCAGGGAGGGGTGCACCGTTCCCGGAGGCACTGCAATACCAGGACGATGCGCGGAGCGGAGGGAGCAAGCTCCGAATCCAACTCCCACGCCCAAAAATCCGTTTAATATAAAGTCCTCTCATCGAGGACGTATCAGATATTAAACTGATAAGAACAGATACTACACTTGATCTTAGCCAAAAGGCCGAGAAGCGATACACAACACACCCCAACACACACACCCATGCCCCGACGGGCTCCCCTAGCTCACGCACACCGCCCCGCCGCCCGCAGCCGCCTCCCCGCTCCGCTCCCCGACAGTTCCGCACGGGCCCGCTTGCTCTCGCGGACACCCAGCTCCGTTCAAGCCCCGCCGGACTGCCCCCGCGCGCGGAGTCCCGCCATGCCTCGCGCCCCTTATTACCATAACCCCGACCACGTTCTGCATCCGCCCCGCCCTTCTCCTGCCTCCCGGCCAATGGCATCGCAGGATCCGCCCCTTTCCCTGCAGTCCCCGCCCCTCCCCCGTCCCACCCTCCTGATTGGTAGGGCTCAGAGCGGCCTCCCGGCGTCCCCCTCAGTTCCTGCCGCCCGGCGGCCGCTCACCATCCCCTGCAGCGCTTCTCCCGCGCTCCGGCACCGCTGCCGCTCCCTATGGGGCAGGAGCCACGGCGGCCGCGGCCGGCAGGGATAGCTCCTCGCTGTCAAAATCATCAGCATCTCTTTAAACCTCTTCAAGGTCTCTAAAATCTCCTTAAAATCTTGTCAAACTCCCAGAAACTCCTAAAACCGCCTAAAGAGGCATCCTAATCTCTTCTTTAAAACTCGCAGATGTTAAACCTTTTGGCACTCCCATCTCTTTGACACACCTGCCCAAAGATAGTAAAAATCTCTTCAAATGTCATTAAAATCTCTGCACAAACTCCTAGAAACTAATTCTGGAGAGATATGCTGAGTGTTCAACAGTGTTGTGAGTGTTCATCTGCCTTCAAAAATGCTGAAGAACACAGAAAAATCATCAACATCCCTTTGCACTCTTCAGGACACCTAAAGACTCATTAAGATCTATTAACACCTCCTGGAGTTCCCCCAAGCCACCTATTGAGGCATCACATTAAGCGTGTTGGTGAGACTGACTTAGAGAATGACACACAAGAGACTCAGTAAGTTTCTTGTATTATGCTTCTATTCAGGCGCCTGACACAGGTAGAATCATTTCAAAAGACCTGTGTGCTTCACAGAGTTTTGGGCAAACTTTTATACAAAAAGTTTTCTGTCTATAATGACAGAGGTCCAGATGCTTCCTAGCTCTACAAAGCTTATCTATCTAAAAAGAGCAGAAGTATACATATCATGCAGGTGTCCTTTATCTTATACAAAAGATCATCTTGTCCAAGACTAACAGAAGTGAATCACTGAAAAATCCTGTTACTCCTTATCTATCCAAAGGCTGTCTGCCAACCCCTCTCCCCCTCCCTGCATTTCAGCTAACAAGAGGAAAATTCTTATCAACTCTGTTATTCTGTTACTGAGAATTTTCTGTTCATCAATTCCCCCCTTTCTTACAGCCAGCAGTATATTCCTATACTGTATTTTCTTAAGTCAAACTTTGGACCCAGGCTTTGTGAACTATCTTTCCCATGCTGACAATTGTGGAAGTTACTATCAGATGTAGTCACCCAGTCTAATGGCCCCCAAGTCCAATTCATTGAGGCTACCCCAAATAAAGGGGTCCTCATTTGGCCTCGAGGAAGTTCAGTGCATATCCAACAGTTAGAGAGATTAGTTTGCAAAGCCAGTTCTTGTCTAACATTTAAGTACATATTGCCTTCCCATCCCTCAGTAGTATCAACCAACAAATAAATCACAATTACCGATACAGTTTGAGCTTCAGGGGTCCCTGGGATTCGAGTTTCCATTCTTTTGCTGAGGTATCCTTGACTCTGGTGTGGTGAATCCAAGCAGCTTCTTCCTTGATTTTGATGGCTGTGAAGGATGTCAGTAACACCTGATATGGTTCGGTCCACTTGGGCTCCAGAGGGTTCTCTGAAAGAGATCTGTTTGACCGTGGTGTATAACTTCCCTGCTATACACGCCTGAACCAATTTTCGATACAGGGCTTCTGTTCCCCTGTGAGTCTTTGCCTATTCCATCTGAATAAACATCCAGAGGAGGTTAGTGGGAATGATTAGCTTCCCATCCGGTGTCCTGGCCCAGCCCTTTCCTATCCTAAGCCCTAAGAGGTCTTTGATTCATTTCTGATCCTCTGTGCTATACACAGGTTCTGGCTCTTGTTGCTCAATGGACAGTTTACCATCTGGGATCAAAACAAACTCTGACACCTTCCTCCCCTCCCTGGCCACCCTTTTAGCTGTTTCATCTGCCAGTCTGTTGCCTCTTTCTTGACCAGTATTCCCTTTTTGGTGTGCATTATGGCTACTTTGCTTGGCATCTGCACTGCTTCTAGCAGCCTCAGTGTTTCTTCTGCGTGTTTAATACCCTTTCCTTAAGATGTCAACAGTCCTCTTTCTTTCCAAATGGCTCCATGGGCATGTACCACCCCAAAGGCATACTTGGAGTCAGTCCATATGTTTGCACTTTTCCCTGGGGAAAGCTCAAGGCTCTGGTGAGTGCTATTATCTCTGCCTTTTGAGCAGAGGTGTTACTTGGTAGGGCTTCTGCCTCGATGACCTCTTCTCCTGTAGTTACAGCGTACCCAGCTTTTCTTTCTCCCTGGATCACAAAACTGCTTCCATCAGTGTACCAGTTATGGTCTGCCTTTTCCAGGGGTTCTTCCTTCAGGTCAGGTCTGCTGGAATAAGTGGCCTCAATTGTTTGCAAACAATCGTGAATAACTGGTTCTCCATCACCACCCTGGAGGAAAGAGGCTGGATTGACAAAGTTAGCAACTTTAATTTCTACATCATCCTGCTCCACTAGGATGGCTTGGGATTTAAGAAATCGTTGTGGAGACAGCCAGTGTCCTCCCTTGGCTTCTAGAACAGCAGAGCTGGTGTGTGATACTAGGACTGTGATCTTCTGCCCCATTGTGAATTTGGGAGACTCTTGAATGTTAGTCGCAACTGCTGCCACAGCCCTCAGGCATCCTGGCCATCCCTTGCTTACCTCATCCAGTTGTTCAGAGAGGTATGCCACTGCCCTTCGGTAGGGTCCTAAGGTTTGTGCTAGGACTCCGAGTGCTATCCCTTGGCTTTCATGGGAATACAATCAAAAAGGTTTAGTGACATCAGGTAGGCCTAGTGCTGGTGCCCTCATCAATTCCTTCTTTAAGGTACGGAAAGCTTGTTCAGCTTCTCCATTCCATTGCAAGTCCTTATCAGTCTCTTTCAATAATTCACAGAGGGGTTTCACAAGCAGGCCATCATTATAAATCCACAACCGGCACTGCCCTGTCCTTCCCAAACAGGTTTGGAGTGCCTTTACTGTGTTTGCAAGTGGAATAGAACAGATGGCCTCCTTTCTTCCAGGGCCCAGCACTCATTGTCCAGCTGTTAATTCATATCCCAAGTAGATTACTTGCTGCTGTACCATTTGGGCCTTCTGCGGGGAAACTCGGTACCCATTAAGTCCCAGGAACTTCAGCATACTCACAGTCCCTCTTCCACATTCTGCTCTGGTCTGGGTGGCCAGCAGCATGTCATCTACATACTGTAGCAGAGCTCCGCTGCCTTCTGGCCTGTTCCACTTCTCTAATTCTTTTGCGAGCTGATTTCCAAAGACAGTAGGGCTGTTCTTAAATCCTTGGGGCACGACTGTCCAAGCTGACACTTTCGGTTAGTTTCTGGGTTCTCCCATTCAAAGGCAAACAGTGGCTGGCTCTCAGGGGCCACTGAAAAGGTTGCTCCCGTGTCAACTAGGAATTCCAGTTTATTTTCTTGTTCCCCTAGCTTCATTATAACCAGAGGATCTGCTAGGGCATTTATAGTCTCCTCCGCTCCTCCCTAATCATCCTCTTCTAGTTGTGCCTGTATTCTGTTTTTCTTGTTCCTCTCTGGACATTCTCTTTTCCAGTGTCCCTTCTTTCTGCAAACCGCACACTGATCCTTTTCCAACTGTACTCTGTTAGTCCCTTTACTCTCCTTACTTTCCTGCAACGCTGCTACCAACATTCTCTTCTCTTTTCTCCTACTTTCTTCTTATTCCCCTGGCTACAAACTCCCGGTATTCCTCCAATCTAGTCCTTTGCAGGGCATTGTTTGTATTCCATTCCGGATCTTGGAGTGGAAATACATCTCCAATGTTTGCCCCCCCTCCCCGGGTTTGAATTCTTTCTGTTGCTAGCTCCAATCCATGTTTTTCAATTCATTGTTTCTCTGTTTCAGTCATTTGTTCTGACAATAACTGGATATCGTCTGTCCCACTCTGGATTGTGCTGCCTAACCATGAATCGAAAATGTGTAGCTGTCCCTGTGGGATCGTTACGATAATTGTTAGCCTTTTCTCTCCAACTATCCAAATCATGACTTGTAAAAGGCACCTTAATCCAGACTGGGCTCCCCTCAGGCCCTACTGCTTGTCGCAGGGGGGCCTAAATGAGCACCTGGGAAGCCGGGGCATTTGCTTGCTGTCCTCGGGTCCTTCTTGCCACTGGGCATCCCTGAGCATAGCTCTGGGAACTGACTCCAGTGTCACTCACTGAATTGCTGCCACTCCCGGAATTTCCCACATTATTTTCCGAACTCTCTGTCACTACCCCTTGCAATTTTCCTGAAGATTGATAAAATTCAGGCAGGTCTTTTAATTCCTCAAGTTTAAGACGGCACAGGGGCGGGGACTGCAGGGAAAGGGGCGGATCCTGCGATGCCATTGGCCGGGAGGCAGGAGAAGGACGGGGCGGATACAGAACGTGGTCGGGGTTATGGTAATAAGGGGCGCGAGGCATGGCGGGACTCCGCGCGCGGGGGCAGTCCGGCGGGGCTTGAACGGAGCTGGGTGCCCGCGAGAGCAAGCGGGCCCGTGCTGAACTGTCGGGGAGCGGAGCGGGGAGGCGGCTGCGGGCGGCAGGGCGGTGCGCGTGAGCTAGGGGAGCGGGGCGGGGCATGGGTGGGTGTGTTGGGGTTTGTTGTGTATCGCTTCTCGGCCTTTTGGCTAAGATCAAGTGTAGTATCTGTTCTTATCAGTTTAATATCTGATACGTCCTCGATGAGAGGACTTTATATTAAACGGATTTTTGGGCGTGGGAGTTGGATCCGGAGCTTGCTCCCTCCGCTCCGCGCATCGTCCTGGTATTGCAGTGCCTCCGGGAACGGTGCACCCCTCCCTGGGGATTTTTCCTGAGTTAACAACAGATCTCAAGCTTTCTCTTCCTTGTTTTGCTCTCGCTCTGCTGCAGCTCTTCCCAACTGCTCCGAAGGGTTTTTGATCACAGCCTGTGCTGCACAGCCTGCAGCTGCCAAGAAGCTTTTACAGGTGCTCTCCCTGCCCTGCACAGCGGACACTTTACAAGGCATTACAAATCTTCATTGCATCGCAGAACCAGAACCCCAGAGCCTGCCTCGTGCTGTGCCTGGCTCTGCCGTTACAGCTATGGAGCTCACGTGAACATTTCTGCACGGCAATTCTCAACCAAACCAAGGCTCACCCTGGATCAGGTTTTCCAGTGTAACTACACAGCCCGTGGCTTGCTCCTAGCAGTGCCCAGAACATATCTCCTCGACTATAGACATAGAGACCCCACTTTGGATAGTCCACGGCCTTCAGCTATCACCCACGAGTCCAGCAAGAATATTCCAAATCCTCCTCTGGCTCAAGGCTCCTTACCAGGACCAAGCAATTGATCCCCTTGGAGTCATTCCTCCTTTCCTCTCTGCTCTTGCCTTGCACAGGTCTGTGAGTGCCCTGTAGGTCTTGGCCTTGGGGTAGAGCTCTGGGTGGGTTTCCTTGCTTTCATAGCCAGGATCATTTGCACATTTAAGGGAACTCTTAGCTGTGCCCAGAATGATGCTCAGCATCTTTTGTTGCAGCTGTGACCAGAGCAGCTGGCCCACTCTTGTCACCCACTGCCAACTTTGCCTTGGTGACTTTGCTTTTCCGCTTGTGGCATCACAACTGCCATTGATCTGCAGCAGCTGCTCAGAACACAACCCAGGTGTGTGCAGGGCAGGGAGAGCACCTGTAAAACCTTCTTGGCAGCTGCAGGCTGTGCAGCACAGGCTGGGATCAAAAACCCTTCGGAGCAGTTGGGAAGAGCTGCAGAAGAGGCAGAGAAGAACAAAGAAGAGAAGGCTTGAGATCTGTTGTTAACCCAGGAAAGATCCCCAGGCAGGGGTGCACCGTTCCCGGAGGCACTGCAATACCAGGACGATGCGCGGAGCGGAGGGAGCAAGCTCCGGATCCAACTCCCACGCCCAAAAATCCGTTTAATATAAAGTCCTCTCATCGAGGACGTATCAGATATTAAACTGATAAGAACAGATACTACACTTGATCTTAGCCAAAAGGCCGAGAAGCGACGCACAACAAACCCCAACACACCCACCCATGCCCCGCCCCGCTCCCCTAGCTCACGCGCACCGCCCTGCCGCCCGCAGCCGCCTCCCCGCTCCGCTCCCCGACAGTTCCGCACGGGCCCGCTTGCTCTCGCGGACACCCAGCTCCGTTCAAGCCCCGCCGGACTGCCCCCGCGCGCGGAGTCCCGCCATGCCTCGCGCCCCTTATTACCATAACCCCGACCACGTTCTGTATCCGCCCCGCCCTTCTCCTGCCTTCCGGCCAATGGCATCGCAGGATCCGCCCCTTTCCCTGCAGTCCCCGCCCCTCCTCCGTCCCAACCTCCTGATTGGCAGTGCTCAGAGCGGCCTCCCGGCGTCCCCCTCAGCCCCTGCCGCCCCGCCGCAGCTCACAGGCCGGGAGCGCACCGGCCGGCAGGTCGCTCCTTCGCCCGCCCGCCCGCCCGCCCTTGCGGCGCTTCTCCCGCGCTCCGGCACCGCTGCCGCTTCACACGGCGCAGGAGCCACGGCGGCCGCGGCCGGCAGGGGCAGCTCCTCGCTGTCAAAATCATCAGCATCTCTTTAAACCTCTTCAAGGTCCCTAAAATCTCCTTAAATTCTTGTCAAACTCCCAGAAATTCCTAAAACCGCCTAAAGAGGCATCCTAATCTCTTCTTTAATATCATATCATGCAGGTGTCCTTTATCTTATACAAAAGAACATCTTGTCCAAGACTGACAGAAGTGAATCACTGAAAAATCCTGTTACTCCTTATCTATCCAAAGGCTGTCTGCCAACCCCTCTCCCCCTCCCTGCATTTCAGCTAACAAGCAGAAAATTCTTATCAACACTGTGATTCTGTTAATGAGAATTTTCTGTTCATCAGTTCCCCCCTTTCTTACAGCCAGCAGTATATTCCTATACTATATTTTCGTAAAAGAATGTCCTGTATCCTGCTCATGCCTGAGTTTATAATTTTTATACTTCTGGTAGGATTCTACACCACTCTTTCCAGTACACATCATTATCTTAATCAAAACTAACTGTAGTATTATCCAACAGTTAGGGAGATTAGTTTACAAAGCCAATTCTTGACTAACATTTCAGTACCTATTTCCTTCCCATCCCTCAATAGTATCAACCAACAAACAAATCACAATTATCAATACAGCTTGAGCTTCAGGGGTCCCTGGGATTCAAGTTTCCATTCTTTTGTTGGTCTTCTTGACTCTGGTGTGGTGAATCCAAGCAGCTTGTTCCTTGATTTTGATGGCTGTGAAGGATGTCAGTAACACCTGATATGGTCTGGTCCACTTGGGCTCCAGAGGGTTCTCTGAAAGAGATCTGACATAGACATAATCTCCAGGTTCCACATCATGGACTGGTCTGTCTAACCCTCTCACACTGGTTCCAATCACCTGTTTGCTAACAATGCTCAGGTTCTTATACATTTGCTGAACATACTTGTTCAACATTTCCTCTCTAAATTGCCCTGGTTCAGAAGGGTCCATAGTTCCTACTACATAAGGTCTTCCAAACAGGATTTCAAATGGGCTCAACCCTTCCTCTAGCCTTTGCTTAGTTTGAATTCACAACAGGGCAATTGGTAATGCTTGTGGCCAAGGAAGGTTTGCTTCCTGTCCAATTTTTACTCTCTGGTCTTTCATTAAATGGTTCATTTTCTCCACTTGCCCACTCGAATGTGGATTGTAGGGGTGTGGAGTTGCCAATCAATCCCTAAAATTTTGCTCACGTGTTGTACCACCTTGGCCACAAAATGAGGTCCCCTGTCTGAGGAAATAGCAGCAGGTACCCCAAAACGAGGTATTATTTCTTGTAACACTGCCTTAGTAACCTCCCGTGCTTTGGTTGTGCGACAGGGAAATGCTTCTGGCCAACCAGAGAAGGTGTCAGTGAGTACCAACAGGTACCTGGATCCCCCCTTTCTTGGGAGCTCAGTAAAATCAATTAGCCATTGTTGTCCTAGATAATTTCCTTTGCTAATTTGTGCCAACCTAACTCCTCTTCTTACCTTGGGGTTAGCCTTAAGACACACCTCACGTTGCCGGGTTACCTGTTCGACCGTGGTGTATAACTTCCGTGCTATACACTCCTGAACCAATTTTCGATACAGGGCTTCTGCTCCCCAGTGAGTCTTTGCCTGTTCCATCTGAACAAAAGCCCAGAGAAGGTTAGTGGGAATGATTAGCTTCCCATCCAGTGTCCTGGCCCAGCCCTTTCCTGTCCTATTCCCCAAAAGGTCTTTGATTAATTTCTGATCCTCTGTGCTATACACAGGTTCTGGCTCTTGTTGCTCAATGGACAGTTTACCATCTGGGATCAAAACAAACTCTGACACCTTCCTCCCCTCCCTGGCCACCCTTTTAGCTGTTTCATCTGCCAGTCTGTTGCCTCTTTCTTGACCAGTATTCCCTTTTTGGTGTGCTTTGCAGTGCATTATGGCTACTTTGCTTGGCTTCTGCACTGCTTCTAGCAGCCTCAGTGTTTCTTCTGCGTGTTTAATACCCTTTCCTTAAGATGTCAACAGTCCTCTTTCTTTCCAAATGGCTCCATGGGCATGTACCACCCCAAAGTCATGCTTGGAGTCAGTCCATATGTTTGCACTTTTCCCTGGGGAAAGCTGAAGGCTCTGGTGAGTGCTATTATCTCTGCCTTTTGAGCAGAGGTGTTGCTTGGTAGGGCTTGTGCCTCGATTACCTCTTCTCCTGTAGTTACAGTGTACCCAGCTTTTCTTTCTCCCTGGATCACAAAACTGCTTCCATCAGTGTACCAGTTATGGTCTGCCTTTTCTAGGGGTTCTTCCTTCAGGTCAGGTCTGCTGGAATAAGTGGCCTCAATTGTTTGCAAACAATCGTGAATAACTGGTTCTCCCTCCCCACCCTGGAGGAAAGAGGCTGGATTGACAAAGTTAGCAACTTTAATTTCTACATCATCCTGCTCCACTAGGATGGCTTGGGATTTAAGAAATCGTTGTGGAGACAGCCAGTGTCCTCCCTTGGCTTCTAGAACAGCAGAGCTGGTGTGTGATACTAGGACTGTGATCTTCTGCCCCATTGTGAATTTGGGAGACTCTTGAATGTTAGTCGCAACTGCTGCCACAGCCCTCAGGCATCCTGGCCATCCCTTGCTTACCTCATCCAGTTGTTCAGAGAGGTATGCCACCGCCCTTCGGTAGGGTCCTAAGGTTTGTGCTAGGACTCCGAGTGCTATCCCTTGGCTTTCATGGGAATACAATCAAAAAGGTTTAGTGACATCAGGTAGGCCTAGTGCTGGTGCCCTCATCAATTCCTTCTTTAAGGTACGGAAAGCTTGTTCAGCTTCTCCATTCCATTGCAAGTCCTTATCAGTCTCTTTCAATAATTCACAGAGGGGTTTCACAAGCAGGCCATCATTATACATCTTTTTCAAGGGCCAAACCCATTGGATCAGAGGGAGCTCTAACACCACAGTCCCTTTGAAACTCCGGATCCTCTCGGAGATAGAAAAACATATCAGCATATATTGTCTCGTCCCATTTCTTTTCTCTTCGTAAAAACAACATCAATTGCAGTAAAGTATCATACTCCAGACTCCCATGTACAGGCCATTTCTCTCCACCATCTAATTTATATAATGGCCACCACCGAGTACAAAATTTATTTAGAGTCTTTTGATTTGTTGACCCTCCTGGGGGGCCTCCAATTTCCCCCCAGTGGGCAAGTATACAACCAAGTGGGCTGTGTCTTGGGATCTCACTACTTTGTCTCCCTCCCGTTTTACACAATACAACACAGTACTTTCTTTTTAGAGCACACAGAACACAAAGCAAATGCAAATACATCTACAACAATAATGACCGGTCCTTAGCACACAGTTATTGGCCACACATTCAAAACCTCTAGTACTTTAGGTTCTTTAGGGACCCTCTTGGCCCTGCCAATCAGGAGGGTGGGACGGGGGAGGGGCGGGGCCTGCAGCCACAGGGGCGGATCCTGCGATGCCATTGGCCAGGAGGCAGGAGAAGGGCGGGGCGGATACAGAACGTGGTCGGGGTTATGGTAATAAGGGGCGCGAGGCATGGCGGGACTCCGCGCGCGGGGGCAGTCCGGCGGGGCTTGAACGGAGCTGGGTGTCGGCGAGAGCAAGCGGGCCCGTGCGGAGCTGTCGGGGAGCGGAGCGGGGAGGCGGCTGCGGGCGGCAGGGCGGTGCGCGTGAGCTAGGGGAGCGGGGCGGGGCATGGGTGGGTGTGTTGGGGGTTGTTGTGTATCGCTTCTCGGCCTTTTGGCTAAGATCAAGTGTAGTATCTGTTCTTATCAGTTTAATATCTGATACGTCCTCGATGAGAGGACTTTATATTAAACGGATTTTTGGGCGTGGGAGTTGGATTCGGAGCTTGCTCCCTCCGCTCCGCGCATCGTCCTGGTATTGCAGTGCCTCCGGGAACGGTGCACCCCTCCCTGGGGATCTTTCGTGGGTTAACAACAGATCTCAACCCTTTTCTTCCTTGTTCTGCTCTGGCTTTTCTGCAGCTCTTCCCAACTGCTCCGAATGGTTTTTGATCACAGCCTGTGCTGCACAGCCTGCAGCTGCCAAGAAGCTTTTACAGGTGCTCTCCCTGCCCTGCACAGCGGACACTTTACAAGGCATTACAAATCTTCATTGCATCGCAGAACCAGAACCCCAGAGCCTGCCACGTGCTGTGCCGTTACAGCTATGGAGCTCACGTGAACTTTTCTGCACGGCAATTCTCAACCAAACCAAGGCTCACCCTGGATCAGGTTTTCCAGTCTAACTACACAGCCCGTGGCTTGCTCCTAGCAGTGCCCAGAACATATCTCCTCGACTATAGACATAGAGACCCCACTTTGGATAGTCCACGGCCTTCAGCTATCACCCACGAGTCCAGCAAGAATATTTCGAATCCTCCTCTGGCTCAAGGCTCCTTACCAGGACCAAGCAATTGATCCCCTTGGAGTCATTCCTCCTTTCCTCTCTGCTCTTGCCTTGCACAGGTCTGTGAGTGCCCTGTAGGTCCTGGCCTTGGGGTAGAGCTCTGGGTGGGTTTCCTTGCTTTCATAGCCAGGATCATTTGCACATTTAAGGGAACTCTTAGCTGTGCCCAGAATGATGCTCAGCACCTTTTGTGGCAGCTGTGACCAGAGCAGCTGGCCCACTCTTGTCACCTACTGCCAACCTTGCCTTGGTGACTTTGCTTTACTGCTTGTGGCATCACAAATGCCATTGATCTGCAGCAGCTGCTCAGAACACAACCCAGGTGTGTGCAGGGCAGGGAGAGCCCCTGTAAAACCTTCTTGGCAGCTGCAGGCTGCGCAGCACAGGCTGGGATCAAAAACCCTTCGGAGCAGTGGGGAAGAGCTGCAGAAGAGGCAGAGCAAAACAAGGAAAAGAAGGCTTGAGATCTGTTGTTAACCCAGGAAAGATCCCCAGGGAGGGGTGCACCGTTCCCGGAGGCACTGCAATACCAGGACGATGCGCGGAGCGGAGGGAGCAAGCTCCGGATCCAACTCCCACGCCCAAAAATCCGTTTAATATAAAGTCCTCTCATCGAGGACGTATCAGATATTAAACTGATAAGAACAGATACTACACTTGATCTTAGCCAAAAGGCCGAGAAGCGATACACAATAAACCCCAACACACCTACCTATGCCCCGCCCCGCTCCCCTAGCTCACGCACACCGCCCTGCCGCCCGCAGCCGCCTCCCCGTTCCGCTCCCCGACAGTTCCGCACGGGCCCGCTTGCTCTCGCGGACACCCAGCTCCGTTCAAGCCCCGCCGGACTGCCCCCGTGCGCGGAGTCCCGCCATGCCTCGCGCCCCTTATTACCATAACCCCGACCACGTTCTGTATCCGCCCCGCCCTTCTCCTGCCTCCCGGCCAATGGCATCGCAGGATCCGCCCCTTTCCCCGCAGTCCCCGCTCCTCCTCCGTCCCACCCTCCTGATTGGCAGGGCTCAGAGCGGCCTCCCGGCGTCCCGCTCAGCCCCTGCCGCCCCGCCGCAGCTCACAGGCCGGCAGCGCACCGGCCGGCAGGTCGCCCCTTCGCTCGCCCGCCCCTGCGGCGCTTCTCCCGCGCTCCGGCACCGCTGCCGCTTCACACGGCGCAGGAGCCACGGCGGCCGCGGCCGGCAGGGATAGCTCCTCGCTGTCAAAATCATCAGCATCTCTTTAAACCTCTTCAAGGTCCCTAAAATCTCCTTAAATTCTTGTCAAACTCCCAGAAATTCCTAAAACCGCCTAAAGAGGCATCCTAATCTCTTCTTTAATATCATATCATGCAGGTGTCCTTTATCTTATACAAAAGATCATCTTGTCCAAGACTGACAGAAGTGAATCACTGAAAAATCCTGTTACTCCTTATCTATCCAAAGGCTGTCTGCCAACCCCTCTCCCCCTCCCTGCATTTCAGCTAACAAGCAGAAAATTCTTATCAACACTGTGATTCTGTTAATAAGACTTTTCTGTTCATCAATTCCCCCCTTTCTTACAGCCAGCAGTATATTCCTATACTATATTTTCGTAAAAGAATGTCCTGTATCCTGCTCATGCCTGAGTTTATAATTTTTATACTTCTGGTAGGATTCTACACCACTCTTTCCAGTACACATCATTATCTTAATCAAAACTAACTGTAGTATTATCCAACAGTTAGGGAGATTAGTTTACAAAGCCAATTCTTGACTAACATTTCAGTACCTATTGCCTTCCCATCCCTCAATAGTATCAACCAACAAACAAATCACAATTATCAATACAGCTTGAGCTTCAGGGGTCCCTGGGATTCAAGTTTCCATTCTTTTGTTGGTCTTCTTGACTCTGGTGTGGTGAATCCAAGCAGCTTGTTCCTTGATTTTGATGGCTGTGAAGGATGTCAGTAACACCTGATATGGTCCGGTCCACTTGGGCTCCAGAGGGTTCTCTGAAAGAGATCTGACATAGACATAATCTCCAGGTTCCACATCATGGACTGGTCTGTCTAACCCTCTCACACTGGTTCCAATCACCTGTTTGCTAACAATGCTCAGGTTCTTATAAATTTGCTGAACATACTTGTTCAACATTGCCTCTCTAAATTGTCCTGGTTCAGAAGGGTCCATAGTTCCTACTACATAAGGTCTTCCAAACAGGATTTCAAATGGGCTCAACCCTTCCTCTAGCCTTTGCTTAGTTTGAATTCACAACAGGGCAATTGGTAATGCTTGTGGCCAAGGAAGGTTTGCTTCCTGTCCAATTTTTACTCTCTGGTCTTTGATTAAATGGTTCATTTTCTCCACTTGCCCACTCGAATGTGGATTGTAGGGGTGTGGAATTGCCAATCAATCCCTAAAATTTTGCTCACATGTTGTACCACCTCGGCCACAAAATGAGGTCCCCTGTCTGAGGAAATAGCAGCAGGTACCCCAAAACGAGGTATTATTTCTTGTAACACTGCCTTAGTAACCTCCCGTGCTTTGGTTGTGCGACAGGGAAATGCTTCTGGCCAACCAGAGAAGGTGTCAGTGAGTACCAACAGGTACCTGGATCCCCCCTTTCTTGGGAGCTCAGTAAAATCAATTAGCCATTGTTGTCCTGGATAATTTCCTTTGCTAATTTGTGCCAACCTAACTCCTCTTCTTACCTTGGGGTTAGCCTTAAGACACACCTCACGTTGCCGGGTTACCCGTTTGACCGTGGTGTATAACTTCCGTGCTATACACTCCTGAACCAATTTTCGATACAGGGCTTCTGTTCCCCTGTGAGTCTTTGCCTGTTCCATCTGAACAAAAGCCCAGAGAAGGTTAGTGGGAATGATTAGCTTCCCATCCAGTGTCCTGGCCCAGCCCTTTCCTGTCCTATTCCCCAAAAGGTCTTTGATTCATTTCTGATCCTCTGTGCTATACACAGGTTCTGGCTCTTGTTGCTCAATGGACAGTTTACCATCTGGGATCAAAACAAACTCTGACACCTTCCTCCCCTCCCTGGCCACCCTTTTAGCTGTTTCATCTGCCAGTCTGTTGCCTCTTTCTTGACCAGTATTCCCTTTTTGGTGTGCTTTGCAGTGCATTATGGCTACTTTGCTTGGCATCTGCACTGCTTCTAGCAGCCTCAGTGTTTCTTCTGCGTGTTTAATACCCTTTCCTTAAGATGTCAACAGTCCTCTTTCTTTCCAAATGGCTCCATGGGCATGTACCACCCCAAAGGCATACTTGGAGTCAGTCCATATGTTTGCACTTTTCCCTGGGGAAAGCTGAAGGCTCTGGTGAGTGCTATTATCTCTGCCTTTTGAGCAGAGGTGTTGCTTGGTAGGGCTTGTGCCTCGATTACCTCTTCTCCTGTAGTTACAGCATACCCAGCTTTTCTTTCTGCCTGGATCACAAAACTGCTTCCATCAGTGTACCAGTTATGGTCTGCCTTTTCTAGGGGTTCTTCCTTCAGGTCAGGTCTGCTGGAATAAGTGGCCTCAATTGTTTGCAAACAATCGTGAATAACTGGTTCTCCCTCCCCACCCTGGAGGAAAGAGGCTGGATTGACAAAGTTAGCAACTTTAATTTCTACATCATCCTGCTCCACTAGGATGGCTTGGGATTTAAGAAATCGTTGTGGAGACAGCCAGTGTCCTCCCTTGGCTTCTAGAACAGCAGAGCTGGTGTGTGATACTAGGACTGTGATCTTCTGCCCCATTGTGAATTTGGGAGACTCTTGAATGTTAGTCGCAACTGCTGCCACAGCCCTCAGGCATCCTGGCCATCCCTTGCTTACCTCATCCAGTTGTTCAGAGAGGTATGCCACCGCCCTTCGGTAGGGTCCTAAGGTTTGTGCTAGGACTCCGAGTGCTATCCCTTGGCTTTCATGGGAATACAATCAAAAAGGTTTAGTGACATCAGGTAGGCCTAGTGCTGGTGCCCTCATCAATTCCTTCTTTAAGGTACGGAAAGCTTGTTCAGCTTCTCCATTCCATTGCAAGTCCTTATCAGTCTCTTTCAATAATTCACAGAGGGGTTTCACAAGCAGGCCATCATTATACATCTTTTTCAAGGGCCAAACCCATTGGATCAGAGGGAGCTCTAACACCACAGTCCCTTTGAAACTCCGGATCCTCTCGGAGATAGAAAAACATATCAGCATATATTGTCTCGTCCCATTTCTTTTCTCTTCGTAAAAACAACATCAATTGCAGTAAAGTATCATACTCCAGACTCCCATGTACAGGCCATTTCTCTCCACCATCTAATTTATATAATGGCCACCACCGAGTACAAAATTTATTTAGAGTCTTTTGATTTGTTGACCCTCCTGGGGGGCCTCCAATTTCCCCCCAGTGGGCAAGTATACAACCAAGTGGGCTGTGTCTTGGGATCTCACTACTTTGTCTCCCTCCCATTTTACACAATACAACACAGTACTTTCTTTTTAGAGCAGACAGAACACAAAACAAATGCAAATACAACTACAACAATAATGACCGGTCCTTAGCACACAGTTATTGGCCACACATTCAAAACCTCTAGTACTTTATGTTCTTTAGGGGCCCTCTTGGCCCTGCCAATCAGGAGGGTGGGACGGGGGAGGGGCGGGGCCTGCAGCCACAGGGGCGGATCCTGCGATGCCATTGGCCAGGAGGCAGGAGACGGGCGGGGCGGATGCAGAACGTGGTCGGGGTTATGGTAATAAGGGGCGCGAGGCATGGCGGGACTCCGCGCGCGGGGGCAGTCCGGCGGGGCTTGAACGGAGCTGGGTGCCCGCGAGAGCAAGCGGGCCCGTGCTGAACTGTCGGGGAGCGGAGCGGGGAGGCGGCTGCGGGCGGCAGGGCGGTGCGCGTGAGCTAGGGGAGCGGGGCGGGGCATGGGTGGGTGTGTTGGGGTTTGTTGTGTATCGCTTCTCGGCCTTTTGGCTAAGATCAAGTGTAGTATCTGTTCTTATCAGTTTAATATCTGATACGTCCTCGATGAGAGGACTTTATATTAAACGGATTTTTGGGCGTGGGAGTTGGATCCGGAGCTTGCTCCCTCCGCTCCGCGCATCGTCCTGGTATTGCAGTGCCTCCGGGAACGGTGCACCCCTCCCTGGGGATCTTTCCTGTGTTAACAACAGATCTGAAGCCTTCTCTTCCTTGTTCTTCTCTGCCTCTTCTGCAGCTCTTCCCCACTGCTCCGAAGGGTTTTTGATCCCAGCCTGTGCTGCGCAGCCTGCAGCTGCCAAGAAGCTTTTACAGGTGCTCTCCCTGCCCTGCACAGCGGACACTTTACAAGGCATTACAAATCTTCATTGCATCTCAGAACCAGAACCCCAGAGCCTGACACATCCCTCGCTGATTCTCTAGGCAGGGCTATGCTCCCCCCACACTTGGCTCCCTACCATGGATGCTTCCTGACCCCAACCCTTCGGAGCAGTTGGGAAGAGCTGCAGAAGAGCCAAAGGAAAACAGGGAAGTGAAGGCTTGAGATCTGTTGTTAAGGGAACTCTTAGCTGTGCCCAGAATGATGCTCAGCATCTTTTGTTGCAGCTGTGACCAGAGCAGTTGGCCCACTCTTGTCACCCACTGCCAACCTTGCCTTGGTGACTTTGCTTTTCCGCTTGTGGCATCACAAATGCCATTGATCTGCAGCAGCTGCTCAGAACACAACCCAGGTGTGTGCAGGGCAGGGAGAGCACCTGTAAAACCTTCTTGGCAGCTGCAGGCTGCGCAGCACAGGCTGGGATCAAAAACCCTTCGGAGCAGTTGGGAAGAGCTGCAGAAGAGGCAGAGAAGAACAAGGAAGAGAAGGCTTGAGATCTGTTGTTAACACACAAAACATCCCCAGGGAGGGGTGCACCGTTCCCGGAGGCACTGCAATACCAGGACGATGCGCGGAGCGGAGGGAGCAAGCTCCGGATCCAACTCCCACGCCCAAAAATCCGTTTAATATAAAGTCCTCTCATCGAGGACGTATCAGATATTAAACTGATAAGAACAGATACTACACTTGATCTTAGCCAAAAGGCCGAGAAGCGATACACAACAAACCCCAACACACACACCCATGCCCCGCCCCGCTCCTCTAGCTCACGCGCACCGCCCTGCCGCCCGCAGCCGCCTCCCCGCTCCGCTCCCCGACAGTTCCGCACGGGGCCGCTTGCTCTCGCGGACACCCAGCTCCGTTCAAGCCCTGCCGGTCTGCCCCCGCGCGCGGAGTCCCGCCATGCCTCGCGCCCCTTATTACCATAACCCCGACCACGTTCTGCATCCGCCCCTCCCTTCTCCTGCCTCCTGGCCAATGGCATCGCAGGATCCGCCCCTGTGGCTGCAGGCCCCGCCCCTCCCCCGTCCCACCCTTCTGATTGGCAGGGCTCAGAGCGGCCTCCCGGCGTCCCCCTCAGCCCCTGCCGCCCCGCCGCCGCTCACCAGCCCCCCAGCCGGCACCGCCCCAGCCGGCACCGCCCCAGCCGGCACCGCCCCAGCCGGCACCGCCCCAGCCGGCACCGCCCCAGCCGGCACCGCCCCAGCCGGCACCGCCCCAGCCGGCACCGCCCCAGCCGGCACCGCCCCAGCCGGCACCTGCTGCTCGCTCGTCCGCCTGCCCCTGCGGCGCTTCTCCCGCGCTCCGGCACCGCCGCCGCTCTCTATGGGGCAGGAGCCACGGCGGCCGCAGCCGGCAGGGGCACCTCCTCGCTGTCAAAATCATCAGCAGCTCTTTAAACCTCTTCAAGGTCCCTAAAATCTCCTTAAAATCTTATCAAAACTCCCAGAATCTCCTAAAACCGCCTAAAGAGGCATCCTAATCTCTTCTTTAAAACTCGCAGATGTTAAACCTTTTGGCACTCCCATCTCTTTGACACACCTGCCCAAAGATAGTAAAAATCCTCCTTTATCTTCTTCAGACCTTCGATCTCTCAAATCCTCCCTAGACCTCATCAAACTTTCTTTTAGATCCTTTAAGTGCTCCTTTAAATCCACCAAGACCACCTCTAGCTCCCTCAAACAACCTTTCCATCACTCTGTGATAAATGGAATGATGATTCATGCCAAATCGATGATTTTGATTAAAGCAAAAGCAGGAGCATGGATGATGAAACAAGGGATCAGACACTGGGAACTTACATATGTAACTAGAGTGAGATTCTTTTTAGGCTTTAGTATGATCAGTTGTTTATGATTAATTTGACTTGGTTTAGTGTCGAGCAAGATTTTAAGTTTTAGCATAACCTGTTGTTTATTAATTTGATTTGTTTTAATATATGTATACTAGGGCCCTAGTGACATGTTAGCAATTAACAGCTAACAGTTGCAATATTATGAAACAAGAAGTTGTTCAAGGATGAGAAGGGAAGAGAGATTGCTACAGAAGACGTGAACACAAGAGACAATTGTGAGAATCACAAGAACCTATGTGCAATCCATCCCTGGGAAGGACTTTGATTGTAACAGCAGAGCTAAAAAGATACAGTCACAAGGACTTAGCACACAACCCACCGGCTGTGCTGACCAGAAGATTACATCATTGAAAGACCAGCAGAAGGACAAACTAATTTAAATAAACCCACCTTTATATGCATATGTATTAAGAGTAGAATATTTAAAGGGGAGTTAGGAAGTGATTAGTGTGCACTGTGCACGCAGCGCTGTTTTGCATGTCTCTTGTTGCCTTAAGATTGCTCCTTTTGAATTAAAACTATATTCAGTCAACTTCAATTGGCTCAGTCATTTATAACAACTCTAATCCTCCTTAGATACCTCAAACCCTCCTTAGATCATTCTCACCCTCCCTAACAGCCCTCAGATCCTCCCTGTACTTCCTTAACCCCTCCTAGAAATCATAAAATCAATAAGGTCTGAAAAGACCTCAAAGATCATCAAGTCCAACCTGTCTCCCAACACCTCATGACTACTAAACCATGGCTCCAAGTGCCACATCCAATCCCCTCTTGAAGACCTCCAGGGATGGTGACTCCACCACCTCCCTGGGCAGCACATTCCAACGGCAAATTACTCTCTCTGGGAAGAACTTCCTCCTCACCACCAACCTAAACTTCCCCTGGCACAGCTTGAGACTGTGTCCTCTTGTTCTGGAGCTGCTTGCCTCAGAGAAGAGACCAACTCCCACCCGGCTACAACCTCCCTTCAGGTAGCTGGAGAGAGCAAGAAGGTCTCCCCTGAGCCTCCTCTTCTCCAGGCTAAGCAACCCCAGCTCCCTCAGCCTCTCCTCACAGGGCTGTGCTCCAGACCCTTCCTCAGCTTCGTTGCCCTTCTCTGGACACGTTCAAGTGTCTCAATGTCCTTCTTAAACTGAGGAGCCCAGAACTGGACACAGGACTCAAGGTGTGGCCTAACAACATCCTTAAGTGTTTCAGGAGTTGCCTCCCCTCTTACCAAAGGTGATACAGCCTCTTTTTTTCCCTTAACCCCTCCAAGAGCTGCTTGCCCATCCAGGCCCAGAGCCTTCCCCTCGGCTCATCTTCCGGCACGTGGGTGCAGCCTGTTCCTGTGCCTTCAAGAGCTCCTGTTTGAAGTAGGTCCAACCCTCCTGGGCCCCTTGGTTCTTGAGGGCTGCTGCCCAGGGGACTCTCCAAATTAGTTGCTTAAACAAGGGGAAATCTTCCATCTGGAAGTCCAAAGCGAGGGTTCTGTTACTGCTGCTCCTTATTTCTGTTATGAATAACCAGTCAAACGTAGTCAATAATGACAGTTTTATGTTTTTAATGGCAATAAAAGGCAAGCAAACTGCGCTGGGCGCGTGGGAGACCTGCGCTCCACCGACACGCACAGGCACACAACCTGTTTCCCTTTATAGACTCTCCTCTAATACATATTCATAACTTTTCTAAGCAAAGGTGTAGTTAATCAAACAAGTTCCTAGAAAGGGGTGGAGTTTATGCTAATCAATCCCTGGAAGTGGCTTCCTTCACCGCGCAAGCGTGGTAAGTCCTCGGGGTCCTCCTGGTGGTCGATAGTGATGAAATGAGTTGTCTTCCCTAGTTGCCCTTAGGTTCACATTTTGATTCTTCCACATATAGCAACTGTTTAAACCTTTCACAATGCAACTGCTTAAGCCTAACTACAAACTATATACATGTATGCTGCAGTTCCCTGCTTCTAGCTCCTTCTTCGTTTTTCCTTTGGTTCCTTCCCATTTCAGAGCTTACAGCACTCATCTGATTGACACAAATTATTACTCCATACATCACATCGCCCTGCATATTGAAAACTCCACTAGCTCACGGTGGCTGCACCCTAGACAGCCTCCTACCATCACATCTCCCACCAGCCCTTCTCTGTTTGAGAACAGCAGGTCAAGCAGGGCCTGATCCCTGGTAGGCTCACTTAACAGCTGCATCAGGAAGCTGGGAATGAGGGAAGATCCTAGAAATGGTGAGGCAGCAATTAGGCCTTGTCCCCCCCAAAAAGGGGACAGGATGCAGGGTTGCTGTTATAAATGACAAAGCCAATTCAAATTTGATTAAAAACAATTTTATTTGGAAAAGAGCAATTTAAGGCAATGAAAGGCAAGCGAACGGCGTGGGGTGCGTGGGGGGGTCTGCGCTCCCCCGACACGCACACTAAGCACGATCTAGTTCCTCTTTAAATATTCTATTCCTGATCCATATTCATACAAAAAGGTGTGTCTAATCAAATTAATTCCTAAAATAGGCATATTTCTTGCCAACAGGCGACTCTTCTCCTTGCACATCCTTGAGCAACTTATTGTTCCACAGGCTATTTTTCACACAAGCTGTTAGCTTCCCTAATATTTCACTCTACTAGTCAGGCTTCTACATAAATACAATAACGCAAGCAAAATACAAACAATAATAGCAAAGGCAAATAATACAATAAGGAACATTTTATAACAAAAGAAAACATTTTCCTCAAGTTACACAAGCATATACCACAATTTCCTGTGTCTGCTTCCCTGTCTCACTTGTTAGTTCCATACTTCTGCTTCAGAGCTTCTGATTTAGGCTTTCTCTTAATCAAAATCATCCAACTGACGCGAATTATCACTCCACTGATCACAGTTGCTAAGAGATTTTAAGTTGTTTTCATGGAGTTTCCAGAGGTTTTGAACAGTTTTGGAAAGATTTGTTGACTTTTGAGGACGTTTCCAGGAGGTTTGAAGACACTTGCATGACCTTTCAGCCACATTTGTGTATTTTTGAGAACCAAAGGCTTGCTAAAGTCTCACCAACACGCTTAATGTGATGCCTCAATAGGTGGCTTGGGGGAACTCCAGGAGATGTTAATAGATCTTAATGAGTCTTTAGGTGTCCTGAAGAGTGCAAAGGGATGTTGATGATTTTTCTGCGTTCTTCAGCATTTTTGAAGGCAGATGAACACTCACAACACTGTTGAACACTCAGCATATCTCTCCAGAATTAGTTTCTAGGAGTTTGTACAGAGATTTTAATGACATTTGAAGAGATTCTTACTATCTTTGGGCAGGTGTGTCAAAGAGATGGGAGTGCCAAAAGGTTTAACATCTGCGAGTTTTAAAGAAGAGATTAGGATGCCTCTTTAGGCGGTTTTAGGAGTTTCTGGGAGTTTGACAAGATTTTAAGGAGATTTTAGGGACCTTGAAGAGGTTTAAAGAGCTGCTGATGATTTTGACAGCGAGGAGCTGACCCTGCCGGCCGCGGCCGCCGTGGCTCCTGCCCCATAGGGAGCGGCAGCAGTGCCGGAGCGCGGGAGAAGCGCCGCAGGGGCGGACGAGCGAGCGAGCGAGCAGCAGGCGCCGGCTGGGGCACTGCCGGCTGGTGAGCGGCGGCGGGGCGGCAGGGGCTGAGGAGGACGCCGGGAGGCCGCTCTGAGCCCTGCCAATCAGGAGGGTGGGACGGGGGAGGGGCGGGGACTGCAGGGAAAGGGGCGGATCCTGCGATGCCATTGGCCGGAAGGCAGGAGAAGGGCGGGGCGGATACAGAACGTGGTCGGGGTTATGGTAATAAGGGGCGCGAGGCATGGCGGGACTCCGCGCGCGGGGGCAGTCCGGCGGGGGCTTGAACGGAGCTGGGTGTCGGCGAGAGCAAGCGGGCCCGCGCGGAACTGTCGGGGAGCGGAGCGGGGAGGCGGCTGCGGGCGGCAGGGCGGTGCGCGTGAGCTAGGGGAGCGGGGCGGGGCATGGGTGTGTGTGTTGGGGTGTGTTGTGTATCGCTTCTCGGCCTTTTGGCTAAGATCAAGTGTAGTATCTGTTCTTATCAGTTTAATATCTGATACGTCCTCGATGAGAGGACTTTATATTAAACGGATTTTTGGGCGTGGGAGTTGGATCCGGAGCTTGCTCCCTCCGCTCCGCGCATCGTCCTGGTATTGCAGTGCCTCCGGGAACGGTGCACCCCTCCCTGGGGATTTTTCCTGGGTTAACAACAGATCTCAAGTCTTCTCTTCCTTGTTCTCCTCTGGCTCTTCTGCAGCTCTTCTCAACTGCTTCGAAGGGTTTTTGATCCCAGCCTGTGCTGCACAGCCTGCAGCTGCCAAGAAGCTTTTACAGGTGCTCTCCCTGCCCTGCACAGCGGACACTTTACAAGGCATTACAAATCTTCATTGCATCGCAGAACCAGAACCCCAGAGCCTGACACATCCCTCGCTGATTCTCTAGGCAGGGCTACGCTCCCCCCACACTTGGCTCCCTATCATGGATGCTTCCTAGCCCCAAGCTCACACTCTTCCGGCGGTGCAGTTGCTGTCCATAACCCCTGAGGTGTGCAATACCATGACTGCAAATAGGTTTCAGTCAACTTGAAATGGAATATTGGCCAGATCTAAATGTGACATCGAGCCTTTGGTTGCCGGTGGGCCAGCAAGCACTGGTGTGGGATCCAGCTGTGTTTGTGTGCATGCCCAACACCCAGGGAGCAGTTCTGCATCTGCAGCTAGTGTAACTTTACAGAGCTGCTTCTAATCACACAGTGCTACTACAACACCTGGGTTATGTTCTGAGCAGCTGCTGCAGATCAATGTAATTTGTGATGCCACAAGCAGTAAAGCAAAGTCACCAAGGCAAGGTTGGCAGTGGGTGACAAGAGTGGGCCAGCTGCTCTGGTCACAGCTGCCACAAAAGATGCTGAGCATCATTCTGGGCACAGCTAAGAGTTCCCTTAAATGTGCAAATGATCCTGGCTATGAAAGCAAGGAAACCCACCCAGAGCTCTACCCCAAGGCCAAGACCTACAGGCCACTCACAGACCTGTGCAAGGCAAGAGCAGAGAGGAAAGGAGAAATGACTCCAAGGGGATCAATTGCTTGGTCCTGGTAAGGAGCCTTGAGCCTGAGGAGGATTTGAAATATTCTTGCTGGACTCGTGGGTGATAGCTGAAGGCCGTGGACTATCCAAAGTGGGGTCTCTATGTCTATAGTCGAGGAGATATGGTCTGGGCACTGCTAGGAGCAAGCCACGGGCTGTGCAGTTATACTGGAAAACCTGATCCAGGGTGAGCCTTGGTTTGGTTGAGAATTGCTGTGCAGAAAAGTTCACGTGAGCTCCATAGCTGTAACGGCAGAGCCAGGCACAGCACTTGGAGCTGGAAGAATAGTGCAGAGTAGAGCCTGTGCCGTGGAGCGATGTGGGCAGCCTTGGAGCCGTGAAGTACTACCCCATGGACAGCAACTGCACCGCCGGAAGAGTGTGAGCTTGGGGCCAGGAAGCATCCATGATAGGCAGCCAGGTGTGGGAGGAGCATAGCCCTGCCTAGAGAATCATCGAGGGATGTGTCAGGCTCTGGGGTTCTGGTTCTGAGATGCAATGAAGATTTGTAATGCCTTGTAAAGTGTCCGCTGTGCAGGGCAGGGAGAGCACCTGTAAAAGCTTCTTGGCAGCTGCAGGCTGTGCAGCATCGGCTGTGATCAACCCTTCGGAGCAGTTGGGAAGAGCTGCAGAAGAGGCAGAGTAAAACAAGGAAGAGAAGGCTTGAGATCTGTTATTAACGCAGGAAAACATCCCCAGAGAGGGGTGCACCGTTCCCGGAGGCACTGCAATACCAGGACGATGCGCGGAGCGGAGGGAGCAAGCTCCGGATCCAACTCCCACGCCCAAAAATCCGTTTAATATAAAGTCCTCTCATCGAGGACGTATCAGATATTAAACTGATAAGAACAGATACTACACTTGATCTTAGCCAAAAGGCCGAGAAGCGATACACAACAAACCCCAACACACACACCCATGCCCCGACGGGCTCCCCTAGCTCACGCGCACCGCCCTGCCGCCCGCAGCCGCCTCCCCGCTCCGCTCCCCGACAGTTCCGCACGGGCCCGCTTGCTCTCGCGGGCACCCAGCTCCGTTCAAGCCCCGCCGGACTGCCCCCGCGCGCGGAGTCCCGCCGTGCCTCGCGCCCCTTATTACCATAACCCCGACCACGTTCTGTATCCGCCCCTCCCTTCTCCTGCCTCCCGGCTAATGGTATCGCAGGATCCGCCCCTTTCCCTGCAGTCCCCGCCCCTCCCCCGTCCCACCCTCCTGATTGGCAGGGCTCAGAGCGGCCTCCCGGCGTCCTCCTCAGCCCATCCCGCCGCAGCTCGCCAGCCCCAGTCAGCAGCGCCCCAGCCGGCGCCTGCTGCTCGCTCGCTCGCCCGCCCCTGCGGCGCTTCTCCCACAGCTCCTCGCTGTCAAAATCATCAGCATCTCTTTAAACCTCTTCAAGGTACCTAAAATCTCCTAAAATCTCCTTAAAATCTTGTCAAACTCCCAGAAACTCCTAAAACCGCCTAAAGATGCATCCTAATCTCTTCTTTAAAACTCGCAGAAGTTAAACCTTTTGGCACTCCCATGCTTCCTGGCCCCAAGCTCACACTCTTCCGCCCCGCCCTTCTCCTGCCTCCCGGGCCAATGGCATCGCAGGATACGCCCCTGTGGCTGCAGTCCTCGCCCCTGTCCTTTCCTACCCTCCTGATTGGCAGGGCTCAGAGCGGCCTCCCGGCGTCCCCCTCAGCTCCTGCCGCCCCGCCGCCACTCACCAGCCGGCAGCGCCCCAGCCGGCACCTGCTGCTCGCTCGCCCGCACCCGCGGCGCTTCTCTAGCGCTCCGGCACCGCTGCCGCTCCCCACGGGGCGGAAGCCACGGCGGCCGCGGCCGGCAGGGGCAGCTCCTCGCTGTGCCTCGGTAGCGGGGAGGGGGAGCAGCTGCCGCGCTCCCCGCGGTTCTGATTGGCTGCTGCTGCACAGTTGTGGGCGGGACTTCCTCTCCGGCCGCAGCCCTGCAGGCGGTGCCAGTGCCGCCTCGGCGCCTGAGGCGGGAGGCATGTTCCGGGGTCTGCCTCGCAGCGCTCTGTGCTCGCCGGGAGCCTGCCGGGACCGGCGCTGGCGCTCGGCAGCTTGGTGTGCGCTGAGCTGTTGGTCGGCCTCCTGCTCTGCGTCGCCTTTGTGGCGGCTGCTGGTGGGGTGAGGGAATGTGTGGGGCTGAGGAGGCGATCCTCGGGGGGGGGATGGGCCGAGGGTTGTGTCCTGGAGCTCGGGAGGGGTGTGTAGGGTTGCGGGGGGAGGTGTGCGGGGCTGGGGGTGCCGGGAGCGTCCGCGGGGTGTAGCGGGGTGCGCAGGGTTGGTTTGTGTGCTAGGAGATGGTGGTGCCTGGGGGAGCCTGTGCGTGGCTGTGGTGTGGAGAGGGTCCGTGAGGCTTGGAGTGGGGAGTCCTGGGGTGGGGCGAGCGGGTCTGGGGCGGAAGTCTGTGCGGGTCTGGGGCGGAAGTCTGTGCGGGTCTGGGGGGGTCTGTGCAGTGGATGGTGCTGTCACCTCTTGTCTAACCTGAGAAACACTAAAACCTTCTCCCCTTGCCGTGCCAAGTGAGCTGTGTTAGCTGCATTTTGACATCCTGAAGATGAGTGCAGAAACAAGGGCTCCCGAGGGCTCCTGGGGCTCGGTGCATGAGCTTCAGGAACTGCCAGGGGACTGAGGAAACCTCCCAAGAAGCCTAAGTCAGAAGCAAAGGCCGAAGTACCTTGGAGCATCGATCGGCCCCGCTGGGGGTCGCTACTGCCAAAGCCTCCCCGAGGACTCGTTAGAGCAGCTCACTGCAGGCCGTGACTGCCGGCAGACAAAGGCAGAGTGCGGGGCAGCAATCCCTGGCTTGGGTTTGTGAAGCAGAAAGGCCAAGGCCTGGAGCGGGGAGTCCTGGGGTGAGGAGAGTGGGGCTGGGGGCGTCCGTGCGGGTCTTGGGACCTCTGTGTGGCTGTGGGCAGTGTATGGGCAGCTGTGGGGGTCTGTGCTGTTGGGGGGGTCTGTGCTGTTGGGGGGGGGTCTGGGGAGTTGGGGGGAGGTGTCTGTGGGGTAGGGCAGAGGTGTGCAGGGTCGGTGGGAGTCACCTGTGCTGTTGTGGGAGGGGTGTGTGCGGTTGTGGGTGGGGTTGGGTCAGGGTGGGTGTGTTTGGGGGGTTCCTCATGCTGCTGAATCCCCCTGCTAGGGGCAGCTGCAGGCCCCCTGTGGCTGCTGCTGTGTTGCAGGCAGAGCCGTTGGTGGGCTGCAGGGGCTGGCCCTGGCCCTGTGTCCCTGTCCCTCTCTGCTCCCTGCTGCCCTGGCAGCAGAGCTGAGCTGGCAGCGGTGCTGTGGGGGCTGCTGTGGCCAGGGGAGGTGGTGGGCAGTGTGGGGGCTGGGGTGCAGCAGAGGCTGCTGGGGGGGGCTCTGGGGGCTTGGAGGCTTTGTGTGGCAGCTGCTGTGTCTGGGCTGAGGGCCAGGCCCAGGGGGGAGCCCAGCCCAGGCTGTGCCCTGGGTGCTGTGGGGGTGCCAGGCGTGGGTGCTGTGCTGAGCCTGAGCTTAGGGGTGCCCGGGGCTGGTGCCAGAGCTTCTCCTTTGCCATCCTGCCCAGGGTTGGCATCCCCTAGCCCTCTGCCCGGAGTCCCGGGGGGGGCTAATGTGGGGCTTGGGGCCAGCACCTCAGCTGCTGGAAGGTGCAGGAGCTCCCTGCTGCCATTCTGGCTGGGCTGCAGAGGCCCAAGGTAGGCAGCTGGGCACAGGCTGGGCCCCAGCAGGACAGGGCAGGCTGTGGCTGGCAGTGGCAGAGCTCTGGAGGCATCAGGAGCAGGCCCCAGGCTGGACTCCAGGGGCTTTGTATTTGCAGAGTGCATCTGAAGCTGCCGAGAGCAGGCAGGAGGATGCCTCAGAGGCACAAGTGGGCACCTGCTGGTGCTGCAGCCCAGGGGTGCAGGGGCTGGCTGGGCAGAGGTGCCTACCCTTGGCAGGTGGTTGCTGGCAGGCCTGGCCGGCCCAGGAGCCTGAGCTGGGCTGAAGCAAGGGCAGCTGTGAGCCTTGGCAGCTTGAGTGCCAGGACTGAGCCAACTGCATCCCTGGGGGACCTTGAGGAGCATGGGCAGCACAGAGCAGGCCTTGGGCACTGCAGCTGCCTTTGGGTCAGGGGCACTGCCCCAGAGGGCACTGCTGGTGCTGGGCCCCTGCAGCCTGAGCTGGCCTCTGCCAGAGCTGTGCCCCTGCACAGAAGAGCTCTGCTCATGTGCCCTCCACTGTGCAGGTGGAGCCCTTTCTGGGGGCTTGGTTGTGCCAGGTGTTGTGCCAGGGCTGCCTTTGCCTGCCCTCGGGCAGAGGGCTGGGCACAGCTGTCAGCCGGTCTCAGTGTCCCCCAGCTGGGCTCTGGCTTTGTCCCTGCCCTCAGGAAGCCCAAGCCCTGTGCCCAGTGTGCCCAGCTTGCCCTCAGCACCCCAGGGCCCTTTGGACGCTGCCAGCTGGCAGTGGTGGCACCCCCACAGCCAAGCCCAGTGGGTGCCCAGCACCTTGGCAGCCTGGATGGGGGCCTGGGGTGGTGCTGAGCTCTCTGCTTGTTGCTCTCTGCCCTCTCTTTGCTTTCTCTCCTCAGCTGCTCTCAGCCCTGCACAAGCTGCAGGACACCTCCCTGAGTGCTACCCTTGCTGGTGGGGGGAACAAGAAAGAGCCCAGGGGGGTCCAGCAGTGGCTTGGTGCTGGACTCAGCTTGGCCGCAGGGCACCTCAGAGCCTGGCCTGGCCTCGTCTGTGAGCCCAGGGCTTGGGGCTGGGGTGGCCTCATGGGCAGGAGCCCCCACGCGGGGACAAAGGCTACTGGTGTATGGTGGTTTAAGCCTTAACTGGGAGTTAAGAGCTTAGATGGGGGCATGAGAATCTCTCCCTGCTCTTCCCTGTCAGCAGAGAGAGTAAAAAAAGAGGAAAGAAGGTTATCCACCAAACAATAATTTGGAGTCGGCTTGGAAGTAGAGAGGTAAAGAGTTTTCTTTAAACAAAAGAAATCTATCTCAATACCAGGTAAGGTTCACAAGGGCAAGGAACAAGGATGGATGGGAGGGGGACAGAAGAAGAATAGAAAACCAGTCTCTCTCTGAAGAGGCACAGAGGCAGCAGGGAGAAGGATCAGGCCCGACCACGTGGCAGAGGAGCAGGAGGGCAGCTGCAGTAGCTCTCATCCAGGAGAGGCAGGAGCCAAAAGGAAAGCTAATAGCTGCAATGCTCTGCTTTTTATACCCTAGCTGGGCAGGGAGGGGGGAGTGGAACAGACTCAGTTTCCCAGGGGAAAACACCCTGCAGGGAAGGCAAATTACTCCCCTCTTTGTTTTCAGAAAGGGCATTAATCCACCACATGGTGAGAGGAGGCCAGGACATGAGGTGGTACCCCCAGGGTCCCCAAACTGGGGGGCAGTGGAGGACTCCTCAGGTGGAGTGGGGAGGGAAGAACAGGAGGCTCCCAAAATGTTGCTGCCTTGCTGTGTTTTCTTCACCCAGGAAGGTTCCAAACTGGCACTGCCATGGCCCTGCCCCTCAGAATCCCTCTGCAGCCCCTGAGGCCCAGGGGGGCAGGGGGGGAAGTCCTTTCCTGCTGCCTGGTTGTTTGGGGCCATTTTTGGTTCCATTGGGATAGTTTTGGGGTGCAGAAGGCTAACTGAGGGCCCCAGGGAGGCACTGTGAGCTCTCAGGCTGCTGTTGTGGCTTCCCTGGGGGTAGTTTGGGCTGGGCCCTAGATCAGCTTTGGGGCTGTGGAGGGTTTAGTGGGTTGCTGAGTACAAATGACCTGTGGACAGATGGATGGAGGGTTGTAGTGGTTTGAGCCTTAACTGGGAGTTAAAAGCTCAAATGGGGAAAAGGCTGAGAATCTCTTCCCCACTCCCCCCCTCCCTCCTCCCTCCAAACAGGGAGAGGGGAAAAAAAAAAGGGGTAAGGAGCAAATCCACTAAACAACAATCTGGAGTCAGCTTAGAAGTAGAGAGGCGAAGAATTTTTCTTTATATATATGACAATAACAGGAAAAAAAAAGTTCACAAGGGCAAGGAACAGGAGTGGATGGGAGGGGGACAGAAAAGAATAATACAAAACCAGTCTTTCTCTGAGGAGGTGCAGAGGCAGCAGGGAAAAGGATCAGGTCCGGCCACGTGGCTGAGGAGCAGGAGGGTAGCTGCAGTAGCTCTCATCCAGCAGAGGCAGGAGCCAAACAGGAGATCCAACAGCTGTGATGTCCTGCTTTTTATACCCTAGCTGGGCAGGGAGGGGGGAGTGGAACAGACTCAGCTTTCCCAGGGGAAATGCCCTGCAGGGAGGGTAAAGTACCCGCAAGCCCTCCCCCCTGCTTTCTTCTTTTGTTTTCAGAAAAAGGCGTTAACCCACCGCAAGGGTCAAGGCTGCGGAGTGTGGGAGGGGTTAGCTTATCAGCTGTGGGGCTCTGGCTGGCTCCTACCTACAAGGGTGATAGCAGAATGTGACCCCAGAAGCCCAAATGCCCAGATCCTGCCTGGATCAGGACAGCCCCCAGCATCCCGTACCTGCAGATGCTGACAGTTCCCTGACTCCCAACACCTCCTGGCATCCAACACCACCCAAGCAGGCACTGGAGGGGGGTCCTAATTCCACACACCACCCCATACCGCAGGGCACTCCAGGGCAGGAGTCCCCTGAGCTCTGAGAAACAAACTCACTGCTGAAATTTATAACCAGTTTATTATAAACTAAAGGCAACACAGCGCTGGGCGCAGAGCGAGTTTGCTAGAGGCGCCCCCTAACAACAGGAGGTGAACTTACAGAGCCAGCAAACAGACATATTCGTGTGTTAAAACGTACATATTCATGTATTCCCCAGCACGCTCCCACCCCTCTCCATCAGGACTGAGACAAAACCTGCACTTTTGACCTGACCAGTCTTTAGACCTGTTGGCACCTCACCTTTCTGTGGCAATGCCAGCGACGAGCAGTGTGAGCAATCTGGCAGTGCAGGCCTAGAGCCTGACATGGTGGTAGGCCATGCTCAGCATAAATGCAGAGCCAGTTACAGCACTGTTTTGCTCCACTGCTGCCTGCAGCATGGAACTAAAACAGGACACTGGTAGCTACAAACATGGACGGTTATCTTGGGACAACAGGACATGCACCTGCATCAACAACCTCGTTGTGTCATTAGTAGTTGAACCAATAATCTGTAATAGTGCAATGTGTGGTCACTCAGAGGGAACCAATGGAGCTGTGCCAACAGGGCACTCTGAGTTTATATAAGCTGTAGCAGTTGCCTTGCTACGCACTTCTGCCTTTCCTGTCTCCTGTTTCTTCTTCACTTTACTGTGCTATACTTGCACTACAGGCCTGCTCCATAGGCCTGCACCTCAGGCCTGCAACACTGGAACAATAAAGGAACAATACTCGATCACATTGGTCAGCCGTATTGATTCCTATCTCCATCGTCTACAGTGAGGCAGGATTCATTGCATTCCATTGTAGAGTGTAGTTCTTGCTTGTGAATCTAGCTTCATTTGCTTCTGACTGAGTTGGTCTGGCACAGTTAATGCTGGGGGGCAAACTTCATTACACTGCATTACAGAGTAATTGGCACCCAACATGGGGCTTGAACCCACAACCCTGAGATTCAGTATCTCATGCTCTGCTGACTACCTGCATGTGTTGACATCCTGAGCTGCCCTCAAAAGACACTCAAGCCCTTGTCTGACCGCCAATGGACTTGATGGAGGTGAAGATGAGGAAGGTAATTGCTGGGCAAGGGCTGTGTGCATGGCAGGGGGGTTGAAACTAGATGATCCTTGTGGTCCCTTCCAACCCTGAATGAAACTATGAAACTATGAGAAGTTACATAACAGGATTGTGAAATATGGGAGGGGCTTTGGCCCCCAGCCCAGCCTCCTGTGGTGTCCTCGCCCCACTGCACAGGATGCAGGACCCTTACAAACCTGAAGATGGCTGCTGGGGGCTGATGCTGCTCTGATCCAACCAGAGGAGGTTTGGTCTCTGGGGGATGCCTGCCTGGAGGGGAGACCTTCAGCTCCACCATGTCACCATCCGCGGTACCGCCGTGGTCCTTGCAGGGTGTTCAGGGTAACTGAGCTGAGCTTGCTTGGGATCAGGCTCTGCTGCTAGGCTGTGGCTGGCTCTCGGAGCTGCTGTCTTGCAGCACTCCGGCGCAGCCTTGGTCACCAGAGAGGTTCCTGCTGGCACCTGTGGCACGTGCCAGTCCTTCATTCCTCATCAGAAAGAGCTCACCATAACGCTCTGCCATGCAGAGCTTGCTGCCTACCAGCACTCCAAGGGGGGAACCGGGATGAATTTGGAGGAACTGAAAGCTTCTTGGGGGAAACTGGGAGGAAATTGGGGGGAACTGGGAGCAACTAGGGGGACCTGGGAAGGAACTGGGAGAGAACTGGGAGCAACTAGGAAATAACTTGGAGCTAACTGGGAGCAAACTGGGATGAACTGGGAGGGAACTGAGTAGGAACTGACAAGAAACTGGGAGGGAACTAACAGGAAACTGGGAAGGAACTGACAGGAAATGGAGGAGTTGGAGGGAACTGGGTGGAGTTGGAGGGGACTGGGAGGCTCCTGTCTGCCCTGTCCCACCCCTGCTCTTCGCCCCCCCCCCCCCGCCATCCTTTCCCCCACTTCCTTCCCCATCCTTGTGACAGCTCCCAGTTCCTGCTTGATACTGTGCTGGTTGTTACTGGCCTGATACTGGGAGGTGAGTGAGGCACCCGGGGTGGGGGAGAGGGAGGGGATCTGGTCCCAGTTACCTGCCTTAACTGGGATCAGTTTCTAAGTGGGAGAAGGCCCCAGCAGTGCTCTTCCCCACTCCCCCCGCCCCTCCCCTTATTTGGACCAGTTTGTTACTGGGAGCAGGTCCCAGACTGGGCATAGGGCTTGGGGGTCACTGAGGGCAGGGACGGAGCCAGAGACCAACTGGGAGCAGTTTGTCCTCCTGAGGAAGATCTTCCACTGCCTTCATCCTCTGTGGCTCTGAGCTGCACTCTCTCCAGCAGTTCCCTGAGCTCCTTCCTGAGCTGAGGGCCCAGAGCTGGCCACAAGGCTCCAGCTGTGGCCTCGGCAGGGCAGAGCAGAGGGGCAGGAGAACCTCTCTGGACCTGCTTCCAACAGCCCTCCTCCCTCAGCCCAGGCTGCCCTTGGCCTTTCTTGGCCACCAGAGCTCACTGCTGGCTCCTGGGCAGCCTCCCACCCGTGGGCACTGCGCCCGGGCAGGGAGCTTCAGACCTCCCTGCCTGGTGCCTTTGGGCACCACTGGGCACACATCTGGCACACGGCACACACACATCTGGCACTCATCTGGCACACACCAGGCACAGCAGAGAGTAAGGCAGAGAGGAGTCCAAATGCCCCTGCGGTGCCTTTGCCCTGGCAGCAGGGCAGGGCTGGAGCAGCAGCACTCGGGGAGGGCTCTGGGGGACTCCAAGGCTCCTCTGAGCCTCTCAGCCAGGTGCTGGTCGCTGCCTGCCACTCCCAACAGGCAGAGCTGGAGGCTGCCAGGAGCTGCTGGCAGGGAACAGGCAAGGAACTGGGAGCAATCTGGGGGAACTGGGAAGGAACTGGAAGAGAACCGGGAGGAACTGGGAAGTAACTTGGAGGGAGCTGGGGGGGAACTGAGAGGAAACTGGGATGAACTGGGAGGAAAGGGGGAGGAAACTAGGGGGGAACTGGGAAGAACTGGGAGGTATTGGGTGAGAACTAACAGGAAACTGGGAAGGAACTGGCAGGGAACTGGGAGGGGCTGGCTGGAGCTGAAGGGAATTGGGAGGGGACTGGAAGGAACTGGGTGGATTTGGACGGAACTCGGAGGAACTGGTAGGCTCCTGTCCCGTCCCGCCCCCTCCAAACCCCCTCCCCTCCCCCCCCCCCCCCAGCTTCCACACCCTCCCCTCCACACCCTCCCCTTCCCCCCTCTGCTTCCCCACTCCCCTCTCCCCTCCCACCCCTTCCCCTCCCACCCACAGCTCCCGCTTCCTGCTTGGCTCCTTACTGGTTGTTACTGGTGTGTTAGTGGGAGGCGAGTAGGGCACCCGGTGCGGGGAGGGAGGGGATACTGCTTCCAGTTATCTGGGACCAGTCTGACACTGGCATGAGGACCCAGCAGTGCCCCCTGCCAGCCCCCTCCTGGCACCCGTTTGTCACTGGCAGCAGCTCTCAGCAGTGCCCTCTCCAGCCCCGTACCAGGACCAGTTTGAAACTGATTTCAGCCATCCCTGCCTGGCACTCCCAGAGCCCCGAGCTGCTGATCAGCAGAACCTTGCCTGGGTGGAGCACTGCCAGGAGCTGTGATCTGTGAGCCAAGAGACAAGGAAAATCCAAATGGCAGATCCCAATGCAGATCAGAGGACCACGGATCACAGGATCACAGATGGGAGGATGCTAAGGGTTGGAAGAGACCTCTGGAACTCATTGAGTCCAACCCCCTGCCAGAGCAGGACCAGAGAATCCAGCACAGGTCACACAGGAATGCATCCAGATGGGGCTGGAAAGACTCCAGAGAAGGAGACTCCACAACCTCTCTGGGCAGCCTGCTCCAGGCCTCTGGGACCCTCACAGTGCAGAAGTTCCTCCTCACGTTGAGGTGGAACCTCCTGTGCTGCAGTTTCCATCCATTGCCCCTTGGCTTACCCCAGGGTGCAGCTGAGCAGAACCTGTCCCTGTCCCCTCTCTCCTGCCCCCCAGCCCTCAGCTATTGATAGACATTGATCAGATCCCTCTCAGCCTTCTCCTCTCCAGACTCAGCAGCCCCGGGACTCTCAGCCTCTCCTCCCCAGGCAGTGCTGCAGTCCCAGCCTTGGAGCCCTCCCTTGGGCTCTCTCCAGCAGATCCCTGTCCCTCCTCAGCTGGGCAGCCCAGAGCTGGATGCAATAGTGCAGGTGAGGTCTCAGCAGGGCGGAGCAGAGGGGGAGGAGAACCTCCCTGGACCTGCTGGCCACACTCCTCCTCATGTGAGCCAGAGCAAGCTGCTGTGGTGGAGCTTTGTGGCTCGAAGGCTGCTGCTGGAACAAAGAGCAACTTGCCCTGAGGACAGGAGCACAGCACAGGTCCTGGCCACAGCCCCAGGCAGGCCAAAGGCTTTTCCAACTCATCCCTAGAAATTCCTTTTTGAAACAGAAGGGCCAATGGCAGAGAGCATCACAGAACTGTCAGGGTTGGAAGGGACCTCAAGGACCACTCAGTCCCAACCTCCCTGCCATGGCCAGGGACACCTCACACCACAGCAGGTTGCTCACAGCCACCTCCAGCCTGGCTGCAAACACCTCCAGGCAGGAGGCTCCCACCACCTCCTTGGGCAACCTGTGCCAGGCTCTCACCACCCTCCTGGGGAACAACTTCTTCCCAACATCCCATCTGAATCTATCCATTTCTAGTTTTGCTCCATCCCCCCCAGTCCTATCCCTCCCTGACACCCTCAAAAGTCCCTCCCCAGCTTTCTTGGAGCCCCCTGCAGATGCTGGAAGGCCACAAGAAGGTCTCCTGGGAGCCTCTCCTCTTCTCCTCTCCACACTGCACAGCCCCAACTCCCTCAGTGTGTCCTCAGAGCAGAGCAGCTCCAGCCCTCTGCTCCTCCTTGTGGCCCTTCTCTGGACACCTTCCAGCACCTCCAGATCCTTCCTGGCACAGAGGCTCCAGAACCGGACCCAGAGCTCCAGCTGTGGTCTCAGCAGAGTGGAGCAGAGGGGCAGAATCCCCTCCCTGGCCCTGCTGGCCACATTTCCCTTGCTGCAGCCCAGGCTCTGCTTGGCTTTCTGGGCTGCAAGTGCTCCCTGCTGGCTGCTGCTGAGCTTCTCCTCCCCCAGCACCCCCAAGGCCTTTTCTGCCCAGCCTCTATCCTCTTCAAACATAGCCCATCAGCCTCGGGTGCTGCACAGCACACACTGCAGAGGCATTCTGGGCCAGGCAGTTGCAGGTGTCAGAGGCTGTCTGGCAGGGGAGGCACAGAGCTTAGCTCTCACCGCCCCCAGGCCGCCTGAACGGTGCCTGCCTCCTGGCGGCTCCTCCACCTCACCCTGGAGCCTGGAAGGGGGAGGGAGGAGAGAGGGCAGCGGCCAAGGAGGGTTAGCCGGTTGTGCAAAGCCTCTCCCAAGACCCGCCGAGGGCTGCCCCGAGCCCCTGGGGCAATGTGTTGGTGGCTGCCTGCCGCTCTCAGCAGGCAGAGCTGAGACACAAAGGGACAGAGAGGCTGCCGGGAGGTGACTGCGGCTCCTCGACCTGCCGTGCCGGTGGCTGCTCCGTGGGGAGTTCCTGCAGGCTGCAATTCACCTCCCCACAGCCTGCCCTGCTGGAGCTGATTTTCACGGGGGGCTTCCTCCCCAGCTGCCTTTCCCATCCGCTCCCCAGACAGAGCATTGCCTTAGCTTTGCTCCCATCCTCTCTCACACCATTCATTTCTCACCCCCCAGGGTTCCTGCACAGACGTGGAGGATATCAAATCATTTGGTTCCTGCTCCCTTCTGGGGCTCCCCCAGGACATCTGCCGAGGGACTCGGTGTGATTTAAGCAGCCTCTGCTCAGCTAAGTGTCACCGAGGTTTCTGCAGCCCAGGCAGCAGGGGAGCTCTTAGCTCTCTGCACTGAAGGATTCCCAGCTGCTGGCTGCCCTTCAGCCCACTCTGAAGGAAGGTTAAGAGGTATTACAACATGAAACTGCTTGAGGTGATCCTGCCCTGGAAATCTGCTGAGCTTCCAGGCCAGTTCCAGAGGGAGAAGGCCTGGGGCCATGTTCTGGTGATTCTTATGCAGTTCTTTATCATTGGTTCTGCTGTGCAGGTTCAGCTCTCCCATGCTCAACGCTCCCATGTTCACCTCTCCCATGTTCACCTCTCCCATGTTTACTTTTCCCATGTCAAACTCTCCCATGTTCACCTCTCTCATGTTCATCTCTCCCATATTCACCTCTCCCACATTCACCTCTCCCATGTTTACCTCTCCCATGTCCAACTCTCCCATGATGTTCACCTCTCCCATGTTCACCTCTCCCGTGGTCACCTCTCCCATGTTCACTTCTCCCATGATGTTAACCTCTCCCATGTTTACCTCTCCTATGGTCACCTCTCCCACGTTCACATCTCCCAGGACCAACTCTCCCAAGTTCACCTGTCCCATGTTCACCTCTCCCATGTCCAAGCAGGCCCAAACCTTCCAAACCTTTCTCCTAAAAGGAGGCTGAGCCTAAGCCAACCCTGAGCCTGCTCAGCCCTGTGTGGAGAACCTGCAGTGCCTCTGCTGAAGACGACAGTCACTGAATCTTGGAGTCTGCTCTTCACACAGGAAGGGACAGCAGATTGGTTCCTTTCACACAGAGAATGCAGTCCTGGCTCCACTGCTGTATTGGGTTGAACTGAGGTGGAGTTAATTCTCCTCACAGCATCGTTTTAGTGCTGTGGTTTTTTGCAGCAGCAGTTGATAACACAGCAGTGTTTTGGCTACGGCTGAATTCGGTATCCGAGCTGTGTCCTTTCAACATTTCTCTGCCCCAGGAGTACATTGAGGGGTGGGCAGGATCTTGGGAGGGGACACAACGGAGCCAGCTGACTCAGACTGGCCAAAGAGGTATTCCATACCATCTGACGTCAGCTCAGGTATAAGAAGGACGTGAAAGAAGGAAGCGTTGGGGATTCATCCATGGCGTTTATCCTCCCAAGGAACCACCAAGCTTAGAGAGCCCTGCTTCCCGAGACCGACCACCGTCCTGCTGATGGGAAGTAGAGACTAACATCTCTCTCTCTGCTTTCTTTTGCTTCCACGCGGTCTATTTGCTGTTTGCTTATTAGTGTTATTAAATTGCTCCTATCTTATCCCCGGCTTCTGTTATATTTTCTTTCCCTTCTTCCCCTGTTCACTTAAGAGGGGGAGTGATAGAGCGGCTTGGTGGGTATCTGGCCTCCAGGCCAGAGCCAAACCACCACAACTGCCTGCTCCACACAGGCTTCAGAATGCAGTCAAGAGCTGCACATGGCAAGGCTCTGATGACAACAGGCAAAAGAAACATAGAATCATAGAATCTTAGAAGCACAGAAACAGAACCATAGAAACATAAGAGAGACAGGGTCATAGAATCATAGACTCATAGAAACATAGAATCAGAACCATAGAATCATAGAAACATAGAATCATAGAAACATAGAAACATAGAATCAGAACCATAGAATCATAGAAACATAGAAACATAGAATCAGAACCATAGAATCATAGAAACATAGAATCATAGAAACATAGAATCATAGAAACATAGAATCAGAACCATAGAATCATAGAAACATAGAATCATAGAAACATAGAAGCATAGAAACATAGAATCAGAACCATAGAAACATAGAAACATAGAGACACAGAATCAGAATCATAGAAACATAGAATCAGAACCATAGAATCATAGAAACATAGAGACACAGAATCAGAATCATAGAAACATAGAATCATAGAGTCATAGAATCACAGAATGGTCCAGGCCAGGAGGCACCTCCAAAGCTCATCTAGTCCAACCTCCCTGCAGTCAGCAGAGACATCCCCAACTAGATCAGGCTGCCCAGGGCCTCATTGATCCTCATCTTGAATATCTTCAGGGAAGGAGCCTCAACCACCTCCTTGGGCAATCTGTTCCAGTGTTCCACTATCCTCATAGTGAAGAACATCTTCCTGATGTCCAATCTGAATCTGTTCTGCTCTAGTTTGAAGCCCTTGCTTCTGGTCATGTGCCTGCAGGCCTTTGCAAACAGTCTCTCTGCAGCCTTCCTGGAGTCCCCCCTCAGGTACTGTCAGGCTGCTCTAAGGTCTCCCTGGAGCCTTCTCTTCTCCAGGCTGAACACCCTCAGCTCCCTCAGCCTGTCCCCATAGCAGAGCTGCTCCAACCCCCTGAGCATTTTTGTAGCCCTCCCCACGATCCTCTCCATCAGGTCCATGTCTTTCCTGTGTTGAGGGCTCCAGACCTGCACACAACACTCCAGGTTTGGTCTCAGCAGAGCAGAGCCAAGTGTCAGAATCACCTCTCTGGATCTGCTGACAATGCTGCTTTGGGTGCAGCCCAGGCTGCCCTTGGCCTTCTGTGCTGCAAGCTCCCACTGCCTGCTCCTGGCCAGTTTCTCCCTGACCAGCACTCCCAAGTCCTCAGGGCTGCTTTCTAGTAAGTTGTTTATAAGCTGTAGGTCAAAATAGTTCTTTTCTAGGTGGAAGGGTTCAGGCTTTTGTGTGTGTGCTGTGACATTTCAGACTGCCTACAGACCACAGAATCTTCCTGGGTTTCTTTTTCAAAGGTTGATTCAATGGTTCCATTTTAACACAGTGGTTGGTTTGGTTTGGCATAGATGTCTGCATTAGCACAGGGGAGGGCAAGAGCTCAGTACAGGGAAGTCACACAAGGTTTTGGTCTTTCCTTTATGTTCCTAACAGCGCTGCAAGATAAGGGTTATGTCCAGGTTTAAAAAGAAGAAGAAAGGGGAATGTTCTAACATATCACAGAGAGCACTTCAGCCTGGGAAGGGCAATGGATTTGTTGGTGTAGGACAGGACTCTGCCTGTGCTCTGCCACCTACAGGTCCTCAGTGATACCAGCAAGGAAAGGCAGGGCCATGCCCTGATCCTCTCCCCAAAGAGCTTGTGGAATCTTCTCTGGAGCCTTTCCAGCCCCATCTGGATGTGTTCCTGTGTGACCTGTGCTGGATTCTCTGCTCCTGCTCTGGCAGAGGGGTTGGACTGGATGATCTCCGGAGGTCCCTTCCAACCCCTAACATCCTGTGAGCTGTGATCAGTTCTGCAACTCAGTGCTGCAAACATCTCAGCTGACAAGGCAGGAATCAGCACAGGGAACACCACAGCCAAGTGAAGGCTTAACTGCATGAGGTCCCAAAGCCAACTGCCCTGAGCCTGCTCCCAGTGACTGCCAAGCTGAGATGAGGCCAATGGCAGCTGCCTGAGGCTGACCGCACCTGAACCACACCAGAGGACATCTGGGCCTGGACTGACTGCCAGGAGTGCTTAATTGTGGTGGGACTGGGAACATGTTCATGGGACTGTGCCAGGCTACACCAGTCTCTGGAGGGGCTGAAAAGAACCCAGCCCTCAGGTGGACAAAGAACCCTGACCTAGGTGGGTTCTGTGGGACTGTGGGGTCCTGGGGGACTCTGTCTCCCCTCCCAGGGGGAGGGGTCCCTGGAGTCAAGGTCTATTCCACTCCCCCTTCCTGTCCAGCAAGGCCTATATAAGGGGAGCCATCTCCTTGGCTCGCTCTCCTGCCATGTGCCCTGCCTGCATGCTGCAGCCACACTTCTAGGGACTGCATCCAAACAGAATCCACACCACATCAGGGATTCCAGTGTTAGCTGGGCCCAGTTTTGTGTATTTTTCTATTTACCCTTTTCTTACACCTTTGTAACCTTCACTGTTACTCAAATGCCTTTTACATTTTGTTAAACTTACCTTTTTTTGCTTCCAAACCGATCCCAGACCATTTCTTTTGTGATTCCACCCCTCCTTTCTCCTGCCTGATTTGCTTTTCCCTGCCAGGAAAAAAGGTTGAGGGGAGGCAAATCTAACTCTGTTCCATTTGGGCTTTTGAACCCTGGGAAAAGCTTAAACCACAGTCAGGGGTTTGTGTGGCAGCTCACCAGAGTGTCACATCTGGATGATAGTCTCCAATGGTTGCATCTGAACAAGTGGTTTAGTGTCTCAGATTGCAGAGGGTGATTTTCACAGCTGTAGGGATAGCAACAGCTTTGTTGCTTGTGTCTGTATTGTGAAGTTTTGGTTGACAATTGTCCAAGGTGTGCTAAAACACAAAGGGGGGGGAAGTGCTGCAGCCACTGCTCTGAGGGCAGCTGCTGGATGCCTGCAGAGTGCAGGAGTCCTCAGCTGACCAATTGCACGCTGCAAAAAGCAAACCAACCACATTCCATGTGTGCTGCTGCCGAGGGCTCGGTGCTATCTGAGTGCCAGCTCCTGGAAACAAAGCTAATGGTGTCCCAAGGTGACAGGCAGGGATGGTTGAGCCTCACTGACCTGGACAAGTGAGCATGGGTGGGAGGTGCTCTGGTGGCCAAGAAGGCCGAGGGCACACTGGGGTGGATTGCAAGGGCTGTGGTGAGTAGGTCCAGAGAGATTCTCCTCCCCCTCTACTCTGCCCTGCTGAGGCCACATCTGGAGTATTGTGTTTAGTTCCGGGTCCCTCAGTTCAGGAAGGACCTCAGAGAACTGCTTGAAAGAGTCCAGCACAGAGCCACAAAGATGCTGCAGGCAGTGGAAGATCTTCCTCTTGAGGAGAGCCTGAGGGAGCTGAGGGCTCTGTAGCTTGGAGAGGAGGAGACAGAGAGGTGACCTCATTGCTGTTGATGGAGATGTGCAGGGTGAGTGCCCAGAGGCTGGAGCCAGGCTCTGCTGGGTGCTGCCCAATGCCAGCACAAGGGGCAGTGGTGGAAGCTGAGGCAGAGGAAGCTCCATGGAGGAAGAATTTTTTCATTGTGAGGGTGACAGAGCCCTGGAGCAGGCTGCCCAGCGGGGTTATGGAGTCTCCATCTCTGGAGGTATTCAAAACCCACTTGGATGAGTTCCTGTGTGAGCTGCTCTGGGTGACCCTGTTCTGGCAGGGGGTTGGACTGGATGAGCTCTCAAGGTCCTTTCCAGCCCCTAACATTCTGTGACTCTGCAGTCCACATCCTGCAGTCACACATTGGCCACTTTCCAAGACAGGAGCCCCAGCTTCTCAAAGCTCCACTTCCCTCCTTCTCCTTTTCCATTGACCCACCCAGGGGCAGGGTTTGGAGCTGCTCTCCTTCCAGCCTCCATCACAGAATCATTCAGAGCCAAAACATTTTCTTCCTGCAGACCATGAAATGACAACTTACAAGCAGCTGCAAACTGTGGCAGAACTGAGTACTGCACAACTGCACAGAAATTCTCTCCTTGCCTTTCAACTTTCATGGTTCAACATTTGTCATGGACCCAGCTCAGATATTCCCAAGAAACTGTCCTCCTCTGAGCCTGAAATGTTTGCTGGGCCTTACCCTCTCCAGGCTCAGTTTCTAGTCTGGATCCTATTAATAAACTGCAGCAGTACAGGCTGGGAGATGATCTGCTGGAGAGCAGCCCCAAGGAGAAGGACCTGGGAGTGCTGGTGGGCAGCAAGTTCTGCATGACACAGCAATAAAGATGTTAAACAGAAGTGGCCCCAACACTGAGCCCTTAGGAACATCACTGGTGCCTGGCTGCCAGCTGGGTTTAACTCCATCGACTACAACATTAGGGCATTTGTGGTGGTAGGGCCAAAGAGGCCCCACACAAATCCAACACAAACCCAAGCAAAATTCCCCTCTCCTCCTCCATCCTGCTGGGGCCTGGGGGGAGAAGGCTGGAAAAAGACAAAGGAGCAGAGTGCAGGAAGTCTGATAAAGAAGGGATAAGTCCTCCCTGTACGGTAAGCACCAGGCACCTGCACTGCCCAGGCTTTGCCAGGAGTAGGCTTAGGTCTCTGCCTTGTATGGTCACAGCCTGGTGACATCCCATCCCACTGGGGAATTGCTCTGCTGCTCCAGTTGCCAATTGGCCAAACTGATCCTACTGCGTGAGCCCAGGGGTGAGAAGTGGATGGTGTGAGAGAGGATGGGAGCTTTAAAGCTAAGGCAATGCTCTGTCTGGGGAGCAGATGGGAAAGGCAGCTGGGGAGGAAGCCCCCCGTGAAAATCAGCTCCAGCAGGGCAGGCTGTGGGGAGGTGAATTGCAGCCTGCAGGAACTCCCCACGGAGCAGCCACCGGCACGGCAGGTCGAGGAGCCGCAGTCACCTCCCGGCAGCCTCTCTGTCCCTTTGTGTCTCAGCTCTGCCTGCTGAGAGCGGCAGGCAGCCACCAACACATTGCCCCAGGGGCTCGGGGCAGCCCTCGGCGGGTCTTGGGAGAGGCATTGCACAACCGGCTAACCCTCCTCGGCCGCTGCCCTCTCTCCTCCCTCCCCCTTCCAGGCTCCAGGGTGAGGTGGAGGAGCCGCCAGGAGGCAGGCACCGTTCAGGCGGCCTGGGGGCGGTGAGAGCTAAGCTCTGTGCCTCCCCTGCCAGCCAGCCTCTGACACCTGCAACTGCCTGGCCCAGAATGCCTCTGCAGTGTGTGCTGTGCAGCACCCGAGGCTGATGGGCTATGTTTGAAGAGGATAGAGGCTGGGCAGAAAAGGCCTTGGGGGTGCTGGGGGAGGAGAAGCTCAGCGGCAGCCAGCAGTGAGCACTTGCAGCCCAGAGAGCCAAGCAGAGCCTGGGCTGCAGCAAGGGAAATGTGGCCAGCAGGGCCAGGGAGGGGATTCTGCCCCTCTGCTCCACTCTGCTGAGACCACAGCTGGAGCTCTGGGTCCGGTTCTGGAGCCTCTGTGCCAGGAAGGATCTGGAGGTGCTGGAAGGTGTCCAGAGAAGGGCCACAAGGAGGAGCAGAGGGCTGGAGCTGCTCTGCTCTGGAGACAGACTGAGGGAGTTGGGGCTGTGCAGTGTGGAGAGGAGAAGAGGAGAGGCTCCCAGGAGACCTTCTTGTGGCCTTCCAGCATCTGCAGGGGGCTCCAAGAAAGCTGGGGAGGGACTTTTGAGGGTGTCAGGGAGGGATAGGACTGGGGGGATGGAGCAAAACTAGAAATGGATAGATTCAGATGGGATGTTGGGAAGAAGTTGTTCCCCAGGAGGGTGGTGAGAGCCTGGCACAGGTTGCCCAAGGAGGTGGTGGGAGCCTCGTGCCTGGAGGTGTTTGCAGCCAGGCTGGAGGTGGCTATGAGCAACCTGCTGTGGTGTGAGGTGTCCCTGGCCATGGCAGGGAGGTTGGTAGTGAATGGTCCTTGAGGTCCCTTCCAACCCTGACAGTTCTGTGATGCTCTCTGCCATTGGCCCTTCTGTTTCAAAAAGGAATTTCTAGGGATGAGTTGGAAAAGCCTTTGGCCTGCCTGGGGCTGTGGCCAGGACCTGTGCTGTGCTCCTGTCCTCAGGGCAAGTTGCTCTTTGTTCCAGCAGCAGCCTTCGAGCCACAAAGCTCCACCACAGCAGCTTGCTCTGGCTCACATGAGGAGGAGTGTGGCCAGCAGGTCCAGGGAGGTTCTCCTCCCCCTCTGCTCCGCCCTGCTGAGACCTCACCTGCAATATTGCATCCAGCTCTGGGCTGCCCAGTTGAGGAGGGGCAGGGATCTGCTGGAGAGAGCCCAAGGGAGGGCTCCAAGGCTGGGACTGCAGCACTGCCTGGGGAGGAGAGGCTGAGAGTCCCGGGGCTGCTGAGTCTGGAGAGGAGAAGGCCGAGAGGGATCTGATCAATGTCTATCAATAGCTGAGGGCTGGGGGGCAGGAGGGAGGGGACAGGTTCTGCTCAGCTGCACCCTGGGGTAAGCCAAGGGGCAATGGATGGAAACTGCAGCACAGGAGGTTCCACCTCAACGTGAGGAGGAACTTCTGCACTGTGAGGGTCCCAGAGGCCTGGAGCAGGCTGCCCAGAGAGGTTGTGGAGTCTCCTTCTCTGGAGTCTTTCCAGCCCCATCTGGATGCATTCCTGTGTGACCTGTGCTGGATTCTCTGCTCCTGCTCTGGCAGGGGGTTGGACTCAATGAGTTCCAGAGGTCTCCTCCAACCCTTAGCATCCTCCCATCTGTGATCCTGTGATCCGTGGTCCTCTGATCTGCATTGGGATCTGCCACTTGGATTTTCCTTGTCTCTTGGCTCACAGATCACAGCTCCTGGCAGTGCTCCAGCCAGGCAAGGTTCTGCTGATCAGCAGCTCAGGGCTCTGGGAGCACCAGGCAGGGATGGCTGAAATCAGTTTCAAACTGGTCCTGGTACGGGGCTGGAGAGGGCACTGCTGAGAGCTGCTCCCAGTGACAAACGGGTGCCAGGAGGGGGCTGGCAGGGGGCACTGCTGGGTCCTCATGCCAGTGTCAGACTGGTCCCAGATAACTGGAAACAGTATCCCCTCCCTCCCCGCACCGGGTGCCCTACTCGCCTCCCACTAAGACACCAGTAACAACCAGTAAGGAGCCAAGCAGGAAGTGGGAGCTGTGGGTGGGAGGGGAAGGGGTGGGAGGGGAGAGGGGAGTGGGGAAGCAGAGGGGGGAAGGGGAGGGTGTGGAGGGGAGGGTGTGGAAGCTGGGGGGGGGGGGGGAGGGGAGGGGGTTTGGAGGGGGCGGGACGGGACAGGAGCCTACCAGTTCCTCCGAGTTCCGTCCAAATCCACCCAGTTCCTTCCAGTCCTCTCCCAATTCCCTTCAACTCCAGCCAGCCCCTCCCAGTTCCCTGCCAGTTCCTTCCCAGTTTCCTGTTAGTTCTCACCCAGTACCTCCCAGTTCTTCCCAGTTCCTCCCTAGTTTCCTCCCCCTTTCCTCCCAGTTCATCCCAGTGTCGTGGGATGGAAGGGGTAAGGCCAAGAAACCTCCTCCCTTCCCCCTTTGTAAAGTAAAAGGAAAAAAAAATTGAAGGGAAAGGAAAAAAAAACTCGCAAGCTGAATTAGCAAAGCAGTGGAGCTATATTTACAAAGCGATGTAGGGTTTGCAGGGAGATATTTACAAATTTACAATATCTACAATATATACAAAGATATACAACAGAGTAACACAGAAATGAGAGTAATCCCTCTCGGCAGAGGGGTCCCCCACCTCCGCTCTCCCCTCTCTCCCCCCCTTTCCCCAGAATGGGATAGAAAGAGAAAGAGAGGAAAAAAAAAGTTAGAAGCAGTTCGTGTTAATTGGAAGGGAGTTAGTATACAGGCCTGTTATCTGGTTTTCAAGGCCGAGGCCTTGGCAGAAAGCCCAGCACAGAAAGCTGCTGCACGGAGAAGAGGCGGAAGCAAGACTGACTGAGAAGTGCTGGAAATGTCCAGTATAGTCCCAGCTCAGAAGTGCTTCCTCCCACTCATCCAATGAAATTAGTTTAGACTATTCCTTCCGTTTACCAACTTCCGTCCACCATATTCCCTTTCTTAAGGGGGCAACGTCAACTGGCCACAATCCACCCCTTCTAAACAATTTCATTGGCTGTTCACACTGTCCATCCAATCCAAAACGATATTTACAGTTCATGAGTAAAGTTCATAGTCCATTCCGGCTATGCTCAGATGTAGATGATTCAAAAGTCCAAGAAAATCAGAAAATGAGAAAAATGGAAAACAGTTCATTTCTTCACCGACGAAGCGAAGAAAAGGGAAACAGGGATTTCTCAGGGTCTCTTAGTTGACTCAGGGCTCTCAGGGATCTCAGGGTTCGTGCACCATAGACTCCTCGTTGATTCTTCCTTTGGACGCGATGTAGCTATACAACAGTTTGAAATTAACCTCTTTCAGCTAAAGTTAAATTTCTTTGTGGAATACACTGAATTTCACCATTCTCTTGCATTACCCAATAAGTGTGACCCGGACCTTCAGCTGAAACCACCCCTCGGACAGGTTTAGCCTCTCCTGAGGGCGAAAATACCCAAACAGTTTTACCTAACAGATTCTTCTCTCTAACAACAGGAACTCTATCACCTTCTACTTTCTGTAGCAAATCTGAATGTGCAGGTCCAGCTCGGTTCACTGAACCTCTACTATTTACCAGCCAGGTTGCTTGTGCTAAATGCTTTTCCCAGTTTTTCAAAGATCCACCTCCCATGGCTTTGAGAGTGGTCTTCAACAAACCGTTGTAGCGTTCAATCTTCCCTGAAGCTGGTGCATAGTAGGGAATGTGGAATATCCACTCAATACCGTGCTCTTTTGCCCAGTTCTTTACAAGGTTGTTCTTGAAATGAGTTCCGTTGTCTGACTCAATCCTCTCTGGAGTTCCGTGTCTCCACAGGATTTGTCTCTCCAGACCGAGAATGGTGTTGCGTGCAGTTGCATGTGGAACTGGATAAGTTTCCAACCATCCAGTGTTTGCCTCTACCATAGTAAGCACGTATTGCTTACCAGAACGAGAACGTGGTAGAGTGATGTAGTCAATCTGCCAAGCTTCACCATACTTGTACTTGGACCATCTGTCACCATACCACAAGGGCTTAAGTCGTTTTGCCTGCTTAATAGCAGCACAAATGTCACAGTCATGGATGACTTGTGTGATAGCATCCATGGAAATGTCTATGGATCTGTCACGAGCCCATTGGTATGTTGCATCTCTGCCTTGATGTCCTGACGAATCGTGAGCCCACCGAGCTAAGAATATCTCACCTCGGTGTTTCCAGTCGAGATCAAGATTAGAGTCCATGTCTACTTGAGAAACTCTTGCAGCTATATCTGCCTGATGGTTGTGTTGCTGTTCCTCAGTAGCTTTGCTCTTAGGAATGTGAGCATCGATGTGTCTCACTTTCACTGGGATTCTCTCGATTCGATCAGCAATGTCCTGCCATAGGTTGGCTGCCCAAATGGGTTTTCCTTTCCTCTGCCAACCACTCTTCTTCCAGTTCTTTAGCCAACCCCATAGAGCATTGGCTACCATCCATGAGTCGGTGTAGAGATAAAGCTTTGGCCATCTCTCACGTTCAGCTACGTCGAGAGCTAGCTGGACAGCTTTTACCTCTGCGAATTGACTGGATTCTCCTTCTCCGTCTTTCGCCTCTGCAACTCGGCGTGTTGGACTCCACACTGCAGACTTCCACCTTCGCTTGTTTCCAACAAGACGACAGGAACCGTCTGTGAACAAAGCATATTTCTTTTCATCATCAGAGAGGTCATTGTAAGGAGGAGCTTCCTCAGCACGAGTTACTTTCTCCTCTGGAGGTTTAGCACAGTTGATACCTTCAGGCCAACTTGAGATCACCTCCACTAGACCAGGTCTTTCAAGATTTCCCATTCGAGCTCTCTGTGTTATCAGAGCCATCCACTTAGACCAGGTTGAGTCTGTGGCATGATGTGGTGTGGATCCTTTGCCTTTGAACATCCAATTCAAAACTGGTAATCTGGGAGCTAGAAGAAGTTGTGATTCAGTTCCAATCACTTCAGAAGATGCTTTCACTCCTTCATAGGCAGCTAAAATTTCTTTCTCTGTTGGAGTATAATTAGCCTCTGAACCTCTGTAACCTCGACTCCAGAAACCAAGAGGTCGTCCACGTGTCTCACCTGGAGCTTTTTGCCACAAGCACCAGGTTGGACCATTGTCACTTGCAGCCGTGTACAAAATGTTCTTAATGTCTGGACCATCTCGGACAGGTCCTAGACCCATTGCTTGAATTACCTCTTGCTTTATCTGGTCAAAGGCTGCTTGTTGTTCAGGTCCCCAGTGGAAATGGTTTCTCTTTCGAGTCACATCATACAGAGGTTTCACAATCTGACTGTATCCAGGAATGTGCAGTCTCCAAAATCCCACTATCCCCAAGAAACGTAGGGTCTCTTGCTTGTTTGTGGGACTTGCCATGGTAGAGACTCTATTTACCACATCCACTGGAATGTGTCGGCGTCCATCCTGCCAGCGCACTCCCAGAAACTGAATCTCTGTGGTAGGTCCTTTCACCTTGTCTCGCTTGATGGCAAAACCTGCATCCAGAAGAATGTCAATGATTTTGTTACCTTTCTTGAAGACTTCCTCAGCAGTTTTACCCCAGACGATGATATCATCGATGAACTGGATGTGTTCTGGAGCACCTCCTTTCTCCAGAGCATCGTGGATCACTGCATGACAGATGCTTGAGCTGTGGATCCAGCCCATGGGCAGTCTGTTGAAAGTGTACTGGATTCCTCTCCAGGTGAAAGCAAACTGAGGCCTGCATTCCTCTGCTATGGGAATAGAGAAAAATGCATTAGCAATGTCTATGGTAGCATACCATTTGGCCTCTTTGGATTCCAGCTCATACTGTAGCTCCATCATGTCTGGTACTGCTGCACTCATAGGTGGTGTCACTTCATTCAGGGCTCGGTAGTCTACCGTCAGACGCCAGTCTCCATTCTGCTTCCGCACAGGCCACACTGGACTGTTGAAAGGTGAATGAGTTTTGCTGACGACTTTCTGACTTTCCAACTGACGAATCAGATTCTGAATGGGCAACAAAGAGTCACGGTTGGTTCTGTATTGTCTGTGATGCACAGTCTGAGAAGCAACCGGCAATTTAATGTCCTGTATCTTATGTTGTCCCACAACTGCAGATTCATCAGACAGTTCAGGTCTGGCAGACAGCTTCAATTTTTGTCCATCAATTTCTATTGAAGCTACTCCAAAAGCCCATTTGTAACCTCTAGGGTCTTTGAAACGCCCTTCTCTCAGAAAATCAATTCCCAAAATACAAGGTGCGTCAGGTCCGGTCACAACTGTATGCTTCCTCCATTGTTTACCAGTTAAACTTATATTAACCTCTACCTTACTTAACTCTTGAGATCCACCAGTGACTCCCAAAATAGTTATAGACTCTGATCCCTGATAATTTGATGGTATTATGGTGCACTGAGCTCCTGTGTCAACCAAGGCCCTGTACTTCCGAAATTGTGAAGTGCCAGGCCACTGGATGTACACATCCCAATAGATTCTATTATCTCTGTTATCCCTCTCCTCCCCCTGGCGGGAGGCAGGGCACCCCTAGTTATGGGGAACGTGCACATGTGCATTGCACATAGTTTGCAGGGTTATAACTTTGCGTGTTATAACTGGAGCCACTGTTGGAGCCATAAGAGTTGTTCTGGGGAACTGTGGAAGTAACAGCTACCCTTCTGGTATTGCTACCTCGGGTTCTGCCACTTTGCAATTCCCTCAGTCTCCTGAAAAGATTAGAAGTTGGTTGGCCATCCCAGCGGTTCATGTTCTCACCAAACTGATCACGCAGAGTTATCCAAATAGTTCTACGTGATTGCCTTGGTGGTCTGTTTTGGAATGACCTGTTTTGGAATGTCCTGTTTTGGAATGACCTCCTTGGAGGACGTGTATTCCTCACAGATGAGACTTGTACCCACCTGGAGGAAGAATTGAAATTATCCCTCTGTGCCAATTGGGATATGGAATTTCTAAATTCATCTTTTAACTCTCTTATGCAATTCTGAATATCACCAGACATCGTTTTAATGGCCGAAACCAAAGAACCACGTGTCATGCTGTCCTCCAATTGTCTCATTTGATCACTGAATTGGCCAACTGTAGGAGAAGCTCCACCATAACTTCTTGACACAATTCTGCTTGCCAGAATGTTTGCATAATTAGAAGGAGCAAGTTTGATGATCTTCTTAGCAAGACCAATACCCACAGGAATGTCATCAGGATTCAGAGTTTCATGTTCACCATAGAGTAGCTCTCTAACAGCAAATTCTCTCAAGCGCTTAATTCCCTCATCTATGGTAGTCCAGGGTTTAGGATTCCATGGAAGATCATCTCGGGAAGGGTATCTCAGGGCAACCGCTATTAAGAGGCGTATCCACAGATTAACCTTACCGAGAGCTTCGCCTAGATGTCTATCTATTCCATTGTCCCTTGAGAGAGTTCCTAACTGAGCTGCTGACTTGTCTCCAACTGTTAGAGCTGAAGCACCTGTATCATAACACCTACTAAGCCAAGCTAGAACTGGCTCCTTATCTGCCCTGGTGAAATCTTTACGGACATTTCGCAATTCCTCCCGGGGTGACGAACAGTCCGTAATATCATCTTCATCTTCATCTCCCTGAATTCTTTGCCCGTAAAATCCTGCTGTCATCCTCCTAAGGATCTCTTTAAGCTGAGAACCACCTTTGCCAGCTGCTTTCCTAGCTTCATCTCTATCCTGCTTTGATCTCACTAGGTTAGCTAGATCTTTAAAACAAACCTTCTCTTCCTCCTGAGCAGGATCTTTTACAGTAGAGGGCCCCTCACCAGGATCAGTCTCCTCCTCTTCTTCTCCATCTTTGGCCTTTCCAGCTCTAGTCTTTAAAGGAGCCACCTTAACTGGAGCTGTGTTTGAATTTACAGCCACCTTAATGGAAGCTGCTAAGTCCTGAGATAAATCAGCTGCTGGGGCAGTGACTTCCGGTCCCACCGAGGGAGTGGGTGGAAGTGACGTTGCTCCATTACTGGCCGACGGAGAAGAAGAAGAAGGAGAAGGAGTGGGAGAAGGAGTAGGTGCCATGTTGATACCAGCCGATGCCCTTGGCTGCTTGCTAGAATCAGCAAAGTCATTTAGAGCTGCTTTACCAATTAACTTTTTAGCCTTCTTTTTAACTGACACTGGTTCTCCACAGTCCTCGTCACTAGATGACTCTGGGACTGATCGAGAGCCACGGCGTTTTCTTTTTGATCTAGTTTTAATAACAAAACACGCCCTGGACACCTTTTTCTCTCGCCGTAAAGAAATCAGGAGATACACGTTAATTATCACCATCAGCAGAATTATAGACACCAAATAAATCACCTTTGGATCCCAGGCATCACCTAAAGTTACTGTCTCCTCAGGCGGAATCTTAAAACTCTTTATCTCAATTGGGAGAGTGGTGGAGGTAACATTCCTGTATCTCACTGGCCATAATAAATTAATACATTTTCCATACCATAATTTAACTTTATACATAACCCACATATAAATTGTCCGCACCAAATATTTACCCAGGTAATCCAAAATCAAACCCAAACAATACCTGTAAATCAGAGCCCCAAAAATTGAAAAGAATAATCGCTCCACAAACCACAATAGCTTCATGTTTGCTAATTCAGCTAGAAAAACACTAAATCAATCAAATAATAAATTGAACTAATTATCTGCCCCACGTTGGGCGCCAATAAAAAAAATGTCGTGGGATGGAAGGGGTAAGGCCAAGAAACCTCCTCCCTTCCCCCTTTGTAAAGTAAAAGGAAAAAAAAATTGAAGGGAAAGGAAAAAAAAACTCGCAAGCTGAATTAGCAAAGCAGTGGAGCTATATTTACAAAGCGATGTAGGGTTTGCAGGGAGATATTTACAAATTTACAATATCTACAATATATACAAAGATATACAACAGAGTAACACAGAAATGAGAGTAATCCCTCTCGGCAGAGGGGTCCCCCACCTCCGCTCTCCCCTCTCTCCCCCCCTTTCCCCAGAATGGGATAGAAAGAGAAAGAGAGGAAAAAAAAAGTTAGAAGCAGTTCGTGTTAATTGGAAGGGAGTTAGTATACAGGCCTGTTATCTGGTTTTCAAGGCCGAGGCCTTGGCAGAAAGCCCAGCACAGAAAGCTGCTGCACGGAGAAGAGGCGGAAGCAAGACTGACTGAGAAGTGCTGGAAATGTCCAGTATAGTCCCAGCTCAGAAGTGCTTCCTCCCACTCATCCAATGAAATTAGTTTAGACTATTCCTTCCGTTTACCAACTTCCGTCCACCATATTCCCTTTCTTAAGGGGGCAACGTCAACCGGCCACACCCAGTTTCCTCTCAGTTCCCCTCCAGCTCCCTCCAAGTTACTTCCCAGTTCCTCCCGGTTCTCTTCCAGTTCCGTCCCAGTTCCCCCAGATTGCTCCCAGTTCCTTGCCTGTTCCCTGCCAGCAGCTCCTGGCAGCCTCCAGCTCTGCCTGTTGGGAGTGGCAGGCAGCGACCAGCACCTGGCTGAGAGGCTCAGAGGAGCCTTGGAGTCCCCCAGAGCCCTCCCCGAGTGCTGCTGCTCCAGCCCTGCCCTGCTGCCAGGGCAAAGGCACCGCAGGGGCATTTGGACTCCTCTCTGCCTTACTCTCTGCTGTGCCTGGTGTGTGCCAGATGAGTGCCAGATGTGTGTGTGCCGTGTGCCAGATGTGTGCCCAGTGGTGCCCAAAGGCACCAGGCAGGGAGGTCTGAAGCTCCCTGCCCGGGCGCAGTGCCCACGGGTGGGAGGCTGCCCAGGAGCCAGCAGTGAGCTCTGGTGGCCAAGAAAGGCCAAGGGCAGCCTGGGCTGAGGGAGGAGGGCTGTTGGAAGCAGGTCCAGAGAGGTTCTCCTGCCCCTCTGCTCTGCCCTGCCGAGGCCACAGCTGGAGCCTTGTGGCCAGCTCTGGGCCCTCAGCTCAGGAAGGAGCTCCGGGAACTGCTGGAGAGAGTGCAGCTCAGAGCCACAGAGGATGAAGGCAGTGGAAGATCTTCCTCAGGAGGACAAACTGCTCCCAGTTGGTCTCTGGCTCCGTCCCTGCCCTCAGTGACCCCCAAGCCCTATGCCCAGTCTGGGACCTGCTCCCCGTATCAAACCAGTCCCAGTTACCTGCCCTAACTGGGACCAGATCCCCTCCCTCCCCACTACCCTTGGTGCCTTAACCTCCTCCCAATAACAGACCAGTAACAACCAGCACAGTGTCAAGCAGGAACTGGGAGCTATCACAAGGGGAGGGAAGGAAGCAGGGGAAGAAAGGGGGGAGAAGGAAGTGGGAGGGAAGAGCAGGGGGAGGAAGCGGGGGGTGGGGGGAACAGGAGGAGTGGGACAGGGCAGACAGGAGCCTCCCAGTTCATCCCAGTTTGCTCCTAGTTCTCTTCAAGTTACTTCCTTGGTCTTCCCAGTTCCTTCCCAGTTCCACCCCCCCAATTCCCTTCCAGTTCCCCCTACAGATTCTTTCAGTTCTTCCCAATTTCATTCCAGTTCCCTCCATTCTCCCCCCAGTTCTCTCCCATTTTGCTCCCAGTTTCCTCCCAGATCATCCCAGTTTGCTCCCAGTTCTCTCTCAGTTCTCTCCAAGCTACTTCCTAGTTCCTCCCAGTTCCTTCCCAGTTCACCCTAGTTGCTCCCAGTTCCCCCCCCAATTCTCCCCAGATGCTTCCAGTTCCTCCTAATTTCATCCCTGTTCCTTCTACTCCTCCCTCCCCCCCCCCTTCCCTCCAATTGCCCCCAGTTCCCCCCACTGGGTGTCACTGGATGTTACTGGTGGGTGGTACTGGGTGTTACTGGTGAGTGGCACTGGGAGGCGCTGGTGGGTGACACTGGTGGGGGTGCTGGGTGTCCCTGGGTGCCACCTGTGGGTGCTGGGTGGCATCTGGGTGGCACCCTGTGGGAGGTGGCCCCAAGGTGCTGGAGATGTCCCCAGGGTGGTGGAGATGTGCCCAAGGCCATAGGAGATATCCCCAGGGTGATGGGAGGTGGCCCCAAGGCTGTGGGAAGTGGCCCCAAGGTGCTGGAGATGTGCCCAACATGGCCCCAGAAGTTTTTATTGAGGAGCAGTTGTGGGTGGGGACAGAGCAGGCCCCAGGGGACAGCACCCTGGGCCACAGCCAGTTCTGGGTTGTCCTCTTCTGGCTGCCCCTCAGTGGCCTCAGCCCCAGAGGTGACAACTCAGGGCCCCAGGGCAACCCCTGGCAGGCGTGGGAGACCCAGGGGCAGCCCCAGGGGCAGCCCCAGGGGCAGCCCCAGGAGCCCCCCAGGGACCACCAGCTGGGGACCTCCCAGGGGCAGAGACCCAAGCAGCTGGCCTGAAGGAGACAACAGGGGGAAGGAGGTCTTCTCCAGGTCCTCTCCACCTCCCTGTCCCTTCCACCATCTCCATGTCCCCTCCACCACCATCTTTATCTCCATGTCCCCTCCATCTCCATATCCCCTCCACTTCCACCACCACCTCCACCTCCATCTCCCCTCCACCACCACCTCCACCTCCACCTCCATCTCCCCTCCACCACCACCTCCACCTCCATCTCCACCTCCCCTCCACCACCACCTCCACCTCCATCTCCCCTCCACCACCACCTCCACCTCCATCTCCCCTCCACCACCACCTCCACCTCCATCTCACCTCCCTCTCCCCTCCACCTCCCCTCCACCTCCATCTCCCCTCCACCTCCCCTCCACCACCACCTCCACCTCCCCACCACCACCTCCACCTCCACCTCCCCATGACCACCACTTCCCCACCACCACCACCTCCCCACCACCACCACCTCCACCACCACCACCACCTCCCCACCACCACCACCTCCACCACCACCACCACCTCCCCACCACCACCACCTCCACCACCACCACCACCTCCACCACCACCTCCCCACCACCACCACCTCCACCTCCATCTCCCCTCCACCACCACCTCCATCTCCCCTCCACCTCCACCTCCATCTCCCCTCCACCACCACCTCCACCTCCATCTCCCCTCCACCTCCATCTCCCCTCCACCACCACCTCCACCTCCATCTCTCCACCACCACCACCTCCACCTCCATCTCCATGTCCCCTCCACCTCCATCTCCATGTCCCACGGTGGCCTCCTCACCTGTCAGGTCCCTCAGCCTCCGTGGAGGGTCACAGCTGGCTCCTGGCTGGCAGCCTGGGTCCTCCTGTGGGCACCATGGGGCTGTTGGGTGGGGACAAGGAGACAGAGACAGGTCAGAGGTGGGTGGAGAGGTGGAGAACATCAAGGGTGGACACCTAGAGGTCATCCTGGCCTCATAAGAAGGTCATGGATGGACAAAGAGGGGGAGAACATGAAGGGTGGAGGCCAGCCCCAGCCCACCCAGCAGGTCCCAGCAGCAGCAGCAGCACCTCCCACCCACCCCTTCCCCAGGGCCCTCCACTCACGGCAGCCATCGGGGAGGCTCCAGGGTGCCACCTTCGCCCCAGCCTGGTGGCAGGCGGCCTGGTAGTCCTCCAGGACCTGCCTGAGGACCTCTTTGTCCCCGGGGGTCTCACAGAGGTCCCTCAAGCAGATGTGGTAGAAGGCGCCAGGGTGGACCAGGGGGTGGCAAGCTCCGAAGGGGCCTCCGGGAGCCGCCAGGAGGCCGCAGAGCTCGGCGTGCAGGGAGGCGCTCCGGGGGGGCTGGCGGCAGGGGGGGCAGGCAGGGCCCAGGCAGGGCCGGGGGCAGCCCCCGGGGGGAACCTGGGGCAGGTCCTTGTGGGGGAGGTCGCTGGGGGGGAGGTCGTTGTGGGGGAGGTCGTCAAAGTTGCCGCAGAGGCCGCAGGTGAGGTTGCGATGGGAGGAGGCCAGGGAGATGCCCAGGGCGGTGCCAGGGCCCAGGCGCAGGTGGAGCCCCAGGGCAGGCAGCAGCAGGTCGGTGCCAGAGCCGCCGGAGGTGGCGCAGAAGCTGCCGGCGGCAGGGCAGAGGGGGAGGGGCAGCAGCAGGCCGTCCACCTGTGGGGGAGGGGTGTGGGCAAGGGCCATCTCCTGCTATCCCCAACCTTCTCCAGCCAACCATCTCCAACCTTCTCCATCCATCTCCATCCAACCTTCTCCATCTCCATCCATCTCCAACCTTCTTCATCCATCTCCAACCAACCTTCTCCATCTCCATCCATCTCCAACCTTCTTCATCCATCTCCATCCAACCTTCTCCATCTCCATCCATCTCCAACCTTCTTCATCCATCTCCAACCAACCTTCTCCATCTCCATCCATCTCCAACCTTCTCCATCCATCTCCATCCAACCTTCTCCATCTCCATCCGTCTCCAACCTTCTCCATCCATCTCCATCCAACCTTCTCCATCCATCTCCAACCTTCTCCATCTCCATCCATCTCCAACCTTCTCCATCCATCTCCAACCAACCTTCTCCATCTCCATCCATCTCCAACCTTCTTCATCCAACCTCCTCTATCCATCTCCATCTCCATATCCAACCTTCTCCATCCCCATCTCCAACCTTCTCCATCCATCTCCATCCAACCTTCTCCACCTCCAACCTCCTCCAGCCAACCATCTCCACCCATCCCCACCCTTCTCCACCCCACCCCACTCCACCCTCCCCCAGGCCACTTCCTCACCTCCACCTCTCCTGGGCGTCCTGCCCACAGCACCCAATGTTGCTTCTCCAGCCTGACCATCACCCTCCTGCCACTTGGGTCACCTCCAGGGGGGTCCTCCACAGTCACCTCGAAGCCAGGGTGGCCACCACCGGCTGGCCCACAGCTCCTGGCCATCACGTAGGAGCAGTTGTGCCCTGCCACGGCCACAGTGGCACCGTCGAAGCTCAGGAAGTGCCTGGGCCCCACTGCCCGGCAGGTGCCCGGCCTGCTGCTGGTGCCCGGCCTGCTGCTGCCACCTGGTGGCATCTCCGGGCACCCCTGGGGGCCACCAGGCTGGGGAAGGTGGTGGTGGTTGGCCATACAACCTTCTCGGCACCCCTGGGTGCAGGCAGGGATGCAGGTGGAGTAATGGCTGCCCAAGGGACACCTGGGGGCTGCAAGGGGTGGGGGAGGAGACAGAGGAGAGGACATGGGCAGGAGGTCACCCAAGGGGGGTCCAGAGCCTGCTTGGGTGCTCCATGGGGTTGGTGTCCTCCAGCTACACCTCTGGGGCCTGCTTGGTGGGGTTCCAGTGGCATTCTGGAGAGATTCTGGAGAGGTTCTAGTGGGGCTCAGGTGGGGTTCTGGTGGGGCTCAGGTGGGGTTCTGGTGGGGCTCAGATAGGATTCAGGTGGGGCTCAGGTGAGGTTCAGGTAGGGCTCAGGTGGGGCTCAGGTAGGGCTCAGGTGGGGCTCAGGTGGGGTTCAGGTGGGGCTCAGGTGGGGCTCAGGTAGGGCTCAGGTAGGGCTCAGGTGGGGTTCAGGTGGGGCTCAGGTGGGGCTCAGGTGGGGTTCAGGTGGGGTTCAGGTGGGGCTCAGGTGGGATTCAGGTAGGGCTCAGGTGGGATTCAGGTGGAGTTCAGGTAGGGCTCAGGTGGGGTTCAGGTGGGGCTCAGGTGGGGTTCAGGTGGGGTTCAGGTGGGGCTCAGGTGGAGTTCAGGTGAGGTTCAGGTGGGGTTCAGGTGGGGTTCAGGTGGGGCTCAGGTGGGGTTCAGGTGGGGTTCAGGTGGGGCTCAGGTGGAGTTCAGGTGAGGTTCAGGTGGGGTTCAGGTGGGGTTCAGGTGGAGTTCAGGTGGGGCTCAGGTGGGGCTCAGGTGGAGTTCAGGTGAGGTTCAGGTGGGGCTCAGGTGGAGTTCAGGTGAGGTTCAGGTGGGATTCAGGTAGGGCTCAGGTGGGATTCAGGTGGGGCTCAGGTGGTGTTCAGGTAGGGCTCAGGTGAGGTTCAGGTGGGATTCAGGTAGGGCTCAGGTGGGATTCAGGTGGGGCTCAGGTGGTGTTCAGGTAGGGTTCAGGTGAGGTTCAGGTGGGATTCAGGTAGGGCTCAGGTGGGGTTCAGGTAGGGCTCAGGTGGGGTTCAGGTGGAGTTCAGGTGAGGTTCAGGTGAGGCTCAGGTGGGGCTCAGGTGGGGTTCTGGTGGTACTTACGACAGAAGTCTTCTGTCCTCCACCCCAGCACCTCCTGCCCAGCTTCCTGGCAGGCAGCCACGTAGGCCCCCAGGACCCTGCAGACCCCCTCGGGGTGGTGGCAGTGATCGGCGACACAGTCCTGGTAGTAGCTCCAGGGGTCCACCAGGCGATGGCAGCGGTGGAAAGGTCCTTCCTGCCTCAGCACCACCCCACAGCCCCCAGCCGCTCCCTCTCCCCTCTCCCCACACTCCCTCACCTCCCCACACCCTTTAGCCCCCGCCGGGACCGCGGCCTCGCCGTCATTCCTGGGGTCTCCGTCGGCATCGCCGCAGAGGCCGCAGAGCCTGAGGGCACTGCCCCTGCCCCCCGCCTCGGGCAGCCGGACGCTCACCCGCCCGTGGCGCCCATCCAGCGTCACCACCACCCCCTGGGGGGTCCTCAGGGTCACGTCCCAGCCTCGCGTCTCCCAGGCGAGCCCCGAGGCATGGGGTGGGTTGGCATGGGCCCCATTGACCTGCCGGGGAGGAAGGGGAGAGGCTGGGGTGAAACCAGGGGAGACTGGGGCCAGTGAGGGGGTGCTGGGGGGTGGGAGTGGGTTGAGGGGAGCCTGGAGAGCTTTTGGGTGCTATTCAGGGGTTACTCTCCTGTTCTTACGTCCTCCCAGCTTGCTCAGCTACTCGTGTGTTGCTCAGTACTCACTATAAGATCCAAACCCTCCTCCAAGGTTCCTCACCACTTACTCACCCGACTGACTAGCAGCAGGGCAACAAGGTTCTACTCAAGGGCCATGGCTCTGCTCAAGGCCCAAGACTCCACTCAAGGTCCAAGACCTCCTCAGAGGTTACTCACCACTTACTCCACCTCCCCAACACCCTCTTTGTGTCTCTCTGACCCCCTCCCACCACCCTCCTCACACCTTCCTCCCCCTTTACTCAGTGCACCCCTGTCACCTACTCACCATCACCCTCCCAGGCTCCAGCCCCACATGAGAGCCTTGGACCAGGACCTCAACGGCCTCGACACCACCAGGGCCACCATGGAGGAAGACCTGGAAGGGCTCCAGCCCCTGCCAGGTGCTCCTGGGACAGGAACCAGCCAGGAGCTGGGTGCAGGAGATGGGGACTTGGAGGTGGAGGTGGTCAAAGGTCCGGAGGTGGCCCAGGCCCAGGATAGAGCAGGTGGCAGGGCCGGGGACGTGGACGGGCCTGGGAGTAGGAGAGGGACCCATGGTGGTGCAAGGCTCCTGGGGACCTTCAAGGAAGCAGGAGGGACCTGTGGGGCGGGAGGAGAAGAGGTGAGGGCAGGGCAGTTTCTGGAAGGGCCAGCAGGCAGCCATAGCCATGGCCAGCTCCAGCATTATCCGCCCAACTTTCTCCAGCCACCTCCATGCCCTCCTCCGTCATTTCCAGCCGTCTCCCTCCATCCATCTCCACCCAAGGCCTCCTCTGATGAACAGAAAAGTCTTATTTGTAACAGAGTCGATAAGGAACTCCCCATTGTCGGCTGGGATGCTGGGATGCAGGGAGGGGGAGAGGAGCAGGCAGACAGCATTTGCAGAGGTAAGGAAGAGCAGGAGTTTTCAGTAGTTTGCTTCTGCTAGTCTTAGATCAAATGATCTTTGGTATAGAGATATAGAGATATATACATCATCTATCTATATCTATATATATCTATATAGATATAGATCTATATATAATCTATCTATAGATAGAGGTATAGATATATATATATAATCTATCTATATGTGTATATATATATCTATATAGATAGATATAGATATAGATCTATATATAATCTATCTATAGATAGAGGTATAGATATATATATAATCTATCTATATGTATATATATATCTATATAGATATAGATATAGATCTATATATAATCTATCTATAGATAGAGGTATAGATATATATATATAATCTATCTATATGTATATATATCTATCTATATAGATATAGATTAGATATAGATCTATATATAATCTATCTATAGATAGAGGTATAGATATATATATAATCTATCTATATGTATATATATCTATCTATATAGATATAGATATAGATATAGATATAGATATAGATCTATATATAATCTATCTATAGATAGAGGTATAGATCTATATATAATCTATCTATAGATAGAGGTATAGATATATATATATAATCTATCTATATGTATACATATATCTATATAGATATAGATCTAGATCTATATATAATCTATCTATAGATAGAGGTATAGAAAGATATATATATAATCTATCTATATGTATACATATATCTATATAGATATAGATCTAGATCTATATATAATGTATCTATAGATAGAGGTATAGATATATATATATATAATCTATCTATATGTGTATATATATATCTATATAGATCTATATCTATATCTATATATAATCTATCTATACCAAAGATCAAATGAGGTATATATATATATATATATATATATATATATATATATATATAATCTATCTCTATCTATACTTCTGTTGTTTATAGACAGATGACCTTGTGTACAGAAAGAGGCTGTCTGGGCTTTTCTGTGCGACAGTGACCAGGCCATTGTCATTCGGGATGCACAGCTCTTTGTACAAAAGCCCGCACAGGACTCCCTGCAGGCACACAGGTCTTTTGAAGGGAGGCTCCCTGTGTCCGGCGCCGAAATAGCAGCTTAATACAAGAAACTTATCGAGCCTCTCGTCTTCCTCTAAGTCACCTCCCCCCACCGCTTCCCACGCTCCCTTCCTCCCTTCCCTCCGCCCTCCCCCCGGGCGCGGACTCACCGCACCGCAGCTGCTGCCCCCTGCCGTCGGCCGCCCAGCGCCAGGCGCAGGCCCCGCAGAGCCGGTCGCGGAGCTCCGCCGGCGCCGTCACCGTCACCGCTCCGTCGCCGCCCAGGCTGACCCTCAGCCCCGCGGCCGCCGTGGCCCTGCGCTGCCCCCCGCCGCGCTGCAGCCGCAGCCGGCCCCCGCCCAGCGCCAGCGGCAGCCGCAGCGGCTGCCCAGACACCTGCGCGGGAGGAGGGCAAAGGCTGGCTGGAGCCGGCCAGGGGCTGGGGGGCTGCCACCAGCGCCCAGAGGCGAGCTCCGCGGGGCTGGGGAGGTGCTGGGGGCCCGGCTCCGCCACCCAGCTGCGGCACCTGTGGGGATGGGCAGGGGCTGGGGGTCCTCACCCTGGCCAGGTTCTCCTCTCCTTGCCGCAGCTCCACCTCGTAGTTGTCCCCTCTGAGGGTGAGGTGCCCGAAGGTGGTGCCCAGGCCTCTGCCCGCCTGGCCCCCGACCGTCACCTGCAGCGGGGCCAGCCCAGGCCCGCAGGTGGCCACCAGGGTGTGGCTGCAGGCGCCGGAGGGCAGCTCATGGTGCTGCCCATCGAAGGCTCGGTACCGCCGGGGGCCCTGCACGTGGCACACCAGGGGGGGCTCTGGCACGGGGGAGGGGAGGCACCTCGGGGTGGTGCCCTCCAGCTGGCACCTGGTGCCCTTGGGACAAGCCAGGTCCTGGCAGCTTGGCTTGGTGGAGACACATCTGGGGGTGGTGCCCTCCATCTGGCACCTGGTGCCCTTGGGACAAGCCAGGTCCTGGCAGCTTGGCTTGGAGGAGACACATCTGGGGGTGGTGCCCTCCATCTGGCACCTGGTTCCTGCTGGGCACTGGAGGTCATCACAGGTTGGGTTGATGGAGACACATCTGGGGGTGGTGCCCTCCATCTGGCACCTGGTTCCTGCTGGGCACTGGAGGTCATCACAGGTTGGGTTGATGGAGACACATCTGGGGGTGGTGCCCTCCATCTGGCACCTGGTTCCTGCTGGGCACTGGAGGTCATCACAGGTTGGGTTGATGGAGACACATCTGGGGGTGGTGCCCTCCAGCTGGCATCTGGTTCCTGCTGGGCACTGGAGGTCATCACAGCTTGGGTTGATGGAGACACATCTGGGGGTGGTGCCCTCCAGCTGGCACCTGGTTCCTGCTGGGCACTGGAGGTCATCACAGGTTGGGTTGATGGAGACACATCTGGGGCTGGTGCCCTCCATCTGGCACCTGGTGCCCTTGGGACAAGCCAGGTCCTGGCAGCTTGGCTTGGGGGAGACACATCTGGGGGTGGTGCCCTCCAGCTGGCATCTGGTTCCTGCTGGACACTGGAGGTCATCACAGCTTGGCTTGGGGGAGACACATCTGGGGCTGGTGCCCTCCATCTGGCACCTGGTTCCTGCTGGGCACTGGAGGTCATCACAGGTTGGGTTGATGGAGACACATCTGGGGCTGGTGCCCTCCATCTGGCACCTGGTGCCCTTGGGACAAGCCAGGTCCTGGCAGCTTGGCTTGGTGGAGACACATCTGGGGGTGGTGCCCTCCATCTGGCACCTGGTTCCTGCTGGGCACTGGAGGTCATCACAGGTTGGGTTGATGGAGACACATCTGGGGGTGGTGCCCTCCAGCTGGCATCTGGTGCCCTTGGGACAAGCCAGGTCCTGGCAGCTTGGCTTGGAGGAGACACATCTGGGGCTGGTGCCCTCCATCTGGCACCTGGTTCCTGCTGGGCACTGGAGGTCATCACAGGTTGGGTTGATGGAGACACATCTGGGGGTGGTGCCCTCCATCTGGCACCTGGTTCCTGCTGGGCACTGGAGGTCATCACAGGTTGGGTTGATGGAGACACATCTGGGGGTGGTGCCCTCCATCTGGCACCTGGTTCCTGCTGGGCACTGGAGGTCATCACAGGTTGGGTTGATGGAGACACATCTGGGGCTGGTGCCCTCCAGCTGGCATCTGGTTCCTGCTGGGCACTGGAGGTCATCACAGGTTGGGTTGATGGAGACACATCTGGGGCTGGTGCCCTCCAGCTGGCATCTGGTTCCTGCTGGGCACTGGAGGTCATCACAGGAAGGCTTCTTGCTGCTCACACACGTGGGCCACCCCTCCACCACCTGGCAGGTGGTGCCCTGGGAGCAGAGGAGGTCCTGGCAGGAGGCCTCGGTGAGGACACACCTGGGCCAGGTGCCCACCACCTGGCACCTGCTGCCCGCTGGGCACTGCACGTCCTGGCAGGAGGCCTCCCCAGGCACGCAGCTGGGCCAAGCCCCCAGCAGCTGGCAGGAGGTCTGGGGCGGGCACCCGACCAGGGAGCAGGGCACTGGGTGAGGCAGGCAGGTTGGCACCCCTCTCAGCAGCCGGCAGCTGGCACCGCCCGAGCAGGCCACGCTGGAGCAGCTGGGGGGCAGCGGCAGGCAGCGGGCACCGCCCGACTCCTCCCGGCAGGTGGCGCCAGGCCCGCAGGAGACCTGGGCGCAGGAGGCGCCGCGCTTGGCCCTGGTGGTCTGCAGGCACCGCGGCCACCCCCGCAGCAGCTGGCACCTGGTGCCCCGCGGGCAGCGCACATCCCCGCAGGAGGCTTGGGAGACACAGGAGGGGTGGCCCTGGGCCGCGGAGCAGAAGGTGCCAGGGGGGCAGGAGACCTCCTGGCAGGACAGGGCGGGGGTGGGGGCGGTGCAGAGGCCGTGGGGGCAGGGGGGGTAAGGTTGGGAGGTGCCAGGAGCGGAGTGGGGGAGGGAGAGGAGGTGACCCCAAGGGGTGGAGCCCAGCAGGACAGGGCTGGGAAGACAACGAGGCCAAGGGGGCAGCGAGGAGCAGTAGGTGCCCAGGGGGCACTGGAGGTCCTCACAGGAGGGGTGGTGTTTGTGGACACAGATTGGTTGAGTGTCCAGCAGCTCACAGGAGGTCCCTGGAGGGCAATGGAGGTCCTTGCATGAAGGTCCCCTTGAGGACATCTTGTGTTGGACACATCTTGGCCAACCATCAACCACCTGGCAGAGGGAACCCTTCTGGCACTGGATCTCCTCACAGGTTGGTTGGTGGTGCACACATTGAGGCCACCCAGAGGTCATCTTGCAGATGGTTCCTTGAGGGCAATGGAGGTCCTTGCATGAAGGTCTCCTTGAGGACATCTTGTGTTGGACACATCTTGGCCAACCATCAACCACCTGGCAGAGGGAACCCTTCTGGCACTGGATCTCCTCACAGGTAGGTCTTTGGTGGACACATTGAGGCCACCCAGAGGTCATCCTGCATGAGGTCCCTTGAGGACAGTGGAGGTCCTTGCATGAAGGTCTTCTTGAGGATATCTTGGGTTGGACACATCTTGGCCAACCATCAACCACCTGGCAGAGGGAACCCTTCTGGCACTGGATCTCCTCACAGGTTGGTTGGTGGTGCACACATTGAGGCCACCCAGAGGTCATCTTGCAGATGGTTCCTTGAGGGCAATGGAGGTCCTTGCATGAAGGTCTTCTTGAGGACATCTTGTGTTGGACACATCTTGGCCAACCATCAACCACCTGGCAGAGGGAACCCTTCTGGCACTGGATCTCCTCACAGGTAGGTCTTTGGTGGACACATTGAGGCCACCCAGAGGTCATCCTGCATGAGGTCCCTTGAGGACAGTGGAGGTCCTTGCATGAAGGTCTTCTGATGGAGGTCTTGTGTTGGACACATCTTGGCCAACCATCAACCACCTGGCAGAGGGAACCCTTCTGGCACTGGATCTCCTCACAGGTAGGTCTTTGGTGGACACACTGAGGCCACCCAGAGGTCATCCTGCATGAGGTCCCTTGAGGACAGTGGAGGTCCTTGCATGAAGGTCTTCTTGAGGACATCTTGGGTTGGACACATCTTGGCCAACCATCAACCACCTGGCAGAGGGAACCCTTCTGGCACTGGATCTCCTCACAGGTTGGTTGGTGGTGCACACATTGAGGCCACCCAGAGGTCATCTTGCAGATGGTTCCTTGAGGACAGTGGAGGTCCTTGCATGACGGCCTCCTTGAGGACATTTTGGGGTGGACACATCTTGGCCAACCATCAACCACCTGGCAGGTGGTCTCCTTGGGACAAGGATGATGGTGGCAGGATGGTGACTGCTGGAGAGCTGAAGGTGGTGGTGGAACATCCCTCTGGAAGACCTTCTTGCCCACACACTTGGGCCACCCATCCACCATCTTGCACTGGGTTCCTTCTCCACACCTGAAGGTCTGGCAGGAGGGTTGAGGAACACACTTGGGCCTCCCTTCCACCATCTTGCACTGGGTTCCTTCTCCACACCTGAAGGTCTGGCAGGAGGGTTGAGGAACACACTTGGGCCTCCCTTCCACCATCTTGCATTGGGTTCCTTCTCCACACCTGGAGGTCCTGCAGGAGGGCTGAGGAACACATCTGGGCCACCCTTGGACCATCTTGCACTGGGTTCCTTCTCCACACCTGAAGGTCTGGCAGGAGGGTTGAGGAACACACTTGGGCCTCCCTTCCACCATCTTGCACTGGGTTCCTTCTCCACACCTGGAGGTCCTACAGGAGGGCTGAGGAACACATCTGGGCCACCCTTGGATCACCTGGCATTGGGCTCCTCTTGGGCACTGAATGGCCTGGCAGGAGGGAGGGTCATGGACACACTTGGGCCACCCTCCAACCATCCTGCAGGTGGTGCCTTCACCACACCTGGAGGTCCTGCAGGAGGGGGTGGGGAGGCACTTGGGCCTGCTGGCCACCAGCTGGCATCTGCTGCCCCCTTTGCAGGGGAAGTTCTGGCAGGAGGGTTGAGGAACACATCTGGGCCTCCCTTCCACCATCTTGCACTGGGTTCCTTCTCCACACCTGGAGGTCCTACAGGAGGGTTGAGGAACACATCTGGGCCACCCTTGGACCATCTTGCACTGGGTTCCTTCTCCACACCTGAAGGTCTGGCAGGAGGGTTGAGGAACACACTTGGGCCTCCCTTCCACCATCTTGCACTGGGTTCCTTCTCCACACCTGGAGGTCCTACAGGAAGGTTGAGGAACACATCTGGGCCACCCTTGGACCATCTTGCACTGGGTTCCTTCTCCACACCTGAAGGTCTGGCAGGAGGGTTGAGGAATACATCTGGGCCAACCTTCCACCATCTTACACTGAGTTCCTTCTCCACACCTGAAGGTCTGGCAGGAAGCTGTGGGGACACACCTGGGACTGGTGTCCACCACCTTGCAGGTTCTCCCTGGTCCACATCTCACCCCAAGACAGAACCTGGCTCTGCTGAGGGCTGGAGGATCTGCTCCTGGAGGAGGAAAGGAGACGCTTGGATGAGGAGCAACCCAACCCTGGACAGCAGGGAGGCCACCAAAGGGTAGGAGAAGGTCTTTGGTTGGCCAAGCAGAGCTTGGGGTCCTCCTACTCAAACCAGAGCTTCCTACCCTTGGGTCTACCATGTTCATGAGTGGATATTCTCCAGGGGCTTGGGGAGGGGTTGAGAGCCTCCTGGGGATGATTTCTGAGGGACTTTGGGGTGAGAAAGGACAATTTTGGGGGTGGAGATGGAGGAGAGGAGGTGGAGATGGAGCGGGAGAGGAGGTGGAGAAGGAGGAGAAGTGGAGGAGGACAGGTGGAAATGGAGGAGTGGAAGTGGAGGAGAGGAGGCGGAGATGGAGGAGGGGAAGTGGAGGAGAGGAGGTGGAGGAGAGGAGGTGGAGGTGGAGGAGAGGAGGTGGAGGTGGAGGAGAGGAGGTGGAGAGATGGAGGAGAGGAGGTGGAGAGATGGAGGAGAGGAGGTGGAGATGGAGGAGAGGAGGTGGAGATGGAGGAGAGGAGGTGGAGGGGAGGAGAAGAGGAGAGGGGTGGAGATGGAGGAGGGGAAGTAGAGGAGGAGAGATGGAGGAGAGAAGGTGGAGGGGAGGAGGTGGAGGGGAGGAGGTGGAGGGGAGGAGGTGGAGGGGAGGAGGTGGAGATGGAGGAGGGGAAATGGAGGAGGAAAAGAGGAGATGAGGTGGAGATGGAGAAGAAAAGAGGAGAGGAGGTGGAGATGGAGGGGAGGAGGTGAAGGGGAGGAAGTGGAGGGGAGGAGGTGGAGGGGAGGAGGTGGAGGGGAGGAGGTGGAGGGGAGGAGGTGGAGGGGAGGAGGTGGAGGAGATGTTTGGAATATGGGGTGGGAAAGGACAAGTTTGGGGTTGGAGCAGAGGTGGGAGAGAGCAGGGAGAAAGTGGAGCTGGGTGGGGAGAAGGTGGAGCTGGCTGGATCTGGAGCCCCTGGGGGTGCAGGGCTGGGCCTGGGGGGGCTGCAGCTGGGCCTCACCTGAGCGCAGGACCAGGCAGAGCAGGAGGAGCAACATCTGGGGTGGCCTCATCTGCTGGCGGTGGGGAGGAGAGGTTGAGGCAGAGCCTGGTGGCATCCAGATGTGCAGGACCTCCCCCCAGGCCCCAGAGGCTCCACATCTGGGTGGTGGACCCAGACCTCCGAGACCTCCCCAGCCCCACATCTGGATGAAGCCCCAGCTGGGCAGGACCTCCCCCAGCCCCACATCTGGATGAAACCCCAGCTGTGCAGGACCTCCCCCAGCCCCACATCTGGATGAAGCCCCAGCTGGGCAGGACCTCCCCCAGCCCCACATCTGGATGAAGCCCCAGCTGGGCAGGACCTCCCCCAGCCTCACATCTGGATGAAGCCCCAGCTGGGCAGGACCTCCCCCAGCCCCACATCTGGATGAAGCCCCAGCTGGGCAGGACTCACCTCCAGGCTCCTGGCAGCTGCAGCAGCTGCAGGGTTTTGAAGGTGCCCAGGAGGTGCCACGCCCCCAGAGGTGGCGGCTCCGCCCCCTCGGCAGCGCCTCCTGATTGGTCTTGGCGGCAGGGCTGCAGCCTCAGACCTGAGATAAGATCTGGGCTGGGACCCCCACCCCGGGGCCAGGCTGGCGCCAGCAGGACAGCCCCCAGGGGAGAAGGGAGGGGAGGGGAGGGGAGGGGAGGGGAGGTGGGGTCCGGTCCGGTCCGGTCCATCCTGGTGTCTCCATCCAAGTGGCTACCTGGGGAGGTCTCCATCTCCATCCAACCACCTCCAACCTTCTCCTTCCACCTCCAGCCTTCTCCTTCCACCTCCTACCTTTTCCAACCACCTCCAACCTTCTCCAACCAACCTTCTCCAACCAACCTTCTCCATCCATCCCCCTCCATCCATCCCCCCCTTTCTCCCTGACCATCCCTTCCCCCATGCTGTTCTCCCCCTGCCCCTCCCAGTACCCAGCTGGCCCCAGTTTGGGGCCAACCAGGTCCCTTCGCTCCCCTGCCCAGGATAATTGAGGCTGGACAGGGCTGGGGCCCTTTGTTCTCCAGAACAATGGATGGGGGGGGCAGTGGGGAGGAGGTGGCAGGGAGGGGGCACCAGTAACTCCCAGTAACTCCCAGTCCATGCCAGATCCCTTCCCAGTGCTCACCATTGACTCCCAGTTCCCCCAGACCCCTTCCCAGTTCCTCCCAGTACATCCCAGTGACCCCAACCCCCTCCCAGTGCCCTCCCCCACTTCCCCCAGTCCAGGCAGCTCCCCTCCCAGTATCTCCCAGTCCCTCCCAGTTAATTACTGAGCAAATGAACAGGTGGCACTGGGGCACCACGGTCTGGAAAGCCCTAGGTGGGGGGAGCTGGGAACTCCCCCCGGATATTTGGAGAACTCCCCAACATCTGTGGACCTCCCCAGCACACAAATGGTCCCTGGGGTGGGATTCGGGTCCCCAGATAGCATTTGGGGGTCCCTGGACGTGGGGTGGAGTCCCTGGAGTGGTTTTGGGGTCCCCTGGGTGGAAGGATGGGGTCCCTGGAGTGGATTTAGGGGTCCATGGTGGGAGGGGCTGGGGTTCCTGGAACGAGTTTAGGGGACCCAATGAGGGATTTAGGGGTCCCTGGAGCGATGTGGGGATCCCAGAGTGGATTTAGAGGACCCTGGGTGGGGGATGTGGTCCCTGGAGTGGGTTTAGGGGACCCCAGGAGGGATTTGGGGATCCCTGGGAGGGGTTCATGGGGAATTTGGATGTCCCTGGGTGAGTCTGGGCCCAGGTTAGACCTCCCCCACTTTGGGCCTGTTTGGTGCTGAGCCCTGGCACAGCTTGAGCTTGTCCTGGTTCAGATCCCGCTGCTACTTGAGGCCTGTCCCAGTTGAGGCTTAAGCCAGGTTGAGCCCAAAAAGGGAAGAAAGGACTCAAAGGGGGAGGAAAGGACTCAAAGGGGGAGGAAAGGACCCAAAAAGGGAGGAAAGGACCCAACAAGGGAGGAAAGGACCCAAAAAGGAGGAAAGGACCCAACAAGGGAGGAAAGGACCCAAAAAGGAGGAAAGGACCCAAAAAGGGAGGAAAGGACCCAACAAGGGAGGAAAGGACTCAAGAAGGAGGAAAGGACCCAACAAGGGAGGAAAGGACCCAACAAAGGAGGAAAGGACCCAACAAAGGAGGAAAGGACCCAACAAGGGAGGAAAGGACTCAACAAGGGAGGAAAGGACCCAACAAAGGAGGAAAGGACCCAACAAAGGAGGAAAGGACCCAACAAGGGAGGAAAGGACTCAACAAGGGAGGAAAGGACCCAACAAAGGAGGAAAGGACCCAACAAAGGAGGAAAGGACCCAACAAGGGAGGAAAGGACCCAACAAAGGAGGAAAGGACCCAACAAAGGAGGAAAGGACCCAACAAAGGAGGAAAGGACCCAACAAGGGAGGAAAGGACTCAACAAGGGAGGAAAGGACCCAACAAAGGAGGAAAGGACCCAACAAAGGAGGAAAGGACCCAACAAGGGAGGAAAGGACTCAACAAGGGAGGAAAGGACCCAACAAGGGAGGAAAGGACTCAACAAGGGAGGAAAGGACCCAACAAGGGAGGAAAGGACCCAACAAGGGAGGGAAGGACCCAAAAAGGGAGGAAAGGACTCAACAAGGGAGGAAAGGATTGAAAAAGTGAGCCTCCCAGGGGTCAGGCTCTGCTGGTGTCAAACAGAGAAGGGCTGGTGGGAGGTGTGATGGTAGGAGGCTGCCTAGGGTGCAGCCACCGTGAGCTAGTGGAGTTTTCAATATGCAGGGAAATGAGGAGGAGCAGTAACAGAGGCCTCACTTTGGACTGCCAGAGGGCAGACTGCAGCTTGTTCAAGCAACTAATTTGGAGAGTCCCCTGGGCAGCAGCCCTCAAGAACCAAGGGGCCCAGGAGGGTTGGACCTACTTCAAACAGCAGCTCCTGAAGGCACAGGAACAGGCTGTGCCCACGTGCCGGAAGATGAGCCGAGGGCAAGGCTCTGGGCCTGGATGGGCAAGCAGCTTCTGAAGGGATTAAGGGAAAAAAAGAGGCTGTATCACCTTTGGTAGGAGGGGGAGGCAACCTGTGATATGTTTAAGGATGTTGTAAGAACATGTAGGAGGAAAATGAGAGGGGCAAAAGCCCAGTTAGAACTCAAGCTGAACACTGCTGTGAAGGACAATAAAAAGCATTTTGATACATATACTAATGCTCAAAAGAAGGCAAGAAGAACCTCCACTCCTTATTGGGACTGGAGGGGAACACTGTGACTAAAGATGAGGAAGAGGCTGAGGTTCTAAATAGCTTCCTTGCCTCCATTTTCAGCAGTAAGGCAGGAGGGTTTCAGGACAAGCGGCCTCCTGAGCTGCCAGCTGGCGTCAGGGAGCAGTGTAGTTCCCCTGAAATCCATGAGGAAGTAGTTAGCGACTTGCTGAGCCACTTGGAAACCCACAAGTCTGTGGGAGCGGATGGGCTCCATCCTAGGGTGCTGAGAGAGCTGGCAGATGAGCTCCAAGCTGCTCTCCATCGTTTACCACCAGTCCTGGCTCCCTGGGGAGGTCCCAGATGACTGGAAACTGGCCAATGTGGTCCCCATCCACAAGAAGGGTTGGATGGAGGAACCTGGAAACTCCAGGCCTGGCAGCCTGAGCTCAGGGCAAAGAAAAATGATGGAGCAGATTATCCTGGGGGCAATCACACAGCACTTACAGGATGGCCAAGGGATCAGGCCCAGCCAGCATGGGTTTAGGAAGGGCAGGTCCTGCCTGACCAACCTGATCTCCTTCCATGCCCAGGTGACTGCCTGGTGGATGTGGGGCAGGCTGTGGATGTGGTCTGCCTGGACTGCAGCAAGGCCTTTGACATCATCCCCCACAGCAAACTGCTGGCCAAGCTGTCAGCCCATGGCTTGGACAGCAGCACTCTGAGCTGGGTTAGGAACTGGCTGGAGGCTGAGCCCAGAGAGTGGTGGTGAATGGTGCCACAGCCAGCTGGCAGCCAGGCACCAGTGGTGTGCCCCAGGGATCAGTGCTGGGCCCCATCCTGTTCAATATCTTTATTGATGATCTGGAGGAGGGGATTGAGTCCATCGGCAGTGAGTTTGCAGATGACACCAAGCTGGGGGCAGGAGTTGAGCTGTTAGAGGGTAGGAGAGCTCAGCAGAGGGACCTTGCCAGGCTGGACAGATGGGCAGAGGCCAACAAAATGGCATTCAACAAGTCCAAGTGCCAGGTGCTGCACTTTGGCCACAGCAACCCCAGGCAGAGCTACAGGCTGGGGTCAGAGTGGCTGAGAGCAGCCAGGCAGAAAGGGACCTGGGGGTGCTGGTTGACAGCAGCTGAACAGGAGCCTGCAGTGTGCCCAGCTACCTAAGAAGGCCAAGGGCATCCTGGCCTCTATCAGGAATAGTGTGGCCAGCAGCAGGGAGGTCATTGTGCCCCTGGACTCAGCATTGGTTATGCTGCACCTTGAGTCCTGTGTCCAGTTCTGGGCCCCTCAGTTTAAGAAGGACATTGAGACACTTGAACATGTCCAGAGAAGGGCAATGAAGCTGAGGAAGGGTCTGGAGCACAGCCCTGTGAGGAGAGGCTGAGGGAGCTGGGGTTGCTTAGCCTGGAGAAGAGAAGGCTCAAGTGAGACCTTCTTGCTCTCTCCAACACCCTGAAGGGAGGTTGTAGCCAGGTGGGAGTTGGTCTCTTCTCTGAGGCAAGCAGCACCAGAACAAGAGGACACAGTCTCAAGCTGCGCCAGGGGAGGTTTAGGCTGGAGGTGAGGAGAAAGTTCTTCCCAGAGAGAGTAATTTGCCATTGGAATGTGCTGCCCAGGGAGGTGGTGGAGTCACCATCCCCGGAGGTGTTCAAGAGGGGATTGGATGTGGCACTTGGAGCCATGGTTTAGTAGTCATGAGGTGTTGGGAGACAGGTTGGACTTGATGATCTTTGAGGTCTTTTCCAACCTTATTGATTTTATGACTCTATAAAAGGATTCAAAAAGGGAGGAAGTGAGCCAAAAACGGGAGGAAGAGACCCAACAAGGGGAGGAAAAGTCCCAAAAGGGGAAGAAAAGGACCCAAAATAGGTAGGAAGGGAGCCAAAAGGGGAGGAAAGGTCCCAAAAGGGGAGAAGTCCCGAAAGAGGAGGAAACTACTCAAAGGGGGAGGAAAAGATACAAAAGGGGAGGAAAGATTTCAAAGGGGGAGGAAAGGATTCAAAGGGGGGAGGAAAAGATACAAAAAGGGTGAGGAAAGGACCCAAAAGGGGAGGAAAGGACCCAAAATAGGGAGGAGAGGACCCAAAATAGGGAGGAAGGGACCCAAAATAGGGAGGAAGGGACCCAAAATAGGGAGGAGAGGACATAAAGGGGGAGGAGAGGACATAAAGGGGGAGGAGAGGACACAAAGGGAGAGGAGAGGACCCAAAATAGGGGAGGAAAAGATTCAAAATGGGGAGAAAAATATCCAAAGGGGAGAAAAGGAACATAAAGGGGAGGAACTGGTCCAAAAGGAGGGGGAGGTGTCCCAAAAACGGGATGAAAGGACCAAAATGGGGAGGAAAGGACTCAAACAGGGAGGAAAGGACATAAAGTGGAGGGAGGGGGGGTGAGAGCCAAAAAGGGAGGAAAGAACCCAAGTAGGGGAGGACAAGATCCAAAATAGGAGGAAAGGATCCTAAAAGGGGAGGAATAGGTCGAAAAAGAGTGGAAGGGAGCCAAAAAGTGGTGGAAAAGACATAAAAATGAGAGGAAAGGACAAAAAAATGTGGTGGAAAGGATAAAAAAAGGAGTGGAAAGGACTCAGAAAGGGAGGAAAGGACTCAAAATGGGGTGGGAAGGATCGAAAAAGGGGAGGAAGGGATCCAAAAGGGGAGGAAGGGATCCCAAAGGGGAGGAAGGGACTCAAAAAGGGGAGGAAAAGATCCAAAACCTTCAGGAAAGGACACAAAAAGTCGAGCAATAGGTTCAAAATAGGGTGGAGGGACCCCAAAAAGACAATGAAATGGCCTAAAAAGGGGGGGAGGCAGGACCCAAAAGGGTAGGAAATGACCCAAAAAGTGAAGGAAAAGATTGAGAAGAGGAAAAAAATGACCCAGAAAGGGGAGGAAGGGACTCAAAAAGGGAGGAAAGGACTCAAAAAGGGAGGAAAGGACTCAAAATGGGAGGAAAGGACTCAAAATGGGAGGAAAGAACTCAAAAAGGGAGGAAAGGACTCAAAAAGGGAGGAAAGGACTCAAAAGGGGAGGAATAGGTCGCAAAAGGATTGTAGGGGACCCAAAAAAAGGGATCAAAGGACCTAAGAAGGGGAGGAAAGGACTCAAAAATGGGTGGAAAGGATCCAAAATGGGTGGAAAGGACTCAAAAAGGGGAGGAAGGGACTCAAAAGGGGAAGAAAGGTCTCAAAAAGGAGAGGAAAAGATACAAAAGGGGAGGAAAGGAGCATAAAGAGGAGGAATTGGCCCAAAAAGAGGGGGAGGCATTCCAGCAACAGAATGAAAGGACCAAAATGGGTAGGAAAGGACTCAAACAGGGAGGAAAGGACCCAAAAGGGGAGGAATTGGTCCAAAAAGGGTTGAAGGGGACCCAAAAAGGGAATCAAAGGACCTAAAAAGGGGAGGATAGGACTCAAAAATGGGTGGAAAGGACTCAAAAAAGGAAGAGATCCGAAAAGGGGAGGAAAGGAGCCAAGAAGAGGAGGAATAGGCCCAAAAAGGCGTAGAGAGGACCCAAAACAGGGATGAAATGAACTAAAAAGGGGAGGGAAGGACTCAAAATGGGGTGGGAAGGATCCAAAAAGGGGAGGAAAAGACCCAAAAGAGGGAGGAAGGAACCCAAGATAGGGGAGAAAGGACCCAAGATATGGGAGAAAGGACACAAAATAGGGGAGGAAAAGATTCAAAATGGGGAGGAAAGGAACATAAAGGGGAGAAATTGGTCCAAAAAGAGGGGGAGGTGTCCCAAAAACAGGAGGAAAGGACTAAAATGGGGAGGAAAGGACCCAGGAAGGGAGGAAAGGACCCAAAGGGGGGAGAAAAGGACCCAAAAGGGGGAGGAAAGGACCCAAAAGGGGGAGGAAAGGACCCAAGGGGGGGGGGGGGAGGAAAGGACCCAAGGGGGGGGGGGGGAGGAAAGGACCCAAGGGGGGGAGGGAGATCCAAAAAGGGAGGAAAGAACCCAAGTAGGGTCGGATAAGATCCAAAATAGGAGGAAAGGATCCAAAAAAGGGGAGGAATAGGTCCAAAATGAACGGAAGGGAGCCAAAAAGGGGTGGAAAAGACATAAAAAGGAGAGGAAAGGACAAAAAAAAAAGTGGTGGAAAGGATAAATAAAGGAGTGGAAAGGCCTCAAAAAGGGAGGAAAGGACTCCAAAAGGGGAGGAATAGGTCCCAAAAGGGTAGGAAATAACCCAAAAAGTGAAGGAAAAGATTGAAAAGAGGAAGAAATGACCCAAAAAGGGGATCAAAGGACCTAAAAAGGGGAGGACAGGACTAAAAAATGGATGGAAAGGATCCAAAATGGGTGGAAAGCACTCAAAAAGGGGAGGAAGGGACCCAAAAGGGGAGGAAAGGACCCAAAAGGGGAGGAAAGGACCCAAGTAGGGAGAAAAGGACCCAAAAAGGAGAGGAAAAGATACAAAATGGGGAGGAAAAGATCCAAACGGGAGGAAAGGAGCATAAAGGGGAGGAATTGGTCCCAAAAGAAGGGGGGAGGCATTCCAGAAACAGAATGAAAGGACCAAAATGGGTAGGAAAGGACTCAATAAGGGGAGGAAAGGACCCCAAAAGGGAGGAAAGGACCCAAAAAGGGAGGGATAGGTCCAAAAAGGGTTGAAGGGGACCCAAAAAGGGGATTATTGCCCTAAAAAGGGGGAGGATAGGACTCAAAAATGGGTGGAACAGATCCAAAATGGGTGGAAAGCACTCAAAAAGGGAAGAGATCCGAAAAGGGGAGGAAAGGAGCCAAGAAGTGGAGGAATACCCCCAAAAAGGGTGGAGAGGACCCAAAAGGGGGATGAAATGACCTAAAAAGGGGAGGGAAGGACTCAAAAAAATGGGTGGAAAGGACTCAAAAAGGGGAGGAAGGGACCCAAAAATGAAGGAAAGGACCCAAAACGGGGAGAAAGGACCGAAAAGGGGAGGAAAGGACCCAAAAGGAGAGGAAAGGACCCAAGTAGGGAGGAAAGGACCCAAGATAGGGGAGGAAAAGATTCAAAATGAGGAGGAAAATATGCAAAGGGGAGGAAAGGAACACAAAGGGGAGGAACTGGTCCAAAAGGAGGGGGAAGTGTCCCAAAAACGTGATGAAAGGACCAAAATGGGGAGAAAAGGACTCAAACAGGGAGGAAAGGACATAAAGTAGAGGGAGGGGGGTGAGATCCAAAAAGGGAGGGAAGAACCCAAGTAGGGGAGGACAAGATCCAAAATAGGAGGAAAGGATCCTAAAAGGGGAGGAATAGGTCGAAAAAGAGTGGAAGGGAGCCAAAAAGTGGTGGAAAAGACATAAAAAGGAGAGGAAAGGACAAAAAAATGTGGTGGAAAGGATAAAAAAAAGGAGTGGAAAGGACTCAGAAAGGGAGGAAAGGACTCAAAATGGGGTGGGAAGGATCCAAAAAGGGGAGGAAGGGACCCAAAAGGGGAGGAAGGGATCCAAAAGGGGAGGAAGGGATCCAAAAGGGGAGGAAGGGACTCAAAAGGGGAGGAAGGGACTCAAAAAGGGGAGGAAAAGATCCAAAACCTTCAGGAAAGGACACAAAAAGTCGAGCAATAGGTTCAAAATAGGGTGGAGGGACCCCAAAAAGACAATGAAATGGCCTAAAAAGGGGGGGAGGCAGGACCCAAAAGGGTAGGAAATGACCCAAAAAGTGAAGGAAAAGATTGAAAAGAGGAAAAAAAAAATGATCCAAAAAGGGGAGGAAGGGACTCAAAAAGGGAGGAAAGGACTCAAACGGGGAGGAAAGGACCCAAAAGGGGAGGAATAGGTCCAAAAAGGTTTGAAGGGGACGCAAAAAGGGGATCAAAGGACCTAAAAAAGGGAGGATAGGACTCAAAAACGGGTGGAAAGGATCAAAAAATGGGTAGAAAGGACTCAAAAAGGGAAGAGATCCGAAAAGGGGAGGAAAGGAGCCAAGAAGAGGAGGAATAGGCCCAGAAAGGTGTGGAGAGGACCCAAAACTGGGATGAAATGACCTAAAAAGGGGAGGGAAGGACTCAAAAAGGGGAAGAAAGGACTCAAAATGGGGTGGGAAGAGCCCCGAAAGGGGAGGAAAAGAGCCAAAAGGGGAGGAAAGGACCCAAAATCGGCAGAAGTGACCCCAAAGGAGGCAGCAACGTCCCAAAAGAGGTAGAAATGAACCCAAAACTCTTTCCCTCCGCCTTCCCTCTCCCCGCGGCGCTCGGCAGGCCCGGGCGTGGTCTTGATTGCGTCATCGTTGTCGTCATTGATGACGTCACCACAGCACGAGCCGCAGGCGCTTCATGTTAACTGTTCCTGGCCCAAACCTGCATTTTGGCCCCAAAGTGCAGCAACAAAGGGGGGAGGGCGGGGGAAGGGCAACTGGGAGCGACTGGGAGGGGAGCTGGGGGGACTGGAAGAGTCTGGGAGGCACTGGGAGGGGAGCTGGGGGGACTGGAAGAGACTGGGAGGCACTGGGAGGGGAGCTGGGGGGACTGGAAGGGACTGGGAGGCACTGGGAGGGGAGCTGGGGGGACTGGAAGAGACTGGGAGGCACTGGGAGGGGAGCTGGGGGGACTGGAAGAGACTGGGAGGCACTGGGAGGGGATCTGGGGGGACTGGAAGAGTCTGAGAGGCACTGGGAGGGGAGCTGGGGGGACTGGAAGAGACTGGGAGGCACTGGGAGGGGAGCTGGGGGGACTGGAAGAGTCTGGGAGGCACTGGGAGGGGAGCTGGGGGGACTGGAAGAGACTGGGAGGCACTGGGAGTGGAGCTGGGGGGACTGGAAGAGACTGGGAGGCACTGGGAGGGGAGCTGGGGGGACTGGAAGAGACTGGGAGGCACTGGGAGGGGATTAGGGGAAAACTGGGAGAGGGTCTGGGAGCTCCTGGGAAGGGGGCTGGGGGCACCGGGAGCTACGGGGAGCCTCTGGGACGGAACTGGGATAAACGTGCTGACTGGACAGGACTTGGGGGGGGCACTGGGAGGTACTGGGAGGGGACATCCTGGAGCCCGGGGGGCATCCGGGTGCCCCCTCCCGCCCCCTCTACCCCCCGGGGGCTCTGTGTCCGGTAACGGCCGGGAGGGGGGGAGGGAGGGCAGGAACTGCCCCGGGCGGGGAGGAGCTGGCGGCCGCCCAGGAAGGAGCAGCGGAGTCCCAATCGCTGACCGCTGCCTGCCCAGTGCCTCCCACTGCTCCCCAGTGCCCCCCAGCAGCTGACAGTTCCCCCCCAGTGCTCCCCAGGAGCTGCCAGTGCTCCCCAGTGCCTCCCAGTGCTCCTGAGTAGCTGCCACTGTCCCCCAGTGCCTCCCAGTGTTCCCCAGGAGCTGCCAGTGCTCCCCAGTGCCTCCCAGTGCTCCCCAGTAGCTGCCAGTGCCCCCCAGTGCCTCCTAGTACCCCTCAGTAGCTCCCAGTGCCTCCCAGTATGTTCCATTTCCCTCCCAGTGCCCCGACCCCCAGGGTTCCCAGTCCATCCCAGTACCCCCCCCAGTGCCAACCCACAGCATCCCCAGTCCCTCCCAGTGCCTCCCAGTTCCCCCCCAGTGGGCCGAGACGGAACTGCCTGCGGCTCTGGGTGGCGCTGGTGGGGGGAGGGGTCACTCTCCTCCTGTCCTCCCCCCCCTTTGTCATTGTACCCAGCGCCCCCCCCCCTCCCCCCCCTGATCTTAAATGTGGCCCCAGGGTGGCTGCAGAGAGAGGAACAGCTGTGAGGTACTGGGAGCACTGGGATGGACTAGGGTGAAGAGGGATACTGAGATGGACTGGGGACATACTGGGACATGGAGATGTGGGGACATGGGGGAGATGGTTGGAGGTGGAAGAGGAAGGTTGGAGGTGGCAGGGGAAGGTTGGAGGTGGCAGGGGAAGGTTGGGGAAGGTTGGAGGTGGAAGGGGAAGGTTGGAGAAGGTTGGAGGTGGAAAGGGAAGGTTGGAGGTGGAAGGGGAAGGTTGGGGAAGGTTGGAGGTGGAAGGGGAAGGTTGGAGGTGGAAGGGGAAGGTTGGAGGTGGAAGGGGAAGGTTGGGGAAGGTTGAAGGTAGAAAGGGAAGGTTGGAGAAGGTTGGAGGTGGAAGGGGAAGGTTGGAGGTGGAAGGGGAAGGTTGGAGGTGGAAGGGGAAGGTTAGAGAAGGTTGGAGGTGGAAAGGAAAGGTTGGAGAAGGTTGGAGGTGGAAGGGGAAGGTTGGAGAAGGTTGGAGGTGGAAGGGGAAGGTTGGAGAAGGTTGGAGGTGGAAGGGGAAGGTTGGAGGTGGAAGGGGAAGGTTGGAGAAGGTTGGAGGTGGAAGGGGAAGGTTGGAGAAGGTTGGAGGTGGAAGGGGAAGGTTGGAGAAGGTTGGAGGTGGAAGGGGAAGGTTGGAGAAGGTTGGAGGTGGAAGGGGAAGGTTGGAGAAGGTTGGAGGTGGAAGGGGAAGGTTGGAGAAGGTTGGAGGTGGAAAGGAAAGGTTGGAGAAGGTTGGAGGTGGAAGGGGAAGGTTGGAGAAGGTTGGAGGTGGAAGGGGAAGGTTGGAGGTGGAAGGGGAAGGTTGGAGGTGGAAGGGGAAGGTTGGAGAAGGTTGGAGGTGGAAGGGGAAGGTTGGAGAAGGTTGGAGGTGGAAGGAGAAGGTTGGAGGTGGAAGGGGAAGGTTGGAGGTGGAAGGGGAAGGTTGGAGGTGGAAGGGGAAGGTTGGGGAAGGTTGGAGGTGGAAGGGGAAGGTTGGAGGTGGAAGGGGAAGGTTGGAGAAGGTTGGAGGTGGAAGGGGAAGGTTGGAGGTGGAAGGGGAATGTTGGGGAAGGTTGGAGGTGGAAGGGGAAGGTTGGAGGTGGAAGGGGAAGGTTGGGGAAGGTTGGAGGTGGAAGGGGAAGGTTGGAGGTGGAAGGGGAAGGTTGGAGGTGGAAGGGGAAGGTTAGAGAAGGTTGGAGGTGGAAGGGGAAGGTTGGAGAAGGTTGGAGGTGGAAAGGGAAGGTTGGAGAAAGTTGGAGGTGGAAAGGGAAGGTTGGAGAAGGTTGGAGGTGGAAAGGGAAGGTTGGAGGTGGAAAGGGAAGGTTGGAGAAGGTTGGAGGTGGAAAGGGAAGGTTGGAGGTGGAAAGGGAAGGTTGGAGGTGGAAGGGGAAGGTTGGAGAAGGTTGGAGGTGGAAAGGGAAGGTTGGAGGTGGAAGGGGAAGGTTGGGGAAGGTTGGAGGTGGAAGGGGAAGGTTGGAGGTGGAAGGGGAAGGTTAGAGAAGGTTGGAGGTGGAAGGGGAAGGTTGGGGAAGGTTGGAGGTAGAAAGGGAAGGTTGGAGGTGGAAGGGGAAGGTTGGGGAAGGTTGGAGGTGGAAGGGGAAGGTTGGAGGTGGAAGGGGAATGTTGGGGAAGGTTGGAGGTGGAAGGGGAAGGTTGGAGGTGGAAGGGGAAGGTTGGGGAAGGTTGGAGGTGGAAGGGGAAGGTTGGAGGTGGAAGGGGAAGGTTGGAGGTGGAAGGGGAAGGTTAGAGAAGGTTGGAGGTGGAAGGGGAAGGTTGGAGAAGGTTGGAGGTGGAAAGGGAAGGTTGGAGAAGGTTGGAGGTGGAAGGGGAAGGTTGGAGAAGGTTGGAGGTGGAAGGGGAAGGTTGGAGAAGGTTGGAGGTGGAAGGGGAAGGTTGGAGAAGGTTGGAGGTGGAAGGGGAAGGTTGGAGAAGGTTGGAGGTGGAAGGGGAAGGTTGGAGGTGTAAGGGGAAGGTTGGGGAAGGTTGGAGGTGGAAGGGGAAGGTTGGAGGTGGAAGGGGAAGGTTGGGGAAGGTTGGAGGTGGAAGGGGAAGGTTGGAGGTGGAAGGGGAAGGTTGGAGGTGGAAGGGGAAGGTTGGAGGTGGAAGGGGAAGGTTGGGGAAGGTTGGAGGTGGAAGGGGAAGGTTGGAGGTGGAAGGGGAAGGTTGGAGGTGGAAGGGGAAGGTTGGAGAAGGTTGGAGGTGGAAAGGGAAGGTTGGAGGTGGAAGGGGAAGGTTGGGGAAGGTTGGAGGTGGAAGGGGAAGGTTGGAGGTGGAAGGGGAAGGTTGGAGGTGGAAGGGGAAGGTTAGAGAAGGTTGGAGGTGGAAGGGGAAGGTTGGAGAAGGTTGGAGGTGGAAAGGGAAGGTTGGAGAAGGTTGGAGGTGGAAGGGGAAGGTTGGAGAAGGTTGGAGGTGGAAGGGGAAGGTTGGAGAAGGTTGGAGGTGGAAGGGGAAGGTTGGAGGTGGAAGGGGAAGGTTGGAGAAGGTTGGAGGTGGAAGGGGAAGGTTGGAGAAGGTTGGAGGTGGAAAGGGAAGGTTGGAGAAGGTTGGAGGTGGAAGGGGAAGGTTGGAGAAGGTTGGAGGTGGAAGGGGAAGGTTGGAGAAGGTTGGAGGTGGAAGGGGAAGGTTGGAGAAGGTTGGAGGTGGAAGGGGAAGGTTGGAGGTGTAAGGGGAAGGTTGGGGAAGGTTGGAGGTGGAAGGGGAAGGTTGGAGGTGGAAGGGGAAGGTTGGGGAAGGTTGGAGGTGGAAGGGGAAGGTTGGAGGTGGAAGGGGAAGGTTGGGGAAGGTTGGAGGTGGAAGGGGAAGGTTGGAGGTGGAAGGGGAAGGTTGGAGAAGGTTGGAGGTGGAAAGGGAAGGTTGGAGGTGGAAGGGGAAGGTTGGGGAAGGTTGGAGGTGGAAGGGGAAGGTTGGAGGTGGAAGGGGAAGGTTGGAGGTGGAAGGGGAAGTTTGGAGGTGGAAGGGGAAGGTTAGAGAAGGTTGGAGGTGGAAGGGGAAGGTTGGAGAAGGTTGGAGGTGGAAAGGGAAGGTTGGAGAAGGTTGGAGGTGGAAGGGGAAGGTTGGAGAAGGTTGGAGGTGGAAGGGGAAGGTTGGAGAAGGTTGGAGGTGGAAGGGGAAGGTTGGAGGTGGAAGGGGAAGGTTGGAGAAGGTTGGAGGTGGAAGGGGAAGGTTGGAGGTGGAAGGGGAAGGTTGGAGGTGGAAGGGGAAGGTTGGAGAAGGTTGGAGGTGGAAGGGGAAGGTTGGAGGTGGAAGGGGAAGGTTGGAGAAGGTTGGAGGTGGAAGGGGAAGGTTGGAGGTGGAAGGGGAAGGTTGGAGGTGGAAGGGGAAGGTTGGAGAAGGTTGGAGGTGGAAGGGGAAGGTTGGGGAAGGTTGGAGGTGGAAGGGGAAGGTTGGAGAAGGTTGGAGATGGAAGGGGAAGGTTGGAGAAGGTTGGAGGTGGAAGGGGAATGTTGGAGGTGTAAGGGGAAGGTTGGGGAAGGTTGGAGGTGGAAGGGGAAGGTTGGGGAAGGTTGGAGGTGGAAGGGGAAGGTTGGAGGTGGAAGGGGAAGTTTGGAGGTGGAAGGGGAAGGTTAGAGAAGGTTGGAGGTGGAAGGGGAAGGTTGGAGAAGGTTGGAGGTGGAAAGGGAAGGTTGGAGAAGGTTGGAGGTGGAAGGGGAAGGTTGGAGAAGGTTGGAGGTGGAAGGGGAAGGTTGGAGAAGGTTGGAGGTGGAAGGGGAAGGTTGGGGAAGGTTGGAGGTGGAAGGGGAAGGTTGGGGAAGGTTGGAGGTGGAAGGGGAAGGTTGGAGGTGGAAGGGGAAGGTTGGAGGTGGAAGGGGAAGGTTGGAGGTGGAAAGGGAAGGTTGGAGGTGGAAGGGGAAGGTTGGGGAAGGTTGGAGGTGGAAGGGGAAGGTTGGAGGTGGAAGGGGAAGGTTGGAGGTGGAAGGGGAAGTTTGGAGGTGGAAGGGGAAGGTTGGAGAAGGTTGGAGGTGGAAGGGGAAGGTTGGAGGTGGAAGGGGAAGGTTGGAGGTGGAAGGGGAAGGTTGGAGAAGGTTGGAGGTGGAAGGGGAAGCTTGGGGAAGGTTGGAGGTGGAAGGGGAAGGTTGGAGAAGGTTGGAGATGGAAGGGGAAGGCTGGAGTTGAAGCAGAAGCTGAGGTCCCACTAGGCCCTCTCCCTCCAGCCCTGCGGAGATGAAGCTGCACCAAGTCCTCCTCCTTCTTCTCCTGGGACATGAAGCTGAGCTGAGAGCCCTGGGGCCAGAGGAGACCCCCCAGGACAACCTGGGTGAGCGGGGAGGGGCTGCAGGGTACAAGGGGGGTCCCAGTCCCACCCTGGCAGGTCCCAGCCCCCTCCTGGGAGGTCCCAGCCCCACCCTGGCAGGTCCCAGTCCCATCCTGGGAGGTCTCAGTCCCATCCTGGCAGGTCCCAAGCCCATCCTGGGAGGTTCCAAGCCCATCCTGGGAGGTCCTAGTTCCTGGGAGGTCCTAGTTCCGTCCTGGGAGGTCCTAGTTCCTGGGAGGTCCTACTTCCGTCCTGGCAGGTCCCAGCCCCACACCAGTCCCCCCCCCAGTGCCATGCTGGTCTTCCCAGGGCTGCTGTACCCCTTCGGGCCGGGGGTCGGGGATGAGGTCACTCCGACCGAGGACGATGGAATGAGCCCGGAGCAGCTCCTCCAGGGCAGATTCTCCTTCTACGGCAGACCTCAGACCTCCCTCTACGTACGGCCGGGGGGGAGGGAACCATGGGAGGCCACCACGGGGTCACTGTGGGAGGGAAGGGGACGGGACAGGGAGGGATAGGAGGGGACAGGGAGGGGACAGGGAGGGATAGGAGAGGACAGGGAGGGGACCGGGAGGGGACAGGGAGGGGACCGGGAGGGGACAGGGAGGGGACAGGGAGGGATAGGAGAGGACAGGGAGGGGACCGGGAGGGGACAGGGAGGGGACCGGGAGGGATAGGAGAGGACAGGGAGGGGACCGGGAGGGATAGGAGAGGACAGGGAGGGGACCGGGAGGGATAGGAGGGGACAGGGAGGGGACCGGGAGGGATAGGAGAGGACAGGGAGGGGACCGGGAGGGGACACCTCCTTCACCGGATGGCTGCGGACACCGGGGCGGGGGGGGACCCATGGAGGGTGCTGAGTATCCCCCGGGCTGGGTACCCCCCCGGGCCGGTGCCCAGCCTGGCAGCGTCCCCTGCAGGTGAACAACAACGGAGTGGTCTCCTTCGGGCGGGGGGTGCCGGAGTACACCCCCAAACCCTTCCCCCTGGCCGAGCCCATTCCCTTCGTCGCCCCCTACTGGGCGGACGTGGACCTGCGCCTCGGGGGGAAGGTCTTCTACCGGCAGAGCAGGGAGCGCTCCCTGCTGGCCAGGCTGCGCCAGGACCTGGCCGCCGCAGCGCCCCCCCAGGGTCCTGCCCCCAGCCCCACCTGGGCCTTCCTGGCCACCTGGCACCAGGTCGCCTTCTTCGGAGCTGCCTCCAACAAGGTGGGGACAGGGCGGGGGGAAGGGGGGGACAGAATGGGGGGGGAGAGGGGAACAGGGAGGGAGAGGGAGAGGGAGGGAGGGATAGGAAGGGACAGGGAGAGGACAGGGGGGGCCAAGAGGGGAAAGAGGAGGATAGGGTGCAGGACAGGAGGGGACGGGGGGGGGACACATACACACAACCTCCAGTGGGGGTCAAGAGCCACAAGGGGGAGCCCTTGAGGTGACCACAGCTGGGGGGGGGAGGGGCTGGGAGGGCAGGGGGCGAAGGGGGGATGGTGACCCCTGGGGGACATTCCCTGGGGTCACCTCCCCCTCCCCTCTCTCCCCCCCTCCCCCAGACCAACACCTTCCAGGCGGTGCTGGCCTCGGACGAGGTCAGCTCCTATGTGATGCTCAACTACGGAAGCCTGCAGTGGACAACAGGCATCGCCGACGGGGGGAACGCCCACAGCGGCTTGGGGGGGCTGCCCGCGCAGGTGCGGGGAGGGGGAGCGGGATGGGGAAGGGGGGGGTGGGGTGGGGTGGTGGAGCTCGGGGTGGGATTGGGAGGACCTCGGGGTGGCATTCGGGGGGGCTTGGGTGGGAGCCGGGGTGGGCTGAAGGGAATCTGGGACAGAGCGGAAAGCTTCAGCGGCCGTGAGCCCAGCTCCTGTCCCCCCCCGGCCCCCTCCTGGCCCCCCCCAGGCCGGGTTCAACAGCGGAGATGACCTCCACTACTACAACCTCCCCGGCTCCCGCACCCCGGAGGTGCTCTCCATCGCCCGCCGCAGCAACGTGGCAGTCCCCGGCCGCTGGATCTTCCGGGTGGATGAGTTCACAGCCACGGAGCCGCCTCCCACCCCCGCCCCCGGCACCGCCGTGCCCCCAGCGCCCCCCCAGGCCACCACCCAGAAGGCCTACATCTGCAACTGGTGAGCCCGAGGGGGGCGGGGGGCTGGGGGTGAGGAGAGGGCGGCAGGAGGTTGAGGACCTCTTGGGTTGGCTTGAGGACAGCCAAGAGGTTGAGTTGGGGTCTCCTGGAGACTCTGGGACCCCGTTGGGGGACCCCCAGGGGTTTGTGGCTTCTGGACTCTAACGTGTCCCTGTCCTCCCCCTGCAGAGGCCACCCTGGAGGGGACATCACCTTGGGGACAGCAATAAAGAGTTCTGTAGCAGCTGAGTGTCACCTGCGTGGAGGCACCACCCCACAAACCCTCTGCCACCAAGTGCCAGCCAGTTGAGCTCCAGTTTCACCCAGTTAGGATCCAGTGCCACCCAGTGCCACCCAGTCAAGATCCAGTGCCACCCAGTTAGGATCTAGTGCCACCCAGTGCCACGCAGTCGATCACCAGTGTCACCCAGTGCCAACCAGGCAGGGTTCAGTGCCATCCAGTCGAGCTCCAGTGCCACCCAATTAGGATCCAGTGCCACCAAGTGCCACCCAGTCGAGCTCCAGTACCACCCACTGGCAACCAGTTGAGCTCCAGTGCCACGCAGTCAAGCTCCAGTGTCACCCAGTGCCACCCAGTTTGGATCCAGTGCCACCCAGTGCCACCCAGTCGAGCTAGAGTGCCACTAAGTGCCACCCAGTTGAGCTCCATTTCACCCAGTTAGGATCCAGTGCCACCCAGTCAAGCACCAGTGCTATCCAGTGCCACCCAGTTAGGATCCAGTGCCAACCAATTAGGATCCAGTGGCACACAGTCGAGCTCCAGTGCCACCCAGGTAGGATCCACTGCACCCAGTGCCACCCACTCAAGCTCCAGGGCCACCCAGTGCCACCCAGTCGAGCTCCAGTGCCACCCAGTCGAGCTCCAGTGCCACCCAGTGCCACCCAGTTGAGCTCCAGTTTCACCCAGTTAGGATCCAGTGCCACCCAGTGCCACCCAGTCAAGATCCAGTGCCACCCAGTGCCAACCAGGCAGGGTTCAGTGCCATCCAGTCGAGCTCCAGTGCCACCCAATTAGGATCCAGTGCCACCCAGTGCCAACTACTCAAGCTCCAGTGCCACCCAGTGCCACCCAGTGAGGGTCCAGTGCCACCCAGTGCCCTCCAGTCAGGATTCAGTTCCCCCAAGCCCTCCCCAGGGCCCACCGGGACCCCCTCTCTGCTCCCCACTTTCCCCTCCCCCTCCCTCCTCCTCCCCCCCCCAGCAAAACTTCCTCCTCGCGCCGCAGCCTGCTCTGCCCCGCGATTGGTCAGCGGCTCCCGGGAGCCCGCTGCTTATTGGCTGTTGGGGGCAGAAGGAAGGGGGAGGGGCATGGGCGGCTCTGTGCAGGGGGTGGGAGGAGCCGTGAGGGGAAAAGGCGGGAAAAGGGAGCTGGGGGTAGAGGGAGGGGGGGAGTGAGAACGGGGCTGGGAGGGACTGGGAGAGACTGGGAGGGACTGGGAGGGGATTGGGGGAGACTGGGAGGGACTGGGAGGGACTGGGAGGGGCTGGGAGGGGACTGGGAGGGACTGGGGGAGACTGGGAGAGACTGGGAGGGGACTGGGAGGCACTGGGAGGGGACTGGGAGGGGCTGGGAGGCACTGGGAGGGACTGGGGGCGACTGGGCGGGGCCGGTCGGTGTTACGTCCGTTGCGCAGCGCCGCCGCCCTTTCCCTGGCCCTTACGCCGTTGGCGCAGCACTGCCGCGCAGCTGCCGGCCCTGCGCCGTTTGCGCAGCTCCCGGGCGCCCCCTCCCGGCCCTCCCCGCTGTGGGTCTGGGGTCCGCAGTATAGTCTCCAGATGCTGCTGTTGGCCCCCAGATGCTGCAGCAGGTCCCCAGGGGTCGCACCCCCATCCCCCCACCCCCAGGGGGTCCCCAAGAGCCCCCCCCCCCAGCTCCCCACTCCAGGATCCCCTTCCCGCATTCCCCTCCCCCCCCCAGCTCCCTAATCCAGGGGGTCCCCCACAAAGACCCCCCCCAAGGATCCACCCCCCAGGTCCCCGGTCCAGGTCCCCCCCCAGCACCTCCCCCCTCCCCCCTCCCCCCAGGTCCCCACCCGGGAGTCGTCCCCTGCCCCCCCCCCGGCCGCACTGCAGCCCCCAGAGACCCTTCCCCAAAAGCTTTATTGGGGGCTGGGGGGCAGCAGCCAGCCCCCCCCCCGGGAAGTACTGAGGGGTGCAGGGGGGTGGGGGTGGGGTGCTGAGGACCCCCCCCCCCGACTCCCACCTCCCTTTCTCAGGGCTTCTCCAGCTGGGTCTGGGGGCGCTGGGGGGGGGCCTGCGGGGGGCCCTGGGAGGGTCCCCACGTCCTGGTAGGTGGCCTGGAGCCCCCCCCCCCGAGATGTCCTCATACATGGAGCAGGTGTCCAGGGTGAGGCCCTGGGGGGCACAGGGGGGGTCAGGGGAGGGACCCCAGACCCATATAAGGGACCCCTGACCTCTAGTGGGTCGGGGGGGTCCAAGGTGTGTGTGTGTGGGGGGGGGGGCTGGGGTTCATAGTGGTGGCTGGAGGGGGGCTGGGGGGTCAGAGGGGGTCCTGAGTTGGGGCCCCCTGCAGGGTGGGGGTGGTCAGAGGTAGGTCCAGGGGCACCCCCTGGAGTGAGGACCTGGGGGGAGGGGGCTGAAGGGGTCAGGAGGGGCTGGGGGGTCCATGGGTGGGGCTGTGGAGGTCTGGGGGTGTCCATGGGGAGATGGGGGATGGGGGTCGGGGTAGTCGGGGGGGGTCAGGGTGGGTCCATGGGAGTCTGGGGGGTCAGGGGTGGTCTATGGGGGCCAGGGGGCGTGTATGGGGGTCAGAGGGGTTGCATGGAGGGAGGCTGGGGGGGTCCTTGGGCGGGGCCCTGAGGGTCTGTGGGCTGGACTAGGGGGGTCAGAGGGGGTCTATGGGGGGAGGCTGGGGTGGTCTGGGGGGACCCAAGTGGGTTTGGGGGTCCAAGGGGATCAGAGGGGGTCATGGGGGGTCTGTGGGGGTCAGGGGGCATGCAAGGGGGAGGGGTTTAGGCCCCACCTCGTAGAGGTTCTCCTCCTCACTGGGACCCTTCTGGGGCTGCAGCTGCTGCCTGGCCCTGCGCTGCTGGGGCAGGGGCAGGGGGTGGGGCTCCAGAACCCCCCCCAAGAACCCCCTTTGGACCTCCTCAAGACCCTCTCAGTCCTCCCCAACCCCCTGTCAGACCCCCTCAGCTCCCACCCACACCTCCTCAACCCCCACTCAGATGCCCCAATTCCCTCTCAGACCTCCCCAGCCCTCCCCAACCCTCCCCAGCCCCTCCCAGCCCCCCCCCACTCCCCCTCAGACCTCCCCAGCCCTCCCCTAGACCCCCCCAGCCCCTCCCAGACCCCCCCACTCCCCCTCAGACCTCCCCAGCCCTCCCCTAGACCCTCCCCAGCCCCTCCCAGACCCCCTTGACTCCCCCTCAGACCTCCCCAACCCCTCTCAAATCTCCCCAACCCCCCCTTTAGATGCCCCCAACCCCCCTCAGACCGCCCCCAGCCCCCGTCACACCTCCTCAGCCTCTCCTCAGATGGCCTCAGCCCCCCCCGGCTGTCCCCCGCGCCCCCCCCTCACCCTGAGCAGCAGCAGCAGCCCCGGCCCCGCGGCGCTGAGCAGCAGCAGCGCCCCCTGCGCCCGCAGCACCTGGTCCTTGGTCCGCTCCCGCAGGTTGAGGAGGGGCACGGCCCGGGGGGCTGGGGAGGGGGAGGGGGAGCGTGAGGAGGGGGAGGGAGAGGAAGGGGAGGAGGGGGAGAAGAAAGGGAGATGGAAAAGAGGGAGAGGGAGGAGGAAGGAGGAGAAGAGAAGGAGAGGATGAGGAGGGGGAGGAAGATGAGGAGGAGGAGAGAAAGAGAAGGAGATAAGGAGGAGGAGAAGGAGGGAGGGGAGGAGGAGGAGGGGAGGGAGGGGAAAGAGGGGAAGGAGAGAGAAGGAGATGAGGAGGAGGAGGAGAGAGAAGAAGGAGGGAAGGGGAAGAGGTGGAGGGAGGGCAAGGGGGATGGGAAGGGTGAGACCCCCCCCGGCCCCTCCCCCCCCAGCTCCCCTACTCACTGTGGACCCTGACGAAGGTGCCGCAGGACCTGCCCAGGGCCCCCCCGGCCTCCACGCGGCAGAAGTAGAGTCCGGAGTGGTCGTGGCTGAGGCTGAGGAGGGTGAGGGTCCCGCGGCCTTCCTCCCCCCCCCAGCCTCCAGCCGGCGCCGTCCGAAGCCTCCAGGGGCAGCAGGGGGCGGCCGCAGCCCTGCCCGGCGCGGCACAGCCGGTACCAGCTGACGTTGGCACCGCCGCCCTCCCCGGCCCGGTACAGGCACTCCAGGGTCAGCTCCTGCCCCACGGCGCCCCCCAGCGAGGTGGGGCCGGGGGAGACCTGCAGGAAGCCGCTGCCGCAAGGGGGCGCCGCGGAAGGAGCCCAGGCGACGCCCGGCGCCGCGCTGGGACGGCCATCAGGGGGCGCTGCGGAGCTGCCGTTGGCTCCCGGGGGGGAGGTCTCGGCCAGCACCGTCAGAGCACCCGGGGCCAGGCGGGAGGGGAGGGGAGGGGAGGAGGAGGAGGAGGGGGGAGGGCACAGGGAGCCTGGGGGGGGTCAAAGGTCAAGAGTGGTCAGCAGGCGCTGCTCAGAGCCCCCCCCCCCCCCTCTGCCACCTAGAACTGCCCAGACCCCCCCCACCAGGAGCCCCCCTGGCATTCAGCCCCCTCACAGCCCGCTCACTCCATTGGCTACCTCCTTTGGGGGCTCCCAGCGGACCCCCCCTCCCCTCCTTCCCCTCTTGGCAGCTTCCTGGGGGTTGTCACAGCTCCCTGAGCCCACCTGGGGCCCCCCTCCGGGCCTCCTCCCCACCCCCCCACCCCGTTTCAGTTCCTCCTTCCTAGGCTGTTGACAGGAAGTGGAGGTGGCTCCAGGCTGGGGCTGGGGGATTCCCAGCTGGCCTTTGGGGGGTTTTGGGGAGACTCTCCCCCCAATCCCTGGCTACCTTTTTGCCCCCCCCCCAATGCCCTCAGTCAGGTTAGGCTCTTTTGGTGGTCTTGGGGGGGTCTCAGGAGGGTTTTGGGGGTTCCAGGAGGGTATCAAAGTATCTTGGGGGTGACCTGT